>NC_142989.1:10997500-12247500 GCF_061535395.1 Colias eurytheme | reverse complement strand
AAAGTATCTCAAGAAATGAAAAAGTTATGGGACTTTGAAGTTGCGCTTGAAAAATAATTGTTACACGCGGCGCTACATCGTGTGACGTCACGCGACAAACATGACGCGCCGGGTGCATAAGAATTATAGAATATATTGTTTTGTACTTATGTTTAATTAATGGATATAGCTACTTGATTTGTGCCTTTTTTGATTTCGTTACCTGCCTTTCGTCACTTTCGTCTAGCAGTGGACGTCCCACGGCTAAAACGATGATAGACGACGACGTTTATTATGCGTTAGTAGGAGTTAAAAAAGTTGGGCTATCCAGCACCTGTAGTTCCCGAGATTAGCGCGTTCAAACAAACAAACAAACAAACTCTTCAGCTTTATAATATAAGTATAGATATTGCAATTTAAAGTTCAATATAATAATTATATAGGCAGAAATTAAATAAATAGATAAACGGTCTACATAACGCGGTAAAATGTTGTCTTATATCAACTTTGTTTTTAATCCTTATTTCATAGGGTTATACCTTTATAGCAGTTTTGTCAATTCTGCCAGATCTTTATAAGTGTGCGTTAATTCTCCATTCTTATCGTAATAATTACGAGAGCCTCATACCATAATATTTGCTGTTGGACTGATAAAGTATTATTAAAATTATCAAAATATGTTCTATATAGAACTGAATTAATTCTCGCACTAATCGGACATGATCGTTAGGATACTGAGAAAATATAGCTACATAGATAAATACGATAACTAGAGTACCTATGGCTAGGTTTCCGTCTCTCGGGCGCGTATCGGCACGATGCGCTGGCAGGATGTATCGCCGGATCGTCTGATAATTTCCCGCCCCGAGATTTTCATTAAATTTTCAAGCGATTGCGTTATCAAATAGAATCGTCCTTTCTTTATAAGAAGTAAATCAGTATTATCGTTTTGGGGTTAAAACGCATCAATGTAGTCTAACTAACGGTTAAATTGGATTATCATTAGAAGCCTCAGCAAAACATAATCGAGAGCCCTTCTTGCCTTCAACTGGGGCAGAAATCTAAGATACTAAAATATTCAGGACTATTGCAATTACATATTTTTGTGCGATATGAGTTTAATATTAATTTTAAATAGCATTAAATTAAATTGACTTATTCACCTCTACCATCAGACGTATACGTAGGTACGTCGTACTTAGAGCATAGGTACGTGTGACGTGATGTTAAATTTTTACGAATCGATTGTCCAGATTCTTTTTATAAAATTTAAAAATTACTAAATACATGAAAATAACAAATTCAAATCTCAGATAAGAACCGTTGCAGACTCAAAGTTTAATTCACAACATTTAAATTGAAAAAAAAAATTTGGTGTTAAACTTTTTAATGAGTTTCGCCTTCGAAGATGTACTACTCTTAAGTGTCAAATTGAAAAAGAAGCACTAAACTCCAGTTCAGTTTAGTTCCAAATGCATCCTGTTTACATGTGAGCGAGCGGAGCGGGCGGCGAGGGCGGGCGGCTAACGAGCCACCGCGCTATTGAATTAGGAGCTGCCGCCTGCCCACCGCGCGCTGCACAACGCGCGCTGCACACTGCACGCCACTCGAAGTGAACTGGAATGAGTTCATTGTATGCATCGCCCGCAAATGTGAGCCCTCGTTCAGAGATCCACGTGTCTAGCCGGGGGTCTATCGGTACTGGAAATATTATCTTCGACGGAATAATTGTATTATTTTAACTACGTCTTCAGATAAGTGATTGAATTTCATAGCGGCTGATTGTGTTTCTGAGTAAGCAATTTAAGAGTTCGTGTGCAAAAACTGCATCCATATTCCATACATATTATACCTATCTATCTGTGATCATTCTATTTCTTAAGTCGGCTGAAGGGATGTTAATTATTTTTGTATATATGAATTCTACTCAACTATGATGACGATAATTATCTACTAATAAAATTTCGAGAAATTGAAAAAAAAAACACAACGCGGGCGGAGCCTGAGATAAGAGAACAACCTACTGCATAGATTACTAAATACTATAATTCATAGTTATTACCTAAAGAATAAACTATTAACTTATACGAAGGGAGCATGGAAGTCTTGGAAGATGTTGTTTTTTAAATTTTATTGTACTCGTATTGTTGTGGTGTAACTACAGGCAACTACGGTCATTGTTTTCTCTTTTCACCAAATGCTATTCATACACCTTTTCGTGGCAAACAGTGTGTGTATGTATGACTATACTTTTTTACTGCGAAGAAATAAATATTCTATGCTATTTGCGTCGTCCCGTATATCTTCATCAGGAAAATCGTGATAATATTATGAGCAAAGTCCCCGGTGCAGGAACAGCCGCGCATTGATTGCGCAAATAAGGCAGAAATATTAATTATTGTCAGGAAACAATAACAAGGCAGTAAAGGGCCGCCTCGTTGCGTCGAGTCGAAAGACTGATGCGGCTCGCATTATGTAATCATAACTTTTCCACTTGAGATTTATTGTGTCTTGCGATCCGATTTTGTATGTATATTTTAGCATATTATTATTTAGGGGTGTCCCTACGACACATAAAAACCGCGCACGCGCACGATGTGTTTCGTACTATCATCTATGATAGAAAATCATTTATTGTATGGGGATATTTAATATGTTTTTAATTTTATTTTTTAATTTTTAGTATTTGTTGTTATATACCTACCTACCGGCAACGGAAATACATCATTTGTGAATATTTCAGTTTTCTAGCTATCACGACAAAATAGTAGAATAAATTCGATTCCTCTGCTCTCGCCCTACTCTAATCCCGCCTCTTGACCGAAATTTTTCTATTCCTTAAAAATTTGTTTAATTAAGGCGTTACCCGGCAATTTCGACTATGTTCAACCTCTATAAAGTCTGGTACAACATAAAGCACAATACCGAAAAAAATATATAAAATAGAATGGTCTTTGATCTTTAATTGCTCGCGAGGACTTTTTTCCAAAGTTAATAGATTTCTAGAAAAAAAATGTGCCGTGGTCATCGATTTTTCCGCAAATACTCTATAAACTTCGTAACCTGCTGACTTAGAGCTCTGAAAATTTTATGTTTAATAAATTATCAGTTACACAACAGTCCCTGACGAGGATTTTTTGTTTCACTGATTGGTATCTTTTTAAATACAAAATGCGAGGAAAAAAGAAGGTGCAGCGGGAGAGGTTTGAGATCCGTCAAGTATGGTCAAGGTTATTAGCGCATGTATAAGCCTTAAGTTTATTCGGCGTATCTGATTATTTTTGCTAACAAGAAACATTTTAAGCAGTTAAGCTCATGAAATAAATAATTAACTTCGTTCCTCAGAGTTCCTTACAACACTGCAACAAAATAAAATGTACAAGCTCCCCGTAATCCATACTTCACTACATAGTATAAAACAAAGTCGCTTTCCCTGTCCCTATGTCCCTATGCCCCTTTGTACGCTTAAATCTTTGAAACTACGCAACGGATTTTGATGCGGTTTTTTTTAATAGATAGAGTGATTCAAGAGGAAGGTTTATATGTATAATAACATCCATTAAATAGTGGAGAAGTACTGTTATTTTTTAGGTTTCTAATGTGATGTCGTAAATTTTTACATTTTTTCCGCTTACATTGCAAACGCAGGCTGAACCCTACGAGTTTTATCAAAATAATGTACTAAGTATTATACACATTGAAAAGGTCTACAGAAAAGTCCGCGATGGTATATGTCTATCTCTTATGGATAACCCACAATAACTTTTTTTTGTCATTTACTTTTTACGACAAATAATGGCTAATTTTCGATGCGATTTTAACCAATACAGCATTAATCCTTAACCAATTAAATACCTTGAATACATTGTTCATTTAATATAGATCTATATGGCCCTTTACACCGTATGATTTAAGTGAATATTTTCGAAGATATTACAGATTTAAAAATTGCGGGACGTAGCGTTTGCGGCGGTACCGGCCGGCCGCCCGGCTATCGGGCGAGGCGAGCGGGCCGCTATGTTTTTAATTTTATATACAACGTTCACAGTTTTTCTGTACATAGTGTATTTTGTATCAGCATTGCACCCGTGCGAAGCCGGGGCGGGTCGCTAGTAATATATATTATAAATGCGAAAGTAACTCTGTCTGTCTGTCTGTTACTCAATCACGCCTAAACTACTGAACCAATTTGCATGAAATTTGGTATGGAGATATTTTGATACCCGAGAAAGGACATAGGCTACCTTATATTGCGAAATATGTACCACGGGCGAAGCCGGGGCGGACCTCTAGTAATATTATAAATGCGAAAGTGTGTTTATTCGTTTTAATGTGACATGGCCATGGGTAACTTTTGACAGCGGTGAAACGACTCATATTAATACGAATTTATCATCAGGGGAACCCGCGGGCAAAGAAAAATATATTATGAATATTGTTTTCAATACAAATGATGATGATGATATTGTTCATGAAATTAATCTATACTAATATTATAAAGAGGAAAAGTTTGTAATTATGTATGTATGTATGTATGGTTTTCACGCATAAACTACTGGACCGATTTCAAAAATTCTTTCACCATTAGAAAGCTGGATCTTCACTGAGCAACATAGGCTATATTGCAATTTCAAAAAAATTAGAGATCCTTACCAAAAATGCAATAATGTAACCCAAGGTGTAAAAAATTCCTCAATAAAACTTCTGTCATCGCGTGCGCTGCGGAATCTATTGAAGATAGAACAAAAAAATGTTCTACGGTATTATAGAATGGATCAATATCCACAAGAAAGTCCGGGATACCATATTATGTCCATCTTCAGTAGTTATGTTACTACAACAACTTTTTTACGTTTTCAAAGTAAATAGAAGTGCCGACAGTAATCAAACCATGTTATCCATACACATATATTAATCCTTATCCCATTAAATGATGTTTTATTATAGACTGTTTCAATACCAGCAAAATACTTTTTAAATGAAAAAAAAAAATGGATATTCCATTCAAAAGATATAACGAATTTTTAAAAGTGTCAATCTACAGAAAATAGTAGGTATACTGTTTAATACAATGAGCAGGCCGTAGTGCGGAACGCGGACGGGGTAAAGGTGATTTTCATGTGATTAAAAATTAAACCTATAGTCCGACCTATAGTAGACTTTTCACTGTCACGATATCGCTATCTATGCGGGTGAAACCGCAGGACATTGCTAGTAAATAATAATTCCATAATTCCAGGGCCCTGGTGAAAGCGCCCAACGACCGGGCGAGTTTATACGTTCGCTAGCTTTGCAGATACTGAGCCTGTGGATAGTGAGCATAGTGTACGCGTGCGCGGCCTGTGGATAGTGAGCATAGTGTACGGGATGTGGGTGGGAATAGGTGGGTGGTTTACTTTAATCAGTCGTAAAAATTTCCAATTTTAGGAAGATTAGAAAAATGATTTTAACAATAGTTAGGGAAATTTCGATTGACAGAAAAATTACGATAAGTCAGGAAAAATTTCTATAAGTCAGGAAAATTTCCACAAGTCGGGAAAATTTCTATAAGCTGGAAAATTTCCATAAGAAAGGAAAATTTCTATACGCCAGGAAAATTTCTATAAACAAGGAAAATTTCTATGCGTCAGGAAAATTTCTATAAGTCAGGAACATTTATACAGATAAGGAAAATTTGTATAAGTCAGGAAAATGTTTATAAGCCAGGAAAATTTCTATACTTACGTCAGGAAAATTTCCATAAGAAAGGAAAATTTCAGACAGAAAAATTTCAATGCGTCGGAAAATTTTCTATAAGCCAGGAAAATTTCTATAAGCCAGGAAAATTTCTATAATAATAATAATCATTTATTTGCAGACACATGAAGTCCATAGTAAATAAATTTAGGTAGGTACATATGAATCAAAAATTATCATTTTACAAAATCAAAAATAACTCAAAAATACATGCATTATTATAACAATGTCAAAAATTATAATACAAAAATTAAAATATAATATACTTCATTTCTAATTAATTAATAATTGATAAATCATGTCCAAAAACATTAAATTTAGATACATATAAATCGAAAAATTACCATTTTAAAATCAATAAATTAAAATATAATAAACATTTATTTCTAATTAATTAAATAACAATTGATAAAAATCATTTCAGTCAGTCAGCCGCAGAACAAAACACGCATTAATAACTACCTATCTAGAGCCGACCTGTGTGTGCAGTCTCACCCATCGACCAAGCATCGGGCAGTCCCACCGGTCACTAAATGCCCTCAACATGCCGTGGGTGCTTGTATCTGTTCTGCGCCGGAGAGAAGCGCATCGTTTGCGAATTATGGCATAAAAATCGTCCACTCTAGCATCGGCAAACATACCAGAGGCGCTACAATAACGCGGCAGCCCCACAAGCATCCTGAAGGCATTGTATAAGCCAGGAAAATTTCTATACGCCAGGAAAATTTCTATACGCCAGGAAAATTTATATACGCCAGGAAAATTTCTATACGCCAGGAAAATTTAAGACAAGAAAATTTCCATAAGGCCGGAAAATTTCTATACGTCAGGAAAATTTCTATACGTCGGGAAAATTTCTCTTTGTGGGGAAAATTTCGATAAGTCAATAAAAAATAATATTATAGATAAATTATAAGCCAGCAAAATTTCTATAAGACAAGAAAATTTCCATAAGTCCGGAAAATTTCTATACGTCAGGAAAATTTCGATAAGACAGGAGAATTTGTTTTCGTCAGGAAAATTTCTCTTTGTGGGGAAAATTTCTATAAGTCAATAAAAAATAATATTATAGATAAATTATAAGCCAGCAAAATTTCTATACGCCAGGAAAATTTCTATACGCCAAGAAAATTTATATACGCCAGGAAAATTTCTATACGCCAGGAAAATTTAAGACAAGAAAATTTCCATAAGTCCGGAAAATTTCTATATGTCAGGAAAATTTCTATACGTCGGGAAAATTTCGATAAGTCAATAAAGAATAATATTATAGATAAACTAGCTGTGCCCGCGACTTCGTCCGCGTGGAATAGTGACTGCATAGTAGGTGACTACTTAACTTTTATTGAATAAACACCATAAATAATTAAAAGAACTGTTAGTAAAATTTATTACTAAACTGAGCTTAAAAATAAAAAATAAATGCCTAGTTAATTTTCTACGTAAAATTTATTTTAAATTATGTCATATTATTTTTAGGCACCAGGAGGGAAGGGAGCAAATTTATTTTTCTTCCTTCCTTGTATGGATGTTTTTGACAATATATCATGCAGCAACTGAGCGCCGAGACAAACTTCAAAACGCAAAGGAATAGAATCCGCTATCGATACTAATTGACATAAGCGTATCATGTTTTGCTAAGGATTTGTTCACCCTACCAACGACGACGACGACCACGAACAAAATTTTCATCGAGTCGCAATTTAACAAAATTGTGCAAAACACAATTAGAATAAAATATTAAAATTTCCTGTCGTTCTGGTGCTTGGAATTTTTTTTTGAGATCATATTATATCATATTTTTCGTAGAAACGGTAAAATTATCTATAAAAAACTTCAAATACATTGTTTTCTAGGAGCCACCGTTTCTACGAAAAATCTATTTTTCATTCGTTGATCTCAAAAATAAAAATTCCAATCACCAGAACGACAGGAAATTTTAATAATTTATTTTTAATTGTGTTTAGCACAATTTTGTTAAATTACGACTGGATGAAAATTTTGTTCGTGGTCGTCGTCGTCGTTGGTAAGGTGAACAATCCTTAGCAAAACATCATACGCTTATGACAATAATTAGTATCGATAGCGGATTCTATTCCTTTCCGTTTTGACGTTTGTCTCAGCGCTCAGATCTTTCCTGTCTCACGCCTGTAGTAACTAAACCATTTAGACCGTGCAATAAAAATTAAATTAAAAAAAAAAAACTAACGCAACGAAGAAAAGTGCATAGAAAAAGGAATAAATAATTTTACAAACTTCCCGAAGATCTTTAAAAATAAATACCATTTTAAATATTTATAAAAATAAAAATGTTGTGTGGTTTTATGAAACCACGGTAAAAGTGAAACTTAGGCACAAAATTATCGTATATTTGTACGATAATAATTATCGTACGGTTCCGAACACTGCTTTATACCTACTCGGCAGCCGACCGTCACGCGACATGCGCTACACAGACCAAAAAGTTTGAGAAGATGTAATAAAAGTTTCACTTTAAACAAACAAAGTCATCGGGGCTGCTATACCATCATTATCATATCATATACAATTATATTTTTTTTATAATGGTACTTAACTTTAAAGATCGTCGGGAAGTTTGTAAAATTATTATTTATTCCTTTTCCTTCATTGCGTTGGGTTTTTCTTTTTAATTTTTAAATTTTTAACTTCGGTTTCTTATTTTCATGTGATATTTTCAAGTGAGTTTTTGACCTCTACCTCCATATTAGAAAGAAAAAGAAAGAAAGAAAAGAAATTTATTGCCAAAAAAAAACACAGCCAAACACATTATACAATTTATCTTACAATTAGGCAAACGGAGACAGCCTCAGCAAAATGCTGCACAAAAGCAGCGCTGATTTTCAGGCTGTACCGGCGATTGCGGTTACATTACATTCCTACATCATATTGATATCTATAAGTTTGTTGCTCCTTGACATCTTTTAAGTTGGGCCGTAACCGTGCACAAATTGTAATGGATCACAGTGGCAAAAGAAGTGGTATCTTTAGGAAAAAAAAATTGCCAAGAGCCAGGCCTATGTGGCTTTGAGTAGAATTCAAAATTTCCAGGGTGTGGCTATCTTCCCGCTCCCATATCCCCCTCTTCTTTCACAGACTTTCAACCCTTCTCTTTCCACACCTAGTAAATGGCAGAACCGATTTTGATGTAAACCATATTATCTCATTATACCTATATGTATTATGTACACGTCATATCCTGTCGTTTGATGCTCCATTTGGTTTATTTATCTAACCACTGTCACCCCTAAATGTAATAAACGGATGAACCGATTTCGATAAAAGACGTTGCTCTTTTATATTTTGATATGCCGCTTGAGTATATTATTTGATCACATTCGATTATTGTTCATTCCCACTGTTACCGCTGTAATCTAATAAATGGATAAACCGAATTGGATAAAAATATAACTAATATTTTTTCCCACATTCCCACTTTTACCTCTATATACCTAGGTATAAAAAATGGATGAACCGATTTTGATACACTTTATCTAAGAACCAGCGTCGGAAAATATGCTGCCTAACACGCATCTAATTCGTATTACCTGTTAGCGAGCTACGGTGGCACAAACAGACACACATAGCGGTCAAACACTTATCACCCATCTTTTTGCGTCGGGGGTTAAAAATATAATACGACATAATTTAAAGGACATTTTATGTATAAAATTTACCTAGAAGTAAGCATAATTCTAATTTGACCCCTTCCCCCCCTACTACCTCAGCTTATCCCCCCACCCTTGGGGACTTTCGATATGATCACCTGGACATTTATAAGGAAAAACTGTAACGTATAACAGATAACTTACGTTTTATCGTACACTATATAGTGTACAATAGAATGCCTTAGCAAATGTTCGCCGTGAATACTTAAATGGTCATAACTTTTTTATTTACGAACCGATTAACATAAAATAAACACTAAATGTTAAATGAAGATTACTACAATATATTAATGAAAATCGCATCTAAATCGGATAAGCCGTTTCTGAGATTAGCGTGCACAAACATACAGACAAACAGACAAAAAAATTTATAACTACAGTTTTGGGTTTGGGATCGATTTAATAATAACCCCTGCTATTTTTTTTTTACATATTTTTATTGTACAGACATCACTTTTCTAGAATTTTATTATATGTATTGATTGACCAAGCGCAAGGTTACTAATTTCCACTACATCCTTACGCAAATCGTCAATTTTTATGAACATTGAATCTGTAAATAAAAAAAAATCAAAAGATAAGTACCTAATTTTATTAAAAAGCTACTAACAAATAAAGTTTTATCAAGAACTAAAGTGACCGTCTTTGGGCGTATAATATAGTCTTGTAAAAGTTATACATAAAAATAAAATTTCATCATTTTCTTATTTTGTCATAACTTTAACTAATTAAAAACATGAGTATAACTATATAATTATAATAAACAATAAATATAAAAGCTACAACTTACCTTTTGTGGGAACGCAAGAAGGCGAAAATTAAAAAATAGCCGAAGATTTTTAAAAATGTAACCAATGAACACAATCACTGTTATCTACTATTACCCAAAGAGAATACAAATACTACGTCTATTACCTATATAACTGTAATGGTGTCTTGTTTGACATCAAATAATAAATATCTACCCTCACTTATAAAATTTAGTATATTCACATGAAATATATAAGCGCACCTGAAATGGACTCTGGGAAGATATGAATTAGTTATTTAACTTTAAAAAAAAAACAACCTCACCAACATCATAATTCATAATATTTAAATTATGAATTTCCAAGGAGCGTTAATATTATGTAAATTGATTTAATTTTAATGAAATCTCATAGATGGCGCTGTTTTAAATTTGTCTTTATACTACTAAGATTCATTATACTGTTTCTCTGGCAAAATTACTTAAATGATGTAGTTTTTATAGTGTAAAGGTAGACAATAGCATGGCTTACGCAAAAACAACATTTAAACATGAGTCTTTATATTGTACGCTGTCGTAGTACACGGAATACGTAAGAAAAATAAAGGTTCACAGCTCCTCCCCCGAATGTGATAGCATGATAATATGTATATAACAGCCTGACCCGACCTGTTAGTAATATTCATGCAAAATTTGAAGTAAATCCGTGCAGTACTTTCTGAGATTAGCCTGGACAAACATACAGACAAACAGACAAACAGACAAACCGACAAACAGACAAACAGACAAAAATTCTAAAAACTATGTTTTTGGCTTCTATATCGATTATAGATCATGGATTATGTATTCTTTTAAAAAAATATTCAATGTACAGTTTTGACTTTCCTACGATTTTATTATATGTAATAGATTATAAGCCAGCAAAATTTCTATAAGACAAGAAAATTTCCATAAGTCCGGAAAATTTCTATACGTCAGGAAAATTTCGATAAGACAGGAGAATTTCTATACGTCAGGAAAATTTCTCTTTGTGGGGAAAATTTCTATAAGTCAATAAAAAATAATATTATAGATAAATTATAGATTTCTTTCTTTCTTTCTTTCTTCAAATTATGATAAAATACGTATTAGGCGATAGAAACGATTCGACTATAAATTTATATTTAAACATGGTATGCATAATAAATAACCTTATATTTCGTGTTTCTCAGAAATAATTCAGACGAGAACTTAAAATACAACGGTTCCGTGCGATGGGAGAGGATACGGAAGATTGCTCTAAACCGTTGTTAGGCGATTGTGAAGGTAATATTATTATTTATTTAATTATTTAATTTGATAGATAAATTAAAAAATTTAATCAGAGAGATAATGTAAAAAGCAGTTTTAATCCTACTAATATTATAAATGCGAAAGTTTGTGAGGATGTGTGTGTGTGTGTGTGTGTTTGTTACTCTTTCACGCAAATACTAATGAACCGATTACAATGAAATTTAGCACACATATAGAAGGTAACTTGGATTAACACATAGGGTAGGTTTTATCCCGGAAATCCCACGGGAACGGGAACTATGCGGGTTTTCCTTTGAAAACGCGGGCGAAGCCGCGGGCGGAAATCTAGTTTGTCATAAAACGAGTTGGTTTCTGAGCTGCGGCAAGGTTCAAAGACACCATTGTCACTGTGATTGTCACGACCAAGTCACGACTCACGATCTACTAAAATGTCACGTGGCGGTTGACGTAAGACGTAGTAAAAGATAAGCTTTGGCGGTAATCTTAGCTGTAACCTAGCTCGCTTATCTGTCCCCCCCGCTCGCCCCGCGCCCCGTACCCCCCGTCGCGCGTTTTCACGTCTCGTCGCGTGCTGCACACCTACTTCACAGAATTCATGGAAACTCGTAGGTACATGAACCAAAATTTCAATATTGTATGGTTATATAGAAAAATGTGTTTAGGTAAATTTTATCAAACGTCGCTATTTACTTGTGTTTACGGATATTTTCTTAGGCCTTAGATCGTTAGGTACCCAAGGTTCTATGGACTATGGCACTCTATGTGCAGTACCTACCTGATGCGTTATAGTTTATACCGTATGTACTTTTATTCCTGTAGCAAGGTTTCAAGAAGTCGTAAGGTAAGCAGTTAGGAAGCGCAGGGATCCGTCGAAGGGGTGGTGTTATCGCGCGACGATGGCGCGGAGTCACGCGAGCGACACATTACCGTAGTGTTTATCTGTTTCAGATACTCTGCTGCCGCCCTTGCGGCACACACACACATTACATTACATACACATTACATTATGATCGTTACGTTTCTAAGTTACGTTTCAAAGAAAATCATTTATTAATTATTTATGCGTTCAGGATTTTGTAGAGCTATACCCATGTATTATAGCCGTCGATTGTTGTATAATCGTAACAATGATATGAACAAAATAATTTTGGTTCATATTTTCAGCACATAGTAATATGTAATTTGAATTCCGAACAATTTAAACATAAAAGAGAGGAGGAGAGGAGGAGACCAAATACAAAATGCAAAGAATTTATTACTTACTCATAGTAATATGTATGTATAATAATTATGTTAAGATTTCTGTATTTTATAAAATACTAGCGGTCCGTCCCGGCTTCGCCCGTGGTACATGTTTACGTTTTCTCTACATAAAAACCATCCTCGTACTTCAAGGAATATAATAAAAAAAGAATTATCGAAATCGGTTCAGCCGTTCTCGAGTTATGCGCTTACCAACACATTTTGCGATTCATTTTTATATATAAAGAGAAGAAGACTAGCTGCGTTCAGCGGTTTCACCGCGTGGCTCTGCTTCTGTTGGTCTTAGCGTGATCATATATTATAGCCTGTAGACTTCCTTGATAAATGCGCTATCAAACACCGAAAGAATTTTTCAAATCGGACCAGTAGTTCTTGAGATTAGCGCGTTCAAACAAACAAACAAACTCTTGAGCTTTATAATATTATATTATCGTATAGATATTCTTCATGACACATAAATTCATATCAGATAACTTTAATACAATTTAAAGTAACAGAAGGAGTGTGCGGCATCACATTCATTAATTATGGTTCATGCGGCGCGTTGTTCGCAACGAACTTCTTCCGCGACTTTGCAGCAACTCGGAAGAAAGCGAGCAGGGCCCGGGAGACAGGCGCGGTGAGGGTGTGCGAGGTCCGGGGGGCGGGAGGGGGGCGGCCCTGACCCACTTCTCGCGGCCGCTACACACGCATTAGCCGAACTTCAAATTGGGAGACACCTCGACACCGCAGATCCCGCGTAACAGCGCAAACATTGCGTGGGGCGCGGTGCTCGTGTGTACCCTACTCTTCTACCTGCTTTTCAGTGAGTTACATCAAAGTTCCTTTTATGTACTCATGCTGAATTCAAAAACCGTTTTTTTTTGTTTGTTTGTATTCGGTTATCGCCGGTGCTATCCCTGATGCTATCCATGAATCTTTCCACCTTTCATTATATTTTCAATGCTGAATATTTGATGAAGTTGTTAAATTACTATGAATCAATTTCGTCGTCAATCATGTACGTTTTAACACGTTCCCAGCGGCACAGATATATCTGTACTTTCCATTACTGCGTTACGGGTCGTTTTAAACCTTGTCCTATACCAGAGATTGTGGCGGCACGAGGCATAATAAACCCCACAGCCCGTAGGAGACCAAAATCCTTTTTTTGGCGCCAAATAAGACAAAGTGTGCGGCTTTTGTCGTGATTATTATAAACAATGAGTTCATTAACCTAAATCTTAGATTAGTTAGTTAGTTTAGATTCTATGGGTAAAATAAAATGTGGGGTCTGATGTACCCCATACCGCACTGAACAATAGCAGTTTTTCATATAATTACCAAAAATACCATTGAACTAGGAATCAATAGCACATCTCAAATATATAGTTATCACTTTCATACACTGAACCAGATGGAAGTTATGCTTCCCGCACGACAGAGAAGTTTAAGTTTTTTCTTACCGCTATAACGACGAGACACGGACAGGGTGTTTCAAGCCCTGTTTCGCGTAACCTAACGTATTAAACATCCTCTCATCATCAAGTTCGGCATGACGACTGACGAGTGTGACGCCTGACGGCTAAGATTACGTGTAATACCCACGGGCTAACCTCACGTAACTCTATTGTAAGCCGCTGAAGCACGAGTGACGAGCACAATCAATCGTGCCTGCGCCCTGACGTGACTCGGCAATCCTATTAGTTAATCCATTAGTACACAACAATGTGCGCAACTCCACAACCTCTAACTTTGTACTCATAACAATTGCAGATTCGTTTATTTGTATATTGCAGAAAGAACACGTCAAAAAGAATTGGCTCGATGAAGTTTTCACAGAGATCTTTTTCATAACAGCAAACGTGATGCAAATATAAATAGCAAAGGTAATAACAAAATATATTCCAGGGTCTCATTGTCAATACAAACATTTAACTATTAAAGCCTTCCACTTATTCCCGAGTGCCGCAAAGGACCGGATTGTCAGGAAAGTGTCAAATTATAGGCCGGACGGACGTCTCTCCTTTACGATACATATTGAGCGTCGGATAAATTCAGGTGTTCAGTTGTAAAGTGCTAGCTTTGTTCGGTCTCGGAGGGATCCATCCGACACGGCACAATGGAGACGGCGACTGCAGCACAAAGCGACTCGTTGTTATTGAGAAGTTAGAGTTAAGTTGAGTGTTTAATAAGCCAGCCTTTTCCTCTGCGGAACGTGTAGGAAACAGAAAATGAAGACATATTATGACTATGCTAATAATTAATTTAGGCTCTGAAACATAAGAATTGTTGAAAATTCAAATTCTAGTTCTAGTTAAGTTTATGAATAAGGAATTTGATGCTTTAGATAAATAAACATTTCTATTCTAAATGTACAATCGACTTAATTAATAATCATAGGCAATCGAGCCATTTAGTTTAGAAGCGAAACTATAATAAGAAAAACGTTCACATTTGTTTTTAAATTGCTTATTAGTCGCGGGGCTCCGTGATTGTGTCCGAAGCTAATGAGATTTGTGTGAAACAAGGAGAGTAATGACGAAATAATACCGCTGGCGCGTTCATTTCCACGATAATGAACATTTTTGTTGTGATGCTGATGTAACTTTATAGCTTGAAAGTGCCATTAAAGGTTTTTTTAACATTTTAGTGATTTTTTTTATGATTACTACTATATATGGTGTTATAATAATTATGATCTGTGGTGATTTTCTTTAACTAAGACGCTAGATTATAGGTAATATTCGTGATTCTACATGCTTACCTATATGCATTATTTTTGCAACTATGTTAGTTTTGTATAAAATCAGTCAATCCTCGTTAGTACTTTTTTATAAGAATGGAACACTTAAGTGCAGCGGTGCGGGCCCTCACGGGCGCGGGTTTATCGTCGCGTCGCATCCGAGAGCGAGCGCGCTTTCCCGCGAAGACATTAATCGCTGTCAGAGGCGCCATTAGCGTCGCTCCAATTTGCTTGCCTTTTGTTCAATTGACAGATTTTAATATTGGAGCGGAGTGGGCTGAGCCCTGAGCCACTTCACGCGCTCCGGTCCTCGAGCAGATTGCAGTCGATAAGTGCAAATTAACGAGCCAAATAAGTAAACATCATATTAGAAATTATACCAGACTAACTATGAGATTATTTTATTAATACTCTTTACTAAAAAATAATTAATTGTATTCTTCTTTTTGACGTTATATTTACGTATAACTCTGAATGCTTGTTTAGGATGCCTAGTATGTAGAATGTATAATAATAGGTACCTACCTACTCTATTAGAGGTAGAGAAGCCTTTTGTATTTATTCCATCGTAATAATATTGCCAATTGAGCTAAATTAAACTGCGAATAACTTTCGCTTGTAATACAAGAAGAGTTTGACACTTTGACAGCGTATGGCGGTTGATTTGATAATATTATATGAAGCAAATTTCAAGCGAAGATAACGTCGCATATCATGCATCGTGTTGGACCATTCACGCTTTTCTAATTCTCTCAAATCTCATCATACATCAGCCCCCTCTCCCTCCCCCCTCTCGTGCCCTGGCCGTCCCCCGCCGTCGCCCGTGGAACCGCAGTCGAGGATAAGGGAAACGTGCCGAATTGGAAGTTAGTTCATTTGGTTTGGTGTGAGGGACGATCGCTAGGAGGCACGTACACGTAGTGTCCGAATTGCCATGTGCTTCATAATATTATTCGAGCGATGGAGAGAGTGGAATTAAAATTTACCTGCAATGATAAAGTTGTTTGGCAGGGTAACTTTATAGGGCACGCGTCGAAATTTTAAGGACAAAGCAATAGTTAACAGAAACTTGCTTATTATTTAAGTTGCTTTAATATAAGCTCGAGGTAATACGCATCGAAGTTCAATTCAGATGAATTTCATAATGTATATATAAATATAAATATTTTACGTAAAGGATATTAAACTGTCTTCATGACTCCTACAAAATAATATTAAAACAAAGGTAAAAAATTGTATGATTTTTGAAGCTTAATCGACAAGTAGTTAGTGCTCATGTGAACGCAGTCGCTGACATAGATGAATTAATTGCATTAATTAACATGCGAATTAATTGCATCCCCGTCTTCCATGAATGACATGAAAACAAGCGGCTATTCGATTATGCACGTCGCATTTATCGGTACATACCTGTGAATATATAAACAGATAGGTTTTACTCTTTTTTTTCTACAGGTATAAACTGAAATATATAAATATTTCAGTAACTTTTATAGCGTTGCTAACACTCGTGACATTGTATTACGATACTAACCCAATATAACTATAAAAGATTGTGCTGATGGTGTTATAACGTCAACGTAGCACGGTGCTACGGTGCTACGGTGCTACGCGACCGAATCGCAAGGGAATTCAGTGCAGGTCCCGAGCGAGGTGATGTGCAGCGCTTTTTACATCAATAGTTAGTAACACGAAGCAATTATATCTGTACCGCGACAGTCCCAGCCGGCCTTTGCTATATAGGGCTGGTAACGTCTCATTTCTTATGATAATATAATGGCGAGCAGTCCAGCACAGCAGAGCTCTAACATGATAATAAACTACGGTCGATGTTACTTGAGCGCATTTTTGTTAAATCTACTAGTCCCCCATGTATGGCTAAAACGATGAGGTCGGTAGCCCTGGGAGGAACCGAGTAGAGTGGAGTAATTCGATTCGCGTCGCGTTTTATGAGTGCGATGAACGAGCTTCATTTAGCCGAGTGGCACGCACCCGCACGATACGCTTGTTGCTAACGAAATAAAAATCTTTATGATGCTTCACTTTGTTTACATCGCTGTTTCTAAGGCAAATAGGAAATGATGGATTGAATGGCTCTGGGTGAATTAATTTATTGTTTGTTTGTGTAGCAACTTTATTTTGTTATTATTCATAAACTAAATGAATGTATCTAGATTGAATTTCATTTTTTCAGTTTTATTTCGTACTGTTTATAGTATTAAGCGAAAAGAAATTTCACATCGCGTTGTGATCACACCAAACGAGTCACAAGGCGAAATTCATGTTGTGGTTCTGATGAAAACTCACACAATGAAAAAATGCTACGACTTGTTCTGAGCATTGATTGGCTTACCCCAACACGTTGTATAGATACACTTTTATTACTTGCACATTGTAAGTATAATGTATCTGATCGTTAATTTCTGGATATATTGGTATTTATGTTTCTACGAAAGCTATTTTTCATAAAACGTACGATAGGTGTTATGTTAAACAATGTATATAATATCTGTGGTATCTGGGAGACACCTGTTAACTCCAAAAAGTTAAATTTTCAGGAGAAGCAATTTAACATATTATTGATGTATTATTGGCTGCTAAAAATCGGATATAAGATATAAATGAATTATGTCATATTATAATGAAATATCATATATTAACCCTTTTTTTGCTTGTACAGTTTACAAAATTGACGCAGTAGTTTAGCGAATAATGTGACTTATCAGATTATAACCAAAAAAAAAATATTGCAGTGGAATGGACTTATCTCAAAATGAGCAAAATAAAAATAATGATTATTTCATTGCTATTCATTTAATTAAAACAATTTTACGTTATTTTTGTTATATTTCTTTATTTATAAGTTAATTTCACAATGGAATCACTCTTATGGCTAATTTTAATAAAAGTATGGACTTAACAGGAGTGTACATGCAACGAAAAATTTAAATAAAGGCACATATCAAATAAATATCAAAACAAAAGAATCACTCATTTGGATACTAATCATAATCTTCTTCGCTATCTGAGTAGTTTTCCAAAACAGAAGCTGATTGGTTTAAATTAGAATAGAAATCGCGATATACTGGATCAATGAATTGCATAAGATCCATTAAATCTTTAAACTTTTTGGTTAAAGATTTAATGGATCAATCGCCAATCCTCCGACATATGCCTGTTCAGGGAGTAATGTTTCTAAACAAAATATACTTTGCCTTCCTCTTCTTTTCATTGAAAATGTCCTAAAAGGCTTTTCAAAGATTTCTCCAATGAATACTTAAAACTTACTTCCGCTGATTTTTTTTCAAATTTTAGCCAGAAAATACTTTTCCAAGCAAAAGATTGTTTTGAAATGTCAATTTTTTTTTGACAAAATTCTTAGTAGTTTCGAAAAACCGTAAAATTCGGTTTGTGTCATAAATTTCACCGAGAAATTTTTGCTTGTCATTTTTATAACATTCAACTGCAATATTCGGGTTGTACTCTTTAACAAATCTTTCTATCAACGCATGATCACCGTCACACTCTAATAAAATGAGTGTGACCTGGCACGAGAAACTTGTGGTGGATTTCGGTAGATTTTTGAGCCAATGCAATACAATACATAACAGGTAAGTAATATACAGGGTGGTTCTAAATTACGTTGACAAATTTGAAAATAATAAATTTAAAAAAATGGGGCATGCTGCGTTGCTTCTGTTTTTTAATTATTATTTTCACATGATTTGGCGCCAACTTAAAGTTATTTGTGAAGAGCATAAATTAAAAATTAGTAATTTTTTGCAATAATATCCTTATATGGTAATGCGCTGATTACACCTAACGAGTACAGTGGCGAGTCAGTAAATACGCTCTCGGCCGAGACAGTTGCCGAACCGAGTGGGTGTTTACACGTATTTCACTAGTGGCGAGTCAGTTCAGTTTTGATCACGACGCGGACGTCTGCAATGGATCGAAAAAAAAAAGAATTTAAACGGGTTTTAAATCGGCTGTTACCAGATATTATTAACGAATTGTGGAATTTATTAGAAATAATAAATAAAAATAATAATTCTTTGAAAAAATACAATGACGAAACGAACGAGTGGCGAGTGGCCGAGTGACGCGACGAGTGCGTGTTTATACCTGCCGAGCGGGATAGCGAGTGGGTACTCGGCCGAGTAAACAAATTGGGATTCTAGTGACTGTCTCGCCGCTCTTCTCGGCCGAGTACTCGGCCGAGCACTCGTTGAAGTGTTTATACCAACCGAGCACTCGGCCGAGGACACTGACTCGCCACTGTACTCGTTAGGTGTAATCGCCGCATTATGCGGCGTATAACCCGTTTAAATTCTTTTTTTTTCGATCCATTGCAGACGTCCGCGTCGTGATCAAAACTGAACTGACTCGCCACTAGTGAAATACGTGTAAACACCCACTCGGTTCGGCAACTGTCTCGGCCGAGAGCGTATTTACTGACTCGCCACTGTACTCGTTAGGTGTAATCAGCGCATAAGCGGCAGTGCGAGATACTGCGACTTTAATACGATGTGCTTGGCCATCTTGGTGATCGTCCGGGAAGAGGCAGAAAAAGAACTCTGAGGACGCCTAGGCTTCGACATATCGTCAAACAAAGATTGAAAGAATCCACAAGCCAAGGTAAGAAAAATGGCTCGAGATTTAGGTGTAAGTCATTCAACGTTGCAACGAGTTGTTAAAAATGAACTCAAGTTAACAGCATACAAGCTGCGAAAAGCGCAGCGGTTGGGTGATAAAGATAAAAAAATACTCCTTGATATAATATGTCGCTTACTGAAAGCGCGCTTCGCTGGTGAAGCGTGGAAAAATATTTTTTTCACAGATGAAGAAATTTTTCCGATTAAACAGTCTCATAACCGCCATAACGATAGAGTTTACTCTCCTAGTCGCCCCGGAGCCACATCAATTATCCCCCATCGGCAAAATGGTGGTTATTTTGAAAATAAATAGATATTTACATTAAAATAACACTGTATTTTAATTATTTAGTAGTCACCGTTATATATACCAAATTGGAAATATAAATCCAAATCTGATAAGTTGCAATAATTAACATGTAGGTATCTCATGTTTTTGGTACATACGCGGTAACTGGGACTTAACAAGTTTTAGTCCATAGGCATAAAGCTTGGAATTAACATTTATGTACTTGTTATATTAGTTATCAGGTTTGGCATCAAAAGTTACTATGATATATTAATGATAATTATAATATATCTTGATTGTAGCAAAAAATCTTGGATTTAACAGGAGTGTACATTTTTTTTTCATTTACTTCCCGTGGACGTAGAGATATCACGCCTGGATCAAAAAAATCTGCGCTTTCTGTACTTATCAAACATGTATCTAACAAAAATTTGCCAAAAATGGAGTTAACAGGTGTCTCCCAGATGCCACAGATATAACTACCCAAATAAACAAAGTAGGTTTGTATGAAGATAGCAAAGCATTTGCGTCGTATACAATGAAATAGTAACACGTTAGCCGCAACTTATATTATTCTCAAGGAAAGCGCGCTAAAGCGTCGCCTCAGTTATATTGGATGTAAAAGCTCACACAAGTTGTGAAAGTCCATGAAATATTTCCTTTTCACTTGAACCCTTTGATCGCGGCCGGTCGCACACGGAGCGGCTAAAATTACATTTTATTCGATTTGTTCACTATAATAATATGTGTTTGCTATGTGTCCAGATTCAAATCCTCGTTATGCCTGATAACGCTTTGTCCTCCAGTGTTGGTATAATACCATGACTTTCTTTTTAACCTTTCTGTTGTAATATGTATAAGAATAATTGGATAAGAATAGTTTCCTTAGTGTGTATATGGAATGAATATAAACTCCTTCTATAAGATAATACTTTCGACAACAACGGTATTGCGAAGCTTTCATCAAATTTATAAATTGTCACAAATAATCAATTCGAGTTAAAACTTTATAGCTCGCATCAAAATAATATTATGATCTTATATAAAATCGAATATGAAAAATATAAAATAGTAGATGTTTAATACTGGCCGTGCTACAAGACGTACAACAATTACAATTACCGAAACGACAATTAGCATGCTTCCCGTGTAAGTGACACTTATCTATTCGGAACGGTCTCCTCACGTAAGAGTGCGTTGAACGAAGCTCCGCAGTACAAGTATATAGGTTACCTTTTGTGGAAGGGACAAAAAGAACAATGGGCGAACAAAGACAACAATGCTCCCTCGAAGAGAGGGCCCTCGGACGTACCTTTGTGATCGCAAGGAGATAGCAGGCGCGGCGCACGACTGCCGCGTTACTAGCTTTGCGGCAACTTGGACCCTTTCTACCAGGAAGGATCACAACTTTTTACTTATTCATATTTTTAACCTATAATATTTTGGTAAATAAGTGATTATTACCAAATCCAACTAGAATAGGTATTATGTTTCTCACTACAACGATTGAGCATTGCAACTGAAACCGTAATTAAATCCATACTAATATTATAAATGCGAAAGTAACTCTGTCTATCTGTCTGTTACTCAATCACGCCTTAACTACTGAACCAATTTGCATGAAATTTGGTATACAGATATTTTGATACCCGAGAAAGGACATAGGATAGGTTTTATCCCGGAAATTCTACGGGAACGGGTTTTTCTTTGAAAACGCGGGCAAAGCCGCGGGCGGAAAGCTAGTAAGTTATAAAACAAACAGAATCTTTTATCATCTTCAGCTAGAGTAAATTATGGTAATCATATTATTATCATAAAAGGAATACATTTCACTGGTTGAGTAATTATTTCTTATGAAACCTAGTTATGTGTTTGGAAGTGCAGTCTGACAGTGTCCTTGTAAATAGGAAACAGTTACCTTTACGTTTCTTTGTTTGCTCAGCGTCAGGATTGGAATGCAGCTCCTGTCGCGTGATGCGTGCTGTTTGCGGGCCATTTAATGAACGGTGCCGCTCGGGCAAAGGCCTAAGACGGCATTAGCGGCCCGCTCCCCCGCGGAGCCGCCCGCGCCGCTCGGGGAGATCCGTCAAGTGTCCTCTAATAAATTACAGCCGCATGTCTCCTTCGCTAGATATTTATGGCCAATTTTATAAATGTGATGTTTATTTATCGGTCCGCGCGGCGAAATAGCGGTGTGTTTTATTATTTCGATCATGTTCCCATACCCTTTTTTATATTTCAAGACGGGATAGTTTACTGATATATTACATTCCTTTCAAAATACATACGCTGTCTATTGATCAGTGGTAGAATATGTGAATAATGCGCGAATATTAGAATAATATTACCTGCGCTATTAAATTTTAATGTGTTTTTCAAAAAAATTATTTAAGTCAATAGCAGCTTGTGAAATATGATATAGAATCGGTTTCTGATAATGAAATCCCAGTAGAAGGAGCGGAACACGGGCGAGATTCGATTAGTCGTATCGGCTGCGGATCGTCCGTCGTGCGGCGAGCGGCGTAACTCGGTCACAGCTCGACCCACATTCCGTATTTAAAATTGAATCGATGTTACCGAAAAGAGAATGTCTCATATTATATAGCAACCTTTATCACTGCTTAAACATGTAGGTATTCCGTACGGTACCTTCTCACATTATATTATGACTTTAACTTATTGTACCTTTTAAGCAAAATATTTATTAATTTAATAACATTCAATATCATTGTAACATAACATTATTGGTCTCAAATTTAAATTTCCCACAGTACAAAACTTCTGGTAGTTGTGTCAATGTATGTTAAAAGCAGACGTTAAGCGTAGGTACCAATTACAAAGTAAGAAACTTCCGGCAGATAATGAAAATGAAAGATGAAGTGATGTGTGAGCCCCTCGGCTGGTCGCTCCCCCCCCCCACCAGCCACTCACATTCATACTCACAGTTGCAGAGCGAAGCCTCTCTCTCGCTTTATTTTCCATCGTCCTTTGTTATCAACGTTAATATTTGGCAAGTACGGGGAACTTACCGCGCCCGCGAAATGAGAAATTTCACGCTTTAATAAAACGGGAAAAGCAGGTTCATCTTTTGATACAACGTCCGCCGTCAGCCCGCCCGCCGCCCGCCGCGCCCTGCCCGAAGCTTTATGAGCTCTGTGAAACAAAACAGGAATACTTACACCACCATCGTCACTTATCCGTGGAACTAAGTGGAACCTAACTACATGAGTCTTGATCCCAGATATACCTATCACTATCTGCAAGTTTTAAACCAAGGACGGTAGTATGCCACATGCGAAATATCATGAAAATAAATGTAATACATAATTTATTAGTCTTAAAAAAAATCTAATACGCTGGGCACACCCTCGACGAGTGGTATGGGAAGTAACGAGGAAAGTAGGCGGAGACATAGCGTGACAACGTTACTCGTCATGCCACTCGTCTGCTCATCGTCCTGCTCACTGCTCCCTATTCTAACGTATAAATCGAAAATATAACAAAGATCAACGCTAACATTGACCTATTAAAACTTCAATATTTATAGAAAACATGATACGAGTATATTGTTGAACTCTTCCATGCCGCTCGGCACTGCGGTTGTGACTTTTCTTCCAAGTAGCAACACGCACGCTATTCTAAAGGCTGCAGACATAGTGTAGGGCCGTCCCTCTTCACCGAGCACTTGAACTCGAACCATGCATATTTAATTTGCGCTCTCGATATCTTGCATATATTCACTATAAAACTGTGCTATTTACATATTGAAATTCGGTCAGGAACGTCGGTCGAATTTGGCTCTTTTAATTTTTTTTCCATAACTGGCTCTGGTAGAGTAGTCACTAAAATTATTCTAAAAATGTACATTTTTAACTCGATAGGTACCTATAATTAAACTCAATGGTAGTACGAGTTTTATTATCAGAAAAAAAAATCAAGTGGGCAAGGATTCGCATCCAGGAATTCAGCAAGCGTAGGTTCTGTGACGTGTTTTAATTTCGTTCTATTTTAATTAGGAAAATTATTGATATCATCATTATCATAATATTATTATAAAAATTTATTTCACTCCAATGTAAATAGTTTAAATGTTGCCTTGATAAATATTAAATTATGTATTTAGCGATTCAAACTGCTTCTAAAGGAAGTCTAGTTGACTGAATAAATGTTTGAGTTTGACCAAATACCAATCTCCAACGAATTAAATTCTAAATTCGAGTTTAAATGCGTAGGTAAAAATTTGCTTTTTGGGAATACTTTCTTTTTTCGAAAATTAGAATATGGGTGATCGTAAGAAGGTGTAAATAACGCAACCCTCGCGAAGGTTTCACTTATGTGGCGTTACTTATTCACCGGCCGCTATCATATTGCTGGTCGGTTCGCGCTCCGCCCGCGCCGTGCCCGCCAGCTCTGCCGGAACAAGCGGGTTAATGTTTAAGCGCCTCGGTTATCGGTTGCAATGGAGGTGTGCAAAGGTTATCGATATTTGAATGCTTCCCATTGACTGTAATGATATCATCTATAAACAGTTTTCAAATTTACCATTCCTTTATTTTCCTCATATGAATGCGGATGAGAACGTGGGGCACAGCTAGCAATTGATAAAGGAATATGCATACATAATATTATATCTATAAGCCTAATATGAGAGTGCTATAGGTACAAATGTAATGAACATTTTTGCTAGTGATCCTCTTCAGGTAGTAAGCAGAATTCATTAAGAGTCTTGGAGTCGGGTGTACTGCGATAAATAGCAGGTGGAATTCTATCGGAATGCTGTTGAGCGTACGATCTAATATCGAATAACGGAGCCCGAAGCGAATAACTGTGTAATGGCGAGAGGAGCTGCGAGCTCGTGCGAGTGCGGAATGTTTCAGTTTGGAAAGCAATTCCCGAGATTAAAGCGTCGACGTCGAACCTGACGCATCGCTGGAGACGCGACGTCACCTCTGAATAATGTACCTCGTTAATCTTCTAAATGCTAATTTTCAATACAAAACGTTACCTTTACGGAACAAAGTTGTTTCAGCACTTAGCTTACATTTAAAAGATACAGCGACGATCTGAATATGTCTGTAATCATACTATGCCTTAAATTTCTCAATACCTAATACCTATATTCCAATAGTAGGTATATTGTCACGTTGCACTTTTGATCATTTGATGATTATTTATAATACTTAGTTCGGTTCTATAAGAGGGGCTGTTGCTGGTAAATGGTAATGATATATTTGCACGTCTGTACTTGAAAAGGGCTGTATAACACAACAACGCTCGCCCTGTAAGGCGATGGAAGGCCCCGGGTGTGTGTGGGGGAGGGGGGAGCAGCGCGATCGAGTATCAATCACAGAAAGCGCTCCTCGTGTCGCCATTACACTTTAATTAAGGCTCATTCGCGATCACCGAACTCTCCTCAGAGTGATCCCAAAGAATTTGAACTTAATTGAACCGCCTGACTCCAACTGAGATTTGGCGATACTTTGCTAGTGTTGAAATGTGATATGAGGACTGGAATACTCGACGTACACAAATAAAATTCATGAAAGATCATCAATATGCATGTTCAAGAATTATGTTGAAATTGGTCAAACGGAAACCATTACTGAAACAATAATAAGGTTATGTGTTTGGACTAACCGCATAAAACTGATAACAAGTGTTTCGTTTGTTTATAAACGAATCCAATTTACACATTAAATTCCTATTGTTACAAAATCCTTTCCCCGTATTCAATGGCAATAAAGACAGTAAAAAAGGTTTATAGAAATTAAAAAAATCACAAGTACGAAAATATGTTATAAACCTTTCTTTAGTAAGCCTCAGCGTTACTTTGTTTCGTTTGCTTTTGTTATGGAAATAGCCCGATATTGTTGGTCACCTTTGTGAGCGACCGGAGCCCGGACCCTCGACGCCGTTGTGCGACCTTGCTCTTCTATGGATTGCTGCTTCAGAAGGCTTCAAAGGTGACGGAACAAAAGCATCACACCCGATGGTGTTGATGCGCTTTCTGATGCAGTTCAGGGTCGCTTTATAGATAAAGCCCGACAAAATAATATTGAATATTAAATCCTCAACATTTATATTGAAATAATAAATAAATTAGAAAACGTTCAAAGATTTTTATTGTCATAATCGTCATTTCCTTATTGCAATCACTTTCTATCTTGCTTTCTATACTTCGTATATAAGGCGATACCAAATCTTTATTAATTATTCCAAGGATAAAATATCGTAACGAAATTATTTTATAATCTTAAATAAGCAATATTATTATCTGAATTCATAAAATGACCGAAGGTTTACAAAATTCAATGTAAACTACTGAAATATTATGTAAATCTAATTATAGTTTTGATTATTGTGTAAAATATCAGCCTGTTAATGTGAATGGAGTATAAACTATCAAATCATAATTTATATTATATGTACTAGCTTTCCGCCCGTGGCTTCGCCCGCGTTTGCAAAGAAAAACCCGTTCCCGTAGGATTTCCGGGATAAAACCTATCCTATGTCCTTTCTCGGGTATCAAAATATCTCTATACCAAATTTCATGCAAATTGGTTCAGTAGTTAAGGCGTGATTGAGTAACAGACAGACAGACAGACAGAGTTACTTTGGCATTTATAATATTAGTATGGATAACTAGATCATAATGGGAAAATCTGTACTGGCAAATTAGCGTTTAACATGATGAGTGATTCGCGTTGTCGGCAACAAAACGCAACACGACACATCACAGCGCGACACAGTGAATCCTTATGCGATTTGCATTTGTTAACAACAGCAATCAGCGCGACACAGGCTAACGATCCAATCATCTCGATAGTCCTCAAGCGATGACGTGTGCGCTATACATCTGTATATGCATTCGAGTGCATGTATTATGTACACGTGTGAGGCTTGCGTTTGGTATTATGTTTGTTGCTAGCGGTATCCATCTGAATTTAAAAGTCTATGCTTACACTTAAAAGTTTTAGCAATTTGTTGGAAATATACAAATGATGAAAAAAAATTTCAAAATCTCAATCCTGTATCGTTGCGGCATTCGTGCGAGTGGTCGCGTCTAGTTGCCTTTGCGGGATATTATTTTGTTATTGCGTTTGTTTAAAAATTCGGACGCGCTCGGGCGTAACGGTGCACAGCGTACGGCCGCCACACGCGGCGCCAGCATGTCGCATGCGGATGGTTACAGTGTGTGTGTGAGTGAATATGAAGAGACGGTTTCTAGGAAAGACCTTATTGATGTTAATGATAGTGATATAGTCGGCTATAGAATTTTATAAAAAGGCTGATAATATCGAAGATGATGGTATTATGGGAGTTCGACGAGAGAGGAAAAGGGAGACAGAAAAGGATGAGAATGAGTGGCAAGTTGTAAAAGGCGAGAAAATAAGTAGAGAAATACCAATAATGAGAAAATTGAAGTCTATGTATCCCATCCAGATAATATGCCGAAGCAATTCTCATCTTGATAAAATATTATCATCAATGTTTCTACAAGAAAAGGGCTATAAAGTACTAAAGGCTTGGAAGTTAGTTATACATATGGAGTGATACGAAATATTGAATTGAAACTAAATGATGAAGTAATATAGAGTCGAATACAATGTGATTATCCAGCCCAGTTAGTGTCTGTTCAGAGATGTAAGCGCCGAGACGGAGGCAATTGGGAACTTTGCGACCATTTCGGACCATTCGTTTATATTTGGGTTGTATAGACCCCGCTGTTTATGTAAACGGTTTCAGGGTAGATGTAGAAAAATACGTCCACTCGGTTTCACAGTGCCGAAAGTGTTGTCGAAATTACCCTCAATGTGGTACCCACCACATCACGCTAATTGTGATACAATGGAATTCAAAAGCATTAACTGCGTTATTATGCATATAAAAAATTTTAAAAATTGGTCGTTGTATATTAAAGAACAAAAAATACGTGACATAATGGCAGATTTTAGTTGCACTTACAGAAAAGCTCTCACACTTTACGTTGCGGCCGAAACAGCGATTGACCACCCAAAAGAATCAGAAGACCTGAGTTAAATTCTTATATATTATTTTCGACACCGATTCAAGTTCTCAACAATAGACTTTCGTCGATATTGTTAAAACGAAAGTTGAAATTCACGCACAAAAACAAGAGAAAGCTATCCCTAAAAAAGGAGAATAAGAACCAGAAACAATTTTCATAAAAATTCCTTTATCGGAACAAGAGATTAAAGACGAAAAACCAGTAGACCATGTGGCGGCATCTAGTGATAGAATTAGCTTTAGCGAGTTGTTACTGAAACTTAAAGATATAATATTTTTGAATAAACTGTCAAAAGAAGAAAAGTTGACAGTCGCAATTTTAAACCTAAACCTTACTGGAGTGCCACATAATCTAAGGCAGTAGCAGATAGCGGTTAAGCATTGGGATGATTTCGTAGAAATCCTACTCATCTTAATTTTGATAGGTATAAAAATGCTGTTGCAGTAAGTCAAAAGCTTATTTATGGGCCAAGCAAAATGTGAATCGTGGCAAAAAAAAATTTAATTTAATTTTGTTCTGATTTAAGTAGCAATACAAGTTCAACTGAAATGTGACAAAGAATGAGATGGCTTAAAGGCTTTCTTAGACCAACAACATATTTTTACTCATCAAATTCATTCGCACATTGAATCCCCTTTAACGATACAGGAACTTGAAAATACAATTAAATCTAAAGATAGTTGTCCAGGCAACGATGGAATATCTTACTCCATGGTTAAAAATCTCCCTGATGACCCAAGTTCCGTCGCAATGACTTAATATTGATATTTTTCCTATAGCGAAAGTGCAAAAGAACTCAAACTCCGAAAGTACAGTGAGACGGATTGTTCTTATATCTTGTCCGTGCAAACTTTTTCACTGTACATATCTTGAAGAATGGGCTCGAGTCGTATCTTGAATTCCACTCCATATTTAATGATAGTGAAGTTGGTTTTAGGAGGACGAAATCTTGTTTAGATAGTCTTTCTAATTTAACCACCCAAATTCAGATCGGTTTGTCGAAGGGTTTCGAAACCATTGCCTGTTTTATTGATATTGAAAATGCATAGAATAATGTGGATATTACATCTCTCTTAAGAATTAGATGAAAACGTAAAAGCTGGAATTAAAATATGTAATTGATACAATATGCAATTTGAGTTTGAGTTTTTTTTGAGTAATTATTTATGGAACTTTTTGCAGAATAGGAGTGTTCGTGTTATAAATTTTAACAATGACGATTATAGATATACAAATATAAGGCTAGGGCACACAGGAAGACCCGCTTTCGCCTTTATTATTTAAAGTTGCAACAGTACACGATGTTGTTAAGTTAACTGTGGAGGGGTTTTATTTTTTTTTTTTTTTAAAGGCACCCGTCATCACAGGGTGTTCGCGCCACCTCTGGATTATAGTCCAGATACATTTTTTGCTTTTATTTATTTTATTTTTTTTGTATGGATAATATTAAAATACAATAAAAAAATACAATATAACATACTACTTTAAAACGAGATTAAAAAAAAATACTGAATTAAATTACAAATAAAATGACTAAAATATACAATAATTGCTAAAAATGCTATAAAATTAAAATTATTATAAAAATTCGATAAAAACACGGCACAAAAACACTCAACTTAATCCTATATCACAGTAAAGAGCTAACTAATATCACACACTATTCCTTTGGTTGACTACGACTACAATATTTCTACAATATTGAAGGAACGCATCCCTACACTTGTCCCCCAGGGCAGAAGGCAGATTCTCACCCGTCATCGCCATGCCCAATTTTTGCTCAATAGCATATCTATTGCTTCCAAAAATTGGGCACTCGAGTAACAGGTGAGGAACCGTCTCCTCAACTCCAGGCTGACATAGACACGACGGATTATCCTTCAGCTTGAATCTGTTCAAGTAGAAGGCGAATCCGCCGTGACCAGTCAGTACTTGTGTGGTGTGGTGTGTGATGTCTATTTTCCCGACTACCTTGTATGCAGCAGCAGCGCTTGGGAAAAAGAGCTTCGTGACTCCGGCCGTTCCTCCTACATCGTATCTCCTATCCCATTCGCTGATCGTATCCTGTCTCAAAATACGCTTGACGAATGAAACAGGACACAGATCGTAAACTGTGGAGGGGTTTGCACTCTAAGTAGTTGATAACGTGAAATATTTAGGGATGTGTTTTTATAGATCTTTGAGATGGTCGAAATGCTCAAGTTCAAAACTCAAACTCAAACTCAAACATTCATTTATTCAATTAGACTACTATTTAGTAGCACTTTTGAATCATCATTACATAGTATTGCACGCCTCATAAGCGAAGCGTTGAGGTGGGTACTACTGTCACTTCGCGCAAAACATCTGATTTTTCAAACTTAAAATGTCTTTATGTATCATACATTGCACTTGTAAGATAATACATACACACACATATTAAGAAAAAACACTATTTTTAACGTTCATGATATTTTTGATGTCATTTTTGTTATTTACACTAGTTAAAAAACAGTTTAAAAAAGTTCTGTCTTGGACGTCCGTGTGTCTGTATGTGCGGATCCTTTTTCTTGTTAACACGATAGCGACCGAAATACTTTACTAATCGAGTCTTTTTTTTCTCTTACGCTTGAGTATGCTCAGGAATAGAACCCTTTCATTTTTCAGGGTCTGATTCGATGTGGTTTAATTGTTATTAAATAAACAAAAATAATAATTAATAAATATTTATTAAAAAAAAATTATGAGGCGTGCACTTTTGGATTTTCCAAATTATTTTTAACATTTACCACCGATTCGGAAAGCAGTATCTATGGAGAAGAATCGGCAAGAAACTCCATAGTTGCTCTTTTAAAATAATGTCAATAAATTTACATAATATGTAACTTATATCTAACTACATAATATGCCAAAGAACTGTCCTGTGGTTTTTACGCGACAACCCTCCATGGGTCTTTATCATCCATATATTCCTGAATACTGTAGTACGCTCTCTGAACTAGTACATTTTTTATGTAAGTTTTAAATTTAGAACTACTAAACTCTTTAATATTGTGAGGAATTCTATTGTATAAGCGTATACCTTGACCCATAAATGAATTTTTAACTTTAGCTAATCGGAAAAATGGCATTTCAATTCTATTCCTGTTCCTTGTTGTTCACTAATATATTTAGATCTCTTCAGGGTGCAGGGTGGGGAGTCCATCCAAAACATCTAAGTATTTATCTCTAGTTAGGAGTAGATGTGACTATGTGAGCTTTCTCTATGATAGTGGAAGTACATTACAGTTGTCTAAACTGGATAAGGTACAAAATATATTTTTGAGGATTATAGGAGGCTTCATAAAAAGTACGGCAATTCACGTTATGGAAAACGAACTCCTTCTTTTGTCTCTTGTTTTACACGAGGTCTATTTTAATATTTATTATAAAAGCTTGCTTCTAAATAAGCCTCTATTCTGAACAATATAAACCAGTAGAGAATAATATACAATACAATAATTTCGGTATATTGTGCAAAACTAAACGTGCGCGAAGAGGTGGCGCGCGGCGGCCGGCGAGGTGCGAGGTGCGAGGCTCGTAAGCGGCTTACTGCTGCGCTCGGTTCGCGGCACGCGGCGCGCGGCTCCTGCGACGCTCCTCGCTAAGAACACTATTGTTGTGTCCCATCATACATTGGCACCTAAACATAATTGCTTTACTGATATTATAAAGCTGAAGAGTTTGTTTAAACGCGCTAATCTCAGGAACTACTGGTCCGATTTGTAAAATTTTACCGGTGTTAAATAGTCCATTTATCGAGGAAGGCTATATATTATCATCACGCTAAGATCAACGCGGGTAAACCGGCCGCGGCGCAGCTAATCAATTATAATGCGATTTTACGCCTCCATCGTCCTTATGTATCCATCAACTGTAACAAAACAATACGAAATTATTATATTGCGCAGTGAGACATGAATATGAAACACAAGTTCCAATATGACGAGTTTTGTGTCAAATTTGTTTCTGAAGAGCATTAATAATTAATAGCAAATAGCAGTTTACGCTACAGGGGATATCAAAATATACAGGTATGTTTGCAGGTATCGTCGCTCATAGATATAACCTGCATTTAGTGATCGTATACTCAGCTGCGAAATGAGATCGCTCCACATACATGTTTTATATGATAAAAGTATTTTTACAATTGCCGTTGAGACACAATTTTGCATGGAAATAGTATTGTTAGTTCGCAAATAAAATTAGCATTCACAACGAAACGTGAGCATTTCTGTGTCAATAAGTCGCGATCAAAAATTCATGAAGCGGAATGTGTAGGCCAGGTCGGGCTGAAGAGGGCTGAATAAACCAGTTAGTGACAAAGGAATGAAATATGGAAGGAAGGTATTTGCGGCAGTTTAGTGACGGGCTGTGGCGGAGGCTCATGCATGCTAAATGCGCGCTCGCCATGCTAATGCGGCCCGCGGCCCGCGGCCCGCCGCCCGCCGCCCGCCGCACGCCCGCCGCCGCAGACATTTCGATATATTAATTTACAGTGATAAATTCATGCTTTCTGTTTTTCCTGTGAGACGTTCTCAGCATTAAAAATATAACAACAATAATGTTTAATTCTTTCAAAAATAAAAAATAAATTAAGACAAAAAATAATTTCAAATCAAAATACTCAATAAGTAATAAAAATAATTTACACGATGTCATATAAATTACCTCTACTAAAGTTTTCTGTTAAATTTTTAAGACAGTTTCACATAATTTACAGTATTAAAATAAATTAAATGTTCGAGTTTCAAATATCCTTTCCAATATCGTTTAAAGCCCGAAGAAACATATTGAAATTTGAATAAAGAGTACACAAGCGGTAAAACTTCAGAAGAAAATTCATTTGTTTTAATACTTTTCTGCGTTTGATTAAATTTAACTTCGGTAAAGTCTGATGCAATAGCGTTGCAATCGTTCGAAACGTTAAGTTTAATTGTGAGCGAGATCGCTTTCAAGGATTTCAACACTAATTTAGATGGACAGACTAGACTAAGACTAAAAGCGGTGAGCATTACTCTTTCTATTTCCAGGCTAACCAGTAGACATATATGATGCACGATTCCACTAATGCTACAGTTTCATGAGCGCAATTCATGAAAAATGTGAGAATGTATGGGCAAGTCGCAGATGGTTGTAATGCGCTGCGCGATGCCATAATTTTTCTATCGGTGATTAAGTGTCGGTAATGCGGAGCCGAGCGGGACGGAGCGGCGACATACGGAAACCACGACTTTAATCACATATTTGCAATTGCGATACGATATTTTTAAAGCTATGTATTTTTATTTGTGTTCAAGTTAACAAACACTAGAAAATAATGCAGCTTTTACTGGATATGACATACATGAATTTCACGATATTAGGTTTATAATATTACCACTGATTATATTTATCGTATGACTCGTTAATTTGTTACAGCAGTATTAGTCAAAAGTTGCTAGCTATCTCATTACGGTTTCAATATCCTACAGTGAGTGAGCACCTGCAGCGTTTACGTGTTTTATCCAATCATCTCCAAAAGAGAGTTGATCGCAGACGTGCGTGTGATCTCGATTCAGCAAGTGAATTGTCAGCTCAATTACAGTCAATGTGTCCACTTCCAATTGGATAGTTTCTTTAATTAGGGTCAGGCGTGACTCGTGAGGCGCGTGAGGTGGCGCCGGATGGAATGCTAAACTAGCGTGTGAGGTTAGCTGACTCGCTAGACGCGTCCGTTCTGTGCGACTGCGGCGTTTATTGTAGAGAGTAAATTGGTAGTCTGTTTGTATTATTTAGCTAATACTATTCGTAGCTCGTTTTGTATCGTCATCGAAATTAAAAAAATTGGTTGTCTGTAAAGTCGGTTTACTGACGATAGTTGAACGTGACAACGTCCGATTGTGCTTCTTTGTCGCTCGTTCCGCGCTCTCGCTTGCACTTCAAACCTTACATGGAACGCCTCAGAGCGAGGTAACACCGCATGAGTCATGTTTTTTCGTGCGTGCAGCCGGCTCAATCGAATTATAAGACGTTGTCACGTCAAAAAGAATTAGAGTTATTACCACTTATATGCTAATCCATTGGCCAAACTAAAAGTAGTAAGTAATTCGTATTCATTCTTTAGTAAGCTTAAATCATTACAGTAGTTAAATATAAATGTGATTCTTCTTAAAAACTTCTAAAATAAACATTTATACTCACGCAGTAGTTAGACAATTACAGTCCATTTCTAAACAGTAAATGTTACTTAATCCTAATGTTAGCATCAATCTTAGATAATAGTCTACTATTTATGGTATTATTTATTTACTATCTTATATATTTAATATTTATATATCTAGGTGTGTTGGTTATAATGGTTCACCAGTATATAAGTGACTACTGCGCGGAAGTGCAAGCTGCTGTTTCGCTTTCAGTTGCATTATTTCAATTCTTTTGTTGATAATAATATTATAGTTAAATTATACTATGAGGAAGTTTAATGTATGGGATTCTAACTTTTTGGCGATACACTTCCATAGCGAAGTTTCTGATGCAAAGCGATTTTGTTCAAGTCTCCTTTCACGAAACTCTCCTTCACGTTTTTTTTCAATGCATATTTTAGAAAGGATATTGATTTGTAGAGTTCAAAAGAATTGGTTTACCTATATTATGAATCGATATAATATGTAACAAAATTGTTAACTATGTAATTCAATAGGTAAATATTTCTTAACATAAATCAATTATCAAATCAAATTCATCTCTTGTTAAAAACCGGCTGATCTGAGGTAGCTGGCTTTAATAGTTGAAACTTTGCTACACGGTCACTACTTAACGGTAATTATAACGAACACAGATGTTATGAGCTTAACAAAAGATCCATTGTGCGGTATCTCGCGCTGCTTCAAACAAAAGGCGGCTTAACAACTTTTTAACTTTTACATCGAGCGCACTGCGAGCGCGACGAGATACCGCCGGTAAATGGTTCACTGAGGCATCTGCGTTCGAGCTAAGGAAAATAAAACTGGACTCGGTACAGGCCTATTTGTTGAATAAATGAATAAAAGTTCTTTGATACTCTCGCTAATTTAAACGTGTATAATGAAGAGCAAAGTTACAAAGAGTAACACGTAAACAAATAAAGCGAGGCAAGTTGTTTGCTAAAGTGGAAGTTTGACGCGTCTGTGACGTGGCGACGCTGACGGCCCGACCAGAACAATGAGCTTAGTGTACACAGCACACAGTACAGGACTTGCAAATAGCACAAAGCTCTGTGTAATGAAATTGCTTTTTGAACTTAGTTAGCTCACGAATCGATTCCAATCGATGTAATATCTGATAGTAAACCGCGGCGTCATTTGTTAACCTTTACCTTACTGTAGCAAGTATTTTATTTGCTTTTTAATAGTTTGTCTTAATTATAATTTTTAATGGCTTTTCCCATGTAGTTAAAAAAAACTTTCCATGGGAATGAAATATTTCATCGCAGTAAAAAGAATCTTTTCTCACTCTCTAGATTGGTAGAGCTTTCTTTAGCGTGCACAAAAATCATACTAATATAATTATATAAATCTCGTGTCACAATGTTTGTCCTCAATGGACTCCTAAACCACTTAACCGATTATAATAAAATTCGCACACCATGTGCAGTTCGATCCAACTTGAGAGATAGGATAGTTTAAACATGTAGGTACCACGGGCGAAGCCTATAAAATCAAAACAAAAAAAACATTCGCGTGATAATTCCTATCACTTAAAGAAAACCATCAATTTGAGTTAAGCTTTATTCTAAAATAACCATGACACATAAAACATTGACATATATAACGACATCAATGAAGGAAATTATAATGAACGTTGTAGAGCGTCTCCCGAGGCTGCCCCATTACCCAGTGATTGCATTTAACCCGCTGTAAAGCGCGTCATTTTTAAAGTAAAGTCCTGTATAATGGGTCGGGTGTTTGCGACTTTGGGCTCCGGAGGGCGAGCAGGCGGCTCCCAGAGCCTCACTCCAATGATAAATGACTGCGGAGCGCGCGCGTGAATAAATCAAACATTATTAGCGAACATTTTTATTTATCTTTGCCACAATAAAGCGTTTTATGGCGGATTATTATATCATCATTACCGCAAAGGTTCCATAAAAAGCCAGTAAAGTTCGGATATCTCTAACAGAAATATACAATTTCCTGTATCTGCCCCCCAGTTAATAAAGGCCGAAGTGAAAACAAAGAACACTTAATATATTTCAGTCAGTATTACAATAAACACGCTATCCGGAAAATAAAGTCGTTATTAGATTTGATTAATTTCTTAATTAAATCATTCCGAGCGAAGTGACATATTTATATTTGGACAATCAATATCGCAGCTCGTAACGCGAACGTGTAAATAACATCAAACGCCATTAGACGATGTTAATGAATTAATTAGAGCCGAAATGAACAGGAATCACTGGCCCGGACGGTTCTCGCGAAAAACTGTCCCCTTTGTGCACCTTTGAGCTGGGACAATTATGTAAATGTGTTCCGTCGGAAGGCACAAAGAACATTATGATAATGGTGTCTGCGAGCGAGTGTCGGCGCGGCGCGGGCGCGGCGCGGGCGCGGGCGGGCGCACGCCGCGGCCACGGCACCGGCAATGACGGCAGTCACTGTACAGTGAGGCAAGTACATATATACGATCGCTTTATATAAGGCTGTTACACCAAGCACCTCATTACGCCGAATGAAAACAAGAGCAAAAGTTCTTTATAGCTTTTGCCTATATTCGATTGCATAAAATACACTTTCATTAAATGTATTTCAATGGCGAGAAAATACAATTACGATTAAACTCGCAAAAGGATTTAAACGTTGAATTCAATGAAGCGATGATTAAAACGATTCATTTAATTTAATTCGCAGCATCGGAGCTCACTAGATCTCTAATATAAAGCGTTATTAGTGCAGTTTTACCAATTCACTATTTGATTTATTAGCAAAGTTCATTGATAGAAGAAAATATTTATGTAAAGCAATTATTTTCATTCTGTATGTGTATATCATCTGAGTTTTATGTAAATTAAATGGATTACCTGATACATGTTTTTTTTCGGGTTGATGCAAGTAATGTTTATAGCACATTTTTGTAATAATATGGTGCTTGTTCATCATTATTGTCAAACATTCGAGACGGTGCTAATTATGTACTGCTTTTAAAGTTGCAGGCAGACAAGAGAAATGTGACCTTAATATGAAGTTCACATCCCGTATGTTCCCTTTTTATTAAGAAATAAATAACACAAATATACTAAAGTAAATTCTGGTAATGAAATAAAAAAGTAGATTCAAGGTTAATAAATAGAGCTTGTATAATATTATGCGAGTGGCACGTTCGTCGGTAGCCCGCCTAGGCCGCATTCCGCAACCGCCCTCTGACATCCGGCCGACTCGCATTGTTTCATGAAATCACTATGATTACTGTTGCAATTGTTATCATGCTAGTTTTAGTGCGCGCGTTTAAAACGTTCACATTATACGTTTCATATTCATCAGTTAGACTAGTTGTCAGATTTTATTTTGCAACCAGTAAATTGATGAAACAGTAATAAAATAATATATCATTGCACTTTTGTGAAATAATATCAGACAACTTTTTCTGATAAACAATTTATAAATAAAAACTGTGTTTATATTATTCTGTAAAATAATCTAAACATTATTAACGGATGAGTATGGGTAGAATGTTGGGTAAAATTATAAATTCAATGCAACAAATATTTTAACATATTCGTACACCAGAGTGTACGAAATAGAATTAAACCTCACCCATCCTCACCCATCTCATAGAATTAAACCTCCAAATGTTTAAATTGCACGGTATAAGTTGAGAACGCAATTAAATAAAGCGCTGTAAAAAAACAGAATGCATTGAATGAGAGGCGGCGAAGGGCGGCTTAATAACGGATGTAATACTTTGCAGCGCCACAAAGCACTATATTCACTTAGAACTGAAATGTGCGCGCAATATACTTAAACTTTTTTTTGCTCCCTCGCCTCGCTACAAAAATGAAACTCGGCATAACATTGGCGAACTTTTTTTTGCGATTCTCCACCGCGATGTTATAAATTATAATGTATTAAATTATGTTCCGTTTATTATGATTCCCGCGGCACGGGTTTATCGAAGATAGGAACTTTAGCTTGGTTGTGCGTAAGAGTTTACCGTATTTCTTTTTCTAAAAATATATTTTTCTTTAGGCAATTTTAAACTTTTGTAGTAAACTGCTGTATGAACTAACTCATTGCATTGCAGTGAATTCGTTTAAACGCAAGTGCACCCATTATTTTAATGAATTAGTAAGCACTAACTTTAGAACTTTTATGCATCATAAAGTCCTATTTTATCGTTTTTGCATGTTTTATAGTAACTTGTGATCTCCAATATTTAATATTTATAAGCGGCATGTGTTTTATTTCTGGATACTGTACCTGTTCGTTTGCTTTAAGGTACCATACAGAAACAACACCACTTCTTGACTTAAGAAAAATATTCGATTTATAAGAATAACTTTAAATAAAGTTCATTTCTTTCAAATACTAACAAAAATCTAATTCCGGCTGACGTCGGTGAAGTAAGAAATAAATAAGGTAATTCGTAGTCTTGGGATTAAATAAATGTGATTTCTTAGAATTATAGGTGCGTGTCAGTGTCGCGTGTAGACGTGTGTGGACGTGTGACGTGAACACTGCACGTGTAACACGTGTAGACGTGAGAGGGCTCGGGCCGGGCTAATGGATTACCGGCCGCCAACACGTATTACGTCGTTCACGGGCCGGCCCGAAAAGGAAATGATAAAATAGCAAAAAGAGAAAGGTCGCGAGAGGCCATAAAACAAATTTTCTTCTTTTTATGAAGCACATTTAAATAAAACCGACCCTTCGTGCAGTAAGTACTCTTTAATCACGAGCGTGATCCCTCAAAGCTCTTTTACATTTATGAGTTTTCTAATATTTATTTATTGAAATGCAAATATTTTATTACTGACGTAGAATTTTCATGTAAATTTACGAAAGTACACTTCTTAAAAGGTTATATTAATCGCTTTCCTTCGGTCGGTATAAAATACAATTCTATGGAAATAATAATAAATAATAATAATTGGTGAAAGCAGCGGTCCGGGTGGTCGGGGAGGTCGGCACTAGGCGGTGTTGGGCGCTCGCCGCGGAGTGCGCACTTGGAAGTTTGTCGCCCTTTCGACGCGCGGATCGAAAAAATGTTACTATCAAAAACATTGTGTTAAAGCGAAAATGGCAACTCTGGAAAATTTCGTACTGAACGCTCCACTTCATTTTGTAGGAGTGCTTCATGAATTTTCATTGAGATTATTTATGAAAGTAAATTTTCTATTTAAGCATTTGTTGTCCAATTTTTGCCACTTTAGCTCAAAGCAGCAGGAAACATATGCATTTTAGACACACGTGATTTGATTAAAAAAAATCCTACAATTAATCATTCTGGTATGTGTGATCCTCGACTTTATTCCTATAATTTTACACAGAAATAAAAAGTATTATGCTGTCTAAATATTTGTTTTGTATGATATAACCTAACCCAACACCGATAAAAAGTTATATTTGATTCTTCAAATGAATATACTGAAAATATTTCGTACATTTTGGGATAACTCGTAATAAAATGTTTATCTAGTTGACTTTATTCCTATAATTTTACACAGAAATAAAAAGTATTATGCTGTCTAAATATTTGTTTTGTATGATATAACCTAACCCAACACCGATAAAAAGTTATATTTGATTCTTCAAATGAATATACTGAAAATATTTCGTACATTTTGGGATAACTCGTAATAAAATGTTTATCTAGTTGAACTCTATTTATTGATAAATATCAAAATCTGTACATACCTTGTATATGTCCATATTTTGTGTAAGATCAAAACAAAACAAACCTACTTATAACCTGAAAGGCAATTAACAAAGACAAATACTTGCAGCCGCTTGTGTCGCCGGGTCGTAGCTCCGACCAAGTTTAAGCCTTATTATGTGTGTTGTTTGTCTGTTTGTTCTCGTCCCTGCCGTGGCCGAGCGTCATTCATTGCAACTTGCGAAATCTGAGCGCAAACCGTGTAATTCACAATATGTTTTGCATCAAATGAAACTTCGTTCGCAAAATGTTGTGAAACGCGTCAGTAACTGTAGCTAAATTGAATCAAAATTTTGTTACTTTAAATTCATTCGATACGGGTCATTTAAGGTCGAGCAATATTGTATAAACAGTCAATATAATATTATAGAGTACCAACAGTTTATAAAATAATAAAATGCACAAAGTTTCTGATTGCAAAACGTTAGCCCTATTTTTATGTGAAAGAGAATACATGTATTTAGAATTTTCTCTCTATACACCTCGTACTTACTAGCTTATTGGCTAGCTTAAAATATACAGTAAATAAAAATAAATAGATTGTCCTGGGCGCGGCGAACAGAATTGGAATAAGATTTGTCCCCCCCGAAAATCGCTCAACGTAGCTAAAGAAAATTCGACGAAAAACTATTGAAATAATGTACAGGCAAGGTCTGGGTCGGAATGACTATTACTTATTTTTATATAGAAAATATATAGCGTCTATGTTGATGTATTCATGCGTAAGAGATGATAGTAAAATAGAACAATGTATACATATTTGAGCGATTGGTCAGCGGCGAGTTGACCGCGATAAACAGGGACCGTCATTATCACTGCCGGCCGCCGGGCTGCCCCGGCTCATCCTTGGAGACCTTTTAAGTCGCAGTTGCCTACATGTGGACGATCAACTGAGCTGTGAAATATTTTATTGATGGCAGTGCTTTGGGCTTTAGTAGACTTTAACAAATCTGTAGCAATTTAAGTAAATTGTTTGATTAACTTATTGTGATTTAAATACCAAGTTCGCAATATGTGTTATGTGTGCACTGTGCATAGCATTTTATATAGTCAGGTGTTTAAATTTTTCATTATTTACCGTTACTTTATACTGATGTTACCGTTGGTTCTTCGTTTTGGAAGTATATAAGTCGTCTGTCGATGGCCGGTCGTAAGAAGAATTTGATGCTAGTACAATATTATTGCTTTAATTATAAAACTAGGCTTCGAGTTCTCTACCAAACAAAAAGGACGTCAATAAATAGCAGTCTATGAACTCATAATTTAGTATACAAATTGTTTACTTACAATCCACGTATTTTACCTTTTCCCTAAAAGAACATAAAGAAAATTTTGTAGCTGTTTGGTTAATGTAAGTTATATTCAAGTTCCAGCAATTGTATATTATCATTCGTAATGTGTAATGTGAGCGGTAATATTCCGTGGCTCGAAGGTCGATGTTAAGTAAGTGGGTTGTCGCAGCAGACAGTGACCCTTATTATCAGCTCAAGCCCGTGATTTATCGGGCCCTCTCGTCCCGCGCCCCGCGCTCGCCCGCCGCCGCCCGCCCGTCACACCTTACGATAAGCCCTACATTACTGTTTGTCTTGGGCTTAAGGGGGCGCATAAAGCAAAATAACCAATCTTCTATTAGATGATACGTGTAATATGCAAGACCAAATCTAAAAAATAAAATATATATCAAACTAGATGATATGTTCAACGATTCTGTTTAATCAAAAACATAAAATATTAAAATTTACTCGATAAAAAAAAATCACCAAGTTAGCTCTAATTTTCACACTTTTACGTTTTCTACTTGACATGGTAATACTTATTATGATTTTTTTTTCATAAACAATTATATTAAAACATTTGCAAGATATTTGTCAGAGCATTTTGTGTAATTACTTTTAGTTTTGGTTTTATCTGCGATAAACCACTTTTATCGTGACAAAATCAAACGTTTATCTCGAGAAAAAAAGAGCGCCAAAAGTGGTTTATCGCAGATAAAACCAAAACTAAAAGTAATTACACAAAATGCTCTGACAAATATCTTGCAAATGTTTTAATATAATTGTTTATGAAAAAAAAATCATAATAAGTATTACCATGTCAAGTAGAAAACGTAAAAGTGTGAAAATTAGAGCTAACTTGGTGATTTTTTTTTATCGAGTAAATTTTAATATTTTATGTTTTTGATTAAACAGAATCGTTGAACATATCATCTAGTTTGATATATATTTTATTTTTTAGATTTGGTCTTGCATATTACACGTATCATCTAATAGAAGATTGGTTATTTTGCTTTATGCGCCCCCTTAAGGAAGGATTTCATTACATTACATTATACGCAGATTAGATTGTATGTTAATGTCATTACATAATTTTACAAAGAAGTTTGCGATTTATCTTATATTTCAGGAGTAATTAACTATTACTACAATTGAGATAATTTTAATATCATATTATTATACATTAATGTGGTGTGTGGATTTTGCCAAACATTAGCAGCGAATCAAGAATCTCGACCTTTTTGTCGCTGTTGATAAAAAATGTTTCACTTACATAAAGCTGCACATTTCCTGAGTGCTAAAGTCTATATTTTATAGTGATAAATTAATTGTCAACGCGCGCGCGCGGGCGCGGATGCAACTGGGAAATGTATTTTTTTTTCTAAATTAAACGTGAATCTGAAGCGGGCTACTGTGCGACAAATAATGATATACAATTCGGAATGGCTTGAAAAAAATTGAAAACTATTTTTACCCGCATCACGCGTACCGAATACCATTGTCTCGGAAAAATCAACAAACTAGAATTGTGTGTATGTGGACCATATGTGGACATAGTTTGTATTGCGTGCACAATATGAGAGCGGTAGATCAAACTAAGCCGGGATTTCCCTGCGGTGACAACACTCCATTCCCATTCTTGCTGCTTTACAAACGAATTTTCTTATGACGTGTTTTATGTGCTTACTAAACTTGTAGGTACTTAATTTTAATGGATTTTTTTAAAATGGATTGCATTTATAAGTGAAGTGTCTTGTAAATATACAGTAAGCTGATAAAGAGACAGTAGTAGCAAGTCAAAATAAAATATTACATGGGTTTCGGCAGTCGTTCAAGGTGAGGGGGTGGGAAGGTTGAGACGGCGGGGGAGGAGGGGTCGGGATAGATACTCGGCAAGGAAAGTTAATTGCCATCGATCCCACTTCCTTGTTCCTTTTTGTGTCACTTATTTACGATAACGTGTTACGATAGACGCTTCCAATAGTTCCTGATAATTTAGACTCGTTTATTTTATTTCCCCTTAAGGGAAAGGTGGTGAACTAAATAACGAATTCGAGCAAACTCTTTTCTAGTGATTGTTTATTAGCACTTTATTGAATACTATGATAGTAAACAACGTTCGACCGCATTGTGAAAATATCAATATGTTTAGAATAACTTTTGAAATCACCACAAATATTATTGTATGTACAGAGAGGAGGTGGAGGTGAAGTTATGAAGTATGGTAATACAGTAGCATGAATATAGGAAAACACATAAATGCAACGGAGAATTTATTCAACATTTCTCCTTAAGGCAAAAGCTCTAAAAGAGCCACAATATTTCTTAAATCACATCATAGATTAAAATTCGTTAGTACTTATACGTCATTTATAATAATAGTGAGTAGTAAACAATGAGAATAAAGAAATAAGATATAATTATCTTAATGTTAGTATCAGGCGCGTGGCGCGCCACGCAAGCTGCTAAGAACTGGCAGCTTTTCAAAATAGTATTTTTGGTAAAAGTAATCTGCAAATAAATAGTTAAGCTTGAACACAATAGACAAAAAGGGCGCTTTAAGAAATTGAAAGTATTCATTGTGGTTTCTTTCCTTTGTTACCTAAAAAAACATCATTTAACAAAACACTTAAATCCTGTGAAAGCTTTTTCATTCACAACTTTACTAATATAATTTTTACATTATCTGGAGTATTATTATTTATTACACGTCATATCTATCTATCATGGAATGATATTAGTATTAAATATAATATTTATGCTGTATAGTGAATTATAATATGGTATAATGAATAAATTAAAAATCCGAAAATAATTCTTCTTAAAACATAATGCAATGTATTTGCCGTCAACACGGTAAAAGTTATCGAAATACATTTTTAATGCAGATTTAAGGGGCACGAGATAGCAGACACATGTACATATCACTTTGGCGAATTATAAATAAAGCGGTAATGTAACCCGAGCCGCCGTTAACAAGCAACATAAAGATACGGCGCCGACACATTATCGCTGACGCGTCGGATCGTGCCCGTATCGCGCGCGTCGCGGTATCGCAGCGACAAATTGTCGCTATCGTCGTGCTCGTCACTTGAAGCCCGCGTTTTTTACCCTAATAACATTTTTATTGGACGGCAAAGTACGGCGTTTAAGAGAACGACGCCGGTATCTCAATCATTTCGTATTCAGATAAATGTGTGCTGGAAAAAACATCGCATACGTGACATTTTTTTTATTGCAATGCATTTACGATATTAATTTTATTTGTTGTCCTGAAGTTGGCTATAAATTCACTTTCAACTTTTACTAACTAACTTTTATCTTAACTGGCCGTACAACGATATCTATAAAGACTTTTCAGCATTATAATAATATACAGGGTGACTGGTAATTCGACGTGATCCTTCAAAGGGGTTATACTAGAGGTCATTTGCAACAAATTAAGTCCAGCTAACCAGGGGTCAAAAATGGATGGTTATTGAGCTATGACCCTTTTCTTTTTGAGGTGATGCAAGTTTTGGACAAGTTTTTTTTTTAAACTGATCGCTCATTCTTCGGCTTTCAAAAAAATATCAATTGAATATTAACAGTTTAGTAGTTTTTTCATAATTAATTGTTTTTGGTTATTTCATATCAAAATCCGTCATAGCTCAATAACCATCCATTTTGACCCCTGGTTAACTGGACTTATTTTGTTGCAAATGACCTCTAGTATAACCCCTTTGAAGGATCACGTCGAATTACCAGTCACCCTGTATAACCAGAAACACAAACCTCAGTATGGTAGTAACTGGTATCCATTATAAAAACGTCGCTATAGAACGCTTTCCATAAAGTGCAATATCCCGGTAGCGAGTGGTGTGGGCGTGCGTTAATCCCGTAAGAATTCCGCTCCCAAATTCACTTCAATATCGGGCCAAGTCAAACAGAGTGCTGGCTATCGAAAGACACGATCTAAGGCTTGTTACAGACGATACATTTAAATTGATTTTATGTCAACATACCACTCTTTAAATAAATTAAACACTCATTTTAGAAATTTTTAATATTTTAATAAAAAAATAGAGCCCATTGTTTTATTTAATATTTGCATTTGTATCCATTTATAAAGAATAGAAAAAATTTGATCACGAGGCGGGACTCGAACCCGCATCTTTTCACGCCAAATTGCATTTGTATTGATATGATTCAGCCAAGTAAACTTACTTCAAATCAATTATTATTGAACATTGAAAATATTATTTTTCCTTTTTAATTAATACTATGGCCTGCATTTCCACGACATAGTGCCACAGTGTACCATGATACTACAACGTACAGTAAGTACAGCTCGTCAGCGGACGGCCTTAGCGCTGAACCCCTATCATTGTCTCTGTGCCGACGCCGGGCGGCTTTTATTTTATCATCGAGCCTCGCCGATAGCCGTATAGCGCTCAAACCTCTCACTATTTCATTATTTTTAATTAAAACTGCTTTTTTATTCTGCGCTTTTCAATTCGACCTCTCGCTTCCCTTGTGCAGCGTCAAAGAGCTTTATTGTGTTATGTCAGCCAAACACTTCACGTTTCATCGAGATTTTTGAAACCTGCCCCGTTTTTACACGTTCAAAGGAAATATTAAAAGGTCAAAAGTTAACAAAATTATATTTCAGTACAGCCTGTCACTTCCAGTTCATGGCGGGATAATGTTAATTAAGGTCACTTTGAGTGGGTTTGGATTGCGAAACAAACATCTGAATGCAACAAAGTTTCACATTACTAGAACAATTATTATTTAAATCAATGTTATGATAGCGTCGTAGCTTTAACGTAGAACGCTACGAAGTGCTACGGGCTACGAAAATCTTATTGAATTCTTTTCTGCGAATATACATTTGTCCTTTACATTTTTATTTCAATATTATGCTAATTCTATCATCATGGATACAATGTGCTACATTTGATAATTTATTGCGAATGTACAAAGAAAGCGTGTAGTATGCAGCACAATGGTCGTAGAAAGTAGTTAAGCGCTTATAGCAGCGCGTAAGCGATTGTTTTTGGCAACGAGGTGTGCTCCAACTGGGCCAAGGATGCGGGATATATTGTATTATATGACGCCATCGAGAATTTACTCACGTCTATATGCGAACCTAGTAACTATAAGTGTATCGTATTCGCCTGTTTAATTAATAACAATTTTGGGTAAGGTTTTTCTTTCCTAGATTTTGGATGTGTAATAACATAAATAATGCGTAAGTTAAGCCACAATTATATTGAACCGTTTTGCTACCACTTTGTCCTCCTCTTCGCAGAACTGTCTCGGGCCGTAATTCTCCAGTTCCAATATTTTGCAATACTATTAATAAACACTGTGAGCTTTTCGACATTTTTTTGGACTCCCCCAGCAAACTCCGCACTGTATTTTTTTTTCCTGTTCTTAATAATTTTCTTTTTATACGTACTTAAAAATAAACTGGTTTAACGTTTTGCATGCTATGTTTGCCAGTAAGTGTTTGTTACATTAACCATGTTTGTTTATTTTGTGTATGTAAACTTTTGTTGTAAAAATGTAAACAAACGTTGGTAAACCAATAAATAAATAAATAAAAAACCTAACGTAATTTAGGTAATAAACGCTAAAATAAAAAGTTCGTAGTACACTTAAATACTTACACTTGATTTAAAAAAATATTCAAATTATACGTACATTATCGAGATAACCTCACGTTATACCAAAATAACAATTATTGAAGCATAGAAATAAGAACGCTGAAGGCGCAGCGACGCCGCAAGCCGCAAGCGCGTGAACGCGACGCGAGGCTAAAGTTTTAATCCCGCGGAAAGTCTACTTTATTTCGCCACCAACTCGTTTGCGGTAATTTTTAACAAATCCACGAACTAGTTTATAGTTAGAGAATTTTCAGCAGCGACACATTTTGGATATAATCCACGAAAAACTCGCTGCATTTGCATTTTCATTTATTTCGCTTGAAAAATATTTTTAAATGATTAACACAGTTTTCATTACGACTTGTTTTTTTGTAGCTATAAAAATCTATTGTAATTTAAATACGAATTTCTATCACACTTATTGCCGGGATCAAAAAATTCGCTGATACATAATATAACATGAAGGGAAAAGAAGATTTAATATACCTACTATATTTTATTAGAAATTTGGTTGAATTCATTGAAATCATATTTGGTATCGAAACCCGCGACAGCTTTTCAAGCCAAGTTCAAGCAAAAGAACTATTATAAGTATTTTGTTTTTCTCGTTGAAATACTGAAAAAGCACAAAACGTTCCAAAAGAAATTACATGATTGAAATAATGTGGATATGGAAACGCTAATTTCCACGAATCAGGTGAATGGAAATGGAAATGCATGTTGGAAAGCTTTATTAATAAATCCCTTCCATTAACGCATTGATTGTTGATGGCTGCTACATGGTTCCGACGATTCTAAATGCACTCTAAAATGTTTTTATTTTTTAAACGTTACAAAAAATCTAATATTTTTGGTGTTAATACGTAAGTCTTGTTATGCTACATACACATAATATCAGCTTTTGAGATTAATATTCCGATATATAAACAAATCATAAGAGATGAACGAACTTACACATTATTAACAGAACGCAAAGGAGCATTACATTATTATATAAAAACAAAACTATCCACGCCTACGAAGTGTTTTACAAAAAATCCTTTTACTTCCTAATTCTAAAGCTAGCTGCTCACTGAAGTCCCTCGTGTACAAGAAATTTAAAATTTAAGGATAAAAGTATTCTATATGCAAATCCGCAGTCGCTCTATCTGCGTAAACCCCCAAATACCTACGTTTAACGTTACATGCTACAAAGGATACTACGTCGCAATTGTATCAACACAACGCTTTCTGATATCATTATCTTAATTATTATTTGTTAAATATGATCAATATTCTTCCATGTCCGATTGACCAATTACACTTAAAAATAAGGACAAAACACACTATGACTAAAATGAAATTAGTAATATTCAATCGCGTAGAAATCGATTATAGAACACGTAGCGTATTTAAAATCGATTGTATAAAGTAATACACGATCACTAAAACAATAAACTGGTTAGCTCTCCTTAATAACGCTCGAGAGAGTAAGTAGTTGAATAACCTGAAATATAAACAAGTGGTCCAGACGGCTAACAAAAAGAGCAACTACTTCGTTCCAAACTCCATGAATAAGCAGCGAGATAAGTTAGCCGACATTAAACGTAACAGCAACAAGAGGGTCCGCTCAGATGCTCTTAATAACAATTCTGCTTTAAAATTCATTAAAATAACATCGCAGTATCGCGTTGAATTAACTTTCGCTGCGAACAATTTGATTATAGAATAGCAAATTTTAGTTGGCGCGAACCGTGGAGGGGATTAGCGACGTATTGCTATGTAAATACTGCGTTAATAGATTCCTAATTAAATTACATTCAGTTAATAGTTTCGTTATAATGTTACAATATCCTTTTAATGAATCACTAATAGAAAAAAAGGTAATTCACAGCGATATCATAACGCCTTTGACATTCTTTAAAAATGAAGTATTTATTTACAACAAAGTTTCGGCAAAATGTCTAAATACGTTACGCTTAAGCAAAATAAGAACTGTCACTCGTGCCCTTTTCACAAGAATTTTGGTGAAATTGCGTTAACGTATATTCAGTTATGCGATGATCGTATTAAGCCATTCTAAAACAATGATGTACACACGGTTGGTGCGGCCCACGCGGCCCACGCGCCCCCAGAACCCCGCGGGGCTGCGAGCTCTCAGCAAATTATCAATTTGAAATTTTAACCGCACCCGACCCCTTTCCCGGCATGTATATTTAAGTAGCCTCGCGGGAATATTTAAGATGCTTTCCTTTCTGTTACATGCTCTAAGGTTATTATGCGATTAATATTATCCGTATTTAACACCTGCTTGTAATGAAATGTTATGAGAGCTAGGAATTTTGTTGTGAGCAATTTTATATTTAAGTTTGAAGTAGTTCTGAAATAGTGTACCTACTATAAAAATGTAGACAATACGAAGTTAGCATTTCGCATTCACGAGAAGGACAAGTTGGGTTGAGTATATAGCAGTAGGTCGTGCGACATTAGGCATTCCATTCATGCGATGCAATTTCCTTGAGCAAGTGGTCCGCGGGCCAGCAGCTGTCCTTCGCCGTGCCTAATCCACATTCAAACAAAATAAATGCCAAGGTAGAACTTTAACTTTAACTGGGTTTGAATGTGGCTTTGCTTTGTTGATTCCGATAGAAACGCAACAATAACGTTCAATGTTTTACTTCATAGTTTAAAACACTTTTATTTTAATAGTTTTTTAAACACATGGTAATATGGTATGTTAAGTAAATGTTTGAAAGCGGACAGAGCCTATATTATACTACTAGCTTTCCGCCCACCAAAATTAAAACCAGCACAGTTCCCGTTTCCGTGGGATTTCCGGGATAAAACCTATCCCATGTGTTAATCCAAGTTATTATTTATTTATTTATTATTTATTGAAATTATTCTTACAAATTATTACAATAACTTAAGTCTAAGTCCCACAAAACTGCACATGCAGTTTGTCTGTGGGATCAAGCCTATAACTAAATATATTATATAAAATATCTATATATCTATCTATAACTAAATAATATATTATATCATATTATTATCTGTTATAAAATATAATATTAAGTGAATAGGTATATCTATTTATGAGCTTGTGTTTTAGCATTCTATTGACTGAAGAAGGTGTTTCCTTAATAATCTTTTAAATTTGTGAATATTTGCTTCTGTTCGTATGTACTCTGGTAAGCTATTGAGAAAATATGGTAAACGTTTATCTAGAGTTCGATCTCCAAAATAATTGTTGACTCTAGGTACTTCACCCTCTATATGTGTTCTAAATTTCATTGTAATCGGTTCAGTAGTATTTGCGTGAAAGAGTGACAAACATACATACATAATATACATTCACATGCATCCATCTTCACAAACTTTCGCATTTATAATATTATTAAGTAGGATAGGATTTCATATAAATTACAATAAAATAACGAAATCTCGTATCAATCAATACTTAAAAATTCTACCGATCCAAATTTATATTTAAGATGGAGCAGCCAGTTGGCATCAAATCAAGAGAGACACAAAGACGTGATCAACTGTGATCTGTAATGTGTTGAGTTTACAAAAGTTGCAGAAACTGTTATATTATTGTGGAGTACATTTCTAGCAGTCATAATAAATTTTATTTTTACTAACATAATTTTTAAGATTATAATTGTTACTAACAAAATGAGTCCTGGTTACTTGAATAAATGAATGAATTATTATATATTATTATATTATGTAGCAAAGTGAACTATGTTGCGCGGCGGGCGGCGAGCGCGTCAATATTTGTTGTAAACAAGTTCACTGCAAACTCGCTGCATTGATACTTCAACTTCCTCATTGCAACAAAAAGCGAAGTAGGATTTGAAACTAATAGCTTTTGAATCGCTTTTGCGTATGATTTCAGCAATGATTTCAGGTTTCTAGCAAATTGTTTTGTGCTTGCTTTTCGATTGATTTTTATGCAATTTGTAGAAAATCGATTAAAACATGGATTACAAAATGTGTCACAATAAAACAACATCGTTTAAATTTGCATATTATCATCGTTACATGGTCACTTTAAATACAGAATAAACTGCTAAAATAGTCCTTACAATTATAAATGTTGATACGTCGAATGATACCAATATTACTCTCATGTATTCAACATTATCTACATTTTATACAAAAAGTTACAAATCAAACAATGAAATTTGTTTTACTAGCGAATACCTCCACTGTATTAGTTGCCAGGCAAGCATCGTGCAATAGTTTGATGGAAATAAGCGAGAGTGCAATATGTCCGCCGAGATACAGCGCGGCTTTGTGTCGGCCGGCATTGTGCGGGCTGTGTGGACAATGGCGGAACTTCAAGACGTAAATTAGCGGCGGATTGCTTTGCGCCACGAGCCGCAAGTCGCGCCGCATGTTGCGAACACTATAGACACACAAGTTGCCCAACTTGGGAAATGCACGTGCAACGTTCTGAATTTATAATGTGTCGTTATAATAACGAAAAAACACATTGTACTATTTAAAGAATATTTTGGGGATGTTTTGTTATTGTTTATAGATAAAGCTTTATTGTATTCTCCGGTTGAATGAAAATCTGTTATGAATGTGCTGAATATGTGGTTCAAACAAATAAAAACAATGTTCACGTCATTTCCAAGAAATCTAGTCTTTAAAAAGAACGAATACAAAGCAACATTAAACATTAATTATAAAGGGAAAGCTTCTGAATTGAATATTATATTCAACGACTTTCTTATTGACTATTCAATAGTATGATCTAAATGTAATTAAGATGAATGGCAACTCGGAACTCGTCGCGTCACACGAGAAAACCTCATAACGTCGACGGAACTTGATTTATTTCGTTCGATAAGCAATTTTGGCGCCGCAATTTTTCTTGTTAAGGCTCCGTCAAAGAGAAAGCTGTAATTACAAGATCTGATTGAGGTATCAGCGGCCGCAACGCGCTCGGAATAAACACCGACCTCGTTGGAAAAACGCTTAGCGCAGTCGGATCGTATTCATTGTAGGCTTACTGGGATATGTTGTTGTGCCTTTCTTTATTGACTTACTAGCTTTCCGCTCGCGGCTTCGCTCGCGTTTTCAAAGAAAAACCCGCATAGTTCCCGTTCCCGTGGGATTTCCGGGATAAAACCTACCCTATGTGTTAATCCAAGTTACCCTATATATGTGTGCTAAATTTCATTGCAATCGGTTCAGTAGTATTTGCGTGAAAGAGTAACAAACATCCATACATCCATACTTACAAACTTTCGCCTTTATAATAGTAGTAGGATCTAGTAGTAGGATTAATAGAGTGGTTTCAAAGAATCTCATCACTGAAAGCTTTGGGTCGTTTTTAGTGTACAATTTTATATAAATGTGGTTTAAGGTGAGATTTTTTAAGACAGGCATTTAAAAACATTTCTCAGAAAATTCAAATAAAAAATGCATGAAATCAATCCAAATACAAATACAACATAAAGGTTCTTATTATCAAACATCAATAATCTTGCAGAATAATATAAAGAAAAAACCAGTTAATAACATCAATCGTCTCGAACCGTGAATGAAAAACTATTTCTCATTCGATTCGATAGCATCTATCGGCTTTTAAAGTGGGAGATGGAAATTTCTAGAGGCAGCCATTCTAAAAATATTCCCTGCTCTATATAGCGGTGAAATATGGCAGCTATTTGTTAAGAGATTAGCGTTCCTTCACAATATTACCTGCATTAGATCACGGCCCTTCGACGTTTGCCGTTCGCGCCGTATCGCTCGAGAGCGGTAATGACGCCACAAAAGGCCCGCGCGACTATCGCCCGCACAATATCGCTTTCATAAAATATAAACGTGCCATTTTATTTTCAAAGCCAGTTTTATGTTAAAATCACGCGATGCGATCGCAATATATCGTTTTTTCAATGGCCGCTGCTGAATGTGATGCCTCATGATATCGCTTAAATGAAATTTTATAACTGCATGTAGCACGTTTACGCAAAGATAAAAATTAAGAGCGATAGGAAGTTTATCGTGTATTAATACTTTATTCGACGATTTCCCCTATATCAAGTGCTCAAAATGCTTAACGCTACATATATATTTTTTTTATGTATGAACTGAATCGCAAACATTATCTTATATCGTGGTGATAATTATTTTATGGTGGATCGTAATTCAAAGTAGATTGTAGGCATCAAGTTTTCAAAATATAGTCCTTCATTCGTTACGAGAAAACAAAAAAGAAATGCTTTGACCTCTGAGCACCAATCAGTCTCTAATTCGTTTCACTTACAACCATAAAATGCAGTATTTAAATGGTTCCACCGCAAATAAGCGGGAACCTTTTATCCGTTCCAGTGTGGTTCCACGTCGCAAAGGGTTTAAAGCGATTTGGCGGGAACAAAGGTACTACGGTACATGTAACCGCGGCGCTGACATCATTATTAAAAACATTCCGCGTGTGAGCCATTGTCACATTGCGGTACATTGTGATACACTGTAATGTCAACACAATCGTTTGCTTCACACAGGTTTAGATTTTTTAGTAATTTTTAGCGTAGCCTAACACAATCCACATGATCGATCAATTTAGGAGTATTAACATTGACCTTTATATTCATGTTTAGAATTGAAAATAATATCTTTTCTTCTTTTTGAAAACCTTGTGTAAACAGTAAATTATAAATGAACACTACGATCATAACGATTCGTAGCGCGTTTATCAACAATCGCTCTATCATTCCTATTCGCTACGTACTTTTTGCTAATAAACCATTAAATGAAAACAAATGAGTGAATAAAAAAGCAATAAAGATTATAAATCGACCATTCAGAAACACGCTCGCCGCAATAAAAGATTTAATATAGACATACAAAGCATTGTTGAAATATAATAATACAAATATAATGGCCCAAAATAAACGTCATGAATGATAATCGAGCCCCTTACAACTTTCCGCAGGTTTTCACTAATTAGCAGTCAAGTGGACATACTCGTAAATTAATTAATAGCTATCGTTATAATGGCCGAGATGTTCGAGCCGCTCTTAATGAGATGTTAAGATTCCAGTTCTAAATTTGCGAATATCGCTAAGTATTAATGAGGTCACGGGGGCCTTCGGATTTATTGGCTTTATTTCTTCGCAGCTATGAAAAGAAGGAATGATGAGGCTTTCATAAGGAACGATCTAATGTCTTCTCATTAATTGAAGCTCATCCGCTCTGACAGGGTAATTATTTCGCAAGCACGAACCAACACGGAGGTATTGTATTCATATCCGTTCGTGGAAATAACGACAGATAATCTGTACCAGTTTCATGTTTGTATACTACTATTATTATAGTTTGTTTATTACAGAAAACAGATATTTTTGTACATTAATTGTTCATTTGTTCTCCAATATTAATAGGAGCGATGTATTGATATTTACGTGCGAAATTCAATATCATTATTGATACTTTTATAGCATTAGCAGGATGTTTGATTACGGTTATAATTCGGTATCAGGGCGTGGTATGTCGTTATTTTTTATTTACGTCGCTCATTTTATCATTTTCCGGGTATAAAACTAAACAATGTGTTTTATAGGTACACTTAAATGTCCACTGGAGTTCTTTAGACATTATTATTATGCATTTTTATGAAGCTATAAATGCTATCATACATATACCAAAGTCCATAAGGAAATACATAAAGAATTGAGTATTAACCTTAAATAATATTATTATTTTACACATTTTGTTTTATGTAGAAAATAAAATGTGCTTGATTTAAAAAATGGTAGAAAGAACAAACTAAGATATTGGTTAAAGTGTATTTAGCTCGTATGGTGTGGCGTTGATTATTTCTAGAAAATGTAGTCATTGTAAAGGTAACGGAATCACGCTGAGATGCGTTTTTAGAGCTCTCATGAAGAATCCCTCGTCATTACTTATTCAGAAGCGAGCTATGGCCCCGTTTTGTTCTAACATTTTTGTCTTTTAATGCCATTTTCTATTTCTAGGCTACTAGGACGCTCGCATGTACAACTCAATAACCATTTTGTGTTTTGAGCTAAGCATTTCTTAATTGAATTAGTACGTAATATTAAAGATTCTCATTTTATTTAATTGATGAATATATTTTTAGAATGGTTACTTAGTTATTCTTATAGTAATGACTTTAATCTTAATAATATTTATTTCGCAAGAGAGTACTAGATCTACACGGTATAAATGAATATAAAAACTAAACAATTATAGCTTTAGACACTGAGAAATAATGATGTTGTAGTCGGTTAAGTATTATTTAAGCTATAATAAACATAAAAGCACGAAAAATGTATTCTGTATAAGTTCAAACGAGTGGACAGTCACACAAACTCACACCGACCGCAGCTAATTTCGGCGGCCAACTACAAACTACTTCTGTTTGGATTTACAAGTGTCCTTCCGCAACTGCAGTAAAACTTGCCAACTTTCGGGTCTAGTTATTTGTTTAGTTCTGTTATAGTTTTTACGAGGGTGAGTGGCGCCAGGTGCCGCGCTTGTGTGCCGCTCTCGCACAGATAATCCGCATTTCGAAGAATATCGCCGTATAATTCTGTGATTTGTGACCGTGACGTAGGGCGGGCGGGTTGCCAGAATCTATAGATTGCCTTACTATATTGATATCATTCGTGAACCGTTCCTAGAGTATTCGGTAGTTTGCGGGTTAACATTCTTAGTGCCCCATATACGTTTGTTCAATGATAGATTTAAGAGAAGTAGGTTAGTAAAACTTTTGCTTGGATAAAGATACATCCTTTGTTTTACAATTGTATGAGCGTTTTACGTGTTTTTAACTTGCGTCTTTGCTTGTTTAGGCTTACCTCCATTATTTCCTGACAAACTGCAGCGGGACATGAATTATATTAATAAATAGCATGAGTAAACTGCACAGTAAGAAACTATACCTAATAATTCAATAGTTATAACTAATGTATATAACATAAAACACACAAAGCATAAACACACATATAACGTTAATAACTAAATTATACATTTGGAGAGCGGAATACTAAAATGTGTGTATGATTTATGCAGAGTTCTTTAAAAAGCGGCGGAAGTAATGCGCTAGCGTATAATATTTCGGAATATATCGTTAAAAGTTAGCAAAACTAAGTAATTAGGATCCGAAAGCATTGTTAATTGCGAGGACGGTGCAGCCAGCGGGAAATATTCCGTATTACTTTTATTTCTTCGCCGTAAGAGCGAATCTCGGCGGTTTAAATGTAAATTATACGTGCAGTGTGGGCGAGTGATTGCGAACAACGGTTTTTAGATAATTTGATGGATGTGTAATGGAAGTGCTGCGTGATTTTGTTAAAATAATGGATGAATTTCATTCAACAAATCTCTCCAAAACATAGTTCTTTAGTTGTTGAAAGTCGATGTAGAGAGTAATTAATAGACAAAACAAAATTAACATTACTTGTTTTAATTGGGTGATCGCTTCTTTTTAACGTTTTAATTAGAATTTTTGTATTTTAGCACAGTTACGGAGGATCATTGTCATGTGACCAGTTAGTCTGAATCGGGAGATTCATAGATGAATCCTTTACTTTCCTCTTTTATGACTTCTAAGCTTTAGATTGATCTGCATGTGAAAAATATAGATATTATTTAATATTATGCTATGTTTAAAAAAGATAGAGCTCTACGCTCTACATAATTTTGTTAATATAATACAAACGCTACATAGTACACATACAAATTTTTCCATTTCCATCAAAACATATTGATCCCTGCTATTGAAGATATTATTACATTTTAATGAAACGAAATACACACAAGCGTAATAAGCATACATGATACTCCTTCATCTTTTCATCTTATAAGCTCATTACCGATGGCTTTTCATTCGTACAGCGAGGTTCAAGTACGAGATATGTTAGAACGAATAACGAAATGATGTTGAGACTCAGTCAATTTCACGAAATTAATTCTCGATCCGTATATGAAAAGTTAATTTGCACTGCCTACTCGTACGTACAGAATAATAATTGCCGTCTTTGGAATCGTTTGAGATATGTTATACTGTACAAGTACATATTATGTATGAGATAATTGTAATAAATTATATTTTTATGATAAAGCAAGGAAGGAACAAGTGGGCCACCTGACATTGAGTCGTCACCACCTTCATAAACACTCACAAAAGATCTTTGTAAAGGTTACGAGGTACAAGTTATTTCTGGCCTTACATATTTGTTAATAAAACAACCTCATCTTATCCACAATACAAATATTTTCTTACGAGCTAAAATGCTATTTAAAGATAATACATATAATAAGATACCATAAGTTCATAATATTAACTATACTGTCTATAAAGACATACATAAATTGCTTAAACATAACAGGTATCAAGTTAAGGAGTCACGAACTAGGCATAGAGCATAGAGCATGGTCCGACCATAGACATCGGACTGCTGTGGACAGATGCAATCTAGATTGTGGTCTGCGCGGTCGGTCAGCCGCCTGGGGGGCAGCACGGGGGGAGGGGAGGGGCGTGTAATTCATAACTGAATCCGGTCATATTTATTTTGAAATTTTAAATAAAATGTACGTAAATTTTTGAAATAGAATATTATAGTAAAGTTTATGTACATTTGTTAAATAGTGTGCTGATGTGGGATGCCAAATATTTAAAATACCTCTAGGTTAATTACTATAACCAAAAAATAAAATATTACAATTTCCCTTTCTATACTCACTTAACGCTTTGTACAAAAGTCGAATAAACGGAGATAATATATTATGTAAGTAGAAGTTAATAAAATTAATTATGCATACGATATTTACGCCATATTATACCATAGTGTTTGCGTGACAGAGCAAAGAATATGCTCAAATCCATATATAAACTTTCGTACATATACCAAATACGGGTTTATTTAAAAACAAAGCGGGAACGAGAGATATATTTAAACAAAGACATTCGTCTTAGCAGGCGAGTTTCATACATTATGCACGGCGCTGGCTAAACTCCGCCGAATACAACAAACACTGAACTAAACATCAAATTCTCTTGCGACTACGACAAAGCAGCGATACTTAGCTGATGGATTATGCACCCCCCCCCCCTCCGCCCACACGCCCCCCCGCAACCCCGCACCCGCACCCCCGACCCGCCCTCGACAAGACGATATCTTGAAAATGTACGAAAACCTGAACGGACGCTCTCTATATGACAAGCTCTAAACGATAAGCACATAACATAATATTACGAGCTATACATAAGCTTGTATTATACAACACAGTTTGAACGGAAGAAAGATATGCATGTATCCATTTTGTACTATCTCCACTGCTTATGAATTTATTTTTCACTGTACGCTTTTAAAATAATTATACTTTAACCCTTATTTTTAAGAACGACGAATATTAAAAATGCATTCAGGTTTTAAATGTCAACAAAAACAACTTTCGGTTTACCATTAATTATATTATAGTAATGGAAATGAAATAAAAATGTAGAGAATAGAAAAAATTAAAATCCGTAATAATATAAAATATGAATCTAAATGGATTCGTTAATAACTTAATACAAAATCAATGAACAAACGATGGAATGATATGACCAGGGCGCCCTTCCTTTCATTCAATATTAACAGCTAATGATTTTTTCATTTTTCCCAAAACGAATATCAAACTTAAGAAGATTCGAGTAATTTAATTCGAGCAGCCGGTTGTTGTGAAAGGCGAGAGCTGAAAGTTGAGACAATCGCCGGATTGTTTACGCCGCGTTGAGAATATGAAAAATATAAACAATGAGTTGCTCGTCGCGATCCGATGCCGCGGCTCGGAGCGGCTCGGGCACAGCTGGTGCGCGCTATCATACCCAATTGAATATTTAACGCAAGGCTAAAGTAGTCTCGCAAATTGTCGCCGTAAATGTAACCCCAGCTCCGGCTCCCTCACAGTTCATATATTGAAATAAAAGAACTACTACATAGTAAAGAATCAATTTACTACGGCTTTGTTTTCACTTTTCATCACAAGTTAGCGAAACTTAGCCAATTGTTTGCGCATACCCGAATAACTCGGCGGCAATATTTGTTCCTAGAAAATAACGGTATAAAAGATATCTTAATAATTTATCAAGTGAATGTTGTTTATTCAGTCGACTTAGCATTTCGCCGACAGCCCCAATTTGACGTTGTCATCATCAGAGAGTTTTTGCGAAATTCCTCGCGTCACAAAGCTCGCTCTTCTTACATATTATTCTGAATAATGTTGCATATTTTATGGTAAATCCGACACATTCGCCAGAACCTTTTTAACATAACATGACTAGCGAACGTCGGCGACGTTGTTTGCTTCCAATTGTGAACCGTCCAAGGGGATGGATGGATTTCATGCAACACGATTTTAATCTAAGATTTTAATAAAGATAAATCAGAATATTTGACGTAAATTTGTAAATTTATAATGAAAATTTAAAACTAATTTTCCATAGGACTTATGATCCTGTAATCCTTTAGAAATGAAGGCCTTTACGATGAATTTGAAACTCAATTTGTCCTGTATATAAAATACAGCAAGCGTAGTCCCCTGATCGTATTACACACGCTCCGATCCATCGTACTTAGGATTAGACTCTTCATTTTATAAGGCCTTTAGTGTCAAATTGTAAAGGTCGATATGCAGAGACATTTTGATTTTAATGTGAATATGATTCTATTTATTAAATATTATGTAACGGACTCTATGTTGTTGGAATCTCTCGCTCTCTTAAATTAGGAAATAACATTAAACGTCTTCAAAATATTCAAAGGGCTTGTTCAATTCTGTTCAAACATTTTAAAATTAACGAGGGCACAGGGGTAGGTTTTGCCCTGTTGGGCTAGGAGGTGGAGGGGCGAGGTGAGGCGGGGGAGTAGGGGGGGGGGCGATACATTATGCACACGGAAGGTCGCCACCGTTATAATAATTAAAGTTAAAGCAAAATATGTTAATAGCGGCCGCGTAGTTTAATTAATTTCGTTTACTTCACAAAGTTCGCAAATACTTGACCACTGTTGAAATTGTCGGCTCGGAAATGTTAATTAAAACGCAGTTCAATTTGTAATTAATTTTTATTTCTGAGAAATGAGTTTCGACTGAAGGTTAGCGCGTGGCATTGGTTCCAATGTGCACGAAACTGTGACCTGGAAGCGGCACCAAAACTAGTCGAATTAGTTTAATTAAAAAAGTGAAAACTATTTCGTCAACATCACAAAATATAGATTTCACGATAGTTTTTTCAAATAAAATTCATGCTTCGTGATTGATATTCAATTTCAATCTGATGTTCTACGTAGGTTTTGCGGAATTAATCCGATCCATCGGTGCTTCTACAATTCATTTCTATTTCCAGAACGAGAACAGTCTTGCTGTATCTTTTTAAAATTATACCGGTCAAAAAAATATATTAAGTAATTTACTGTTACATATAATACAGCATGAAATATTAGATCTTGCCTAGCTAACTTACGACAATATAATTAATATTTAGTGTAACCTCGTAATTTATTTAATCCTTAAAGTACTGAAATGGGCAATAAGGTCGGCGGTCTGCTAATGAGCCCCGCGATAAAGATCTCAGATCCTTGTCTTTTTCCCCTTTTTTTCAAACTGTCTACCGAAAGCTATTAATGACGCTCGCTTTTGATGGCAAAATCTTTTAAACTTTAAACGAGCTTTCCGAAGAATATTACTGAAGAACTGGAAAGAGTGGTTGTCGTAATTACACCATGCGTATTGTTTAAAGAGTTATGAAACGAAATCAGTGCAAAATTTATTTTTTATACCTTTTTGTGTTTCAGCTTCGCATTTTTTGATAAGGTTGTGTTAGTGTCGAACAAATTTTAAGATAGGTAAAAACCAATACCATTTAACATATTATACAAAAAAAATGTAAGTAGGTACAAGCACAAAGAAAAATTTTTTGCACTAAATGTACACATAATATAAACTGAAACCCTATATAAATATCCCAATGTATCACTTTACAACGAAAATTCTGTTTGAACACACTGCATTCTCACACCAAGCTAACCGCACAGCTACAACGAAAGCTCCTGAACGCATCTCAACCACTCAGTGAGACGACAGATCAATAGCGTCGTCTAAAACTAGAGGCAAGTGTGAAGATCTCTCCAAATGATTGGTGGAGCGAGCTCTCAGCAACTCCATTGATTAGACACTAGACACTCGACACTAGACACTAGACTCTCGGACACTGCCGGCGCCTGATTGCGAACTATGAGTGCTTTGGTGTTGTTGAACTTGTTTATCAATTGCTGTTCCTCAAATGTTCTGAATGTTGGCACTCTTCAAATGTTCACCTCAAATAAAAGCACAGTTTTGGTGTATTGGTAAATGGTTTAGTTTCGATTGAAGTACTGATGTAAAGCTGGAAATAAATGTATCGTTGCCATACGCAACAAAGTTTAGAATTTCTTTTTTAAAACTATATAAGCTAATTTCTACGCTGCCAGATAGTCAAGCATGAAACTAACCTAGAATATTTCTTGACAATAATAATAATTAATATGTATCTCTACGAAAATTATAATTTTATTACATGAGATTTCTACACAGCAATAAAATAGCATATTAGTACCAGTTTTACCAACATTTTTTTAAATTTAATTATATTTTTCTTTCGTATTATATGTGTGTGTATAATGTATATTTACATATTAAGCAGATAGAAATATGTAGTTGACGATAGCAAATGAAAAGGGCACATATTCAATGCTCATATAATATGAATACACAAGACACAAGTGTAAGCGAGGACTCTCCACTCGTCCTGGCCGAGAACTCTTCACTTATTTATGAACAACCTTTATTTTATTCGCCTCTTTTTATATTAATGTTAACGTTTATTACTTTTATACTTATTTTTAAGCGACAATAAATAGATAATAAGTAGATAGGCGTCGGTGCAATAAGAGTGTAGCAATTTTTATATGCATGTTCAAAATAGGGACACAAAAATATGCGAGTTTTAGTAGGTAGGTATGCAAAAACTCAATAATTTTAGTTATGTTTTTTCGTCTATCACAATCTTATAAAATATACAATGTTAATATAAACATCCCTATAGGAATAACCAATAATTTCAACAATAACGTCGATCAGCGGCGTTACAATAAAAACCCAATCAGAATTCCGAATCCGCCCAAAGCCACATGTTATCAAAGGCATGAGATACACTCTCAATTTCGAAAAACAAAAGGCAATTCACAAATCTCATAACGCGATCCCCGAGGCTCGAAGGGACATTATACTGTACACGCGTGACGGGCATCGGTTTGGGACAAATCGTGGTCAGCTGGGGGTGGCGGGAGGGGGGGGGGGAGGGGCACGGGAACATTTGTCGTGCAGTTACATATTATGGGCGAGTGTTATGTAGTACGTTGTTTCGATTTGAGTGACGAAGGGAGATTGATAATGTTGACTGACGATGTCAAGGTTGCAGCTAATTGGATATGCAAGTTGACCTTTGTTTTATGCTTTGTAATCTAGTTTCATGAATAGATTTGTAAGTGTAATAAGGTTAATTATCTTTAAGCTCATAGTATTGATGAACATCATCGAGTTATAATACTATAAACTATTAGTGTAAATGTATTATGTACGATATAATTAATTAACCTTACAGAACTAAAAAGCAGTTTTTCGAAAATTAAAGTATCTTTATAATTTAATAATTTATTAATTAAGAAATAAATTTAATTCACAATAAGTAATTTCACAGACATTATTTAAGAACACATTTACAAAAAGCTTACATCGTTACGATTAAAATAAAATCAGTTGTTTTGCAAATCTTGTAAATTTGCCAAAAGCTCGACATGTCGCTCGGAGCCAGCGAACAACGTGTTATTTATTGAAATTTGGTTACCACAATAGGACGTTGATTTATTTCAAGAATCAAAAAAAATATCTCTTGTTTTATCTTAAAGCTAAGATCTAAGCTTTTTTGCATACTTCAATAAAATATAATGTAACGTAGCTCAAGTATCCATTTTCTTTTTTAATCATTGTAATTTGAATATTTACATTCAATACAGAGGTAACATGCTATTATAGATGTCATTATATTATTTTATTGCATGAAGTTTAAAGTTGACATGTCACATAACGTTACCAAAAGTTACCGTATATTGATATATTAGGTACCTAAATACACTTTGATCTCTACTTCAACAAAATATACAAAATGATTTATCAAATTTCGACAATATACCGTCCGAATAATGTTATTTAAATTAAATCATGCAAGCAAAGACAATTTTGTATGATATTATAACATTATAGTTTTGAATGAATAGTTTGGTGCAGCTTCCCACAGCACGTGCCAAATCCCACGAGTTATAAATTATACAATATATTCCGTACACGTATTATAATCTACGCGTTATATCATTATGCATGTTATTATAATATTCTATTTGTTTGTTTTGTTTTTAAACTTTGCTTCCTTCCTTTATTCTCCTTTATTTGCTTATAATAATATGGTTGACTGTGTGTGAATGCTTGTATCTAAATTTTTCTTTTTTTTAATTAACGACGTTAAGTTTTCAAAGCTAGGTATATCACAAGTTAACACCTCTATTAATACATTATAAAACAGCTGAGTGAAAGCGTCTGCTTTATATTTTTTATAAAACAAACAAAGGAGGCAGCTTTGTAAGAACGTTCGTCGTGTTGAGAGCGTGTGAGCGGACAAAGCCTACAATATTCATTGCAAATGCTATTAAGACAAATGCGACGGTGTTCTGTGTTGGTTTTAGTACTTATAGCCTTATATGTTGCTGTCTAGATAAGAAGTAATATTAATCTAAACTTTTGTTGATTGCTGAATGTTGTGTATATTTTCAGATAAAATAAAATTATATTTAACGAAAAAGGAAAGCTCCTATTATCTGTTACTTTTATGTGCCTACTACAATTTTTTTTGAATATATTATAATTTCTTAAATCAAGCTATTTCTAATTTGTACGAAATATATAAATGATTTGTTTTATAAAAATATACTCGTTGTATTTCTAATTCGTAAGAGTTCCTTTAAAAATAACAAAATGCTCTATGTTACCAGCACTCTAACAAGAATTAAATTTATATTACTACAACAAAAATACACAAGAAGTCTGGAGCACGTAACACAATATAAATTAGCCGTGTTGTTTGTCCGTCCCTCCGTCCCTCCGCACCTCGCAACTGTTAACGTTACAACTCGTATGAATTTCTTGTTTGCTGCTCCTAGAAACTCTAATATTTATACAACTACATATAATAATTGTTGGAATATGTAGCTAATATATTGATATTATATAACGATTAATGCAATATGTTTTAAAATAAAAGTACTTACCCACATGACGTCTACTCTACCGAAATTTCGAATTTTCATAAATACTTACAGAAATTCGTTAAAGCCGTTTGAAAATACACTATGACGGAAGACGTGGGTTCGAACTTTTTCCACCTCGTGATCGATTTTTTTCTATTCTTAAAAATTTAATATTAGGTACTCTTATTTTATTCTATTCTATTTTCTATACATGAATTTTTTACTACAAAGAGATGAGAGATACATATTTTCTGCAATTTAATGATTAAAGAAATAAGTTTAAAACTCTAGGTTCTATAAAACAATGACATTTTGCTACGAAGCAACGTTTGAAATACGTGACTTTTAGTCACATTCGCGAGTTGCATTAAAATAATATCTGCTTTGTGTCCTTTAACAGGAAGTTTACTGGAACAAGTATTGTGACTGTTACTTTTAAGCGTGCATCTGGCTGTATTTTAATTTATTTCAATTTTTTTCAGTTGTCCTTCTACAAAGACATGATAAAAGTATTTAAACGATAGTAAATTTCTTCAACAACAATTACCGTCACGTCTAGATGTTATGTACATATATTTCATTTTATAGAACTATACATATTATATATTTATAACGTAAGCCCTGACAAATTATTTATTTATTTAATCATTTATTGTACCACACCATTTAATATTACAATGTACAGTATAATATATATCTGTTTGGATGCGAAGTACAAAAGGTGACCTTATCGCTTAAAAGCGATTTCTTCCAGGCCACCTAAGTACAAATTAGTTCTGTAGTTATTATATTATATCAAATAATAGCATTTTTAAACAAAGTGACAGTCATAAATAGCACACAAGCAAACTTAGACCTGCAGAAATGGTAAATTACATTTTAATCACAACAGAAAGCTACGTAAATACCAAGTTACAGCTCATAGCTTTAAAGCATTAGCCAGGCGAAGACAGACTTAAGCGTCAAGCAGTAACAGCTGTAATGGACTTAAATCAAATGTTAAACAAGCGAAGTCAGAGTTAGAGGCTAGTGTCAAAATCATAGAACCATTAGCCGGCGCTGTTGACGGACCGCTAAACTAGTCATTACACGCGGGTATTGTTGCTCACAATGCTCCCCCCCCCCCACTCGCGCCAACAATAAAGCTCTCCGTATTGTGCTGAACTTTACTCGATCCACTTATATTATATTACGTTTTGTGTTTCTCTTTCATTTGTTATGCCAGCCCGTAATGCTCGCTAAGTGGACGATGTTTAATGTACTATTTTTTCAATTTTTCTGAAAAAAGAAAAAACATTTAAACTTTATATTTTTTGTAAAATATTTTTAAGCATCATATTATTAGTTTAATATTATTTATTATGCTTAATTACCAATCAACTTCGTTATTAATTAATCCATCGCTACGCTACGTATCGCTGGATTTTGTTAACAAAAAATTATGAATAGGTACATTTATTACATTTTGAAAAAAGATCAAGATCTACCTTGCATACGTATACAAACAAACCCTAACCTTTAAAAAAATAACCTGGTATAATTATTATAAATTGAAACCGCAAGTAAAGAAAATAATTTATTGATAATAACACGAGCGTCGGAGCGAGTTTTGGAGCGTAAAATTCAAAGTGCTACGCGTATTTAAGTACTATTTACTGACCAACGAGCCCGTTATAAATATAACTTCATACAAACACAACAACTTTTAAATACTAGAGATCCTTAATGAGTGCGCAACTAATATTAAAGTTTAAATTTGCGACGAGTTTAATGCGAACTAAAATGTAAACGCAAGTTAGGTCTATGGCGAGATAATTGAGTTACTAGTTGAAAACTTTGTACAATATTAAACTGGAATTGTTTGTTTTGGGAACCGCCTTTCCCCCCTACCCCGCGAGCTCACCCCCTCCAGCTGCGTTAATACTTAATATTCTATTACGACGTCTACCCACGGCCACGTAAACAATGCAATACAATAGGGCATAGTACTATTTGTAACCTCTGGCAGAGTTCTCTGTAAAACCATTCTTTATTATGACGAATCCAGAACAATCTGGAGATAAAAAACAATTGTGATACTTTGTACTAAAGTCTATGTTCTATGACTATGTTCAAGAAAACAAGAAGAAATTGTTACCATTCATATTTTTGAGTAAAAATATATTGATAGACAATCGATTAGGAACATTCACATACAGAATACGTATAGACTAGAGTTGTTGCTAGACTAAATATTGTCTAAAATTTATAGCCATAAAAGTTGCAATCGTATCAGAATTTCTCAAGATTTATTACCTGTACAGTTTCTGTGATAATTTTGCTGTGCTATATACTTCGTATAATATAAATTTGAGACCACTGTAAAGTTCCCGTGAAAACAATGTACAACACTAGTATAAGTTATAACATACATCGTCAGTCAAGACGTAAGCACTACGCATCTCACAGACGCGGCACTCGCAGGAAATAGAGCCAGTCAAACGGGGGCTCTATATTATTTACCGTCGCTCCTCACGAGGAGCTACTCGTGGCATACGCTTTACAATGGCGATGTTTATATCAAACAAATACTCGTGTTTACACACTTGAAAATATGTGAAACCTTACAAGAAATCTTATCACTTTTTATAAAGGCATTAATCCTTATTTCGCCAAAAAATGCTTATACGTAAAAGCTTTGCATCAATAAAATTTGTTATATAGTATGAAATAAACTACACATTCTGTAAAACTTGTATAAATATAAAAAAAATCTATTCTACACAAAGACAAAGAATTCAAAGCAAATAATATTATAAATTAAAAGAAAATTGTATCTTCACATTTCTTACCTCAAAGAAAGCTAGATAAAAACTTAATCATATTTGTTTAGAAAAATAGAATTGTTAAAGTAACTGTAAGATAAATGAAATAGAGAGAAGCTTTTTGTAAAACATGTGATCGTGGAAGCTTTGTTTAAATAGCGAAGTAAGTTACAAGGCGCAAGGCGATAAGCTTTTATTCGAGCGACGTTACGTAGGAGCTGCTTAATTATTCACGATAATGAATTGGATACGAAAGTATTGTTACTTACTGCTGTTATGTGCGGCCACACCTGCTCTGCGTCCTGCTTTTGGTATCGTATGTGCATAACTATAGACATATACCTTCATTTTATGTGTATTGAAAATGATACAGCCGAACATTATATTATTATGTCAAATTATTGTTGATTAACAATGTGTCTATTATCTAGATAAAAATGAATATAATATTATATACTTTAAAGTTATTAAAATGCATTAACATAAATTACATGCATCGTTGATTTTTATCTGCGCTAAAGCTGAATTTGCCTTATCACTATACTCTATGAATGTTCGTGGTAAACTATTACTATACTATTACTCTATTTGAACAAACGTATAAATATAAATAAATACACCAAAGATTAAAAAAAAATTTAGTTCTTTGGTGTATTTATTTGTTTGAACAATTCATATAGCGAGCAAGTTAATACCGTTCGTTCGCGAGTTCAGTCCGCAGCTGTGGCCACATGCGATACAAAGCAGTTTGAATAACTAAAGCGCAGTTAACTGGCTCCGTAAGAAGTCAGTCGGACGACGTGTTCATTAGTTTGTTTGCAATATTTAGCGAGCGAGTTCGATCGCGACTACTGCGAGCGCACAAAGCGGTAATGGAGTACGACTTTATGTTTGCAAGTTATAGCACAAGTATACACTATACATGTAGATTGAAGATGTATTGTTGTCAGGAACAATCAAGACTGTCCGTGATTTAAATTAATGGTTTATTTAAGATGATTTGCCCTGTTGATATGTATTATTTTTATTAGTTAAAACACTTCGATCCAACTTAATATACCTGCACTTCTGTAAAAATAGTACAGTAATAATTATCAGCGTTTAATACTTTCAACTCATTATAGCTCTAGTTATTTTATTTCACTTTTAATGAACACACACACGCTATGTTATTATAACTCTATTCAGAATGCATCAGGTTGGCTCGCACGTGGCTCCTCTGGGACTCTGAAACCTTTTACGCACGCCCTATCGTGCCTCTGTGGGAATAAATAAGGTAAGACTTCCGCTTTTATCGCTACTTCAAGTGTATGTGTAGTTTTAGTGAATGACATAGTTTTAGTGTACATACCATAATTTAGTTAGGTTTTCAGTACGTTGTAAAGTTTACTGCCTGTTTCTAATGTCAACATCTGTTTGTTTTGCTAAAATGGTAAAAGTATCTGCTATGTGCGGTAGTCGGCATAAATTAGATAACATTCATACTAGAATATATTTTTTCATAGCATGACAAAATACAGAAACTACAGTGAAAATATTTTTTACGCTACATTATCCCTGCTAACGGTCAGCGCGGAGACCGAAAACATGTACTCATGTCGCATAACTATTACCTACCTTTTTTATATAATGTTTTGGAGATACACGCAACCAAATATTTATTAGTTTTCCTTAACCATTAGAAGACATAGCTTTCATAATATGTATATTTCCTCCCGTAAGCATGCAATTAAAAAAATAGAAAAATGTATTACTGCCCGTCTAATGTAATATTAAAAGGTGATTAACGTAAACGGGTATCAGTCTTTTACATAAAAAAATTATATGACATGTTAAAAATAGGTTTCTTTTTAATACCTTCAAAGAAGAAAACAACTGTTCCATTCTTTCACGCGCGTAGTCATTGAGGTATTATTATAGAGAGGACACCACCAACAAAATCTGTGTAACAAGCGCGGCGGCACCGGCCGGCTAGTCAGTAGACACTTCGTAGATATTCTGCCTTTTATTACTTATAAATTAAAACCAATCAATGTAACAAATAAATATTGTTTATCTTATTAAAAAAATATGAATAAAATTATCAATTTAAACCAATCAATGTAACGAAAAAAAAAGCTTGAGACGATTGACTCTAACTCGTGTTAGAAATAGTTTATTAGAGATGCCCTCTCTAGTACGTAGTACATGGTAACTCAATGCGTGTAGTATAGAAAATTAATACCAATATACACGAGTAACCGTAACCAAGAAAAGTGTATTATTAAGAAATAAATTTCTGAAGTCACTCGATAACCGCCAAGGTCGAGAGCACGATCGCAAAGAAAACAAGCGGAGAAAACGTATTTTCGTGCTCATAAAAATGTTTATAAGCTACAAAAAAGATGAAAGAGCGTTTCCTGTAAATGATGAAATATATCTGTAATATCGGTAGGGCGGGCACGGGGGTGAGGAGCGCGGTGTACGGGGGAGGGGGGATCTGTAGCTAACTATTTGTAAACAGATTGTATTTATAGACTAAAGATGCTATAAAAGCACTTAGATTTATCTTCTATACTCTATATATAATAAAATCGTAGGACCGTCTAGAAAACTGTACATTGAATATTTTTTTGAAAGAATATCTACTTGTGGCGTGATCAAGTTGGACAAGGGTGGCGACCCCACAATCTTGGTTTTACCTTCAAACTGAAAAATTGCGTCCTCTAAAAACGCAATGTACAAGGTTAGGCCTAAAAAATGTATCAATGGACTATCAAGACAAATTTCGCAATTTGCCCGCAATAATATAATATTGAATCATAAGCATTCAAAGGAATCATACACGTGCCTTCTTACAGATGAAAATAGTCCCAAGGTCGACACGCTCTGATTATTACTATTACACCAGATATAACCACGCGGGTTCAGCCGTTGACGAAATAAGTATTTCTATAGCTTATGTGATATAATGGTACATAAGCTGCTGCTGTACAGTTAAGTAATATTAACATCAGTTTAGTGATTTATGAGTAACAAACAACCATCTTAAAAACTTCCACGTTTATAATATTAGTTATTAAAAACTTAATATAATTGTGTATATTATTTAAGCGCCGCAGAGCAGATAAGCATAGACTGTTTATCATCCAAACAATTTCCAACGTCCGTTCCCTAATTAAGTTTAAGGCTGTGTTCGCGACGCTTGCTCGCCGTGACCTGCTTTGTTTCCTCTCAACGAATAACTTAAAGAAAATTTACTTAATAATGTTGCATCATTAAAGTTTTACCAGCGCTTTGCTGTGGTGTGTTGACAAACTTAATAGGTTAGTATCAATGTCAAGCAATTTATTTATTTGCCTTGTAAGATTGTTAATATTGCTCGAATATTGTTTTTTTTTCCTTCAATCTTTGCTACCAACAAACCAAATTTTGTTGCACCATTATTCATATTTTATTTAAAATAATATAATAAGAAACGCAAACTTTTCAAATTGTGACGTATTTTCACAGATAAAATCAAATTACGCTTGTAAGACCGTAATTTGATTTGATAGATAACTATTATTTTACTTTGCCTCATTAAATGAAAGAAGTAAATTCCACAAATAACGTTCTAATTCCGCGGTCAGCATTAAAGCGAGTTCCCAAATAGAGTTGGAACGTAATTTCTTGTATCGGTTTAATCAGTGAGCCGCAGAACCGTTAGAGCTAGTTGCTGACCACAAAACTTTGCTGGGAAGAAAAGTTGCGGTCCCAGGTGGTGCCAATTGTAGCGCCTTGTCTCGCTACGGGCAGCTGTAAATAACTGTTGTTTCGACCTACGACTACGAGCTTGCCGGGGTGCTACGCCGTAGCCCGTAGCTCCTAGTTACTCTCAATTACTTTCGCTATCTTTGCTCGGGAATCATTGTTTATTGTAGGTATTAAAATAAAAAACCTTGAAACATTGATATGAAAAAAAATGGGATAAGATAAGATTATAAATTAATGAAGATATTGTACGATATTAATTTTGTTTTTAGTACCTATCTAAAGCTTGAACTCTCATTAACTACATATTTTAACATTTACCACCGATTCGGAAAGCAGTATCTACGGAGAAGAACCGGCAAGAAACTCCATAGTTGCTCTTTTAAATCATGTCAGTTTTACAATTGAAGTATACAAAATACATAATATGTAACATCATAATATAATTATTATAATAATAATATGCCAAAGAACTGTCCTGTGATTTTTACGCGAACTTGCTTGAAACTTTCTTACATTTTCAATTTACTTTCGCATTTGACTCCTCCTAACCATTTACTTATACTTTATTATTAAAAAGGCCATAAAATATATAGATTCGCTACAATCGCCGCTGCTTTTCATACTGCTATAAACTACTGACAGTTCAAATTACTTGCAAAGTGAGTACAATGTACAGTGTACACTCGTCTGACCACTACCCATAGTGTCTCTGACTAGATTTTGGTATAACATTTAGAAAATGTTATACCAAAATCTGGTCAGTAAGTTAATGAACAATATAATGTCAAATGGAGATATATTATAGGAACTAGTGGAACCGCAGTGAGATTGCATTTCAAATTTTCGAATGTTGCAATCTTAATTGCGTCTGGTTTGTATTTGTTATTGAAACGTGAATATAAATATAATTAATAGTGGTGTGTGTATTGTTTTTGTAATGTATCATAAAAAAATATTAGTATTCTATCACATCTTTCTATATATAAATCATAGATATGCGAAATTTCGTACAACTTCTCAACTGTCTTTCATATCTGATCTACTTAATATTCCATTTACATTATTAATTATTATTATTTACTTCATATAATTTTAAAGTCAAACTAATTTTATTTTGTTTAGAAATAAGCCAATTCAATTCAGTCAAAAAACCTCAAAACATGATCTACAAAAACTGGCGCACAATACAATAATTGTTCCGCTCGAATATGAAAGGTGAGCATCGGTCGGACACCTCACGCCCCGCGGCCCCCACACTGCCCGGTTGGGGCGTTTGGTCCCAGACCCCAGTGACCCCAGCGGCCCCGACACCCAGCACAATGCACAATGTTACAAACAATGCACAGTAGGCAAATAAACCGGATACACGAAATAAAGCACGATAGACTTGTAGCTTTACTTGCGTATAAAACAGCTATATATTTTTTTAAACACGTATGTAGCAAGAGATATAACTGGATATCGTTTAATTAATTGAAGGCAACAGCAATTTGTTTGGTTTCATTCATATTTTTTTAGTTACAAAATTTACCTGTTGGTAAATAATGAAAACACAATAATAAAATAACATACAGAGATAGAGCTAAAAAAAATTCGCAAGCACGTTTAACTATTCATAAATAAATTATAATTTATAGTTAGTTACGTGTCAGTATTCATTAATTACATCTCGTTGGTCGGTTTAGTTATAAATTACATTTTCCCCGATCGCTGGTGAGGATCCCGCCGGTTAGGAGCAACTGTGTACCCAACTCGATTCGCTTCATAAATCCAGCCGAGACCGCTTTCAATCGAATGAGGTTTAATATAATCCTACCGCGTTTTATTATGTTAATATACATTCACGGTTAATATATTTAAATGACAATTTCTACAGATAATATTAAATATATTAGTTTTGAAACTAAAACGAGTAAAGGGGATTATCCTAAAATGCATGCGACGAAGCCACTCCCTGAAAACTAGAAGCTCTAAAACTATAGTTCTTCTGTTTACAGCGTTTCATTTCGATTTACATTATACATAGTGAAACGATATCTTTAAGAGAAGTTAAATTAAGTGTTTCTTCTGAAATCTTTATATTTTGTTAGCAGATCACAAATCTAGACGTAGCAAGTATTACGCTTTATCCGCTCGCGTGTGCAGCTCCTTCTGTGGGCTGCTTTTAGAAATTCCCCCAAGTAAATGTGGGATCGAGTTTATAAGGAGAGATAGATAAAAGTATTTTCGTCAAACTGAGGTGGTTTACTGTGTAGTTGTTACCGAGGATATATTGTATTGTTCTTAGAATCTGGTACATTTAACATTTTATATATCTCTTGCAAGCGCCACAGAGACCGCAAAGCAGTTGACTATCTTAAATAAAATACTGGGGCTATTTTGGTCGTAAAAATCAAGCCTTTTGTATTAACTGTTTATATTTGTTACAAATAATTTGTTAAATATAATAAATAGCGAGAGAAAGATACATAAATGTAAAGATAAATGTAAATGTAATAAAATGCATTCATGAAATAATAATCAATGAAATTCGACCATCATATGAAAGTTTAAAACACGACAAACGAATTATTTTTCATATGAAAATATAAAATATATCAAGTATTCCATAAATATTTTCAACTAGATTTCCGCCCGCGGCTTCGCCCGCGTTTTCAAAGGAAAACCCGAATAGTTCCCGTTCCCGTGGGTTTTCCGGGATAAAACCTATCCTATGTGTTAATCCAAGTTACCCTCTATATGTGTGTGTTTCATTGTAATCGGTTCAGTAGTTTTTACGTGAAAGAGTAACAAACATCCATACATCCATACATCCATACATCCATACATCCATACATCCATACAAACTTTCGCCTTTATAATAGTATTAAGATGTAAGCATAAATGGCTACGTTATTTCAATTTATTTCAGACTTGTTAATTAGTTCAGTAATGTAATGTGTCAGTAAATGAACGAACGTGGTCGTAACGACCCCTATCGTGATCGGATCGGATCCCGATGACGTCATCAACGTTAACAGTCCGCCTATCTGATCTTGTTACCAATTATTGTCTTCTGGTTATTTCGTAGCTTTATTGTTATTAACTAAATAAAACACAGTTGTGAATCCAGTTAAGTATACATGTATCTTATATTTTTATTTATTTATTTTGTAAGGTTGTCTTTGATGATGTATATTCAAATATGTATTTTTGAAGTAAATCATATTATGCTTAGTACCTACAGTGGAGCAAAATTTTTGTTATTTTCTTAACTGTATTGTACCATAATACGACTTCCAAATTAAAATCTATTCACAATCTATAAATATTTATTTATAACAGTATATTTAATTACAAGCAAACCTATAGAAAATAATTAAAAATGATTGTTACTCTCCATTGCGTCCTTCAATTGATTGGCTCTTTGTGCGATAAACACACAGCGAGCGAAACAATACGTTCATTTTACAGATTGTAAAGAGTCAATTTCAGCTGTATCTATGAAATAATTACCGAGGGAATAATGTTTACAGTTTAATAGATATAAAGTGGGTCAGATTCAGAAGCGAGACTATAAACTGAGCACGGATTTACAAGCATTTTGTTTGTGTACTGAGCGAAGAGAATATTTTTAAAGTAACACGCGAGACGGTCAGTAAAAATGTACTTTCTCGTATATATACTTGTGTGTAGAGGGTTGACATGTGTATGCAGTCAGTCCTGCTTTGTGTATCCAATTTGTGCGTTAAGTTTTATATTTATTTTCTTTTATTTCAGCATATAATAGCATAAAGAGTATGTTGGTATAATAAATAAGAATGAATATAAGACTGGCTTAAAGTGAATTAGTTCGCATACAAATTGCCACACGGCATGCATTCAATTATATAATTTTAACTATGTTAATCAATCTGTTTGAGATAATACCTTCTTAATGTTATATCCAACGTTAATGTCAATAATTCCGATATATTTAGTACCAGAAAACGGTTGGAATGCTGAATATACAAACACAGCAAGTTATCGGTGGAACATGTTTTATTCACGCAGCCACCGCTTAAAGAAATAAAAAATACCAATATTTTTCACTGAATTTTCATGAAATTTAAAACCAGGTGTTCGTGAGATTGGGTGGATTTCGTTTGTAATTGAATGATCATATTGTTCGGGAAAAGATGTTTTGTAAACTGAAAATGGAATTATTGACAAGAAAAATTGTCCTGTGTCCATGAAAATACATTTTTTTCTACAACTCACTGATTACATAACATAGAATAAAACATTATTTATACATTTTAAAAATTTGTTTCACTGTTCACCAGATTGAGACAGGAATATTAGATTTGCCAAAAATCAAACAGGGAAGGAACAACTTTTTATGTTAATAACAATATTGTTAAGAATGACGTATGTATGAAAAACATCAAACTGCAGCAAAGTAGCATTAAAAGTTGATACTTTGAATGATTTGAACCCTGATGGGTGTGTGTAGTATGTAGTGTGTAGAGTGCCGGCCAGCTATCACATCCAATGGGATGGAAAATGTGACGCCATTCCCCTAACTGTCGGATATTACACTGACTCTTGATTAATCTATTTTAGATTCAACTATCTTATTATTTTTCGAAAAATTTTCTTTAAGTGATATTTAAGGTATGATGATATTTTTGGGGAATGTAAGCCATTTTAATAATATTATTTATTTAGGTATTTCTTGTTTCGTTCATGTTTTGTTCTTTCTTCATATTATGTTTACATAACATAGTTAATTTACACATCTCACAATCTACAACAAAACATTTCACCGAACAGATAACATTAATTGATTAAACAATTTTCATCCCAATGTTACTACGTAAACATATTTGAATAATATGAATATTCTAAATTATTGTACAAAAATATTCACTGAAATCCCGGAGAGCGACATTCACATTGACCACGCTCTATGAGTTCCGGTCGACAAATCACTTGTGCGGCATCCGCTCTGAAAAAGGTAATTTCCTCTCATATATAAAACTACATAATATAACATTTGGACGAAAGTAATTTATATGAATTTCGCGAATTTTCCTACATAAAGCATATTGTATAGATAAAATATTAAAGAACATTCTTAAAGATATTATGATAACCAACTAGCTGACCCACGCAACTTTGTCTTCTCCAAAATGAAATATTTTTCTATGCTGCTTCACTTTGTTGATGATTGTGGCGTGATGTTATAAATATATCTACAATTCCAGAGATAAGCAAAAGATAAAAAATCCAATCAAAAAAACCCAGCTTTATTATCAGTAGAGTATCTAAGATTAAGCTGGGAATATTCCCAATTCGCTTATTTACTTTTCAATCATCTCTTTTGTATTTTCTACCTACGAAACATTAAAAAATATTTATTTAATATATTATGCCTTTCCGCTTTCACATTTAACATTCACAATTGTACAAAAACATTATTTCTATAAACAATCGAGCGAATACCTGAGCACAAACAACATAAACCGTTTAAAGTAATAAATAACCAAATCGGGTGAAAAACGGCGCAAAATTAAAATGATTGCAAGGTGACAAAAGCAATACGTTAGAGCGGGATAAAGTCATAAAAATGGCGTTATTTCGCGCCAAGTCAATGGGAAATATAAATAAACGGCACTATTTCATACTCGGCTTGTTGGATTGCGCGAAATAAATCATGAACAAGGAAGGATAGCTCTAAAGCCTGTTCATGCAATGCTATGAAAAACTGCCGCTAGTTACCGTATGTTTAAAAGAGATTCGTGTACAATAAGGTAGAAATAATGACTTAAAACAGAATATGATATACGGTGTTTTCCATCATGAGAACTGTACCAAATTTTTTAAAATTATTTCAAAGATAATAGTAGAAGTAATAATCCTCAGTGCAAATTTTATCTTTCGATCACGAAACCCAGGGACAGCTCCAACCATCCAACACTTACACAATGGATCAGATAATGAACGCGTAATATTTGGGCTTTAATTAATTTGGAGTGACTCGCATCCGTTCGTCATTAATCAGCTCGGAGCCGACAATGGCGAATAGACTTAATTGAAGACGCTCCAGAACTTTGACATTCTTAGCACGTCGCGAACTTCGCAAGGAATTGGGACGCTATTACAGTTTCTTGTATTCACTGTCATTGTTGACGTTCACGATTGTTAGTTGAATGTCTTTTTTCGTCTTTTTGGAATTCAGTAAATTGTGTTTTTTTTTTTAATTCTACGCTATAAATTTTATTAAAGTCTAATTATTATGAAAACTAAACTATCGCTTAATTGTCGATCGTTTCACATTTCTTTGTTTAGAATTCTAAACGATACAAATTACATAAACATAAAATAAAAAATCATTTAACAAAAAAAGGACAACAAAGCGAGTCCTAATGATGAAAATCCCTAAAAGCTAAACTCTATATACACCATAAGCCCGAGGATTCAGTTTTAATCCGCAAAAAATGGGCTAGTGTAGGTGTCAAATGTCGGCATGTATTATCCGACGAACTAATGCGTGCGAAGCGGCGCGACACGACTAGTACATTAGCCGCGTCACTGAAAGCTCAAATATTTTTTGTTAGAACACAAGCCATTTATCATATATCCCGCTCTTTGTTACAAAATGTACATAATATACACGATATCCTTCAAAGACGGATTTTATACCGGCTTTGTAAAGGTAAATGTTTCTTAAGGTTACTTGAGTAAGTATGCTGCTGCTGACAAGATAATGTATGGAATTTTGTCGCTTAAGAACCACAGTCAAGTTCTTTAGCATCATTATTAAACGTTTGAGAATTTATAATATTTTTATTTATTTATTCAAGCTTCGTTCAGTATCCGTGCAGATATCGTTTATGAATCGAGTGCAACTGGCCAAGAGCCCCTCATAAATTATGGATACGTCGCTTTCAGTATTAACATGAAGCGGAAAGAATTATATTTAATATTACAATTAAAATAAAAAGAAATCAGGTGAATAGTTGTTGATGTGGCGAGTGATAACGAGAGCGTCAGACTCGCCTCTTTGCGCCAGAAATGAATCTGTACTTAACTTTATTCATTTTTCGGTGAAGCCACGAGTTTTAAATTTAATTAGACCACTTGAATTATGTTAATTCCGCAAGAGTTAATTATTTTTTCTGCCTCTTTACAACTATTTTGAATGGACATTTGAATTGCAATTTTAAATTTTCTTGGAGTGTAAACAAAAGTTTCACACTTATTACAGATATAAATTATATTTGCATGCTCTGAACTTTTACTTTAGAAAAATGAATACTTAGTATAGGACATATTTGGTACTCATATTATATTGTTGTAGATATGTCTAGATAATATCCATCACCTTTGGAAAGACTAGTGTCCCAACACAGGCGTCGTCTTTTAACAAATTAATTATAATGATAAGTACATATATTTTATTTGAGCCCATTTAAAATATGCTCTGATATTGTCAATTTCGGACAAAATAACTTTTGGTGATAATAAATAATGAATTGATAAAAGCTTTTCCGAATATTCACTCGAAAATGACTTCCTAAATAAATATCCATAATAATAAGTCATTTACAATCCTATTTTAGATTCTTGGAATTTCCTCGAAGTTTATAAGTCTCTCAAATTATTGCGAAAACCTGAAATTGGATATTATAATAATGATTTTAGAAGGTGCAAAATTAAATTATAGCCTCTATCTTCCCAGCCGTATTTAATTATATTGAAGAATTAATATTTTGAGGCACTTCCAATATATGACGTAATCATAAAATATTATGGGGATTCTTATAAAATATGCATAATTTTATTTTTGTATCTTTATGGATGGATGGATAATTTGTGTCCTCGATGTGGATTATATACTTACGGTACGTTGATATTTTCAAAAGTTATAGTTAACTAGCTTTCCGCCCGCGGCTTCGCCCGCGTTTTCAAAGAAAAACCCGTTCCCGTAGGATTTCCGAGATAAAACCTATCCTATGTCCTTTCTCGGGTATCAAAATATCTCTATACCAAATTTCATGCAAATTGGTTCAGTAGTTAAGGCGTGATTGAGTAACAGACAGACAGACAGAGTTACTTTCGCATTTATAATATTAGTATGGATTAATGCAAGAATGAATACGTGTACAAATCTATTATTTACATACTTTGAACGTATACGTAAAATATCAACCTCGAAGCAATCGTACGCACGCACGTCGCACACTGTGCCTAACACACACTATGTGCTTAATATCATATTTTCGAATAAAAAGCAATACATTTACGGTTAATAGAAAAACAAAGCAAGCCGTCACGGGGCGTCACACAGCGACACAGCGTTTGTTATTACTTGCGAGCAACATTTCCAATTCGTCAAAGCTTCAAACGACTGAAGACGAACGGACGCGAATTTCATTTGGTAAGTTTGTTGAACCTAGGGCTGCGGAGGAGCACTTAATAAGCATTTAAAAGAACATTAGAACAATATTTCACTTTTTGTACATGTTTTTGAATCACCGCTTTACGTATTTCTTGCATGAGATTTTTCTCAAATTAAAGTTATTTTACGAATAATAAACACTTATCTTCTTTTCAAAAATATTCTATGCTGTTTTAAATTCGAAACAACTATGCTTATAATTATTCAAAACACATTGAATGATTACGTCTAAAGTGCAAAGAATAAAAACAAAAATAATGCTCAATAATTTAGAAAAATTGATAATTCACTCAGCGGAGTTCCCAGAAATAATATTCCTTCCCATTTCGTCGCGTTCCACGTAAAAATGTATCTCAGAAAAGCTATTTTTAATGAAGAAAAAATATTGAAATGAATATTTGGCGTCCCTATTGAAGCCACAAATTCGACCTGCAATGAATGAGCGCAGCTCGGAGCCGGCGGATCATAACCGAACATTTTATTCAGCTCTCAGCGATTTTGGCTTCACTTTAAACGGAGGTTTAACCTCCGTTTTAAGCGAAAACGTTTTGCCCAATAAATATTTAACGCTCTTTGAATACCTCTACTTACTCTATTTTGCGCTGCTTTTGATTTATAAACGGTATGAAATAGTTTATTGTTGGATAAATAACAATGCGGCAACTTTGCTTTAAATGGAGTTGTACGATCCATTATTATAGCTAAAGTAACATTATTTATCATTACATTTAAGATAATATACCATTATTGTGCCACACAATTAAAAAACGAACAAAGAGCACAATGGCATCTACATCTCGCAAGCAAAAAGGAAAGACTTCGATATTTAGTTGCATGGATAAATTTACTGAAAGTTAGAAAGCCGACAACTATTAAAAGTAGCAACAACTTTTTCCATTTTTCCACAAAACTCAGCCATTTGGAAAATCACAATGTTCACACTCAATATTTCACTTTAAATAACTTTATTTAAACAGCTGAATAAAACTTGGACTGTCAGTGATATAGCTCAATTGAAATTTTTTTCCTCGTCTCGATTTCATTATAAAACATCATATTGAAAATCAGTAATGTATAAGATACTGATTGCCTAATTGAAGAAAACTGAAATCTTAGCAAAGATTTCTGGACAAGAGCGGCTGATGAGCGCTCAATAAGATTTGGTTAGAATTAGAAGAGTTTTGGGTGAATGGTAGAGCGGGCAGCGGCGGCGAGCGGCGAGCGGCGGGGCGCGGGCGGAGCGTGAGCGGAATACTAAACGACTTGTAATTTCGACCGTCGCAACTTGTACAATTAACTTGGAATTTATAAAGAGAATATTATGCTTGTTAATTTTAGAAATCAACATCTTCAAACACTTTATTTTACGGTATTGCGACATGCAATGAAAATTAATTGTAGCATTGTTATTATAATATGTTTAATCTATTATAAACTGAACAAAGAGACGAAGTAAAACACTTAAAATAATGTGAACATACATTGAACGAAAACTTTTTCTATGCCTAACTTTCCGCCCACGGTTACACTTCGATCTATGTAGCAATATTCAAAGCCATTTACTAAAAAAATATTCAGTAAAATTGATTCAATACACGTCGAAGTTTTCAAAAAGAATTAGTTTCGAAGAACTTTTTTCTTTGACTTGTGCTTTGAATAGCTTTGCTGAAGTTTCACCGGGGAATCGGTGCGCCTAAAGCCTACCCTTACCGTGAAGGATCAAATGAAAAACCATGACAAATTGAAAAAAAATTGAACACAGCTATTACATTTTTATAGGCCGCTTGCAGAGCTTCACCGACCATCAGTGCGTACGTCAGTTGCGCTTGTCATATGTAAATTATTCGCATGCGTATGGTCGATCTAGCTATGGCCTATGAACGGTTTTATGAATTTCCATACATATAACAACCGCGACCGACGTACGCACTGATGGTCGGTGAAGCTCTGCAACCGGCCATAGAGTTATTTAATTTACTTTTTCTTGTGTTTAAAGATATTATTATATCTATATAATAATGCCTTTGCATCACTACATAGTATAAAACAAAGTCGCTTTCCCTGTCCCTATGTCCCTATGTCCCTTTGTACGCTTAAATCTTTGAAACTACGCAACGGATTTTGATGCGGTTTTTTTTAATAGATAGAGTGATTCAAGAGGAAGGTTTATATGTATAATAATATCCATTAAGTAGTGGAGAAGTACTGTTATTTTTGAGGTTTCTAATGTGATGTCGTAAAAAATTACATTTATTCCGCTTACATTGCAAACGCAGGCTGAACCCTACGAGTTTTATCAAAATAATGTACTAAGTATTATACACATTGAAAAGGTCTACAGAAAAGTCCGCGATGGTATATGTCTATCTCTTTTGGATAACCCACAATAACTTTTTTTTGTCATTTACTTTTTACGACAAATAATGGCTAATTTTCGAAGCGATTTTAACCAATACAGCATTAATCCTTAAGCAATTAAATACCATGGATACATTGTTCATTTAATATAGATCTATATGGCCCTTTACACCGCATGATTTAAGTGAATATTTTCGAAGATATTACAGATTTAAAAATTGCGGGACGTAGCGTTTGCGGCCGCCCGGCTATGTATTTTATACCCGTGCGAATTGCGATGCCGGAGCGGGCCGCTATATTTTTATACCTATACAACGTTCACAATTTTTCTGTAGTGTATTTAGTATCAGCATTGCACCCGTGCGAAGCCGGGGCGGGTCGCTAGTTAAAATATAAATGAATAGATCGATATAATCAATATATCGCGTCTTCCCAATTCTGTTTATAAACTTGCGATAAAGAGATAGTAATAAATATGGAAACTCGTATGAGTATATAAGTCACCCGTCACTTGGCACGGGACGAACAATTGGCAAGACGCACCATTAAGGACCCTTTTCACAATTGGTAACGTTGGCCTAGCAAATGATGGTCGATGTTTGCCGCCATTACGGCCGAACGTAGACATTAAGGCCCTCTACACTACGCCCAACGCTGGCCAATGTGAAGAGGGCCCAACATACGCATATGAAGGCGAGCGGGCATGGCGTCAGTGAGGTAACGCTGGGTGAACCGCTAACTCGCTCGAATCAGGTTAATGTACGGATACTTGGCTCGACACGACATGCTGCCTGTGAATAGCTGAAGGATTTCTCTCTAACCGATGTATTGACATGGGATTTTATTCACGTAAGCTTCACTTTTTAAAGGAATGCTAATTTTAGCTGGACTTTCATTTTTTATAGTTTTGAATAGAAACAATGAGTATTTACGAAAGCGATAAACATGGGTGTGACGATATCTGAAAACTGCATTCCAATTATTAACCTTTATATTCTACTCTCTTTATTATTTTTGTGATCTCTCGTTAGTCGAAGTTTATTATGAAAACATCTAATGGCTTAGAGAACAAAATGTCTGAAGAGTGACCTAAGCAAACACGTCGTTTAATGCTGAATACCTAGAGTTTCCATAGAAATTGAATATTATTGCGAGCGAGAGCCCTCCACTGCACAAACATGACTCGAGAGGGCTTCAGACCTCACGCCGCGCCTTCTGAGCCTCGCTGCCGTGCACATACATATAGCTGGGTGTATAATACATACGGAATTATACTTTCAATTCTACCTAAATATATTCCCGTCTTGGTACTTTTATAAAAGTATTTATAATTGGCAGCCTTCGGCGCTAAACAAAAATATTAAGTACCCCAGACTTAATATTTTCTTTTTATGAACAGCACACAAATACACACTCAGTACATACACCACACAACATGTCACATGATACCACGAGAGGCAACACCACGCTAAACCTACACATTCTTACCATTCGATAACACGCCGCACCACGCCACAACACCTCACACCATACGATAATACGGCACACCACACGACAACATGCCACACCACGCGGCATCACGTCATACCACGCGATACTACGCCACACCACGCGACAACACGCTACAACACGCGAAAGCACGCCACAACACGCCACAATACGCTATGACAAAATCAAAATCTTTATAAAATCAAACAATATTCAATGTATGGTTTCAATACTACTTGACTGATCTAAAACAATTTATCGAAAACTACAATATTTACAGGAAGTGTCATGATAGATTGTGATTTATTTCTAAAAAAACTGAATCCAGCGGATCGCTTCTATACCTACTATTATTCTACTATTCTATATTCTATACTGTGAGGTTTATTATGCAAAGTTCAAGGGGCTGTTTTTTAATTTATATTTTGGTCAAACATTGCATAGCATCTTCCTTTAAATATGAGGTATTTAATTTGATATTTTACAATATCCAAGTTAGATATCAACTAAATTGTAACAAATGATCCGATACAGAAACTTTCCCCACTTTGTCATTAAGTTCTAAAGATAATTAAACTCAAATATTGAAGGTATTTAACTAACAAGCTTGATAATAATTCAGTGTTTAGAACTCTGAATGATTTATGAAATTTATCAGAAATTATAAAAAATGTGATTTTTGGGAACCAGTCAAATATTTTTAAATATTTTTTCAATTGACCATTGTACCTATTTAAAAATAAAATCAAATATTTTTTCATAATAAAAACAAACCATCCAAACTAAAAAAACTCATAAATAATTATGATTATGTGCTATGACTCTACAGTCTACATGGAAATATTTTATTTGTAAATCGACCAATTGTTACGAACTTTTATGCTATCTATGTCAGTAGCTTAAAACCTAAAACCTTAATTCTTAAAGACATAGACTTAAAGTTAAAGAAATAGAAATAACGTAAATAGTGTTTACACGTTCTAATAGAGCTTAGAACTATTTAAGCAATAGAAAAGCGAATGAACTCGGCCAGCTGTAGTACATACGTAGTCTTAAATCGTGTTTACCGCCAATTTCAGTAATTCGTCTATTCACAGCTAAGCCATTTGCGTGCTAGCGGCACTGCAATAATTACATTTCGGGGTTACAAGCGAGCGCATTGGTGGCAATTGAACCGACTACGTAATGTACTGCGCCCGAAATGGGCTGTTTAATCAAACGTGCTTCCTGAATCTGTGTTCCCCGACGAGTACAATTTGGAGGTCTTCAAGAGGAGAGTGAACAGGTACATTTTAGGGAAGCGCGCTCCATCTTAGGCCACATCTCAGCTTACCATCAGGCGAGATTGTGGCCAAGCGCTCCCCTATTGTACAATAAAAAAAAAAAAAAAAGTGTACACTCGGTAAATGCAATCATAATAAAGGGGAGGTTTCAGGTTCTCTTCTCAATGAAATGGGAATCTAAAGTCTTTATAACCTCTGGTTTTCAAATAAATATTCACACCATACATGATAAACACAAATGTTATTTTGTAGTCGGTTTGAACTCTATAGAATGTTGAGCATGCATTATTGTCGTCTTTTTTCAATTGTAACTAATAATAAAAATAATACACTACATTAATGGCAAAGAGAATTACTTAATTTTAATCATTGATACAAAAAAATATAAAATCTGTATATTTACAAAGTAACCTGTAAAAATACATACAAAATACAAAGCTGTAGTATCCTGAGGGAAATAAGCAAAACATGCAGTCTTGTGAACTGAGAATGTCGATACACATTTATTCTAAAGACTGTTTCTGTATCTGTTTATTTTACTTGATAAATAAAATTGCATTGGAATCAAAATCTTCGAGAAGGTTTCTTACAAAATAAATTGTAGAAGCACACGTAGTTGTAGAGCCACACGAAAATTCATTGGAAGAATCCTCGAGCCATGAAGACAACGTGGCTGTCTCTTCAGCTCCTTCCAACGGCCCCCCAGGATGTCTACGACGCTAAAGAGGTCAGGCGCGGGGCGGCGGGGCGGCGTGCGGCGAGTGGCGGCGCAAGCGACGGCGGCGGGGAGGCGCGGGAGCGGGGTACCGCGGCTCGCGGCTCGACGGCCCGCGGCCGGCACTCATCAAATCGCTGGCGTCGGCGACCGTCGTTTTCTTTGTTTATTTTAAATTATTAATACCTATGTACTTAAAGTTCGCATACAAGTTTTTCTGTATTATCATAACGAAGTAATACATCATCAACCTCGAAAATAGTTGTTTTCTTTGTCTAATCATAGACACTAATTATATTTAAAACTAGCGGTCCGCCCCGGCTTCGCCCGTGGTACATATTTACGTTTTCTCTACATAAAAACCATCCTCGTACTTCAAGTAGTATAATAAAAAAAGAATTATCGAAATCGGTTCAGCCGTTCTCGAGTTATGCGCTTACCAACACATTTTGCGATTCATTTTTAGGGTTCCGTAGCCAAAATGGCAAAAACGGAACCCTTATAGTTTCGTCATGTCCGTCTGTCCGTCTGTCCGTCTGTCCGTCTGTCACAGCCGATTTACTCGGAAACTATAAGTACTACAGTGATGAAATTTGATGGGAATATGTGTTGTATGAACCGCTACAAAAATATGACACTAAATAGTAAAAAAAAGAATTGGGGGTGGGGCCCCCCATACATGTAACTGAGGGATGAAATTTTTTTTTTCGATGTACATACCCGTGTGGGGTATCAATGGAAAGGTCTTTTAAAATGATATAAAGTTTTCTAAAAAACATTTTTCTTAAAGTGAACGGTTTTTGAGATATCAGCTCTCAAAGTCGTAAAAAGTATGTCCCCCCCCCTCTATTTTTATAACTACGGGGTATAAAATTCTAAAAAAAATAGAGGTGATGCATGCTAATTAACTCTTTCAACGATTTTTGGTTTGATCAAAGTATCTCTTATAGTTTTTGAGATAGGTTGATTTAACTGTAATTTATTATATTTGCTGCTACGGAACCCTTTGTGCGCGAGCCCGACTCGCACTTGGCCGGTTTTTTTATATATAAGATAAACAAATTAAATGTCATAACATTTTAATCCAATTAAAAATAATAATATCTTCACAGAATAAACTCCAGTTAATCATAACAAATAATGACATGTTTAATGTTTAGAAAACCGTTTTGTAAACAAACTCCAAACCAGTTAACAAACACGATCACGTATTGAATTATAACTTTTGAGCTCAATTCAAACTTTTGCTATTTAAAAGGTTTTGATTAAACTGTCATACTTTGTATTGAGAGCTATTTCGAGAATGTAGAGAAACGAGTGGTGTCCGGGAGCCGCGAGCTCAGACCATACGTGGAGATTTGGTGCTGGTTCTAACGACACGACGGATCTGAAAAAAATAATAGTAATGTAAGAGAATTATCTAAACGTTCAATAATGTATGTTACGTCATAATTTCTATGTTTCCAGAGTGATTATTATGTGAACAAGAATAAAATTATGGTGACATGAATGTGTTTTATTATTTATGAAAAGTGCGTTTGTTCCAATTATTTGCTCTTGTTTAGTTACCAAAGTTCTGCGTTTCGTGACTTTATAACTAGTGCGATAAGATGATTCTTCTTTATTAAATGAATCTTTATTTTAACGTAACCACGAACCGTTTAATATAATGTTACTCAAACCATTGTTAGCATAATTTTAAAACAAACTCAATTAAGTTTAAATTAGAATTTTGAAATTTTCTTGCGATGACAGCAGTCGGTTTTAACTTAAATTTTGGAGCTAATATTTACTCAAACTTTATTAATTATCTGGAGTGTAAGATGTGTGCCGTAGCATTATGAGCTCACGGTTTAATTAGAATCCCTTCACACGATTACTTAGCGAAATCATAAATTGACTACACAATTCTTCATAACATATAATATTTTTTGGATAAAAACGGGCCACTGTTTATATCTATGTAATAAAAACCTATCCCTTTATCTCCCCAATTTATTACACGCTATTTTCCGGAATCAGTTTAAGAATCTTTATTGCACGTCAAATAAAAAATGTCGTGACGATATCGTTTAACCGGGTGGCTGGATTTGAATTAGCGAAACTCGTCGGGTTTGCGGCAAGGCGCGTCACTCGCAGACAGACGGAACTTTCGTTGTATATTGAAACGTATCCGCAAACCAACCGGGCCGCACGTATTATCACAACGACATATGTTATGAACGAAACTTTTTGTTTGCCGTGGTACGTGGTACCTCCAATCCACGTGCAAAACGAGGAAAGCTTTCGTTTTAATAATAATCTGATACAAAATAGAACGTTTCTACGTGTAGGACACAAAATAGAGCATAATGATTTTTTTAAACTTTTAAATTTCAGAATGGGCTTAAAAAATAAAGATAACAACATTATCTGTGTAAAAAAGAGATAAAGATATTATTTTTATAAACTCAATTGATTTTAAAGATTATTATTTTTTAAGATTGTACCTCTATATTATAACAATATCACACATTTTTGCATGCAAGTCTATCTTCTTTCTATTAACACAGACTTATCACGACTTGTGAGAGTTTTTAAGCAAGAATAGCACACCAACTTTTTGCAACGCCAGTTTGAAACCTCAGAGTTGTTAATAAAAACAAATCGCCACATAGCTGAATGCCGAAAGTTGTAGCTCTGCTGTCAACGCTCAGCCGGACAAAAGGAGCGCTGTGTGGACGCCGCATTGTTTGTGGAGCAAGTTCACGGCACAATGTAGCATTGATATACGGCTAGCTGGACCTCTGATAACTGATATAGGTATACTGGTGTCAATTTTATAATATGCTAGATGTTGCCTACGTGCATTCAAGTGCGTGGTTTTGAATTTATGAATATTTTGTTCATGGGTCTCTTTCTTTTAGAAATGTCGCCCATTTCATTATTTTGTAGTCGTCTTTCCTACTTCCTAATAACTTAGAGTTGCAATAATAGAGATTTAAATATACTTGTATAAGAAATATGAAGTAAACTTCTTAATGAATTTGTTGACTAAATATTATAATTATTTTTGTAGATTAATTAATGATATTATTTGTGTCCGTTAAAAGATATACATTTCATTTGTAGATATAATTTTGTAAAGAACCATAAACATAAGTATTGATAAAATAAATCTTCGCACTAATGTTCCTTATGTTTCAGGAAATATCTGAATAGGTTTAGCCAAGTTTCGGCACTAATAGCGTTAATTAGAACGTTTACTCTATGTATACAAATATAGATATTTAGGAGCATCGGCAAACTCGTATCCGAGGGCGAGAGGAGCGGGGCACGGGGCGAGGGGCGAGGGGCACGGGATGCGGAGGGCAAAGCGACAAGGGAGGCTGCGATATTAAGATTTGTTGGGGAAACTTTGTTTCTGACTCCGAGGAAATTGCTCTTACCAAACTGATTCTAAGATGCTTTAGCTTTGAGACAGCCATAACAAAAATATTACATTATTCAAGTTTGACAACCTTTTAAACAAGTAAGTGGTGTGTATTGTTTACTTCGCGGCTTCTTTTTATGGTACTTTTATTTGCTGCTTATGTTATTTTATTATCGAATATGGCTGGGATTGTCAACTGCGAAAGTCAAGGAATTGCTTTTCTAGCGTGAAAGTCCCACGAAAATGTTATCTTGTTAGATAAAAATTGTGTTAAGCTTCTTCTAACTGAGAAGTAAGTAAATTAGATACGGCCAACTATAAAAATATTACCACAGTACTGATTTGAATGAAAATTAGACGTCGCGGGAGGAGAGCTATCTTAGCATAAAACAAAATGAAATAATTGACTATCCCACTTAACGTCTTCCAGAAGTTACCAGCAGTTTTTATATCGTCATAACTTGTGATATTGTGTTCACTCGGATAGCTCCGCTAATTGTCTTCAATTCGGTGTTGCCCGTTACGGTTATTGCCAGCTGTTAAAATAACGACACCGTCAATTGCTGTATGTGTATTTGTTATCATTTTCTAAATTATTGTGTCAGAATAGAATTGGTACCTAAATCGAATCTGTTTTTATTACGCAAGGGAATGGGTACAACTAGTTACTCATTAAGAAGTTTGTATTTGAGTTCCAAAGCATACTTTTTATTTGAGTTTTCAAACTGAACTCATATTTGAAGAAGGTTTTAATTGTTTTATGGACTGCGAACAGAAATAGATGAAATTAGCTTGAAGTGAGAGATATTCGTATCTCGTATTTTTAGTAGAATAGCTGATATTATATTATTTTTAAGAAAATCACATACAATTTTGTATGATGATTTTGAGTGAAAAATGTGTAGAATGGAGAGCTTCATAAAGTTCCATTTCAAAAAAATAAACAGTAACTAATATGTACCTAATTTTTTACTTATTTGATGAAGTTCTAATACGTAAGATATATTACGTAATTATTTATATAAATAATACTTGAATACTACAGTCATACAATCTCAGTACAAGGAAAACCAAACATCTACACATTGTATAATCGTTCGCATCGTATATCTCCATAACATCAATATACTATAGAACTTAAAATTCCTCCCTCTAAGTCTCATTTACTTACAAAATTTAGTATTCGCGGCGTGTTCGCTCGGCGGAGCAGTTACAGTACAGGCTGAGCTATATAACTCGGCGGTTACCGACAGAGCCACAATAAAGTCCTCGTAAACCATTTAGTGGAGCATTCGCTAAATGTGACGTCATATAAGTTTAACGAACGATTGACTCGACATGTTGGCTGCCTCTGAGTATGGCTTTTATTACCTAATTGCTTTGTTTTGGTACCAATCGCAACGACGGTTTATTGTGGACTATTTTCATGTAACATTATTAAAATCTGTTTGTATGATTTACCCGCATTGGAAATGATAGAATTATTAGATTGAAATTTTCTTATGCTTCTTGTGATTGGATTGAAAATTCTTAATATAAAATGAACGTGCAATATTTATAGAAATGTATTTTACATTGTTGGCAATCGAAAATAGACGCAAATCAGAGTTACTTTTCTTCGTTTTTGCTACACAATCCCTTTGTATAACTAGATTAATTTTTTCAATTTTGCTATCCTATTCCCATACCAGCTTTATAATCTTACTTTTATAGATTAGATCTTTTGTGTTTCATACAGGGTTGTATCCATCAATGTTACAAAGAAACCTGCTTCTTACACGTAACAAAAGTAAGAATCTCTACGTATTACTTATTCCCTGTGCCACAGAGGGACCTGTTATCTATACCACTAATGGAACGCATGAGGAGCTCGCTGCAAGCTGAACACGCGGCGGGCCGCGGGCGAGCGCCGGCGAGTCTCCGCCGCCGGCCCTGACCCACTGACACCTGCGAGATATTTTTACCCCACTTCGGTGAAGGGTAACAATGCACAGCTCGATGTTCTCGATCAGATGCACAATTAAGTGTCTGGAGTGACAGCGAGAGCTCTATATAAAGGAGTTTTAATTAAAAGAAACTCGCCGAGCGCGATTGGAAACTTTCAAATAAACCAATACTTATTGTGCAGCGAGCTCTCGTTGTTCGATTGTTTAGCTTTAAATAATGATATAATAACGGAGATATTAATTCTTGTTTTACGTCATAATATTCTTGTCTTGTATTAAAAATAAATGCAAGAAATTAATAGGTAAGGGTTTTAATTAATATGTTATGATAAAAATATCGCAATTACACAGATACGCTTTCATTATTAACGCTGGTATTTACATGGTTCTTAAAGCTAAGTTATCTAAGCTCTGCCGTGAAACTTAAGACGGTTTTTCATAATAATAATTTAGACTTCCATCAGGCAAACAATATTCTCTAAAAAGTATCACAAGCTAATGAAACAAATACAATATTAATTAGTAAGCAATTGCAAACTCATTCGCGTCCATTCTTCGAATAACAATGGACATCAGAGCTGTCAGACGCGCCGGTCCAACCAGCGGCTGATAGTTGCTATTCAGAACGAGACAGATTGGAGAATTGGAGATACACTGACCACTTACTAGGAAACTACACTATACGTCAAATGAATTGTATTTAAGTATTAATTTGAATCAGGATACATAGGAGAAAAGCATACGATAGCGTAAAGATGATTTGAAATACATAATTCGGTATATAAGTAATAGACTGGGGTAGAAGCCTTTGAAAATAATGAAAAGATAAAAAAAATCGCAGTCGGATGAAACCCATTAGAAAAGGAGGGGAATATGATAAAAATGTAAGGAAAAATAAATTACGGTCAATCCGAGTTCGGGAAGCGGGAGGGGGGAGCTTTTAAGAGAAAAAAATGTTTTCTCTCGATTTCCGACAAAACTACAAGTCCTATAGAAAAAAGTTCAATGGCAAAGTTGTAGGTAATTAAAAGTTCTACAACTTTTGTATTCACAATTTTTTCACATAACCTAAAAATTTAGGTGAAAAATTCAAAAAACCAAGTTTTTGGTCTTTTATTTCTATCTACTTCAAAATTTATTTTTTTTCTACGAAATTTGGTGGAAACTTACTTTATTATGTCCCAAATACACTGTAATTTATTTGATTGAAAATATTTATTTTTTCGCCTTATTTTGAATGAATACCAAAAAAACAACCTAATTTTCAATCGAAAAGTCACCCGTCAAAATATCAGCTTTTTTCAAAAACTTGGGGTGCCTTTTATTCATTGAAATCTCTACTTTCATATGGTGTAAAAAAAATAAACACCACCATAGTAAATGTTCTCAGGAAATGCATACAAACAGTCTGAAAATTAGCTTTTACTAAATCAGGCACACTTCTCGAACTACCTGAAATGTTTTTATCGACATCATTTTGCTTTTGAATATGCTGTAAAATATTAAACTTAGAACAGATAATTATTTTTCTTTTGAAATATTACCGAAAAGCCGATACAATAGAAGATATAGAGTTCAAGAAGTTCCTTTTCTAATGGGTTTCATCCGACTGCGATTTTTTTTGTTTCAAAAATTATCTACTCTAGTCTATAAGTCAAATGACGAGATTGCAAAACCTTTGACATTTCTCTCGATTGAATAATTATGGAAGCATGATTCCATTGACGAGCATTTCGTGGGTAAAATATTGGCCTTGTTATTACAGAGGAAATATAAATTTAGATGAACATTATTAAACATTTTGCGTTATATCGTAGAGCAGGATTTACATAGCCTATGATTATTTTATCATGTCATATATAAATATTAATGTTAACATTTATATACAATCCAATATTACATTATGTAATATTTTGGAATTTACGTGGAAGTTGTACGCACAAAAGTATCATAGAAATCTATCTCCACAGAGTCTCTACATTTGTAAAATAAACAAATGTCCATTGTTTCATTTGTCATAAAAAAAATGTAACGCGACAAAGTTGCCGTATAATCCCACTTACAGAGGTTGTCAGGTCATAAGAGGTTTGATTTGGGCCAGCGAGGGGCTGCAGGAGGGTACAAGCCTTTCCCTTTAGTTGCCGTCACTTTTTATTTGCCAAGGGTCGTGACAGGTGACGCGCCGGAGTCTACCTGCAGTGGAGTGAACAATATTTCATGGGAAATTATATGATTAATGGACTATGATTTAATGGTTTAAAGATTTAAGTTCTCATGTGAATTTGTTAAACAATATAATCGATTTATTACTCGTTTATAATCAAGAACATACTAAAAATAAATAACTTCAGAACTGAATGAATAAAATATGTATAATCTTTGACATTTCAAAAAGCTCAATCTGTAACTAAATTTAGAATTCAAGTACAAGGTACCTCTGATAAATATACCTATTACCTACTTAAAGGCCTTTTCATTTTTCTTCTTTGATGGAGAATTCGGACCTATTTAACATAAAATAACCTTAATATATTTCAACTTATACATTTTTATTTGTATCTAAAAAAATGTCAAACTGTTAATACAAGCGATAATGTTGTGTGCGAATTCTAAATTTAAATTCATAAAGGCGTCCAAAAAAGCACACCTTCAAAATAAGCAAAAGTTGTATCGTTTTTGAGCAAGTTGTCAACAAAACAGTGCAAACTGCGGGCTGCGCCAGATAAAAATTGTCGCGATTTGAGCCACGCCTCGCAAATCGCAATAAAAATGCGAACATTTTAGTTTGATTGCCAATTTCTGCGCAATATTTTAAATAACTGTCGCGTTGTTTGAGTTGGACGAGCGCGGTTTATTTTTTATTTGGTGCTAACTAAAATTTTGTTTTCAGTTTTTTTTCTAAACTATGAATAATTCTTTACCAATGTTTAAAGTGCAACTGTATGTAAAATCATTTATAATTGAAAGAATGTGAATACTTTATTATATGTCTATTTAATTATTCATTTGTATGTTTTTCAGTAGGCATATAAATTCATACATAAAGAATATGGAAACAGAAATGAATATTTACAATATTAATACATAATAATATATTCTACAACTCTCAAAGCAAGTACAGAACCACATTACACCACATTTACACTAAGATCATGTGTAAATTGTAATAATTTACCGTTGTTGCCGAAGCAAACAATCAAAAGCAGCGTCATACATGGGTTCATATCAGTTGTGAATACAATATGATAAGTACTGAGCAGTGCTACATGGGTGAGATCGAGACTTACGAATCTTTGCTGTGTGACTATGATGTATGATTTTGTAGGCTTTTTGGGACTGAGACTTAAAGAAAACGTGGCTCACTTGCGAGGCAATGGTTGCAGTGTCTTGAAAATAAAAAACATAGTAAGTATAAAAAAAAATATTAAATATTTTATAGACAATCGTATGCTCTAATTTATAATCATTGAAAAGAAATTGAATTCCATGTAATAATTAAAATATGCGCACGGGAATCATTTTTCTTTTTAATATGTATAAGCCAAATTATAAACTCTACATTGTTTTCAATTGCCAGAATTTAAAATACATATTTGTAACTGCGAACATTTTTCTACCAAAAATGCATAACTGAAAAACTGCATTTCCATTTCAAACCGCACACTGTCAATACTTTTTGTGTGCTTTAAAAAAGGGAAAAATAGTAGTCCGGTGTGTTCCGCACGGCTGGATACCGTACAGTCGTACACAGCGCACGTGCGTCGACTGAGAATGCGAGTTATAATAGAGGCTAAGACGACGAGCGGGGCCGAGGCCCGGGGGCCCGGGCGGGGCTCCGGGGGCTATTCGACACGCGCTCACGTCGCAGCGAGCTCAATATCGTAACCAGCCGTGAATATATTGCGAATAAAGACATTGTACGAAGGCTACGAATGTTTTGGGAAGTGTGACTTTTAATCGGTTTTTTACGAACACGCGTCGCGTGAGCGGCGTACTAAGTGTTACGGCTGAATTGGCGAATTCGTATGTTCGTGCGACGATGTTCTCGAATGACTAATAGGGTTGTCGATACGGCACATGTGTATGTACTGGTATTATTGGAGCAGTATACACTTAATGGTTTCAAACAAAATGTACATTATACGTAGTACATTATATGAATTCATTTGTTGCAAACTTCACAAAAATTTATTTTGTAGTTTTAAAAGACCCGAGAATAACATTAAGTGAGTTCATCTTATGTAACTTTTGTTACTTGTTTCGTCGTCTTGTAACTTATTTAATAGAATGCTTCAGGAAGATAGATTATATTTAAGATCCTTTAATAAAATATTTATGTCTAAGTTACTCGATTTACTTCTATACGACCTTATTTCATGTGTAATTATTATTTATATGATCATTTCGCTCTCATTAGTTGTAATATATAAAATGGCTAATTATAAATCGTTTGCCGTCATTCCAACAATCGTATTGTGTTATACAAAGTCTATGAGTTAACAATATTATAATATTCTGAAATATAATAAAAACATTTTTGTTTCCCAACGGAAAATATTGTGATCCAAACCTCGAATAATCTACAATAATTGATCTATTAACCCCTAATTAAACATAAATTAAGACAGAACTTAAAAACATACTAAAACATAAATGTCTACACTTCATGTACAGTCTAAAGCTAGGAAATAGCGAAAATGTATTCACAAGTGTCAACAATCAAATACGGTCGAGTTGACCACTGACAGGAAATTGGCACCCACTCACACTCGCTGTGTGAAACATCCTTTATCTTCGCCATAACTGCATAGTCAGTGCATTCAGGGTGGGTGTGGCGACGTCTTCCGATCCAATCAATTCCACTAGCCATTCCAGTCCTACGATAAAAAATCTAAAAGTGAAATCAACTGAAACCTCGATCTGAGTTTTGGTTGGAATTGATGTAGGTATATCAATATTGCAATTTCCATTTACAGATAGCAAAGTAATATCTCTTGGCAGTTTATTGTATTTAAATATCACTTTATTGCACATGTTGAATGGCTGAGGTTGCGCGGGGCGCGGGCGGGCGCGGAGCGGGGTGTGCGGTGCGGGGCGCGGGGGGAGAGCTGTGCGCAGGGGAGCGGGGGGTGCCGCAATCGATAGCAGATCTAAATACAGAGCGTACACACGATTAGCTGCCTGGCTCTGTGCATCGACACACTTTATTACCTTTGACGGATCGCTACCTTAACATTATTTTAACTCTGTATAATTAATGATGAATAAAACGCATATAAAAGAGTCACTTTTTGTACCTATGACATTTTTCACAACGCGCTTTAAAGTATTACGGTCTTGCGTCACGTTATTCCCATGTAGTTAGTACGTAGAGTTCACATAAAACAATTGTTTTTATTATCGTATATAAAATTTATGATCATGATGTTTTGTTATTATGTGGCCATTTTCTGTGATGACCGCACTCACCACAGTCAACGATAAAATAAGGCACTCGACAAAACAATAAACGAACAGTTGCATTGTACCAATATTGTCATAGAAATAAAGCTCAAAATAACAATATAGTGACAAAGATCTGCAACTTTCTTGTATATTATAATAATATGATAATGTTTTATCTACCAAGAACACCAGAAGCTTTCCTGTGCTCCTATATTATAGCAATATGTGGTGATATCAGAATTCAACCGCATCAGTCTATGAAAGCGAAGGAATGCAATAGTGTCTGCACACTTCGCATATTTGTGCCGTAACTCGTAACTAGTAAGTAACCTGAGCAGCCGATATTCCATCAACATGACAGAATTTCAAACGAAACATCTCCAACACAAATTAGAGAACTATTCCCAACTAACAATCGAACCGCACCAATTAATTCCACACAGTTCTCGTTTGATCTAAACATGAATATGCCAATAGTATCGCAAGTTATGATCGGCTAAGTGATACCGGCTAAGTTGGCTAATACGCTGAACTTAGTAACGAGGTGCCGAGCCACACTTGCCTGCTTAATGCAGCCTGCATACATTTACATAGCTAAGCCACCGACACTTTCAAACTCATTAACGATTTATGACATTCAATGTAAGCATCGCGGCATTATACGTGTTGCAGTGAATTTCATTCAGCCATATTTACCTTACTTCCTAGCTTACTCGTATTTAGTGAATATTTTTGAAAGAAAACTATATCTACTTACCTACAATCACACGTGTTTACGTACCTGTATAAATCAATCAAAAGGTAAAAGTTTGAAACTCGGCAAAGGGCGTATAAAATTTATAAAAAACAGAAAGTACTTATAAATATATACTAATCGAAAAAAAGGTAGTACCTAATTATTATAATAAATTATTGACGAGGGAAGCCTCTCTTCTCTATAATTTATCTTTTATCCTCTCGCCGTAATTCGATTATTACTTTAATTATCAGAACAAGTCGAAATCTCACGATTTCTTTAGAAATCATCTTTCACATTTTAATTCCCTGAAGTGTGAAAAGCATTATCTTAAATTAAAATTTGAATGGATCTTCAAAAGCGAGATTTTTTCCACTCAAAAATATTATTCTTTTGTCTGCCGCTACCATCGGTGGTTCTCTTTACCTCGGGGACGTTGTGCCAAAACTTCATTATTTATTTAAAGTTAAACACAAACTTTCCAAATTAAAGCGAACTTTACTTTTTTGAGAAATGACTTTTTCGTGTTACAAGTACAAAGGGTAAGATGAGGTTTATTAAAAATTTCAAGACTTATTCACTGAAGAGGATCGGCCGCAGTCGGAGCGTATGAAACTTACTGTTTGTTCTACAGTGACTACAGCAAAAGTCTTCTACATTTCCATGCAAACATATTATAATCCATACTAATATTATAAATGCGAAAGTAACTCTGTCTGTCTGTCTGTTACTCAATCACGCCTTAACTACTGAACCAATTTGCATGAAATTTGGTATAGAGATATTTTGATACCCGAGAAAGGACATAGGCCACTTTTTATTGCGAAATATGTACAATAATATTATGTAGTAGTTAATAATATCAAATCTTTTTTATTTCTTACTTTTCCGTTTTTGAAGTCGGTTGTTTTTAACGCAGTTATTTTTATTTAATACTTTTTAGTGTATTTTTCAACACGAATCAAACGAGCCCAAATTCGATAAAGTTGAGTCAATATATTACTGAGTTCCTTTGGCCACCTTCCGATTCCATCATCAAATCAGCTTCATGTCATGATAATGTTTCATCGCTATCAAATTTACATACGTATACAAAATTTCAGATCAATCGGTTACCGGGAAGTGAAGCAAAGTTACTTGCTACATATCAACTTAGTCATCGAGTACAGACAAAAATGCTCATAAAATACACTACTGGGCCTATCCGAAAAAAAAAATTTATGGGACCAACTCGACACCATCCCGCATCGAACAAAAAAAGAATCACGTAAATCAGTTCAGAAGCCTCGGAGTAATCGGTGTCCATACATAAAAAAAAATATACCGGCCGAATTAATAACCGCATAAAATCACATGGAGAGCTTAATTTTCATTAAAGGCTCTAATCGCACGGAAAACTAAATTTTCACAAAAAAGCTCTTATCGCACGGAGAGCTTAATTTTCACAAAAAATCTCTCATCGCACGGAGAGCTTAATTTTCACAAAAAAGCTCTAATCGCATGGAGAGCTTAATTTTCATAAAAGCTCTAATCGCACGGAAAGCTTTATATTCACAAAAAGCTCTATTCGCACGGAAAGCTTAATTTTCACAAAAAAGCTCTAATCGCATGAAGAGCTTAATTTTCACAAAAAGCTCTAATCACACGGAAAGCTTAATTTTCACAAGAAGCTCTTATCACACAAAGAGCTTAATTTTCACAAGAAGCTCTAATCACACGGAGAGCTTAATTTTCATAAAAAGCTCTAATCGCACGGAAAGCTTAATATTCACTAAAAACTAATCGCATGGAGAGCTTAATTTTCATTAAAGGCTCTAATCGCACGGAGCTTAATTTTCACAAAAAGCTCTAATCGCATGGAGAGCTTAATTTTCACAAAAAGCTCTAATCACACGGAAAGCTTAATTTTCACAAGAAGTTCTAATCACACAGAGAGCTTAATTTTCACAAGAAGCTCTAATCGCATGGAGAGCTTAATTTTCACAAAAAGCTCTAATCGCACGGAGAGCTTAATTTTCACAAAAAGCTCTAAGCGCACGGAGAGCTTAATTTTCACAAAAAGCTCTATTCGCACGGAAAGCTTAATTTTCATAAAAAGCTCTAATCGCACGGAGAGCTTAATTTTCACAAAAAGCTCTAAACGCATGGAGAGCTTAATTTTCACAAAAAGCTCTAATCGCACGGAGAGCTTAATTTTCACAAAAAGCTCTAATCGCATGGAGAGCTTAATTTTCACAAAAAGCTCTAATCGCACGGAGAGCTTAATTTTCACAAAAAGCTCTAATCGCATGGAGAGCTTAATTTACACAAAAAGCTCTAATCGCACGGAGGCTTAATTTTCAAAAAAGCTATAATCGCACGGAGAGCTTAATTTTCACAAAAAGCTCTAATCGCACGGAGAGCTTAATTTTCACAAAAAGCTCTAATCGCATGGAGAGCTTAATTTTCACAAAAAGCTCTAATCACACGGAAAGCTTAATTTTCACAAGAAGTTCTAATCACACAGAGAGCTTAATTTTCACAAGAAGCTCTAATCGCATGGAGAGCTTTATTTTCACAAAAAGCTCTAATCGCACGGAGAGCTTAATTTTCACAAAAAGCTCTAAGCGCACGGAGAGCTTAATTTTCACAAAAAACTAATCGCACGGAAAGCTTAATTTTCATAAAAAGCTCTAATCGCACGGAGAGCTTAATTTTCACAAAAAGCTCTAAACGCATGGAGAGCTTAATTTTCACAAAAAGCTCTAATCGCACGGAGAGCTTAATTTTCACAAAAAGCTCTAATCGCATGGAGAGCTTAATTTTCACAAAAAGCTCTAATCGCACGGAGAGCTTAATTTTCACAAAAAGCTCTATTCGCACGGAAAGCTAAATTTTCACAAAAAAGCTCTAATCGCACGGAGAGCTTAATTTTCATTAAAGGCTCTTATCGCACGGAGAGCTTAATTTTCACAAGAAGCTCTAATCGCACGGAAAGCTTAATATTCACTAATAAAAATAACTGCGTTAAAAACAACCGACTTCAAAAACGGAAAAGTAAGAAATAAAAAAGATTTGATATTAAAAAGGTTTGATGTCGGTGCACGGGCTTAATACGGCACCAACTTCAAACCTATTTAATAAATAGCACATCCATACTAATATTATAAATGCGAAAGTAACTCTGTCTGTCTGTCTGTTACTCAATCACGCCTTAACTACTGAACCAATTTGCATGAAATTTGGTATAGAGAAATTTAAAGAGATAGATATTTTGAAAGAAATTTAAAGAGAAAGGACATAGGCCACTTTTTATTGCGAAATATGTACCACGAGCGAAGCCGGGGCGGACCGATAGTGTATTATAAAATTTAATTTTATAAGCTTTACCTATGCCTTGTTTCTATTGAGCGCTAGCGGAGCCTTCGGGCTTCGCAAGTGTTTTTCAACAATTCAAATTATTATGATTATACGAACATCATCCAAATTAGCAAGTACATACTAAATTTAAATATGGTTATACTATATATTGAAATACTTTTCATGTAACAAATAATCAACTCTTGTTTATTTGTTAAGTATGTGTTAGTAACTAAAATTGAAAAAGCAGAAAGCACTTCATTAGAATTCTAGAGATCATTGCGTGGTAATTTTATATTTTTGTGTTTAGAAACAACTAGATAAAATTTAATACAAAATAAAGTCGATTATTGTGAATACCGCAAAAGTAAGGAAATTCAACGGAAATGCTGAAACTCCACGCCGACTTCGAAAACTTGCAAGATGAAAACTGATAGGGCTGTAAATTTTTTTATCATCATATCCTGAACAATATAATGCAATGGTTATAAATAATAATATTATTACAAAAATACCTTACATTTTATTTATTATCTTCAAAATTTATAGTCTAGCTTATAAATTATTTTTTAGCGTTTAACAGTTAAGTATATTAAAAATGTTTATTTACACAACATTGTATTTTTTTTAATGAAGTAAATTATAATGTTCGATTATAATTTCCACCATGAGTTCGCCATCGCGCATATTTTTTTGATGCTTGTTTAAAAAAATGAGCTTAGTGTCAACCCTATCAAACTATAGGCTGAAGAAAGGAAATGCAGAAGACGCGGTTAGCTGACGATCGAGCTAATCGTAATATCCTCCCCCCTCTCCGCCAGCTCCCTTGCCCCTCCTCTGATATCACAGCGAGATTATAACTTAGATTTCCGCGAAAACGATCCTTTGCCTTACTCCTGATTCCATTTGATTTATTTTGGATTTTGTATCAATAACAAAATTCGAGATTGCGTTTATTTTGTAAACCTTCATTCAGACAGTTTAAAATTATTTGCATATCTTTAACGATTGTATCTAAGTGAGGATTGATTGTGTTTTTAGTATGGGCTAATTAAATACAAATGAACAGTTATTTTAAATTGAAATTTGTAATAGGAGAGACGTATTTGTTCAGGTAATAATATGGACTTCTGAACAGAATTTTGAATGTTTGTATGGAACAATTTCTGTTTATAAAATATCTATACTTTTATACCGATATTATGAATCAATTGTGATACAATCAGCATATTTCATGTTGAGAGACAACCGCGATACTCAACAACCGACAAGACGTAATTGGATGGAAAAATAACTGACAATAATTAATTAAATTAAACAAGAGAAACATGTACATATAATTGATTACCATAACGTATACACTGGGGTAGATCCCTTTAAAAATAATAAAAAGTGCAAAAAAATCGCAGTCGGATGAAACCCATTAGAAAAGGAGGGGAATATGATGAAAATTAAAGGAAAAATAAATTACGGTCAATCCGAGTTCGGGAAGTGGGAGGGGGGAGCTTTTAAGAGAAAAAAATGGTTTCTCTCGATTTCCGACAAAACTACAAGTCCTACGGAAAAAAGTCCAATGGCAAAGTTGTAGGTAATAAAAAAATCTACAAATTTTGTATTGACAATTTTTTCACATAACCTGAAAATTTAGGTGAAAAATTCATAAAACCAGGTTTTTGGTTTTTTATTTTTAACTACTTCAAAATTTATTTTTTTTCTACGACATTTAGTAGAAACTTGCTTTATTATGTCCCAAATACACTGTAATTTATTTGATTGAAAATATTTATTTTTTCGCCTTATTTTGAATTAATACCAAAAAAACAACCTAATTTTCAATCGAAAAGTCACCCGTCAAAATATCAGCTTTTTTCAAAAACTTTGGGAGCCCTTTATTCATCAAAATCTCTACTTTTATATGGTGTAAAAAAAATAAACCTTACCATAGTAAATGTTCTCAGGAAATGCTTACAAACAGTGTCATAATTAGCTTTTACTAAATCAGGCACACTTCTCGAACTCTATAATAAATCTTCTCTTGTATCGGCTTTTCGGTAATATTTCAAAAGAAAAAAAATTATCTGTTCTAAGTATAATATTTTACAGCATATTCAAAAGCAAAATAATGTCGATAAAAACATTTCAGGTAGTTTGAGAAGTGTGCCTGATTTAGTAAAAGCTCATTTTCACACTGTTTGTATGCATTTTCTGAGAACATTTACTATGGTAATGTTTATTTTTTTTTACACCATATGAAAGTAGAGATTTCAATGAATAAAAGGCTCCCCAAGTTTTTGAAAAAAGCTGATATTTTGACGGGTGACTTTTCGATTGAAAATTAGGTTGTTTTTTTGGTATTAATTCAAAATAAGGCGAAAAAATAAATATTTTCAGTCAAATAAATTACAGTGTATTTGGGACATAATAAAGCAAGTTTCCACCAAATTTCGTAGAAAAAAAATAAATTTTGAAGTAGATAAAAATAAAAAACCAAAAACTTGGTTTTTTTAATTTTTCACCTAAATTTTGAGGTTATGTGAAAAAATTGTCAATACAAAAGTTGTAGATCTTTTTATTATCTACAACTTTGCCATTGAAATTTTTTCCGTAGGACTTGTAGTTTTGTCGGAAATCAAGAGAAACCATTTTTTTCTCTTAAAAGCTCCCCCCTACCTTTTCCCGAACTCGGATTGACCGTAATTTATTTTTCCTTTAATTTTTATCATATTCCCCTCCTTTTCTAATGGGTTTCATCCGACTGCGATTTTTTTTTGTTTCAAAAATTATCTACTCTAGTCTAGTACGGGTAAAGCGAGGGTCGATCTTTTATATAAAAACAAAAACTTTGACGTAACAAAAAACAAAAGAGCGAATCTTCAAAACATCGTCTTTGTATTACACCTCGGTGATGAAACTCGTTACATACATACATAATCGTATATTGAACACATTCAACAGAAATTATTTTATGATCTCCGAGAGACAATGGAGGTATACAGCCAACAGCCAATCATAAAGTCGCTAGCATTCTCAAGGGATCTATAATAATTTATATATGAGACATGAACTCGTTCCAAGGTAAAATGTGACAATTATATTTAGCATACATACATTTTTGCATTTGTAAAATTTACAGGAGAATAAGAAGCGCTCCTAACAAAATTTGGGAAATAAATAAAACATTCCGTGTAGGTAGTAATATTACAAAGGTGATGTTATACCATGTGAGAATATAATATGTGATATGGTAAATGCTTTCTAGATCATTTTTCGTAAGAGATGAGCCCCTTAAGCTCAACTTCCCGCCTCAGCGACTTTTAATAAAGTTCAGAATTCACATCTTGCATTTTTCTTTACGGAAACACTGCGTCTACCTCGTTGAAAACCCAATTAACCTTAAGCGGAACCTTTTGCTTTAGTCTCGGTCTTCAACTTTATATTTAGATTTTGCTTTAACCATAATATTGGACGGCTTATGCAGCACAGCTTCCTTGTAATCAGCATAATACGAGGGTATTGTTACATTGTTGTAGCACTTCTTTTTCCAAATCGAAAGTATATTTGCAGACTCTTCAGTTTTATTTCTGCAACTATTGGGGTTTAACGGATGAGAATTTTACCAACCGACGACGTTGTGAAAATATAAGCATTTGCTTCTGTTTCATTTTACGCAAGTATGTTATTTAGGCGATCTTCACACTGCCCCGCACCACGCTGCATGTTGCGTGACTACGTGTTTAACGTTACTTGTAAGTATCTCCGTTTGTATAGAAAACACGCACAGTCCAACACACTGTAAATGCAACCACGCGCGTTCATGCGGATCACGCGCATACACGCGGAGAAACATGCACCCTCGCGCGTAGGTGCGGGGCGAGACGCAAGGTATGGCACACCGAATCCCGCAGTGCCGCGCGTCGTGATGCTCAGTATTGCACGACCACCACAGAAACCGGCGAATAAATGAGAGCCGCCGTGCGTGAATCTACAAACGCACCTACGCGCGTGAGTGCGCAAAAAACCCGCACGATGATGCAGATCTGCACTCCCGCAGGAACGCGCGTAGGTGCTTCGACACGCAACATGCAGCATGATGCGGGGCAGTGTGAAGATCGCCTTAGATACAAAAACAGATTAGCCCAATTCGCTCGACTCCCACACTATTAACATATATCATTTTTTATTACGTGTCATAACAGGTTAAATGACTAGTAAACCACGCAACAAATACTATGAAGTAAATAATGTACATTTCTCCCCGCAGGTGTGGCACAAACATCTGAAAGCCGAGAATGGGCGGCGGAATGCAGGCGAAAGTGAGCGGAGTGCCTCGTGGCTCGTATTGAATTACAGCTTGCGGTATTAATAAGCATGTGCCTTATGTGCTCATTACACTATGTCAGGAATTTCATTAGGCATTATTTGCGGGTTCATTTGGCTGCGGTATCGAAATGACTGAGACTATGACGTCACACCTCAGCCGCGTCGCAAGATTCTGGGTCGCAAGTTTTTCATACCGTTTCATTAAATATTTAAGCAGATTATACCCGAATACGGAACACGCCATATTTTAACCCGACGAGACATTTATTCATGGCCTGAGCGGAATACTCGTGAAGGATAACCGCGTGTAGAATCGAGTTTGGAAATTGTTTTCTTTAAGGCTTTCGTAGAAACTTTTGATAAATTTATGAAAGGAGAAACTGTCATTTATGAGATCTTTTATATAATATTTATGTAAAAGTACTATTTTCCTTAATAATGATTGATAAATTAAATAGATAAACACAAGACTTTTTCAAAGTAGCAAAAATAAATAGTAGATAAAACATTGCTTTGAAAAAAATATGTTAGATCTCTATCTCAATCACAGAATCAATTAAAAAGATTGGATACGTCTATTTCCATCACGTATCTCTTTGATAACAAAAGGTTTGATTCAAAATCGTTCATGCATGCTTTGCGTAGCACTTACGTAGATGCGCCGTAGATCCACTGAGGACGCGTAGACACTGTAGATGTATCGTAGAAGCATTGGCAAATTTCGTACATACCGGAATTCAAAATAACACTTTATATCTAGTAACTATCGTGCATAAAAAGTTTTCTTTCATAAATTTCAAGCGCGCTATCAGAAAGTATCGTTGCTAAAATTAAAACGTTCCTTTAATTATTCAACTTAAAGTATTAATCGCGCATAAAATTCCTAAATAAATAAATAAATAATTTGGAAAATCCAAAAGTGCACGCCTCATAATTTTTTTTAATAAATATTTATTAATTACTAGCGGTCCGCCCCGGCTTCGCCCGTGGTACATAATATTTACGTTTTCTCTACATAAGAACCATCCTCGTACTTCAAGGAATATAATAAAAAAAGAATTATCGAAATCGGTTCAGCCGTTCTCGAGTTATGCGCTTACCAACACATTTTGCGATTCATTTTTATATATAAGATTATTTTTGTTTATTTAATAACAATTAAACCACATCGAATCAGACCCTGAAAAATGAAAGGGTTCTATTCCTGAGCATACTCAAGCGTAAGAGAAAAAAAAAAGACTCGATTAGTAAAGTATTTCGGTCGCTATCGTGTTAACAAGAAAAAGGATCCGCACATACAGACACACGGACGTCCAAGACAGAACTTTTTTAAACTGTTTTTTAACTAGTTTAAATAACAAAAATGACATCAAAAATATCATGAACGTTAAAAATAGTGTTTTTTCTTAATATGTGTGTGTATGTATTATCTTACAAGTGCAATGTATGATACATAAAGACATTTTAAGTTTGAAAAATCAGATGTTTTGCGCGAAGTGACAGTAGTACCCACCTCAACGCTTCGCTTATGAGGCGTGCAATATTTCAGGACAATTTTCACCAACGGCACGATCTGATCCCATACTAAGCATTCGCTTGTGTTATGGAAACCAGATGGCTGATAAACATACATAATATTTAATTTTAAATAAATACTTATATAGATAACTAGCTTTCCGCCCGCGGCTTCGCCCGCGTTTTCAAAGAAAATCCCGCATTGTTCCCGTTCCCGTGGGATTTCCGGGATTGCGTCATTTTCCCGAGAAAAAAAGTAGCCTATGTCCTTTCTCGGGTATCAAAATATCTCCATACCAAATTTCCTGAAAATTGGTTCTGTAGTTTAGGCGTGATTGAGTAACAGACAGATAAACAGAGTTACTTTCACATTTATAATATTAGTATGGATTATTAACACCCAGACACAGAGAAAATATCTATGTTCATCACACAAATATTTGCCCCGGGTGGGAATCGAACCCACGACCTCTGGCTTGGAAGGCAGGGCCACCAACCAAGCCAACCGGTCCGGCAAATGTATAATATAAAAGGGGACGTTAATTTAACATTTTAAATTTTAACATTGATTCATGATAATTTTTATCTCTAATTTTATTAATAATTGTCAAATAAACATAGAATTAATTGTGTTTATTAGTAGTCATTGCTCTTTATAATTTTTAAACAACTATATACTACAACAGACAATCGAATAAGCATAGTTTCACCCCTTATCATAAATATTATATAAAACTATAAACACAAAACAAACAACGGCGTGCAGCAATCTCAATATGCTAAGCAGTGCTCGCTGCTCGCGGCATTCAAACCTTCCCGAGCTTTCTCTTATTTCGCACAAACCGATCCTGAACGTAACAAATTAAATTTTAATTCAATTGGAATTGAACCATTTCAAGAAAAGAAAGAATACCACGACGCTCGGGAAGGGCTGGCTTCTTTCAATTAACTTTTATTTTATGGCCAGGCCATGGTAATGATTATGTTTACCTTTTTCAAAGATATCTTCTAATATTCTATACATACACATGTTTATTAGAGCGTGACATTTCGTTTATTTTTATTTTATTTTATTTTATTTTGGTACAGTAACAGATTGCAGAACAATTCCTTATATCTAGCTCTTATCTAATAATACATATAAATTCTACAACCCAATAAATACCGTACACAGCTTTGAACCAAAAAACAAAAACCGTTTACATTATGACCATGTTTTTGTTCCTAATCCATATCTATACCAAGCTATAGCCAGGAACAAACATAAACCGAGAAAAAAAAAAAAATTCTAACAGAGAGAAAAAAAAAGCTACTATTTAAAATACAAAAAAAAAAACAAAATACAATACGTTGTTACAGCAATTTGTGAACATTACTTCTAAAAACATCCAAACTACCCAAGAATAAGTCACAATCCGGATCTAAATTATTATACAGGCGGCACATTCTGTGTACAGGATTGTTATGCGAAACATTGTTTTTGGTAGGTGGTATGCTGAATAGACGTGGGGTGCGTGAAGGGCGGGTAGGAGCTCTAAAGTTAAGGCTAGCCAAAAGCTCGTTCCCTAATAACCCATTGGCTATTTTATGCAGATTGCACAAATCAGTCAGGGTCCTACGGCTTTCTAAATTCATTAGGTGGAATTTACGCAAACGCTGATCATATTCAGGTATTTTACGCCGTAAACCTAATTTACCACATAATGTACGTAAGAAACGCCTCTGCACAGCTTCAATGCGGTCTTTGTGATTATTGTATATTGGAAGCCACACCGATGAACAATATTCCAATATACTTCTTACTAGGGTTAAATATAATATTATCCACGACTTCGGATTTTTGAATGGTGAGGCAGTACGTAAAACAAAGCTCAAACTTTTATTGGCCTTACTGACAATGTAATCGTAGTGCGGTCTAAATGATAGTGAAGAATCGAACATCACACCTAAGTCTCTAACGACCTTGACTCGTTCCAGTGTTACATGACTAATGTTATAATTAAAAATGATCGGCCTTTTACTTTTAGTAAAACACATTACTTGACATTTTTTAACATTGAGGGTCATACGATTGGTATTGCACCATTCACTGACGACATCTAAATCCCTTTGTAAGGTCTGACAGTCACTATAATCTTGTATTCTGTGGAAAATTTTGACGTCATCCGCGTACGCAAGAGTATTACATGAGATTAATTCAAGAAGATCGTTAATATATATCAAGAATAGCAGTGGCCCCAAATTGGAACCCTGCGGTACACCGGAAGGGGATAAGAATGGAACAGAGTCATAGCCATACAATGCAACCAATTGTGATCTATTAGCTAAATATGAACTCATCCACCTATACAGACTACCATGTATGCCAAGATGATTGAGTTTTGAAAGAAGGATAGTGTGATTTACAGTATCAAATGCTTTGGAAAAGTCTGTATAAACCGAATCCACCTGTAATTTACTATCAAATGATTCTGTCAGATAATTAGTATAAATGAGTAAGTTTGAATTTGTTGAGCGACCAGCTACAAACCCATGTTGTTTGTCGTTTAATCTATGTTTGATATGACTATACATATGTTCGTATATAATGCTTTCAAATACTTTAGCAAAGCAGTTCAAAATACTAATTGGTCGATAATTTTCGACATTTCTCTTATCACCGGATTTGAAAATTGGTGTCACTTTGGCTAGCTTCCATAAAGACGGAAATGTTCCTTCGATTAAAGACTTGTTAAATAACAGAGTTAACGGTTTAACGAGAGATGAGGAACATAAACGTATAAAGACTGGTGGTATGCCATCGGGCCCAGTGCTCTTGGTTAAGTCGATTTTCTTTAGATAAGATAATACTACGCTCTCAGATATGTGTATGTTGTTTAGTGTGTAGTTTGATGAAGCAAATTTGGGAATGTAGGTAGCTTTGCAATTTTGCTTATAAACCGAAGAAAAGTATGTAGCGAACAAATTGGCTATATCATGTCCTGTGTCAGCAACTTGATTTTTGTAGTACATACTGCGAGGAATGTCATTTGTAATTTTCTTGTTTTTTGTATATCGCCAGAAAGACTTCAAATCTTTAGTGAGACTGGATTCGATATTACCAATATACGACCTGAAACAAGAATCTATTAATTTTTTCGATCTAGATCTTAGAATTGAAAAAGTATCATAATCACGAGGATTGGAGTACTTTTTGTAACGGTGATGAAATTTCTCTTTAGATTTAAGTATTCTTTTTAAGTCCTTCGAGAACCATATGGGATAGTGATTCCGGTGGCGTTTTATTCGTGGTGTATATTTTTCGATAATAGTATGAATATTATTATAAAATAGTTGGACAAATTCATCTATCGGTAAGTTCAAAGCAAGTTGTTGCCAGTTTATTTTTTGGATATGGTCATTACAACTATTGAAATCGGTTTTGTAAAAACACAGCTTGTCAAAAGAATTATTTTGATTCAGAGATACGAGCATGTAATTGAATGTGATTTCCAAAGGAGGATGATGATTGTCAAGGCGGCTTAAAGGAGCGCCGTTAGTAATTTTGTATAAATCTGGCGTATTTGTGATTACAAGATCTAAGAACCTACCGTTTGTGTTGGCTATGTTGTTAATTTGGGATAATGACGTGCACTGTAAAAATTCGTAAAGTAATTTTGTTTTTGGACATAAGTAACTATTGAGGCCGCCATTATCTGACCATATTAAATTGGGAAAGTTAAAATCACCTAATATAAGAGTACTACAATCAGATGAAGTACCTAAAAAATGGGAACATTTTTCCATATATTCAGATACCACACTCGTTGACAAGTAATCAGGTAGGTACACAATACATAGGTTTAATACAGCACGATTTTTTAATTTAATATGTAGCCATAGGTCTTCTAAGAGTTCGGACTGCAAATCATTCCTTTCAACGACATCAAAATCTTTAGACAAGGCTACCAGCACGCCACCACCATGACTTTTGTTATATGCACTACAGAATGCTTCGCTTCTATCTCTACGTATCACTTGATATCTATTATCAAAAATTTCACTCGAGAGAACAGTATTATTTAACCAAGTTTCACAAATACATATGATGTCATAACTATTAATCAAAATGGAATTAGAAATTTCTATGGTTTTACTCTTCATACCACGTATATTCTGATAATAAATTGAGAAAGCCATTTTCAAAAACCAGAAAAAATTAAGAAACAAGTTAATCTAAAAAAGATAAAAATATTAATTTAACTAATGCATTAAATCTAAACTTTTACTGTCCTTAATGAATATATATTGCGATCCGGGGTCTTTTCTCACAAATATGCGGCCACTACGAACCCAAACGAATTTGTACGATAACTCCTTAGCTCTCATTCTTGCTGCAATGTGTAGAGCCTGATTTTGAGGAGATAAGTGCTCAGATATATAAACGGGCTTCTTTTCACCGGCCATACCTAATAAGGCAGTATTGAGTTTATTATCAGGATTTGCTTTATTATATCTATAGACAGCGGAGTAAAATTCATCTCGTCGTCTCTCGCTGTTAAATTGCACAATAATTGTACGAGGAACATTCGTGTTTTTGTTCTGTTTAGCCACACGGTTACACTTCACGACATCACCATCGGCAATTTTGTGTCCAACAATAGAAGCGCACTGCTGTATTAAGTTAAGGACATTTTCAGATGGGTGCTCAGGAACACCTTTTATTTCCAAATTTTTGTCCCTAAGACTTTGTTCTATTTTGTTAAGTCGGTCAGACAATTCATGGACAGATGATTTTAAAGCATCATTTTCAGATTTTAATTGCTTGTTATCCTTCGACAAAGACTTTATATTTTCACGCATCTCATCATTCATATCGCTCAAAAAAGAAACAGATTTACGAAGTTCCAAGAGCTCTTCCTTAAAGGTGACCAATTCCTTCTTTAATACTTGGGATAGCAAAGATGGTATTTCAAGCCTAAGGGAATCGAGAAGTTGATCCTTCAAAGAACCGCTTACTTGATCAGTTGGACTTACAATCAATTGAGGTCCTGTGGGAGGTACCTTAACTTCCAGAACTTTTGTGTGAGTCGGACGACGGGCTGTGACAAAGTTAGGAGAAATGCTATCCTCGTCGCTACACGACACCTCAGCACCAGTATCCGACTTTAACGAACGTACAGGAGTGTTGGAATTGTCTCCCTTGGGACGCTTATTTCTACATGCTTGACAGGTCCAATTCTTCTTGTGCTCTTTAGTCATAGAATTTAAGAAACGCCTTTCAGATATGTTTGCGCACAGAATGTCATATATCTTTTCACATAGGCTACATTGTATGAAGTGTTTCCCGGAGATTGGAGTCAAACATCCAGCACAGGAAAAATTATTATTTTTAGACGCCATTTATATTATCTTATATGTCTATAAGATAAACAAGACTATTGTATTCTGATTACAAATAACTTGATGAAATTCAATAAATAATAAAAGATCAAATTTTTAAATCATTAGTCTCTGTGAGGCACACGCATATGTTATACCACTCGACGTATCGGAAAGTTCCTTAATCTTTGACGAGCGATGAGTAGACGACGACACTGGGGCTGTGCGTGCGAAAATCACCCGTCCGCACTAGCAATAACGGTGGCGTTCGCATACACAATGAATCACACTTTTTCTTCGTACCGTCAGATGATATTTTGTTGCACTAATTACTTTGAAATTGTTAAACGAAAGAAACACTTTATTTCTTCAATTGCACAGAAACAGAGTTAGTTTTAATTTTTAATGTTATTTGAACTTTCGAAATAAACAAAGTTTTGCACTGGCTAACTCGAATTAGATTATTTATACTATTATTTATCACAGAACAACAAACTTGCAAAGTTAACAGTTTACCGGTTGGGTCAAAGATGCGATGCGTTTCCAATTAGTTTTTTGATAATTTCCTTTTGGTTGTGAGAAAATTCAGTCACTCAACTATATGAAATTTCCATTTATCTAATAAATTCAATAAAGCATAATATTGTAAATTTATAGTGACCACAGCCAAAGGACTTATTAAAGCGTATGTTTGTATTCGATACGCTTCGGTTGGTCTCCGCAATTGTTCTCACCAGACCACAAGGAACGGTCACATTAACTATTCATTATAATTGAATACAGTAATCAGATAATACAATAAAGACATATGATTTGCAATAAAGACCATAAATACAATAGGATTTAGTAAAATGATCAGTGGAGATCAGTCTCCAGATTTTATTTTATTAAAAAAATAACTTACTTACTGACACTAGGAAATAATTTACTTATTAAATATTCATTAGTGAAACACACTGATTTAATAATGATGATGAATAAATTATTTTAAGACTAATAAATCCTCAGTCGTAAACGATATTATATGATTCATATTTCAACATCGCTAATCACTGTAATTAAGCTCCTTTCACTTGCGTTTCTCACAATATTGGCTGACATAAAAATGATATAAATTTCGTCCAGTGAGCGTTCACGGGAATTACGGGTAAAATATGGCGTTGTTGTCAACTTGAATAATTCAGTAATTTATTAAAAAGGTCCTTTATCTTCATTAGTTTTTTGGAGTTTTTAGAATGCGAAATATTTCAGTGTACGGTAACCAGCCGTAATATTAATGTTGAGCACAATTGTAATTCCTTTTTTAATTGTTATCCTTTTGTTATAAAATTTTAGACATCGATTCTTTCCCTTAATATGTAAATTTTAATATTGTAGCCAAGTTTTAAAACACTACATTAATTTTTATTTAAAAAATATTATGTCATTTTTTGTAGTTGATCTTATTGATCTTTTAATCTTTTGGTTCAAAATTCTCTCTCCCACTGTCTCGATCTCCAAATTTTCAAGCGAATGTTTAATACAGATACAAATTAAAAATGTCGTACTAGAATAAAAAGTCATTACACAGGGAACTCATTACGAATTACACTCAAAGAACAATAGTATCCCGCTAATTCATCCGGGGAGGCTCCATCGCTCCACATATTTGCATTTCCCACCAATTTCCGACGCCATTGCTGTCTTCATTTCAATACGGAGGGATTTCTCTTCTTGCTATACGAGTGTGTATTCACTTAATGGGGAAACGTGATTCGGAAACAAACACTTTGTGATAATGATATTTTGTGAACGTATTATATCGAATGTATTAAATAATGTTATTATTATGATTATTTTTAGTTTTGGGTTTCTACGTGCCACAGTTTCCACGATAAAGCGAGAAAGCCTTTCCACTAAGCATTTTTTTTCTGTTCTGTGTGTTAGATTATTAAGATTTGTATTTTTTTTTATATGGTGGCAAATAAAACGCTTTCTATTTATATTTCTATTTCATTTTCCATCTCTCATTTCACTCTCTTCAAGTTTGGCTTTGTTAAAGTCTAGTCTATCTCTGTAAACAAATATTATCAAAATCAGATGTGTTAGGTTATGACAGTTAAATCGAAAGCAATACATCCCTCTTTATGACCTTATACCGAGCATGAATCAGCAAAACATAAATGGACACGAACAACATAATATTTTATCTAACTCCGAATATATTAATTCTATCCCCTGTAACACAAACGTGTGACAAATGATAACACTCTGTTTGCAAGTAAGGCCACACGCCGCCGGCATGTTCCAACGGTACCTACGTTTCTCCAAAGGTACGTTTTTATGCGGCTCACCTGAGATGTAATTTTTCACACGACTCGGGTCGCCAGAGATCTGTGGCCATAAATCTCATCGAACAATCGCTTTTTGAAGTTTCCTTATCTCTAAAAACACGGATAAGTGTGAATTGGCGGAAAATGTGCGGGTTTTGTAGTGTTTTTTACGATGTAAAATATTGTGGTTTTTGGGAATAACTTGAAAGTTGACAAAAAAAATTACAAGTTAATTTTGTAAAAATATTATTTACAGTAATTGTTTTTTATTATTCGTATCGCTCAGTTCATTATTATCATCACATAGGCTTAAGGTAACAAGATACTAATAATTATATGGATTATTTCAATTATCTGAAATAAATAAATAAATAAATTATTTTTTATACGTAATTTTACTGTAATAGAACCCGATTATGATTTGACAAGTATGCTTATAGCCAGATTATAATATAAAACATAAAACGTGTGCAAGAACGAGAAGAAATATGAGTGGATGAATATAGAAATATATTATCAATTCTATCCAACATCTTAATTAAACTGAATTAAATCTTGTTTTTAATTAAAAATAATGCGTTTCATATGCATGGCTCCACTTCTTTTACATCATTTTGCAGCAATTTGCATATATTCCAGCGGACGGGACAATGAAGCCAAGTTAACATTCTACTATTTACATTTAATTTCACGTTGAATTAAAAGAAAATATAGTTTCATCTGTATGAAATAGCACCGAAGCCATCGTGTAGAATTGCCAAAACATTCCATATTTTTGTTACGAATACTTGTTGGTTTTTATAAGACCAAGAAAATAACTTGTAATATTGACGCTTGTACTTTCAAGAATATTTATTTCATTTTGCTATAAAACTAAATCAAGTTAACTATATCACACTACTTAAATATAAATTACGAAAATTAAACATTGATTTAAGATTTATCATAACACAATATTTAGGTACTTTTAAAATTATACTTCCTTGTGTCCAGATTCTAAAAACCGCGATCACTTCGATTTTACCAATAAAAGGAATTCTAGAAATAAAAATAGAACGTTTAAAGAATTAGATAATTTGAACAGAAGTTCATCCCGTCCCTCGCGGAACGCTAAACCGTTACAAACAGATATTCCATTGATTTATTATTCTCCATTCACTTCATTGTTTGTGTGAGATTAGTCCCTTATCTTTGTGTAAAAGGGAAAATATTTTATTTCTCTTACAATAGAACTCTCCGTGAATAATAAGCAGCGACGCTTTACCTATCAATTCTGTTTATCAGAAATTAAATCATTTTCTTATGCCTTGTTGCCTAATGGATCGCCTGATAGATAATGATCACCGAACTTTTTTACTAAGTATTCCCAGTAAAGTGAAAGAATGTGATGTCACGATATGTTTTTTATTTGTAGGAAATTGTATTAATTTTATCAATAGTAATTGTTTGTTTTTTAAATACAGTCATAATATGTATTAGAATCAAAATTCAAGTAACAACAATTTATTCTTTTCAATCATTCTTTCATTATCGTTAATCCTACGATATTTTACAACTATGAAGTAGTTGTCAATAACTTTATGTTATAAAATCATATGCTAATATATTTATTTTATTTACATAATATTTCATCTTCCCAAAACCACTCTAATAATAATAAATTAGCAACTGAAACCAATTAATATCATTAAGGATTTAAATAGTAACAGTGCTGACCTGTTTCTGTTCAGTAATTCCAATAATTAGGACGATTGGTTACAGCCTAATTAAGCATTGGCATTACTATATCAGAGTATCTCACAAAGGCCAGGCATGACATTTTTATGGCTGCACGGAAGAAGTTCGGTATTCCAAGATGTTGGACTCTTGAGGGGAGTATCATCATCCGGACCACTGACGGTGTTCGCCATCGAGTCATTTCACCCGAAGAACTAGACCAAATCGCTTGTGATAGCACGGAGGGTTCTGTTGCTGCATTGAGTAACGCTAAGGACAACAAGGGTACAGTCGCCTCTCGACCCAAGCGTCTTAAAAAGTGATTTTTTATTTGATTTCTGTGGACTCTGTAAGGTTATACCACCCATATGTACCATTTTTCCTTTTAACTCATTCTTTTTATTTTAGCTCATGACCTGTTTATCTCATTCATTTCAATATTTATTCTTAATCTGTGGTATTATACCTGATAATAAACTTTTTTTTACCCTCTTTCACGTAAAAGTTCATAATTATTTTGATCACTTTTGACTTTCCTTTATTTCAATGTAATGTCAAATGTCAATTCAATGTTTTGATTGTGAAATGTCATTATGTCAGAGATACATTGTTTTAGTGGTTGTCATTTCTGTCAATGTTGCCACATAAGAATTTGTGAATTGTGTCGTTCCGTTCCACAGAACAGTAAAAACATATAGAAGTGCTGTAATGTCTAATTAGTATGAAAACCAGTGTCGCCAAACCCACACATTTAAACTGATAGTTATACAGTACACTACAAGTAAACTATGCCTTTGATTGGACAGCTTAATTTGAGTAAAAACTGACTTAGGTTATAAATTCAGCATTTCAATATGTACCCTAACGCACCATGTTACGGTTTATTTTAGTATAACATCCCTAGGTATATAAGCTGTTTTGTTTCTCATTGCACAGAAATTCCAAATTCGAAAACATTCAGCTACTCCACAACAGAGGGCGTTAGTTTTCGATAGATATAAATTTGAAACGCAACACATAGAAATAAGGTTGAAATTTGTGTCACTCAACATTAATGACATTAACTTGATATTTATCTGATGCTATGCTCTGAGGGATGTCAGCCTTGTTATCGATAATTCACAAATAAATATTTTTTGTGTATTTTTTTTTCTTTCTTTTATATGAGTATAGTATAATGCGTCACATTTTGGAGTATGTTTATTACTACTAAGTACGTCTTTTTATATTATTATTATTAAATAAAAAACGGAATAGAATAGTATAAATCTATATTTACAAAATACAAACAGAAAATATGCATTATTTTAAATCTTGGAACTGCTGTAGGTTTGATGTATCGGTGGCCTTTGTTAGACCGCTTAGTACTGTTCGGCATCCAGTTAACTCGTCACGTTGCATTTATCCATTTCTCTTTTAAATTAGCCTCTTTGGGAAATCTATAAATAAATTAGACAAATGAAAGCTAAGGAAAAATAAAATAAAATTTAATATTTATAATTTTTGTCTTTTCTAAAGTATCGATACTGTCGATATGCACCACAAGCATCACTAAAGCGAAATTCATTTGTTTATTGCAATAATATTCCTGAAAGTCTTGTTTGCTGTTCAATCTATAATAGTACTAATTTCTTATGGATTAAGGTTCATTTTGACTAGATATTTGTATACAATTTTGACAAATTACGACAAGCGAAGTTATAACATAAAATATAATTAAAATAAATTAAAATAAGACTTACCGACGGTATGAAATGCCTTCATTGCTGATATTATTTCGTCTGCTATCATTTTTGCACTCTTTATACCGAACAACACGTCCTAATTAATGAATAAATATGGAAAAAAGGTTTGACAGCTGACAACCGACTCGAATATTTTTCTGCGCACAACTGAGAGCAAGTTAGGTGATCTAAACTTATCATTGACACGTGGGCCACGCCCACATCACACTTCTATCTACTTTTCTGTTCTGTGTTCCGTTCTATGTTCTTATTTATTTTTAAGTGTGCTTTACAACATTCCTTCTAGTGCTGCTGGCGGGTATAGGAAAATTACTTGTCATACATATTTATATAATATTTTATTTTTATACACATATTTATTTTCTCTAGTATCTTTTAAATATTTTATTTATTTATTTTGTAAAATTATAATATAATATACAACTATAGCTTTAATTAGTGACAGCGATTGCAGTGATTCCTTTTATAGTCTTAACAGTACCAGTAACAGTTTGAATGATAGTTTCCTGAGCACTGATTATATTCCTATTGATAAAGCGCTTGCTTCGGTATTCTCCAATCTATCTAAAAATTTCAATGCTATCCATTTAAATGCCCAAAGTATTCCGGCTCATTTCAATGATTTACTTGCATCATTTACCAATACTCCTATCCACGCTCTTCTTATATCTGAAACATGGCTCAAACCCTGTCTTTCTTCCACTACCTATTCTCTTCCTGGCTTCAACTTAATACGTAACGACCGCATTGGCCGAGGTGGGGGTGGTGTAGCTATTTACCTACGTGATAATATACCTTTCTCCATCATAAGCACATCTCCCCAGCCACCGCCGGATGATGCGGCCGAGTACATCCTTCTAGAAATAATCCTATCCAATTCAAAATTCCTGTTAGGCGTATTCTATGTTCCTTCTCTCCTTATAAATTATTTCCCTTCTTTTGAGAAAACTTTAGAAAAGCTACGTCCACTCTACGACCACGTGGTAATTATGGGCGATTTCAATACATGTCTTTTGAAAAATGACTCACGTAGTAGAAAACTTTCCTCTATTGTATCCTCCTGTGACTTAAATTTACTTCCTCTTAATCCTACCCATTTTGCTCCTGGCTGTAATCCTTCTCTCCTTGACTTAATCATTGTTTCTTCCACTGACCATGTTTCAAAACACGGACAATGCTCCGCTGATGCCTTCTCCTATCACGATCTTATCTTCCTTTCATATCTTCTACGTCCTCCTAAGAAGAAGCACAAGGTTATGCTGCAGCGAAATTTTCGTGGGATGGATGTCGAGCGTCTGCTTGAAGATGCTAGGAAAATAGATTGGTCTCCTGTTTTCTCGTTTGATACAGTTGACTCTAAAGTTCAAGCATTTAATTCACTTGTAATAAGGTTATTTGACACGCATGCACCCATCAAGTCGATCAAAATTAAACATGCTCCTGCTCCCTGGCTTACCGATGAACTAAAATCTATAGTTCACAGGAAAAACCTAGCCAAAGCCAGGTTCAAAATTAACAACTCGGACGTCAATAGGGAGAAGTATAAAACCCTCCGCAATCGCTGCAATATGATGTGTAGAGATGCACAACGACGCCACATTCATAAATCTGTTGAGAACGGCAACACAGCAAATACTTGGAAATTTCTTAAATCTCTTGGGGTCGGTAAGTCATCTAATGATACTGTTCCGCTTAGTACTAATATTAACTTACTAAATAAACATTTCACTTCTTCCGTTGCTCCTTTAGATAGTAATACCAAACTTAATACTATTAACTTTCTTTCCTCTTTACCGACTCCCAATATTCCACCGTTCAATTTCGCACCTTTCACTGACAGTGATATTAAGAAGAACATATTATCCATTGCTTCGAATGCGATGGGCTGTGACAGTATTGGCCGAGCTATGATTTTACCTATCCTTGACATAGTCACTCCTATCATTTCACATATCCTTAATTTCTCTATATCATCCGCTAGATTCCCTCAAGTATGGAAGGATTCTCATATTATCCCTCTCCCTAAAAAGAACAATCCTTCCTGCTTTTCCGACTATCGCCCGATATCCATTCTCCCCTTCCTTTCTAAAATTCTCGAGAAATTGGTGCAGCAGCAGCTGGGCTCTTTTCTAACGAGAAACTCCCTCCTCGATCCTCTCCAATCTGGCTTCAGAGCTGGACATAGCACGGTCACTGCTCTTGTCAAGGTCACAGATGATATTCGCCTTGCAATGGATAATAAACAGCTAACAATTCTCACTCTTCTAGATTTCTCTAATGCTTTCAACACTGTTGATTTTGACATCTTGTTAGCTGTGCTTGGTTCTCTTAATATATCTCCTGCAGTGTTGGATTGGTTTCGTAGCTACTTGCAGGGACGTCGGCAGTGTATCCGTGTTGATAATACGTATTCTTCTTGGTGTGATGTTACTGCTGGCGTTCCTCAAGGCGGCGTGTTGTCACCTCTCCTTTTCAGTATATTCATAAATTCCATAACTTCTAATATATCTTCTCTCTACCATCTATATGCAGACGATCTTCAGATTTACAGGCACTCTAATATTGAGAGTCTAGAACAAGAAATAAGATGTATGAATGAAGACCTTAGTAGCATTGTAAGCTGGACTCATAAATATGGACTGAAAATAAATCCTAGCAAAACCCAAGCAATAATAATCGGCAGCCCGTATTTCATCGCAAGGGTGTCTGTTGCAGATTTACCTAAGATTTTGATTGAGGGGGTTCAAGTACCTTACAGTCCTACTGTCAAGAATCTTGGTATTACTCTCGACCAAACCCTGTCCTGGACAGAGCATATTAAACTTGTTAGTCGTAAGATCTTTGGTGTTGCTGCAATGCTAAGGCGTTTGCGCAATTTTTTGCCCATATCCACGAAAATTTTGCTTGCACAATCTTTGCTTCTTCCTATCCTCGACTATGCTGATGCAAGCTACTTAGACCTTACTGAGGAGCAATTAAACAAATTAGAACGCCTTCAAAATTTTGCGATAAGATTTATTTTTGGTCTTCGCAAGTTCGACCATATCTCAGACTTCCGCTCACAACTCAGATGGCTTCCTATCCGCCTTCGCCGGAATACGCATCTCCTGTCCCTCCTATACTCAGTCCTTTTCGATCCCAGAACTCCTTCCTACTTAAAAAAGAGATTTGTATTTATGGGCTCATCTCATGAGTGTAATTTGCGCTCCTCTAACAATCTTACGCTTTGTATGCCTGCTCACATTTCCAAATTTTATGATTCATCTTTTACCGTGCAAGCCGTAAGATTGTGGAACTCCCTACCAACCGCAATAAAGCAAGCGCAAACTCTGAATAGTTTTAAAGCTGTAATTAAAAAATATTATCTGTCCTCTTAGTCATTCTGTATTTGTTCTGTTTTACCTTTTTCTCTACTTGAAATTTTATATATCCTCTTCTGCACGTTTTTCTCTTATGTTATATAATCTTTCTTTTGTTATATAATTATATTATATATATTATAATTTTATACCTTTACCTATATCTATTATATTTATGTGTATTCACTTCTTGTAATGCACTATCTACCTTTTCAATCTTTTCATTTTCCTATATCCCAAGGTTGCCTGGAAGAAATCGCTTCAAAGCGATAAGGCCGCCAATTTGTACGGTGAAGATTCCTTCTGTATGAAATTGTATTTAATATCTGTGCATTGTACAATAAAGTGTTTTATTATTATTATTTTTTTTTTATATTTTTTTTTTCTCCTTTACTTGAAAGGGATACTCATTACACGCGGGCCTAGACCAAGCGTGCAACGGAATACTTTATATTGTGTATGTTGATGATAAAGTGGATGATGTTAAGAACTTCCGCGTTATTCGGCATGTGTTAAGGATGGTTGCTTTCTGTAGCATGTTGAATGTGTGTGATGGTAATTCTAGAGTGTTTAAATTGTGTATAAGTGTTTTAGGGATTATACCGGTGGCTGATAGAACTATCGGAACTATGTGGACTGTTTTCACATTCCATTGTGTTTTGATTTCTATGGCTAAATCCTGATACTTTCTTAATTTTTCTGATATAGTGGATTGTATATTATGTGAGTTAGGTATAGCTATATCTATTAAGTAAACATTTTGTTGAAATTTATCGTGTACAGTGATATCCGGTCTATTGTAATGAATTGTTTTATCGGTTATGATTGTCCTATCCCAGTAAATTTTATAATTACTATTGTCTAATATGATTTCGGGTTTATATTTATAGTATGGCTCTATTTTTTTGATGAAATTGTACTTATGAGCTAAGAATTGATGAATAATTGCTGCTACTTGGTCATGACGATGCTTATTATTATTATCGATGACGTCGTAATAGCATTACAAGCAGGTAATTATATTATGTATTCCTTAAGGGCTTGGTCTAGTAGTGCAAACAAATGCATCCTGTCATCCTATATGTAAATAATACAAATATACTATGGGAAAGTTGCTCCACTTAATTTTTAAAAATTAAATCATTCGTATGCATAATTTAATATTCGTAATAAGTACCAGACATGACAATTTGAAACAATTTTCGTGAAAATTACACCAGGTGATTTTTTTTATCAGTACACAAAATTTGCGAATACGTTCTATTGATATCTTCAAATGCATAACTCTATACATTTTTTTCGACCTAAGTTTCTTAGTGAAAGTTGTTCAGTTTAACTAATAAAACGGATAAACAAATTTTGTATATAATAAAAAAAAAATGTAATGTTAACACGTCCGCTCGCATCAAAATTCATAAATTACATATATGCATCGCGCGGAACGCCGTCCTTATATAGGAGTCGAGGAGGCGTGGTGTCGTGCGGCCCGCGTGTGCCGCAAACGGTTCAAGCCAAATCCGACTTTTAGCGCTACAGGTTACATCGCTGAATCCACTGCGGGTAACGCAACGTGTGTTCGCGGTTCTACAGAACAACGTCTATGGATAAAACTGAAAAATTAAGATTTATTTTTTTTTCTTCGTATTTTTCCAGGATAAAAAGTATTCCATTTTATGCCCAGGATAATAAGGTATAATTATACCAAGTTTCATTGAAATCGAACTATTAGTTTTCACGTGATGCCTTCACATACAGACAGACAGACAGACAAAAATTTTTTTAATCACATATTTGTGTTTGGTATCGATCCAGTAACACTGCTATTTATTTTTTAAATACATATTTTCAAAGTACAGAATTGACCCTTCTACGGATTTATTATATTATGTATAATATATATATTTATATGGATAAACCTAATAAATATTTTGCTAGCATTCTGATGCTTTATCGGTTGCACTGGATTTTTCTTTTCTTTTTTCAATCGCTTGAATGACATAGGATGGGTCCTTGATGGGCATGGAATGCTGAAGTCTCGAATCAATCAATTCTGACAGTAGGCAATTTATGTAAAATCTTGATAATGGTCCATCATTTTATTTTTTTTTGCCTAAACTTATATATTCTATTTTTAACGAATGATTCACTCCAGTCCAAACAGCAAATAAGCAGACTTCTGCTTCTGCAACGTTTAGATGTCCCTGAATTTGGAAAAAATAGTCATGATTCTTATCTATGACAAAAGTGTTATTTTTTTGCATTGTATTTCAAATATTAATTTTTTTATTTTTAACCGCATCTTCCGCATTCATCTCTTTTGCCGGAATTAGACATTTAACTTCTACTAGTCCCATTTTCCCTTCTTGATATGGGAGTGTATAAAGTAAATTTTTCTCGTTATACTTTTAAAAAGTTATTATTGTCATTTTGCTCATTAGGTAAAGTAATTTCGATATCAGTTTTAAGTTTTTTGATACCTGCAATAATAACGTCATAATCGCCTGCACATACTTATCGATTACACCCTGTATACAATCCACCATCCACATACATAATGTTTTCCTGTCCTCCTCTCCTTTACGCTGTTCACCGATACATTTTAAATGAGTAAATCTGCTACCACTGAAGGATGTTTCATTGTGATCAGCAAATTTTCACCACTGTTGTCGATTATTTGTTTTTCATTTTTAATCAGCAATTGGGAATCATCAGTTTTGTTTTTTGCAGATTGGTGATGTACCCTAACAATACGTCGAAAAGGGAAAGCATCAACGAATTATCGTTTTCGTCCTCTTTTTTTATTCTTCGCGTCTCTGTTAAACTCAAAACTCAAACTCAAACATTTATTTATTCAATTAGACTTCTTCTAGAAGCACTTTTGAAACGTCATTAGGTACATATTTTTAACATTTACCACCGATTCGGAAAGCAGTATCTACGGAGAAGAATCGGCAAGAAACTCCATAGTTGCTCTTTTTACTTGTTACTTGTGTTTGTTTAGTTCAACACCCATTGAATTTTCTATGTTATTGCGATCTTCCATTACATCTGAGTTTTTATGATGTGATGATAATCCATTCGTTTTAATATTGGTACTTAGAGTTGGTGGACTAAACTAGAAATGGTGGACTAAATTTGTCAGCGCGTCTGTAACATCAAAATATAAAACCAACATCTAAGTTACAAAATTAATAATCAAACAACATGCCGCTACGTTTAAAATGACTAGAAGAAAAAAAAAACACCTCGACATATTTGGAATTTTGGAGTAAACAAATCATTTTCCCCGTATGTCCCAAGTTCAAGTTCTCAATATAATTAAATATATTTCGTATTTCTCAAACGAAAAATAAACATTTTTGGAACTTCAAAAAAAATATATATTATAAGAAAATTTATGAGCTTACTTTAGTTTAAAAGAAACATTCATCCCTTTACTGAAACCCCGTAAAATAAAGAAATTGTTGCCAATCACCTTTGTAATGTATTTGGTTTCATTAACTTTATGTTCGAAGATAATTTTTTTTCTAGTAAGTACATAGTTACACGCATATTTTTTTCGTTTATTTTCCATATCGAAATCAAATGTTTAAAAATACGAATATTTGCACAAAACTAAGATAAAAATAATCAATTAACAAAAATATTAAATTTAATGAAGTAGAGCAACTTTCACTTCGGTATGAAGGAAAATCGAGCGTAGAGCACACGTCAGAACGCTCCGGCCCAAGGAGCGCGACTAAAGAAATTCGCTATGATTTTTCCTAATCTTCTTATATATAAAAATGAATCGCAAAATGTGTTGGTAAGCGCATAACTCGAGAACGGCTGAACCGATTTCGATAATTCTTTTTTTATTATATTCCTTGAAGTACGAGGATGGTTTTTATGTAGAGAAAACGTAAATATGTACCACGGGCGAAGCCGGGGCGGACTGCTAGTTATTTTAAATATTTTTTTAATATTTAAAGAATTATCAAAATTCAAAAAAAAAATTTTTAAAGGATTAATACTCATTGGTCTTCAACCAACTCGAATAAATTAATGGAAACAATAACTTTTAGCAGTATTTATCAATAGATTTTGTAAGGCAAAAAATGGGAAATTTAATGAATTTATAACGTTCTAATTAGGAAAATCATAAGTTTTTCGGCAATTGAATTCAGCAGTTTTTAATAACGACTATATAAGGATAATAATGTGCTGATCAGATTGTGTAAATTGTAATCGGTTGCAACGTAGTGAGTGCACAAACTTAGCTCGAAATGTCTTTGGGGGAAAGAGACTTATCTTGAAGGCCTGATTAAGGTAACATAAAGTAACTTTACAAATGTGAAAAAATTCACGCGCATTGCGTATATAACACTAATTGATAAACAAGAAAAAAAAATTCAGTTTATCATTTCATTAGCCGGGAAAAAATTGTCAAATAACTTGTTGAAAACGCAATTTTGCTAGACTGCAGCCTTAATGCTTCACATATTCTAACCCGTTTTAATGTCTATCATGGTAGAGTAATTGGAGTTTTTGATTTTGGAGAATGGGCATTTTACTATGGAAGTTGGGCCTGAACACTTGAGTTGGACCAATACACATGAGATATTGATTTTATAATAGATCATAACACATACATAACGGGAAAAATATATATAAAAAAATAATCAACCGGGTTTTTGTACAGTCACATCAAGTTTTATTACTTTGTGTATACTATTTTTTGCAATTAATAACTGTTGCAAGACAATGACAATATCTTTATATTACTCCTATTCACTTTCACTTACAAAGACGTACTAATCTGAAGCCTTCTAATAACCAAAATACACTAATATTATGTTTTGTAACAGGTACCTATACCGTGTTTATTATATTTCAACGTAGTTAGACGTTTTTTATGGTTAAACTCAGTCACTCCAATGACATTTAGGTTTATATTTACTTCACTCGAATTAAAAACACCGTTATTGTGCGCAAAATAAATAAAACTTTTTGCCTTGACTGTACAAGAACCCGGTCGATTTATTTTTTTATTTTATTTTTTTCGTTAGGTATGTGTAATGATCTATCACAAAAACAATATTTCGTGTGTATTGGTCTTAGCCCAAGTTTCAGGCCCAATTTGCCCATTCTCCTTTGATTGAAAATATTTTAATTATTACCCAGTTTGAAGTCAAATACGTCAATTTCTGAAAATGTCTTGAGCGAAGTCAAATCATTATAAAGGCGATGCACACGAACACATCTATACTAATATTATAAAGAGGAAAGGTTTGTATGTATGTATGTATGGTTTTCACGCATAAACTACTGGATCGATTTTGATGAAATTTGGTACAGATAATCTTTAGACCCTGAGAAAGAACATAGGCTACCTTTAATTGCGAAATATGTACCACGGGCGAAGCCGGGGCGGACCGCTAGTACATGATAAATAGAGACAGTCACTTTTCTGCGATAAAGAACAAACATTCGCTGTTGGGTGAGTATATAATATAAATTAAGTAGATAAACACATTCGGTAAGCCGTGTTCACACAGAGAGCAGCCTTGAAAAGTAATTGCTATGAAGGAGGCAATTCCTCGATAGAGAAAATATACGCATAGAGTGCTGTCATTTTCCTCCGGCGAGCTGCTTCGCGAGGCCGCTCGATCTGTGTAGACTACACCTATTAACGAATGCATAAAAAAGAACATTGCTAATAATATTAATTGACTCATAATTCTTTCACCACCATTAATGGCAGGAATGAGGTGGAAATTTTTACATTAATGTTACGGCTTATTAAGATAAATGCATCTCGTATAACCGTAATAAATTCATAAATTATGTAGCAATTCGCTCGAAGCATTACGGAGCGGATTTGTGAGCAGTTAAGATGTTGTTTATTCTGTTCGGACCTCGCTAATTCATTTACGTTATTCGTCGGAAAACTTCCGGCTTTATGGCATTGGATTATGTTTCTTGTGAAAGATTTTGTGAGTATAGTGAGATATACAAGCCAGAAAATAAGCTGGTTACATGTTTGATTTTCATTACAGTACACTTCTATGTACGTGTATGTGTATGTACACTATTATGTTAGTTTGTTAGCGTTAATGTGATAAGATTCTTTGTTTCAGTAATTAGAGTTATCAGAGTAATAAATGAAAAGAAAATAGAAGTTTAGTTAGGCAGAGGAATTTTTGATAATTACCAGCAGATATGAAGAGCAGAAGTCATCATGACATTTTTTACAATTAAATAATAATTATTAAACATAGCTACTTAATTTTGTTTGTTTTTAGGTATGATACTATTAACAATAAATTTAAATATAATTTTTTTGCCACTTACTACTTAATCAAAACAAACTCAGACGTTTAGATTTATTACACTTAATTAAAATTATTATTTGAATTTTGAAATTCAAACAGCTTCTAGTTTAAGAAGTTTCGCCAAACCCTATGAAATAAGTTTATGAATATTTAAATTACATTAGAGCCTGGCCAGCGGGGCGCGGGGATCGGCAGCGGGGTGAGGGGGGCGGGGGAAGCAGGGCACGGGCCACGGACGAAAAGTTTCGGATAAGGAAACTATACTGACCCTCTCCTTTTTAATGTAACATTTCTATGAACCTTCGTATTTAATTTAACAGTATAATTTTTACAAATTATGTTTACTTATTATGTGAAATATAAGTTTCTCTAGTTCGAAGTGGATCTCTAGTCTAAGGCTCTTTAGTTATATTTGGTATTAAACATGAAAAATAAGCTTCACGAATACGTTAGGACACGAATCTAAAGAGACATAATTGGTTCTCCAGTAAACTGAAATCTAATGGAAATAAATAAATGATGCTTAACAACTGTTCGTCAGCTAAAAGTTAAAGGTCAAAGACATTAAAAATACAAAGAATAAATCGATACATAAATTTCAGTCGTTTTTTATTTATATAACATTCAAGACACTACAAAACAATTGATTATGCGGAACAAACTGGTTCAAAAGCCCCCATGCATGCAGCGAGTGAAAAATTGAATAAAAACAATATAATTGAAGACCAGCGTAGTGTTATTTGGGCTATACTATAGAGGCAAGCACTTAGCACTTCACCAGAACGATCGTCATTAAAAAACAACATCTCTACAAAAAGTTTAAAACGAACATTAAAACTGGATATTTTTTCATTCAGACTTCTTTTTATGTACGTGAATTTTATGAATAGTTTCAAACCTTAGTCGATTTAAATAACGTTTGTGCGAAGCGGGTGTCGTCGAGCGAGACGCACACACACACGTACACACATACATACATCCACGTTACTAAAATGTAGAGTGGAAAAGTTTTTTGAAATCGTACCCGTAGAGATCCTCAAAGCGTAGCACAGTGCTGGCACAGTAGTCTCGCGTTTATCGGCTACATTCTGCGTTGTATATTGTGCTCAAATGTTTGAACTTGCATTTTTAAACGTTTTTTACTGGAGAAAAATAAAATATTTTTAATTCACATTCAACATAATTACTACCGACTATCGTCGTTACAACAATTGAAAGGTATATCTACCGTACTATTTCAATATTTTATTTTCAGTGATCAATTCGTTTTGTTCTCATAATATCATTCTAATAAACATCGAATATTAGTCCCTTTTCATTTGTTTCAAAGCACAAACGTTTACACGCCCATAAAAACTGTTACATATTCTTTCAGGATAACGTACAATACTTTCATTACTTACATATAAGTTACCTACAAAAATACTCTAAAGCGTTATAGGTTATAAATTAAATCAACCTAATATTCCCCTCAAATTTCAAGCGTACAATGCTACACAGCGTACAGCATAGAGCGCCGCACTAGTAGCGTCACTCGACTGCGCGTAACTTGCGCTGAATAACATCGCAAACTTTCAGCCTTATTTACGGGAGCTGTGTGACGAGGAATTCAAGTAGGGAGAACTTCCCCAAATTAGAGGGAAAAACTCGCTAGATAAATAATGCAGTTTATAGTTCGGGTTGTGGCTGAAATTTTAATATAACCGTGTAATTGTGGTAGAATTAACATGTTACCTATGTGTTAAATTTATGAATGGATCGAGGCAAATAAATGAATGGCAAATCATTATGATTCTATGAAAGTATATTTTAGTATATCTTCAGATCATGTTGACCTTTTTTGAAATAAATTCGATCATTCTGTGTTAAAAATTAAACAACTTAATGTGTAAATGAGAAATATTAAAACTGAAAACATATTTCTTGGCTCTTAGGAAAAATAATTGTTATAAAATGAGCTTCAGTTAATTCTTTTAACTCCAGAATACAGAATGTTTTACAAAAGAATCAAATTTATTTAAGAGAACGTAACCGCTATTCTTCATTTATTTCTTTATTTGTCTGCTAAAAGGACCCTCATATTGCAGCGAGGATAATTTTTAAAAGGCACAAAGTATCTCGTAGCGAGCGTTCACTTTGTAATATCTTGTCTTAAAATACAAAGCAATGTTTAGCTGCAGCAATTACCAGCAAGCGTCTGAAAATTTTATATTTAGTGAACAAATAAAGTACCAACTATTATTTTCCTTTTAAAACATTTTGTTCTTACCAATTGCGTTTTTACATTATCCGATATATCGTGATCGGATCAGTAAATAATATCGGAAGCAAACGTACATTTTTTGATGTGTACCTAGATACCGTTGTGTTTGTACTAAAACTCAGATTAATAGTCGAGTATAACATGTTGTTTATATGAGAGTCGTTAACAAGTCGGATTGCGACCACCGGGCGTAGATTCAATAGCTCTGAAAATTATGTATGAAATTATGTAATTTACACTATATTAAAAATCAAGTTAACCTAAGTCAGTCGACAAATACTTGAAATATCCGATTGTAGCCCACAATGTTAAGGTGAAGTACATATTCTTTCATCTTTTTCACTTAACAAAGATTTGAATCAACGACCTTCGTCCCCAAATTATTAAATGAGGCCATTGAAAAACGGAGCTTTGTACCGTACTTGAGACTAATGTGTGTTATAATTTTTTTGATAATGTCATTATGAAGGTTTAAATTTGTGAGAAGTATATGGCTTTATGTATAAAAGTAGCCCATAAATTTCACTCGGAACCATCAAGTGACGCATCAGCTCTGTTGCCTTCTCTTGCAGTAATACACCAACCTACAACCTACACTCAATAATACCTACAGATTGCTTGAAAGAGTTTGCAGTTTAACAAAAAAGTCACCTTTTATATTTAGGTATAGTTTCGGTTTCGACACTAAAAATATGTCAAAAATAAATATATCAATATAACTTCTCAATGTATTTTAACTTTGTCAGTCAAACTATCGTATCGTTTTGTGTGAAACTATTTAACATTTACAACAGTATTATTATTCATGAACAAGTTCATGTGTTTATACACACAAGTCACTACACACAAACTTTCGCAATTTACTTAACTTCCTTTATAACGCACCCAGTTGTAAGTAACGTTAGATTTATTACGAGAAAAATTATGCATCACGCTCAACCGGGATTATATTTACCCTTCTTGTTAGAGAGAACCGTAGACTCACAATATTATATGAGTTAAATACAGTAATGGTTCTGATGTACATTTTATTATTGTAGTAATATTTGATTAATTTAATACAAATCTGTGAAATTCTGTCGGTGCTATTCTTATAGATAAATTAGTTAATAATCATAATGACTGTGTAAAGAGGATATTTTTTATTTTACGAGAATATTCAATATCATACGTAAAAATGTAAAAAAAAACAGGTACACTGAGGATCAGATTCATATTGCATAAGCTGGTTTGCTGTAGCCATAATAAATAAACAAAAGAGTTAATACTTATTATATGAACAATTGAAAGAGTGAAAATTTTTAATTCGTCAGTTTATTTATACAGAAATTAGCAAAAAAAACTGCATAATGTGAATGAACATTTTCAGTGCGACAAATAACGATGCTCCGATCTCATTTTGCGCCCGTTACATAACTTTATTCTTCAATATACAGGAAGTCGAAGTTTATATATTCGCCTCCAACATGCCCAACGGCCTTAAAATAAGGATTGGATAAGGATACGTAAAACATATAAATTTTACAGTCTATTTAGAAGTTATAAGGCAGATACGGAATTCAGAAGGACGAAAAGGAAAAAATTCCTTATTCACGTTGAATAAAAGTTTCCGTTTAAGCCCTTTTAATACCTTAAGTTGAAATTTCAGAGTAAAAGATATTTCTTTGTTCATTTGTCCCACTTTAGGAGCAAAGGAATTTGAAAGGAATTTGCTTTCACTGATTTCAAAAGAATTTCGTAAGGTCTTGCGTTGTGCTACGAACATTGAACCAATGTTGGTAACTGCAGACTATCAGTCGCAGCTTCGTATGTATTTACTTTATAATTTTATTTACTTATAAAAAAAAGACGTGTGGCACTCGGGAACTACTGCGATAAAGCTATTGCATGCTATGCCTTCAAGCCACACCTCCGCGCCCGTCGGAGTGGGGTGCGTGAGGTTTTTCGTTACTAAATTTCTGGATTCGGTCCCCGCGCTCAAGGCCCGCGATAGAAGCTATGCAATAGCTTAAAAATAATTTCAAACTATTTTATTTCCTACCTTAAAGGCTGGCAACGCACGAACAATGTCCTCGGCAATTCGGCATTGCTGGTGCGTATTGGGCGACGCAGTATACTTAACATCAGGTGACGCGTCTGCTCTGTTGCCTCCTTTTATATAAAAAAAATAACTTCTTCATGATTTTGTTAATGCATGAATTTTTGAATGCCTTAGGCAAGATATAGTCAATAAGATGTATATCATCATCCATCAGTTTATTTGAACTAAGTTAAAATATGGTTTAGTGTTCGAAAAACTTTGCTATAGACCAATCCTACTCTAAAGTTAGGATATAAAAACGAGCTCAAACATTTGTTTATTTAATTAGACTTCAATGCAATTTTGAATGGTAGAGTTGTTTACCACTATTTCTCTGATTATTATTATTCAAATTCTTTCAGCTGTAAAAAAATACATGTAGCTGTATTAAAGAAGAAAATTGTGTACCGCAACATAATTTCACAAAGGGTCTATAAAGTTCGCAAATGAAGACACCAAATGGATATTGAATGTGTTTTCAGAACCTTTTGGGTATCGTGATAAATTCCTTAACTGTATCGGCGCGGGAGGGCGCGGGAGGGGGAGGGGCGCGGGGTGAACGACGCGGGGGGGGGGGCTGCTGAGTCATCGTGCTCACTGATTACATTCTGGAGGTTTGAAAACGACACATCACAATGGGATGAAGTTCCTTGTAATGACGAATCGTGGGCTATATTATTATAGGTAGAGGTTTTTAAACTAATTTGTACTTTTTGTATAGATTAGGTACCTACGAAGTACGGTAGAAAAAACGTCAATAAGAATTGTTATATAATTATAATGTATCATGCTATCTCTGATAAAGCTCACATGATTTTTCAATATTTAAACACGATAATGCATACAGACACATTCACTCTATCCATTCAATAACATACTCTTGTACAATAGTTTAGTGGTTTTATATTATAACTAGCTTTCCGACCGCGGCTTCCTCCGCGTTTTCAAATAAAAACCTACATAGTTCCCGTTCCCGTGGGATTTTCGGGATAAAACCTATACTATGTGTTAATCCAAGTTACCCTCTATATGTGTGCTTAATTTCATTGTAATCGGTTCAGTAGTATTTGCGTGTAAGAGTAACAAACACACACACACACATACACACACATATCCTCACAAACTTTCGCATTTCTAATATTAGTAGGATAGGATACATGCTGATTTTATAAATGTAAGGAACACCTGTCTGTAACGTTTTCATGCCTAATTATTACTCATCAGTCTGCCTTTATCTTCTACTTATACGTATGAAGCTAAACCTAATGACTTATACCATTGTGTAAAGCTAATAGTTTAATGGAACCATTAATCCAATATAGGAACGGCTTTCCTCAAAAACCAACGGCAATAACAATTCATTCAAATCTAAGCCAAATGATCTACAGGTGAAAGCCGAGTTTCCTCTGCAAACCAAGAGTCAGTGGCAGAATTGAGAGATTTACGAGGTTTGAAAATCATGTAGGATTCCCCAGATATCGCTTCTATTTCCACTATTATCTTATCCTTAAGGATAGCCTATTTCAGGTGCAAAACGCCTTTCACTAACCGGTTAGACATGTGTCATCGATAAGCAACACTAAATGTATTCCTTTAGTTTATTCACAAACAAAATAATTTCTAAAATCAAAGCCAAAAAGCCTCGACATTTTTCACAATACAATTATGTACGCCTACCACAATATATTTTCTGAATAACGATAAAGCTGTTTAGTGTTAAATTACAGTGAAATTGCTAGTTTGTATGGAATAACGGATAATTATGATCCGCTAATGACGTCGCCGCGCCAGTTAATTACATTTAATGGCATTTAAGTGTTGGAGTGATCAGCTTTACGACTCCCGAGCCTCTGTAAAGTTTCGCTGATATATTGTAAGGCGGTTCGTGTCAGAGCGGGAAACGGCAATTAAGAAAAGACCTGCGTACCTAATAATCGAGCTCCCATTTACAAAGTTTAAAATTGCAATGTAATACAAATTTTACTTCAATATATTATCATTCTAAAGGCGACAGGTACAATTTCAATATAAATATTTACCTTTATATTCATTACACCACGAGGATGGTGATTTCACCATCCTCGTGGTGTAATGAATGTGAATGTGTTGTGTCGTAGGTATACATATTTATGTATACCTACGACACAACACGATGCAACACTCGGCAACACGCCTCATGATGCCACCACACGCTGCAACACGTGGCAACACGCCTCATTATGCGACAACACGCTGTGTCATATGTTATTGTCATATATTATAGATGATATTATGTTCAATATGTATTTTTATAAAACTTAATATTATAATGTATGATGTGGTATTACTTAAATAAATAAATAAATAAATAAATAAATAAACACGCTGCAACACGCCTCATGATGCCAAAATCCGTTTACGATACGGGTCATTTTTAGCAAAATTTGAGGAAAATTTCAACAAAATTAATTTATAGTGTCACAAAATAAATAAATAAATTGACTCAGGCATGTCGAAGTAACATGACGGAGCAAAAAGCCAAGGCTCTTATGAAATTTATAATATGAAACGATTAAGGTGAAATATTGTTTTTATACCATAGCAAGCTCCAAAAGGATGCAACATGCTGCAACGCCTCGTATGCACCTCGCCTGCAAGCCCCAGTGTATCGCGTGCCGCACAATCATTACTCCGTTGATTTACTCGGGCAGAACCAACACCGACCGTGCCCCCCGTGCCCTCGTGCCCCCGCGTGCCCCGCACAGGATACATGACTGCGAAGAATTATGCCTCAACTTAGCGCTACTAATGTTTGTTTCGTTTAGAAACACGGGGAAATTTTAAATTACATTACAACACAAATTAACTAGTTATGAAGTAATTAAGCGTTTAAATTGCGTTTTTTAACTGAGCTGAAACTGGACAAGAATGTAGAGTGTAGTTAGCATTCGTGTATCTCATAATTTTTTTGAAGAAATTTAGTATCTTTAACATTATATAATATTTATATATTAATTAATTTGATTGTGATGTAAATAATAAAAAAATGGTATATTATTGAACCGATTTGTTTCAAATTTAAAATACCAAAAATAACACAAATAATCAATACAGATACGACACCAGAAATAATGAAAAGGTATCTTTTAAATATCGAATAACAAAATTGGAATGTCAAATGATCCCAGCAAAAGAAACGAGGGTTCTATTGAAAAAGGACAATATTATAGAAATGAAAGAGACTTTATATTTCAATTTGTAATATTAGCAGTAAGCGCTGGAGCTGCGAGATAGTCAAATAATAGGTAATGGTCGTTTGTCACTTTGCTTGCCGTGAGGATCACTTGCCGCCGCCGCCCGCCGACCGGCTCTATGAATAAGTTCTGGAACAGTTCAAACACGCCGTGTTAACCAAACTTGGAACGAGTAATTATATTTTGGGTTCATTCGTTTAAATTTATGATACTTATCATTAACTAAAGCTTTAGCTACAGGTAGCTTTACATCAACAAATGAAATGGAGAGAATCATGATCATGAATCATTATCTCAAACAACATTTAGAAAGATACTACTTGCCTAGTTGTAATTAGTGGTTAATTGTATTGCCTACAATCTACATAGAGCGCAACTATTTTGTCCTTAAATATATATGCGAAAGTTTGATATCGTTTACCCTTTCACGAAAAACTACTGGACGGATTTGGATTAAGAATTACTATAATAAATATAGGTTATCAGAATAACACATGCGCTAGAGCAATACCCGTGATTTTGACCGCGGATGAAACCGGCACACCTGGTATTAAATACTTCAACAAAATAATTCGACATAGGTATTTAATATGAATAATCACTAATCTAATAGTGTACGGCATAACGCATTTACGCCCAATTATTGCATACTTCATAAATAATAATTCAAATCGGTTATTAGCACCATAATATTATGTATATTATATAAAATACTATTTTATAGTTTTATTTTATGAGACTGATAAATTCACTTAATTCAAATTTGTTCCCAATAAAATTTTCTAATGCAGATTACGAGTAGAAAACAAATCTTATCTAAACATAATATTTCCAAGTTAGACTTATCCTCAAAAGTCTTTTTTTTATTTAACTAATAAGACCGCATCATTATATTATTACGAAGTATTTTTTTAAGTATTTTTAATAATAAATATTTCGCCATAATTATTACAAATACATCCGGTAATAAAATAAATCCCACAAGCAGTCCCATAGCAATGAATAAGAGCGGTGAGAGCAGTAAGCAGCAAAAATGATTGCAATATAAATGAATTCCCGCCTAAATCCCTCGTGCCACACTATAAATCCTAGAACAAAGTAGATTTAACGTGAGTTTGCAGGAAACACAGAGTTACCGTGATATAAGACTTTCAGCTACACTTATAAAGGCTTAAGACTAGTTTTAAATTTTAAAGTAGTCTGCAGTTATGTATTATTAAGTTATAAAGTACTGAAGTAAAAATTAAAATAAGAGCGTGTGTGCCGAGCACACGTGTCAGAAGTGAAACTTGTGTGGCAAGATTCAAAGATACCCAAATAGTCGTCTTACTCATGATGTGACAGTATTGCCATTACACGACCTGAAAAATTTTACTCTTTAGTTTTAATTTTAATTTTACGCGCCTAAAGAAGTTTCTCTTCAAAAATTGAAATATTAATATTTGCAAGATAAAATATAAATCAAAGTTACATCAATAAATCAAGTTACAATATGAATATTTTATCGATATCTGCGACACCAACCCTAAAGTTTTTCCTTTAGAAGGGTTTTTCATTTTCCTGTGTTGGAAATTTGTCTCTAAAAATGTGAAAGTGAGTAAAATATAATAAAATTCCCCATGTTTTACAGATATCTTGAATTGAAGTGAATTTTATGCTAATACAACTGATATTTAAATTACATTTATGCATGCACGGATTCATATTTCATGCATCCAATTGGATTTTATAATTAAGTATTGTACGTAAATAAAGCATGCTTATTTAAAAAAAGGTTAAACTTTATTCAGCTCGCTAAACAAAACAAAACAAAGATATAACTAAGCTCTACAGATATATTTCCAACGATTAAGCTAACTGGTAACGAGCGAGGTCCATCTAGGTATGAATGAGTGATTTTATGTAAGTTGGATATGAATAACAAAGAAATACATTCAGTCCTCTGAATAAAACATATCGAAGCAATCGATGAGCCAACAATGGCCGAGATAATATCAGAAAAGTTTCCAGTATGTTTCCTGCGACAAGCGCTTTGCTTCTAATACTTCGAAATAAACTGAGAAATTCTCTTATTAGAAAATATCTTTGAAACTTTACCATTGTTGGTACCATTTGGACTAAACGTATTTGTTACAAAATCCGGAGAAATAACAATATTTCTAACGAAACTTATGATAGAGATAAAGTTACAAATTTAGTGAACTGGATGATTTTCAATCTACTGATTTCTTGAATGGCTTATTTACAAAGGTATGAAGAAAGTTAAACGAGATCGGATCCGGTCCCTATTTAAATTCCGTTGAGTTGATAATAATTGTATGCTTAGAATTTGCTGTCTCGATAATCCTTAAGTATAGAATTTTAAATATCTTTATAGGCTTTACTTTAAGCTGAGAATGCTATAATAAATTCAAAAACAGCTTCAAACCTACGGCTATACTTGCGTCTATTTCAAATGAATGCACTAGATTAATAAGCGAGTAATAAGTTTATTTCTCAAAAGATTTTATCTATCACAAATTTTGCCAATAAATATTGAATTTACACACTCTACATTTAATGAAGCAGTTCATGCAAATTCCGGTTGAATAACATTCCTCAATTATCTATTTCTGTTCATCTATATATTCATGCAGATAGCAGTGGCTCATCTGGTGGAGGGAAGAGGTTCATAGTGTGTGAGTTAAAAGGAATAATGCCTGAAGCTCAAACTGAAAAGGGAAATAAATGCTGTTGTTCTACTTAGCTTACGAAGCTGCAGCGGGCTTGCCAGTTTTAGTCATGAAACTTTGCTAAAATTTAAGAATAAAATATGTTGTTGATCTCAATCCAGCCGCAAAAAGAAACAGGTAATAAACAAAATTGTGCCTTCAATACACTTTAAGCTTACAAATAATAAAAACCTTCACAAAAGCTATAATTGAACTTGATTATTCGAAGCCACACAGGATTTCAATCCAATCAATGTTTGATTCGACTTTAAATACAAATTACTTCCTATCTATATTCAAATTCGTGATCAAACAGAATTTTTCGTCCTTGGGCCTACGAGAGGGAGGGGGAGGGGGGGCACGTCGCAATTTATTGTATCAGCCTTTCAGCGGCGATGTGATTCATGTCTTACCGTCTGCTATTGTGCCACGCTTCAGTTCCGCGCTTATTGCTTATTGTTATTGCTTTTTCGATACTTCAAAGCAATCTTTCCTACCTGTATTGTGTGTTTAGCATAATGCCAAGTGACACAAAAGAAAAAAAGGAAAAACTCCAAGTTAAATTGCAAAAATACACGTGAATTCTGATTTATGAATCATTCAACAGTTGGGAAGATGTTTGTCGAAAAAACCGCGGCTCAGACGTTGTTTAACATTCTTAAATAGATTATACATGCAATCAACTTCTTCTATGTATTTCCATTGTTTGCGTCTTCAATATTTACGTGAATCTTAATATTTTAAAGAATTTTGACCTCTGTTATAGGTACCTACTGTTGGTTATACTCTCGCAAGTAGCATACTTCTTGGAGTTTGGAACGTCAAATAAACTGAATTAATTTTTCACAAATGAAAACAGAAAACCGACAAAAAAGAGTGAATATCGTATCCTAAGTAAACATGTGACAAAATTAATCGAATTATAATAAAATAAAGTTACGAAAAAGTCACATTAAAAGCTCTTCAATCTTTCGAGTTTCTAGATAATTGCTCTAGTTTGATTCTGCGAAGACGGGACATTACTCAGACGCTTGTGTAAGAGTCGACCGCATTTCTTATTAAATCGAATAAATATTAAATGCTATGGATTCCCTTGAATGGAATGTATGTATAATGAAATCAATATCATGCCATTTCTACACAGCAATGCATGATGAGATAAAATGAAATTAAAAATTAAAGGTTTGCATAAATAATAGTGAACGTGAATGTAGTAATCTGTTTTATCATTATAGTAGTAGTTCTTTTAAAGGCACTGCATTCATGCGAAACTATAAGAACATGTTATCAATACTTTCCTGTTATCTCTTCGTAGTAAAATATAAATAATAGGTTTTAATGCCTGAAATGAAAATATCAAACTGAACAATGATGCTCTCATATCCAGAGATAGATGGGGTGAAGTTTCCCCTTGGACTCTATATTAAGTGTTAGTAAATCGTTTTAAGTGTCTAAACTTTAAAAACTTGTAAAAAAGTATGACACAAATTCGATCACTGAGGTGGGATCGTGACCTAGTTGACACAAATCTTGTAAAGATCTACAATTTTATCCTATTTTCGTATACTGTATTACTACTAGCGCTTCGAAAGACGGATCAAGCTACGTAATTAGCCTGGCCAGCCGCCTGAACAAAGAAAGTATCTTATTTATCAGCATACCTCGTGCTGGAGCCGCAAACAGCTCCTGTAATGATGTTTGCATTGTCTGTATCGCAGCTCGGCGTGTTTGCTCGACTCTTGCCAAAATGCATTTCACTTTACGTACAATAACACGAATTTTTACTGCATTGCAGAGACTTTCTCATAAATAACCACGGCGTCTTTGTTGTGGTGGTCGAGCTGGCTGCAGCTGAGTGGAAAAGAACGTTAAGAAAAGTTAATAAAAAGGATATGGATTGATTTCAAATATATGTTACTCTCAAAGACTAAAATCAACCAACGTACAAATCGACCTTTATGTGTTGTGGCAATTGAAAATTTCATGAGGCGTACTGAACAATAATTGGTGTACCATGATACGACGGACAGGAATTTATTATGTGAACCAATTTTACAAAACACATCTTTTAAAATAGTAATAAGAAGAATAGGTATATTCATGGTATATAATGAAATAAAAATAATATGTTTTTATAGCTATCAAATACATTTAATTGAAACAAAATATATTAAGTTAATTGAGCTGATTACCTTCTGCCCTGGTTGCCTGGAAGAGATCACTTCTAAGTGATAAGGCCGCCAAATACACTAAACTGCTCCTTGCTTTTATTTTTGTGTGTTCTAGTATGTAAGTCTGTTTAGTTGTATTAAAGAGTAAATAAATAAATAAATAAATAAGTTAAGCACTGTAGTTCTGAGTAATGTATTGTATTTTCTAACCATTTAAACAAGTTACCAATCTAAACAATGCGTCGGGTGAAAATACGAAATAATGCATAGAGAATAAACTAGATGCAAATGTGTGGTTGTGGTCACAATAATGATATAAACAAAGAACACGGAAGCGGCCGCGCATTAATTCGCGACGCGCGATGGAGCCCCAGCCACCACAAATAACAGTTTTGTTGTTTATTTTAAATGCACTTTCAAATATATTCTGAGATAAAATGTTATGTTTATATAGAAGAGTGCGTTTTGTATGGTAGAGCCGATGTAAAATATTGTAGAGGAAGTCATTCATGTGCTTCAATTATTATTATTTAGGATTCGTTAAGTTATTTGAATTTATTTTAAATTAATCAATTTTTATATAAGTTTAATAAGATGTTTACAATAATACAATTCTTATTAAATGCACCATTAAAAAATGGTTGATCGTCATAAAGTTTAAAATATCTTTAAAGGATAGATTAGGTACTATCAAGAAGCTTATGTCTAATACACTGGAGATTTCAGTATGAACATTAACTTGTAACAAGAAAATATGACCTTGAATGACGCCTGTTTGTTTTTTTATCCCTTTAACACCTAACTTGCCAAGTTAGGTGTGAAAGGGATAAAAACACACCTAACTTGCCAAATTAGGTGTGAAAGCGATAAAAAAACACGTCACGTGGTCATACGTCATGCTACGTTCCATCAGAATGTTGGCATAATACACTCATATATTCCTTAAAGGGGTATTGAATATTTGCATTCTCATTCGTTTCTTCGATCGAATCGATTTTAATTTAAAACAAGTAAGACATATGTATATTCTTATTTCATGCAATTTTTATTTATTAAATCTCTAAGAAGTTTACACATTCCCTAGCCAAACAAGAGGTGGTTTTAGTTACATGATCGGTAAATTTATCAAACGAGTTTCTTCGCAAGTCGCAACACATTAGGTGTGTAATGTTAAAACAAAGTACAACATAATATTATTAACTATGATACGACATATTTTCTCGCCACTAATACTTTCTCAAAAAAGATTACATTATCCTAAGAATAAACCAGAAACGCGTAATCCATTTCTTTTATCACAAATTCAATAAAGACAACATGTACGTACTACACAGTACACACGTAAAGGAATACAAGCTCAAAGCGAATCCCTGCGGCATTAAACTCGAGTATTTTATTACACAAATTACTTTTACAAAAAACGAGCAAGTTTTTATTACAAATGCCGTTTAAATAAGATCCCCCATAATCGCATTTCTTGTGCTTTTGAACGCGAGGCGACGGACCGACAGACCGCTTTCATTAATACCTCCGCTCATTACTACGGGATTCGGGAATGTCCTTAGTTTGTTCGCACACGGTCCACTGCAAGCAACATTAAGTAACGCAAAGAAATAATATTGTTATTTAAACATAATTGTGCAGGCATGATTAAACCGATTTAAGTGTACTACAACAGTGATAGAATATACTTACCTCTATTATATGCTTCAATTGGATTTATCTCGAATGAGGATTTGAGGTATTCATTTTTTCCAATTTAAATTCTGTCACTGTTAATTCAATTTTCTTCAAAATTCACTCAATGTGGTGACTGGTGTAGTGTTTAAACTAACCTTTCTTAGCAACAGTGCGTCAATGGCTCGTGTGTGAAGGGACTGAAGCTCACAACTCAGTGAATATTTCAACATTATTTTATATGCAACGCGAATTTCTGATTCCCTTTGCTGTCTTTCTCGAAGCTGTATTTCATAATCAGCTTTTGCGTCTGCATGACTTGCCGTTCTGACCCCTGCGTGACGTCACTGATAGATTACGTGGCTGCTTTATTGTTATGGAAATATACAATGATATATTATGTAACGTGAAAAATACAATATAGAATTGTTGTTAGAATGATTTTTCTTGGTAGAGACACTCTAGATCTTGTCGGATATTGTCATCATATTTGTAAGATCGAGTTCTTTATCAATTTCTACAATTTCACAAATATAAATCTACCTTTTAAACTATAGATCGCAATGACTTCAATGATAATTATTTCTCTACATTAAAATATAACTGCTATTTTACATTGTGTAATATTTTTTATTTTCATTACATTATTTTATCTATATCCACTGGCCTTAAAAATTCAACAAAACAAATGCGTGAACATTGAAATTGAAACTGAAACTAATTTATCGTGACGCCGACGCGTTCTTTCGCAATTTTCCTTATAAAATAATTTAGTCGAAGCAACAAAACGCCGAGCTCCGAGCGCGTGGGAAAATGTCATTTCATTTTGTTAGACTCACCTCCGACTGCCCGCTGCGGACTAGCATAAGCCTATGATACACCGCGCGGTTTCTTTGCTGTTCATAATGTTACAAATTGATATTATGTACAAGCTGAAAATACATATTATAAGCTTACCAAATATTTCTACTTCATTTGAATATACTTTTATAAGATAACAAATAATCTTTGGTAGAAGTGAAGAGTGAAATTTTTGTATCTGTTTTACAAAAAAGAAACTACACATGCACATGGGCTCTACTTTTAATCAAATTTGATATCTCATCTTACTTTAAGGTTGCAACGTTTAATGTAATAAGTTAAATAATTAATGATGAATTCATTTTATTAATGAATTCGATATCAAGTGCACCGACCAGACTTGAATGATAATTTATAACTAAAAAAGCGTTCAAACATCTCCGTGTGTAGACAACCTTATTTAAATCCAAACGAATTATTAAAACATTCCTCTGCCTCCCTCGCAGATAACTAAATTTCCTTTCGTAATCGAGTAAAAGATTGCAATCGGCCTGTTTAATAAACGTCAGCGAAAAAAATTAATAGTCTCAAGGGCGGTACTCTAGCAGTCATTACAGAGTACGCACAGCGCGGGGGGTGAGGTAAGGTGGCTCGAGGGGGCGGGGGAAGGGGAGCTCGTCAATCACAGCGGACGACTACAGGATAATGTGCATTGTACATACGAAGAATCTTCAATTGATGAGTCAGCTTAATCGGTGGCCAGTTGAAATCCTTGAGATGGAAATAATGATTATTAATGAAAACTGTCTGCTTTAGATTCGTTTCCGAGTAAGACGTTTTGTCTAGGTAATTAGCACGAGTATGACCTATTTTTTCCAGTCTATAGGAAGGGGTGGAATAGACTTTTATATCAAACTATAAGTCGGAATATTTTTTTTCTGTTCATTCAAACAATTTGTATTCAGTAATCTATTTTTCAATCAATTTTAATTTTTAAATGTGTAAACTTATCATATTATCGCATTATTTGTTATCACCGCATATAACAAAATATATCGCATGATTTCAAAGTGCACTAACCTATGTATATTATAATCAATGTGTTATGTGAGATTGTATCCTATTAGCAATTCGTATGCTTCGCAGAAGGCCTAAGTCGCTGCAGTGACCTTAATTGGCTGATGATGATGGATTATACTACAACTGGTTGCGCCCAGTTTCACTGGCATGCTCATTTGTATCATATTTATTTTTTAAGATAGATTAAAAATTACTATCACTATTGATATTCTATTCTGATACTATCTTTCAACGTAAATTCCGTAGTCGATGTTTGCTATACGGCATACGCATACGCATGTAAAGTTTTATTTTTTTATTTTATATCGTTATAATATTACATAATATATGAATAGATAAATATATGAATACAATATTCGTATATCATTGGATAGTTAAACAATTCGCTCTAGTCTCTGTTGTATATTTGCTATAAACCGTCTCTCAGAAAACAATTAAAGGTGATACAGAGCGTATAACCGTGAGATAATACGGTGTGATATTGTGGCGGGATTGTATGTCGATAATCCCGGGACATTCCCCGCAGTGCCTGCATTTCTGCGACGGAAAAAATATCAAGAATTAAATATTATTTATCAAAATATCAAGTTTAAACTGACTAAACTATAATAAATAATGGATATAAAATGTATATTTGCTGGTATTTACAAGTGATTCGTTTTCCAAATGTAGCAGAAATTTAAGCAAAATGACACAAGGAATACTGTTAAGTGAAGTATTTTAGAAATTTCATACTAATGCTCCTATTACTTTGCCCTTAAGACCTCTTTACTTAGTTTTTCCCTCATTATATGTACAACTGCTCGCCCTTATGCCGGTACCAACCAGGTTCACTGCGAGAGAATATAAATATTTTTCCAATGAACGCGAAGGTCAAGCCCATTGCTCGCGCGGTGGGCACGGAGCTCACACGTACACCCGCGTAAGTAGCAATGTATTAAACGCCCTAGTTTTTTTTCGGGCCACTGCATTGCGGTGTTAATCATGAGAATACGCTCTCAATGCGATCATTTGTTTCGCCTTTTTTACAGTAACGGTAAGGTTATAAGCGCAGTGTATGAACGAGAAGATTTTGTACAGGGTACAGAGAAAAATATTTCACATACTAGGCTTTATGAATTTTCTGACTGTCACAATTTTAATATCAACGTAGCAATTACCAGCCTTAGCAGACGCCGAGGCCATCAGCATATCGTAGCACAATATTAATCCGTAGCAGAGCGTAGCACTTCGTAGCACTACTACTTAGTAGCACGTGGTAGCCAGGCGTTGTATCTTCAATTGAAATTGATATTTTGCGTCTGAAGTCAGATTTACTTTAGTCGAATTATTACACGAAATCCTTAAAGTAACAAGAATTAATATCGAAAACGCCGAAAATTCATTATAAACAGGCCATACAATTGTACGACACGCTGTTCATTATTTAATGCTGCATGCAGATTTTTATTTATCACCACAATAAAATAAACGTGCGAGCACTTTACAAACAGCGATAAATGTAATTTGAAACAAAGGCTCGTCCCCACTCTCGCCTAATTTATGTCCCTCGGTGCCTCCCGCCACATTAACGAGAATGCGTGCTGCTGAGCTGAGCGAAGGCGTGCTGTTGAGCGTGTCAACAGACACGCTCAACAGCACGCCTATTGTGTAATAATACTCATACACCTTTATAACATACTTGGTAATATAATAAGACATCCAAGGACACTTCGCACAGCGCCATCTAGTTGCTACCTAAGTAAAGCTATAAGTACAGTAAACACAATTTTATAAAAATCTTAATTAACATACATATCGACGCTTAAACTCTGAAAATAATTTATATTATTCAACTAACTTTAAAAAAAATCATATTTTAACAGATTTAATAGAAGAGTATAATACAATACTTACGGGCTTTGGTGATACTTGTACAATGTACATACCTTAAATATTGGAAAAGTCATTTACAAAGGAATTATTTTAGGAACCTACCTCAAATAGTCTATAACAAAAGGTTTAAGAGCTTCTTTAGTAATCCAACTCTGCTTTTCAGACACGCAAAAAGATTCGCCATATCAAAGGATAAACTATTTTCTGCAATAAGTGGGAACAGTCGCGGGAAAAATGTATTTTATGGAGCACACGATTGTTTTAAGAGTGCTTTTTCATGTTTCACTTTATGACCATTTGAAGGAAGGATGAAGTAGTGTTATAAAATAGTTTTATGAGGAAAGTGCGTCAAGTGTTTCAGATGTGCCATTGTTTGGGCAACTTGCAAACAATTTTCAGGTTTAATGTTTAAATTATAAAATTATGTTATATTGCTTTGGGCTACAAAGTACCACCATACACTTTTATCTATAAAATAGGGGACTTATATGTTATAGTCTTTGGTTACAAACGTGTACCTATATTTGGGAAAACAGAAAAATCTGTGAAAAGAAGAGCAATTTGGACAGATTAAGATCTAACCTAGGCATAAGTGGTTACATGTATGCGTTTTCTATGTACTCATAGTTTGTATTTTTTCACAATAATAAAATATTGTAATTAAATCAACTTAACTTTAGTTAAGGGTTAGGTAGGTATGTAACGACACATTTCTATCACTACATTTATAATATTCACTTTAAAATTTATAACAAAATTCATATTTCTGGCGCACGTTGTGCGAAAGATTTTAATACATTTACAAATTAACGATTAACCATAACTCATGAGTAAATTAATAATAATAGCAACCTTACTCGCATAATAAAACCAATAACAATTTGAACCTTACTCGCATTATAAAACCAATAACAATTTGAACCTTACTCGCATTATAAAACCAATAACAATTTGAACCTTACTCGCATTATAAAACCAATAACAATTTGAACCTTACTCGCATTATAAAACCAATAACAATTTGAACCTTACTCGCATTATAAAACCAATAACAATTTGAACCTTACTCGCATAATAAAACCAATAACAATTTGAACCTTACTCGCATTATAAAACCAATAACAATTTGAACCTTACTCGCATTATAAAACCAATAACAATTTGAACCTTACTCGCATTATAAAACCAATAACAATTTGAACCTTACTCGCATAATAAAACCAATAACAATTTGAACCTTACTCGCATTATAAAACCAATAACAATTTGAACCTTACTCGCATTATAAAACCAATAACAATTTGAACCTTACTCGCATTATAAAACCAATAACAATTTGAACCTTACTCGCATTATAAAACCAATAACAATTTGAACCTTACTCGCATTATAAAACCAATAACAATTTGAACCTTACTCGCATTATAAAACCAATAACAATTTGATTAACATTCGCGTTAAAATTTCATCTGAGCGTTGAACTTGATAGGTGCGCCATTTTGGAATTTAATTCCAATGGTTATGGCCGTTATAATATTATCTCCACACGTTGGCTTTTAGCCGACTGGATCTAGGTAATTAAAGTTCTTATTGTTCTCTGAATTAGAACCACTCTGCTTAATGAATATTGTGGCTAATTATCTCGAATTCTGTGGAACTATGTAACTATGTAGTTGGCTAAAGCAAAGTAAGGGTAATTAAATATTCTTTTGTTGTTTTGGACCATATACCTTGGCTACGTGATATAATAAATATGCATATTGTAAGCAATCTTACGTAAATTATGGTTTTTATGAGATAAAGGATCAGAATCATGATAGTGAAGGTCGTGGGTATTCATTGAATATTATGTTCTCTACAACTCTAGGAACTCTAGGAAATAATGTAAATGGTTCAAAGCAAAGAAAAAACAATATTTTTTATTTGCCGGAAGTATTTATGTCAATCGTATTAAAAAGTGTTGTCGAATTTGCGAATGACCTGAAAACATGACCTGCCTACATAACACAGATAACACCTCAAACACAAACTGGCTATTCACAAATCCCATCAAACGAAGTATTGAAAATTACGGAAAACGTGCAAAAGATTCACAGAACCATTGACGTGAACGATGTGCGATTTATCATAATCTGTCAAAACTTCGACTGGTACAGATTTATACAAGCAATAACGAGCCGAATGCGAAAAACCTCACACATTCGTCCAAGCTCGCAAATTGGAGGCCGTTTGTAACTGAGATTGTACCGCGAATTCCATGCACCTTCCTAATTTACTTTATACGCTTGTGATTTTAATTAAATTGCGATATTAACGCTCCTATTGATCCCCGCTGCATGTTTCCAATTGAATTTGTTCATTAATTTCTGATTGGATTAACGTTTGTTGAGTAATTTAATATTTTAATGGCGGTCGTAATTTGAATAGATATTCATTTTATCGATATTGAGAGTGTGTTCGAAATTACTGTTTGAATGATGTGGCAGTTATTGACGGGGCTTATGGTTATATTAACACATCAACCTTATTATTAAACTACATCTTAATATCTTAATCTTAATCTTAATCTTAATACTATTATAAAGGCGAAAGTTTGTAAGGATGTATGGATGTATGGATGTATGGATGTATGGATGTATGGATGTTTATTACTCTTTCACGTAAAAACTACTGAACCGATTACAATGAAATTTAGCACACATATAGAGGGTAACTTGGATTAACACATAGGACAGGTTTTATCCCGGAAATCACACGGGAACGGGAACTATGCGGGTTTTCCTTTGAAAATGCGGGCGAAGCCGCGGGCGGAAATCTAGTAATATTATACAATATATTTTATTGTATTCCTATTAACGAAGTGACGCAACATCATTTTAACGCATATAGGCATATTATGTTTCTCAGACATAAAACACGATTAACCAAGTGATTTCATACAGTAATTTGCTTTAGGTATTAAACTTCGTTTGTTTACGGAATTACAGGGTATCGAATATTATATGGATATTGGATATGTTGTTGGATATATTGAGTTACTACGTAGTACATAGTAACTCAATTTTCGTCTAACGAAACTGTTTTGCAGTTTCAAACACAATCGCAGTTTTAATACTTCGATACAAAACCGATAACACTTTATGTTAAGGAAGTTCTAAACGAAATTCCTCTCTACAGAATTCAAAAGGTCTTTTGATAAATATGAAATTATAATTGTAAAGCAATTTCAAACATTTCGCTTGCGAACGATGTGGGTTGGAATCCCGTGTTTCTCTTACCTTGTTAAATGAAGAAATACTAATTGCAGTTATAACTATAAGATGCAAACAGACTTAATATTTAAATATTTTTTATTCTGTTATTTAAGCAATATAAGTTAAACAATAGCTGTAGCTTTAATTATCATCGTAAACTGTTCATCTACAACAAATATGTGTGCAAATGTATAAATGATTCCGCGTTAATTACTAGTCAGTTTATGTACGGAATTAACAGTTATAACGATGTTATATAAAGGGATACTTGTTTATTATTCTGAACATATAAATATTATTGAAGTGTCTATTGTTAAAATGAGAACTGTTTATTAAATGTATATGAAAGCATTTTACTATACGTTACATAAAACAATAGAACAGTATTTAAAATCTGTCTGGTGATAATTTGCTTTTTGCTTGGTTGTATACGAATGAAATGCTTTGCACATCTTTTTTAACTTGGTGCTAGTTTAAAAAGTTACTATCACTCTATATAAAAAGTACGAGCTACAGAAAATATTCTGTTCTTAAACGTGAGATAACCAAGCGATGCGATTCTGACCCAATTCGGAACCATCGACGCCCACTATCAATGAACATAATGAGATATATAAGGGCTCTTGAGCACGTTTTGGAAAAATTCCATAAATATATTGGCGGCTTATAATTAGACCACGACAGTCTTGCGAGCCGCGGGTTGGGGCTCGAGGACGCTAAGCCCCTTAAGAAGCGACCCTTAAAAACCAATAAAGCCCTAATTAAATCTTCTATAATGATATACAAGAGTACAATGGTTCGTATCTTGTTTATTATTTCGTGATATTTTTACATTAAAAAGATGACTCCAGAAGAATGTCACAATATCTAAAATAGCTAACCGCATGTTGACTCTCTTTTATGTAACATGACTAAAAATCAATAGAATACGTATGACTTACTTCACTTCATGCCAATTTAACATACGCTATAGAATTCGTCGTAAATTTCTCTACAATTGAAATACAACACGCTCTACAATTGCCAAATTTTCACAATGTCATGTCACATCTCTACATATTCTTAAGAACGAACGCAATAAACTGAGCCGGCTTGTTCTCGCGGAATTCTCATAAGCAAATATCAGCCTTCGAAACCTCCGCCTAACGAATCTGAGCACGCGAATTATAACTCTATTGTAAAGCGATAAAGACGTTAATTGTGTAGCGCAGCCTCCCCGATTGTACTTAAAGCGATCTCATCTGGTGTCACGGAATCAAGCTACTCGTGAATATGATTTCAGTTATAAGTTAAGCAGCTAAAGCATTTTATTTGTTACAGTCGAATTGTCTCTTTGGAATATTTATATTTTGTTCAACTATAGCAGGCTTACTTTTTGGTGGCTAGAATGTAATAGAATTAATTCACAGAAGTACCTAATAGGCCTATATATATATACCTAAATATATTTTTTACCTTTCTATAAAATAACTATAATACCTCCTCTGACCTAGACCTAATTTTTTTAATCGATTTATTTCAAAAACTATTCATTGGTTAGTTACTATCATAGATAGTAAAAAAAGAAGAAAAAAAGTAGACATTTTGTATGTTAGTGAACTTAGCAGACCATTTTTAGCAGATCAAAAAAAAATGCGAGTTCTTATCGCGTGCAGTTGAGTTCTACAGTTCCTGATACTTTTTAGAAATAGTTCTGGCGTTTTTACCTTAACAAACGACATTTGAAAAAACCCGACCTGGACCCGGCTTGACGTGATGCTAAGACGTAATGCTACGACGTGATGCTACGACGTGATGCTACGACGTGATGCTACGGCGTGATGCTACGCTGTGATGCTACGGCGTGATGCTACGGCGTAATGCTACGGCATGTGTTACGGCGTGATGCTACGGCGTGATGCTACGGTGTGATGCTACGGTGTGATGCTACGGCATGATGCTACGGCATGATGCTACGGCGTGATGCTACGGCATGATGCTACGGCATGATGCTACGGCGTGATGCTACGGCGCGATGCTACGGCATGATGCTACGGCATGATGCTACGGCGTGATGCTACGGCATGATGCTACGGCATGATACTACGGCGTGATGCTACGGCGTGATGAAATATGACATAAATAAATTTTCTAGTGTTTCGTTTTACGCGAGTATTTCTAAAAAGTATCAGGAACTGTAGAACTCAACTGCACGCGATAAGAACTCACATTTTTTTTTGATCTGCTAAAAATGATCTGCTACGGGAAGTTGGCAGATTATTTTTTCAAATGTCGTTTTTTAAGGTAAAAACGCCAGAACTATTTCTAAAAAGTAGCAGGAACTGTAGAACTCAACTGCACGCGATAAGAACTCACATTTTTTTTTTTGATCTGCTAAAAATGATCTGCTAAGTTCACTAACATACATTTTGTCCACAATTCTGCTAAACTATAGCCTACTTATTCAATACCTTTTTTACTCCAAACAGTTTTCAGTATTACCATAAAACCTTTACCTAAATGAATATAATAATGAACTAGAAGGCATAGACTAGCACAACGAGCTTATGAGCGCTAAATCTATGGTCGTCGCCTGCCAATATGCGAACATCCGCATTGCGTAACCATGTGATTCGCAAGTCATGTGCTGCGTGATTGCATTGCCTTATTCTTGGGATTATTAATGAATTATACTGGTAATAGGAGTTATGTATTCGTATTGAATTGATCTACGTAGAGATTTGGAACTCATATGCTCGCATATAAGTTGTACCGGTTATTCAATATTGGCTTATCTATAATAATTTTTGAAGCAGGCTTATAGTGGTCGACAGATTAATAGCAAAAGGTATGTAGACTACAAGGAATAGTTATCAATATACCTAACACCGCTTGAACTCTTGAGAAAATAAATTGTAAATGCGAATATCTTTATTTTAAAATCGTAAGTATCAATATCTTAAGCTATGGAAAAAGAGGATAATACCTTTATATATTAAAACTTAAAAGGATATAAAAACTAGTTTCAGTTACAAGGTTAGTGAGATTAGGCCCTGAGTATTGTCTTGAATACAAATGTAAAGAGGTAGAATAAAAGCATTACCTTTATTGTGAACTAAGCAGTTTCAATAATAATATTTTAGTCCTTTATACACGTTTAATATTATATTATAAGAATTAGTTCGTTCTTTTTAAGATTTACTAGTATATTAAAGAGAAAACGACAAAATAATTGCAATCATTAAATTTAATTTGTAAACAATGTAGTTATTTGATTTAAAGAACTTCATAGGTTATCACAACTTATAGGATTTATGTGTAACAATAGTTTACTTTTAAAAGCAATCCCGAAAATGTAATAAGAAACACAATAGATATTGTGTTGATCCGAGCGATGTAACCGCAGAGAGTATCTGGTTTCGCTAGACATGGCTTGTTCAAAGAGTTTCAATTGTTAATTTTCGGCTCCATTTTAAATTTCTCATTCCATTCTCTGTAGTTAAATTACATGAGAAGAAATAAAAATTAATGAACAAAACTGACTGCCTCGTTAGTACAGTGGTTATTATGTTTCGTAGCGTTAGGATGGGAATTCAAAACGCATGTAGTTAAAAAGAATATTAGGAATATTACAAGAATGTTTGTACAAGAAATAGTTCCAATTTATACGTATTATAATAATTATTATGAGAATGGGTATCTTATTTCGAAAATTGACTACCAAGTATAACGCAATTAGGTAAACGAAATGATTTCACAAACTGTAGGTACCTACTTCTGCTTAGTTTATGTACCTACTGAAACTAATCCATCATTGAAGCTGAACATTGGTCCAGAAATATTCGAAACCAAATCGAGGCGCGGCCAGTAAATCCAACGATACATCATGTTTACGAGACACGCATAAAACAGAATGCGAATCAAGCATTAACCATTAATGGATGACGCTCACTTTATGGCTCACTAGTTTTACAAGCCATTTTTATCGTTCACACAGTACGAGGGTTTTGTTTAACAACCTTATAATAAAGTATCATTAGTATCAATGTTGGTTAAGGAAGAATTGGTAACGTAATAAACATGTAATGAAAGTTAATTTCTGTTTTCCATGTGGTTAATAGGCCGATCAATATGATTAAATTGGAATTACAGTTATCAGTCTTCTTTGATCGATGATTTAAAGGCAAACTGGCAATCTGCGTTTACGTGTCAACATTAATAAACATAATATTATGAAACATTGCTGTTAATTTTCTAGTCACACGAGCATCAAGAGATCTTAATTGTTAGAATTAGTATTCCATTAGGTATCAGTAATTAAGTTGTGAGGTTAGAGCTGGTCGGGATTGAGGAGTTAAATTGAGAGGCTCCAAAGTTTTAATGCGCAGAAAGAACTCTTTGATTGCTTTTAGCTGTCGATTCTGGGAAGCATCTGTGGTTACTAGTTACTAGCTATTGTTTTATACCTATCTGTAGTTTATGTTCTATAGATTGGTTTCTAATAATAAACATTCTTAGGTGCTCCTTGGGTGTCTATAAGAAATGTCTATGAAATGTGTATTGAATTAGGAAAGATTATAAATAGATGTTGGGTATAAATTGTTACAAATGAAAATAACATTTTCCATCAAGATGCTTTCAATCTTTTGAAGATACTTTCGATATTTTGACTATAATACTACCTACTATTACAATATTTCCAATTTCCATAGACAACATTATATTAAAAGACAAAATTAGTTTAGGTAATTCAATTAAACAATAAACATAACAAACAATAAATATATTTTATTCATATAATATGAATGAAAGATTACCTAAGCGTGTCCAAATTATTAATTAACGAATTAATTTGAGCGCGTGTACTAATTATTAGGTATTATTGTACATTTTGTTGGCGCGGAATATTGAATATAGCAAGATTGCATTTTGTTACGAAATATCGCTTAATTAAATGCGGGCTATGAACTTTATAAAGCTTCTGCTATAGCTACAAGGTACTGATATTAAAACTCTGTTTCTTAATTTAGTTTATTTTGTTTACAGCTGTGCTAATCACAGTTTTTCTGAGAAATGAAGCTTAATATAAAAGATGATGAAATTAAAAAACCCTGTCTGATTATTAAATAATTGAAAATTACGACACGGCAATGCCTTCTTAAATACAATAGATATATGTACTACGATTATATTATATGTTACCTATACGTATGTTGCAAACAGATTTTACAAACAGATTCGAGCACGGATAACCAACAGACTGAACTGAACGGAGAACTATGCAAGTTGTATGAACAACTCTGATATAAGCTCTATGTTATTCCTATAAATGCTAGTGCTTATTGTTGCTTTCCACAAAGCGCCGGGTCAAGCGGTAGCGATCGTTTTGCTTTAACATGGAAATACATATAAATAACAATGGAGAAACATTTTATGTTAAATTTGTTAAGTGCTTACTAACATTCATAAATACCGCATTTGCTCCTGAATATTGAACAATTCATTTAATATTATACCATTTGCTGACGAATAGAACGTAAAACTGAAATTTTTATCACTTCAAAACTCTTTGAACACCAAATTGATTAGCTTAAAGAGCTCAATAAGAATGAGGTCAAAACGAAATCTATAATTAAAGAAGATCTGTGGCCTGATTCGCGGCAAACATTAAAGGGGTCGGACTCAAACCGCTCGTATTTCTTAAATACACTTTGGTATACGAATTTGTGAAAGTGTTAATCCTACAGAGCTTAGTAGTTTATCCCTTTCGAAGCAATCTTTCTTTATTTATGTATTAAATGGACTTAAAAAGCGGTTGAATATAGTAAGATTATCGATATACCTAACAGCTGATGTAACGTGGTGTGTGTGTGTGTTTTTTTTTTTTTTCACTCAATGAATTTATATGCAGGTTCATAATAGGGAAAAAATAATAAAAACATGAATTTCCAACACTCACAAGTCACAGCGGACCATAACCACAAACAACAAACAAAAACGAAATAGTGACAGCAAATGGGCTCGCATTATTCACGCCGGTTTGTGAGCAAAAGGTAAAAGGTTTCGTTCGTACACAAAGAAAATTACAAACAGTAAGTAATCGAAATACAAAGGCTGATAGAAAAGCGAAATGCCGATAGCAGATATTCTATGAATATCGATGTCCCACCGCGACCCGAAACTTTTTGATTGTATTATAAAAACCCATTTGGAACCCTTCACTGCGACAGGCCCGATTAAACTTTTACATACCGATTCAATTTCATCTCGCCGAGATTCATTAAGTTCCCGGCACTTTGACCCTCGTCGTTAATCATATTCCACTTTTTCACAGCCCTAGTAGAGCCCGGCTTTTTGGAGTGAAAACTTTAGACGTGTTGAGCGATATTTCGTGATAATAATATGATCCACGTCATACTGTATAAGAATAGCAGGAAAAAGTAAAAAACGAAAATGTTAAATGAACATTCAAAATTGTTAAAAATATCTACATCAATGCATGCCGTAGTTTCCCTCGCGCGTGCATGACCCAATTTACATCGAAAACTTCCATTTAAAAACACAAATTAGATTACTGGGTCATTAAAATCCGTAATAAGGCCTTTTCGATACTTGAAAAGAGCACTTTCAGTGTTGATACACCAACATTTAATTATTGAATATCGCTCAAGCAATATTCCTATTCGTCGCCCTTGTCAAGTTCAGTTTAACTTGTCATAACTTGTACAAAGTGGTGTTAGTTAAAGCAAGTTGCAGGCAACTTTAGCCTAACTAGGTACTAAGCTGGTCCTTGCGTACACTGCCGCAATGTTATCACGATTACAGCTGCGACCTCCGCTTTACGACTTTGTGAGGAACACGTTCAAACAATCTTAATATCTTCATTGAGCATATGTCTGGAATGTTACTTTTGATTTACCAGATGGTAATTTAACTTGGTTGGTTATGGTTATGTTCAGTTTATTGTATTCCCGATTGATATTTTAATATGGTGGCTCTAGAAAATAGAGCTTTAGCAAAGCACAGAATAATAATCTTACTTACTTGCCCTTGCTCTACTTAAAAGTATGTACCATAAACTTATTCACCATTTTGTATGTTATTAATTAATTTAAATAGTAAATATGTACTAAAAAAAGATAAATAGTACCAGCTATGTAACTAGTACTGAGCTACAAAAATTTAAAAAAATAAACTACAAATTACTGCTGTATAAACCGAATAAACTACAGCTACGAAAAATGAAACGTTTATTAAAAATCTCCCATGAACCAGCCACAAATAGGTTTAAAGTTCATCGATCCCACGATCAATTTTGCTCATCCAACCAAATGTATCGTGAAATTGCAATCAATATCCGATGCGAATCAAATATCGTGACAGGGCGGAGCGCTGACCTGTAACAAATGCAGCTCTGCCCCGATGGTCCCCGTTTCTCTTTTATTTCACGTGTTAGAAATATTAAAATAACATTATATCACTGGATCTGGGTTAACTTCACCCCGTATCGGCGTAATCTGCGCGTTAATCTTAGAAGAAATAGCTACACGTCGTAATTTAATCGAATCGAAGATTATAGAACATTTATTAGAAGCTAGAATTATTTTTAATGTACAAATAATATGTAATAAAAAACTATTTCTCAATTCCAATAAACACATTCCAATAAACTAAAGTGTATTGATAAATCCAATAAAAATCTGTGAGAGGAAAGTTCTCTATAAAGGTGGTAAATATTATGAAATACGAGATGTTAGCGCAAGCTTAGTTTCAAAGTACAAACACACTTTAGCCTCACAGAATCGATAATCCCGAATGCTGTTAAATAAATGGAGCGAACTCCATTGCCAGGTTTATTGCTACAAAAATTTGTAAACGGGTCAAAACTGCGTAGCAGGTAGTGAACAATCGAAGAAGCTTGGGTCCGCGCCAGCGGCCGTGACACCCCACGAATTAGGGGTAAGACTACACGTATATAGGTCAGGACGTATCAAGCCGTGGTGAGCGACTTCATAAGCGAGCTCTTTGCAGCTTTGCCCCCTTGTAACAACCTACATATACTTCCGGTCAAATGAACAGGGGCTTAAGGAAAAGAACCTTTATTAGAGCGCCCAAAAAAGGAAACAAATTTGATGATTTTTTTTTCAGATACTAGTAACTGTGATCCGGTATTTAAACGTTATAACCAAATACGGTTAGAAATAGATCCATCTGGTCCGGGATCCATCGCCCATTTTTGCAAGTGATTACTATCAAGCTAATTTTTCGTGAGTAGCTTTATTTTGATGAGATGCCCAATAATTTCATGTACGAAACTCTCGATTGTGGTAGCTAACAGAGGAAACAAGGATAAAATATTTTGATTTGATGGTTCTCAAATATTAATTACTAACTGAATGTTTTTTTTGTTCAATCTCAAGATAATTATCTAAATTATTCGAAAAAACATTTGTCCTACAAAATCTATGTTTTGATCAAAGACTCCCCCTTTCTAATGTGTATCGATAGCGAGGTCATCATAAATGATTACTAACCAGCTGATTTTTTTATTTTCACTTATTTAATACTTATATATGTAATTCAACAGACATATTGTCCTACAAATTGCGTAATAAAAATTTGAGAACCGTCAAATCAAAAATTTTTATCCTTGTTACCTCTGCAAGCTACCACAATCGAGAGTTTCGTACATGAAATTATTGGGCATCTCATCAAAATAAAGCTACTCACGAAAAATTAGCTTGATAGTAATCACTTGCAAAAATGGGCGATGGATCCCGGACTAATCCTGCGGCAAAATAATAGCGCTGCATTCAGAAAATTGACGTTAAATTGTGGTTTAACTACGGCATTTTAACGCATTTCGAGCACGGAATAGGAAAACTGATACCATTTTTTTACCTTTTTGTTATACACTTATCTGCATAGATGCAAATTTATGGTAGTGCAGTTTTTAGGCTCAATTTCTTCCATATAATTATGTAATATCGATTAAAATATTAATTAATTATCATTTCAAATATTATTAAAACTGTTTATTAAAAAAATCATATTATTATATAACTTGTGTGTCGACAGGCAGACTGCAGCACAAATAAATTAAACATGGATGGAATAATTGAATAAATTCCCAGCAAGGCGTACTTAGCTACGTTTCAAAAATTAAAAGTTTCTTAATAAGCAAGTTACACACGCCCTTCGAAACTTTCCGTACGAAAGGTAACACGTTAAAGTTAATAAGAGTGGGTTCGTGATGAAAACGAATTAGGCGCTTTCTCGACTACTTTGACGTTTATTTACGTTACGACGTTACGAGGTGACGCTACTAGTCCGGGATACATCGCCCATTTTTGCAAGTGATTACTATCAAGCTAATTTTTCGTGAGTAGCTTTATTTTGATGAGATGCCCAATAATTTCATGAACGAAACTCTCGATTGTGGTAGCTTACAGAGGTAACAAGGATAAAATTTTTTGATTTGACGGTTCTCAAATATTTATTACGCAATTTGTAGGACAATATGTCTGTTGAATTATATAAGTATTAAATAAGTGAAAATAAAAAAATCAGCTGGTTACTAATCATTTATGATGACTTCGTTATCGATACACATTGGAAAGGGGGACTCTTTGATCAAACCATAGATTTTGTAGGACAAATATTTTTTCGAATAATTTAGATAATTATCTTGAGATTGAACAAAAAAAAACATTCAGTTAGTAATTAATATTTGAGAACCATCAAATCAAAATATTTTATCCTTGTTTCCTCTGGTAGCTACCACAATCGAGAGTTTCATACATGAAATTATTGGGCATCTCATCAAAATAAAGCTACTCACGAAAAATTAGCTTGATAGTAATCACTTGCAAAAATGGGCGATGTATCCCGGACTATACGGCATTTTCCTCAATTATTACGTTATGTAATATTGACCTAAAGCCTACATACATACTCATTCGTTAATGGATGGAGCATGTATTGTATCGAGCACTTTTTATTATGAATTCTTTTATCAATTTTGTACAGCGTAAATATAAAATTGGACTCACAAGCTGGAGAGCTTTCATAGCATAGAGGTGTTCTAGCGAAATGTTTTTTTTTTACAATAAAAAGAGACAAATTTAAGGTCCAATAAAATTGTAAGCCCAACTCATAGTAGACATATCTATTATATTCTATATTCCTAGCTTTTAATAAATCCATAGTTTATTTAATTGTATATAACAAGGTATTAATTTAAATTTATATCCACGAGTTATTGATAAACATTTCCCACGTCCCTATCATTACTTAATCCCTTTCCTATCACCTACAAGCAACACAAGCACACAAACCGAAGAATCAGTAGCCCATTATTGTCCATAAAAGTGTCATGTAAAATATTCAGCACAAACGAGCGTAAAACTCCGACCCTTTCCGAACCCTTGGACGTGAAACGGCCACAATAGCGGTGGCCTTGGAGACGCTTCCCTATCGATTGGGTGCGTCCTGCGTAGAATATACTACCTACGTTAAGAAATCGTCACGTAGCGGCGAACGAATATTTTTATATAGATAGGTTAGGTTGAGCTAATGCAAAAATAAAATAGCAGTTAGTTATTCGCATTTCTGTTACTTATTATGTGACAATAAGACAGTAACATTTAAAATAAATACTATTTCTAAGACAGTCCCTTGCTTGGACGTACAAAATACAAATGCACTGTTCAGAACTCCGATTGTGACTAGGTTGTATAGATTAGTAAATAGTATCTTAATAGGTCAGCAGTAGTAGGTACCTACTATTCACATTTTCACACACGTGAATAACACATAAAAATATGATTTACAATTATTTTGAAAGTATAAGCGTCGCGTCTTTCCAAACTATAGGTACAAGGCCAGTACGCAACGGTGTGAAACTAATCACGTATAGTTTGGAAATATCTTTTTTACAAAGTTCTTCCAATCTATACAACAGCAGTACGCAAATACTCGCATATGCTTTGTAGTGAAGTAAGTAAGAATAGCGTCCCAAAATATACAGCGCCAGTACGCATGCGGACTAATCGTGTATGTTTCGGAGTAAGCGCGGCGTCTTTCCATTGCTCGCGTTTATATTATTGTATTGCTGTTTTGAAATCTATTATTAAAATGCATGTGTATTGTATATTATGTAATGTTGCGTACTGATCGTATATTTTTTGTATCGAGGATGCTTGTTTCTTCGTTCCCGACTATACTACACGACTTACAATTGACAATAGTGCTAAAATGTAAAGTCCAGAAGAGGACGGTTGCGAGGCGACGGAGACCCGCTTCGCGGGGCTCCTATATTTGTGTAGTTAAAAAAACACGAACCTAACCTAACCCATAGGTAACCCTTATATCTGTTACCTATTTATTTTTCTAAGGTTACCTAATGATATTTTTATTCCATATTTTACTGAATCAATCAAGAAGAATAAAAGTAGATAGATAATAAAAGCCCATTTATTTTCTACAAACAAGTTACAATCATTTAAGACTATTTTTATATCTACGTTATAGTTACACTTAGTTGATCAATTTACATTAAAAGGAAGTTGGTTGTAGTACATATTTGTTTGTTAGTTAACAGTATTTTAGCTTTATTAAATTTTTACTTTATTTTAAGTTTATGAATTATCATTTATTTTCTTATTTCATTAAATGTTTTTTTTTAGGATTGTCTGTAGCAACCCCGTATTGGGTAAAGGCCTCCCCCAAAAAAAAAATTCTCAAAAGAGATTGCGTTATGATAGCTGTTGTGTGTATTCATTTGGAGGGTTGTGGTCATTATCTTCCACGGTGACCAGCCGGGTTGGAAGATGTTCTTGGTATCTGGTTCTTGTTGTGCTGTGATCTATGTTGGAGGAGGGGCTTAGTTGTTATATGTTCTTGTTATTTACGTTCTGAGTGTTATTTGTTTTAACTGTATTTGTATTTACTAAAAAGTTTAACATGCCGGGTTTTATCACTCCTTCTGATATGCTATTTGATCTTTTGGCCGTCGATTTGAGCTGTTGTTGTTTATTCTTTTTATTGGCTTGAGTAGTTTTCTCAATTTTTGGGATTGTGCTATTTTCAGGTGATAAAGAAAGTTTTCTTTTGTGCATGCTTTCGGTAATAATTAATTTGTCGTATTTGATTGTAGCTGTGTTACCCTTTTCTTTCTCTATTTTCAATTGTTCTTTTAATCCTTTTCTCTTTTCTAGTATATATTTCGGATAGTCCGCTTGAACGTAGTAGGGAGTATCTTTTAACATCAGTTTTTTCTTAAGAATTTTTATTTTTATTCCTAAAGTAGAAAAAGTAATTACTATTGGGCGTGGTCTGTCGCCTTTCTTTCCTACTCTCCTCGCTTCTTGAATATCAAAATAATTTAGTTTTATAGAGAAGAACTGATCTATCCACTTGATAATGTTCTTTTCCAGGCTTTCGTACGAGTTTTCTGTTTCCCCAATACCGAAAAAAATTAAATTTCTCTGTCTTGATTGTTTTTCTAAGAAATAGATTCTTTTTTCCTGATTTTCCACGACCTCTTTAAGTTTATTATGCTTTTCTTCCCAAAGACAAAATTTTTCTTCTAACATAGTATTAATATTCTGTGTAACTTGTTCGGTAATATTTTTTCCACTTTCCTGGATAATAATTTTCTGGTTATCCAATTCCTTTTGTATAAATTTAAGTGCATTTAAAACCTCTTCCATGTTGATAAAATAAAAATACGTATACGTATCGATTGCAAACAGATAAGTTCCTCAGCTTCTTTCTACTAGATGGCGCTGTGTGTCGCTAGGATATTGAATCATAGATACGAATCACAATAAATGTTAAAACTTTAAGGTTATGTTGATATATTTTACTCTTATATGTAATTGATCTTCGTTTAAATTATTTAGAATCACTTCCGTGCACAATAAAACGGCATTCGGTTTTAGTTCAAACCATTAAGATTGTTGAATAAGTCCACAAAAACAGTAACACTAATGGTAGGTCTTCGCTATTTTATTTTACAGTGAAATGTATTTTTCCGTGTCCATTTCTTTAAGTCTTCAATATATCACAGTAGTCACTCAATAAATTCACAAACACTATCGGTTATTTACCATACCTAATACTCTGTTTTAGTATATTTAAATTAGTTTTTAGGCAGAGATAATGTTTACGACGGCACAGTAGCACCCTCACTCAGATAGATATAGCTGTACAAGTATTTGATTGCCTATATATATTTATTATTTCGCTCACGCGTAAGTTTTGTAGTAGGTAGGTATATTTAGTTATATTTTGCGTACTGGTCGTGTATAGTTTGGAACGAAGAAGCAAGCAACCGCGTTACAAATTATACACGATCAGTACGCAAAATTCGTGTATATATTGTAATAACAAACTTAAAAACAGCATTACAAAGTATACACGAGCAGTTTCCTATGGTTGCGTTCTGGCTATGTATAGTTTGGAAATACCTACGCATAAGCGTCGAAATAACATCGTGACATCATAAAAAATAACTTCAGGCGATATCGCAAAGAACGCAACTTTCCGAGAAATTTGCAGCAATATACAGAGTTCAGAAGCGAGTTGCAATCATTATGAGAGCAACAACTTCATAATTATTTCTGGACTAGCTGCAGACGCGCTTATAAAAGTTGAGCACTCGCCGGCGGCGGCGCGGCGTGATGTAACTAGTTTTGAAACGCTGCTTTAATAACTTACAATATGCAATTAAAATACGGTTCGGATACGATCAAAGCGTCTCTCGAGAGTTCGAGAACAATTTTGTTTTGTAACATATTGGAATGCCTCGTTTAGTGTCAAGTTATTTGAAATTTATGGCTTCAGTAGGTAAATCCCTAAATTAAAATCTATTTCATGCTCTAGGTATTTTGTGCTGCAACATAACCGAGTATACTAAATTCGTTATGGCATACAATAAAATTTTGTCTACACATAGGTACTTATCATGCAGACTGCAGAGCTTGCAAAATTTTAGGTAAATTTAAAGCACATTCAAAAGATAAAGTTTGTGGTAGAGAAACTTTAATCTCTTCTCTTATATATATAAAATTCTCGTGTCACAATGTTAGTCTGCATACTCCTCCGAAACGGGTGGACCGATTCTCATGAAATTTTCTGTGCATATCGGGTAAGTCTGAGAATCGGCCAACATCTATTTTTCATATGTACCACGGGCGAAGCCGGGGCGGACCGCTAGTAATTGTATAAAATTTAGAACATGCAAATTTTTGCTTCTCGACGTATTATTCATAGGAAATTAATACTTATATAATTTTGGGATCGATTTAAGTTCATAAGATAATAGTCTTTCAACATTACGCTACTTTTCTACATATCTGAGCAATAATTAGTTTGTCCATTGCTTTTCACTTTCATAACCAGTTCAAATAGGAATTAAAATAATAAAACAAAAAATAAACAAATAAAACACCATTTGCATTGATTTATTTATTGAATACAGATAATACAATAACTATTACAACTACACAGGTCACAGATCGACACAGAAACGCAGTTGAGATCCAAATTATCCTTATAAAAACTTACCCTATGACTAGTTATGTTCAGAAATACTGAAATCTACAAAATAGTAGTATAAATAGGTATACTGTAGCTCAGCTACGATCGGCTAGGTCTTCTGGACTTAGCCGAAGTATCGCCACGTAAATATAAATAGGAAATTTTTCAACGATCGAGATCGAGATCAATGTATAGACGGAGCCGGGGCTCCTCAAGAAATATTTTTTGACAAGAAATTACAAAATACTGCGATATTATCCTAACATTAACATTACATCTATCCGCTACTTGTGCAAGCCTAATCCGGTTTAACAGTCTTCACGTCATTCTTACGATTCTCGTTGGTTTTGGCGTCATTCGAGGCGAGCAGTTACGGCCATATCATAACGCCCACGGTTCTGGTAACAAAATTAAAATGGCGGGTTTTTCTTTATTTTTACATACTTTTTTTTCGCACCGATATTTAAAATTGGTTCCTTTCCCGTGGGTCTTTGTTATCGCTAAATATCCTTATAAAATAAATACTGAAATGCTGTCAACTGACAAAGACAAAACATAATATGTGCAAGAAATTAGTGTCGTGCAGAAACTTAAGTGAACTTAAATATGAAAGTAATTCTTTAAGCTATTGAGAGGTGAAAATAGGCTCGTAAAAGCTTAGCATACGCTTAAATAGAAAATACTCTTGTCCTGAGTAGGGTTGCCATTGAAAAAACGCCAATTTACTTACTTAACATTTTTTATCTTATTGGAATGTATAAAACCTCTCGAGACGCACGTTTAAACGAAAATATTATAATTATTCATATTATTTAAAAAATAACTTCCTTTTCTTAAAAATATGGCAAATCTCTGCGCTACAGGAATGTCGAAACTGCACAAGTTGTGCATAAAATATTTTTCACCACCTCTCCTTTTATTAGAATCCACTCGTTTTAATTAATTAGTCCGCATAGAAGCAGCACCGAAATACAACTAATCCGCATAGCTTAAAGCTCCATTCACAAATTCGCCGAACGTTAAACGAAAACAAAGAATTGGCAGCACAAGCGCTCATGTCGCAGAAACTCATCGGGTGGCAACCCTATCGTTGACAGCTAGCAAGCGAGTCGCGAGTGAAGTTGTCGCGGGTGTGATCTAATGCGCGATGTTCTGGTTGATCCAGTCGATGTCCTCGTAGAAGCGCGGGTCCGACACCAGCAGGGACGCGCGCTTGTAGAAGAAGTAGTAGCCGGGGGCCACTGGAATTAGCGAAAGTGTACAATTATTCACACGAAAGGGGGTTCACTGTCACTATAAAATAAATACATATATCAATATAAAATTTATTTATTTTTATACTTTTAATTAACTATGTAGACACAATAATGCCTTTGATTATTTTATACAATTTTTTTTTTAATATATACTGAAGATAGGAGGTAGAGGACCTAGAGGGCTATCCGAATCACCCCAATGTATGTTATGCGATTTTTCGTATTTTCGGAGTTTTTTTTTTTAATTTTCACCTCCGCGAGTACGATGAGATTTTATTTACGGTAACGTGACTTATAACGGTAGATACTTGACTCTTTGTGTGCTAAGCTGAATAATAGGCCATTTCAGTATGGTAACATTCAATATTTATTTAGCCTCTGGCTCCAGACACAGTATTAAACTAGTTCGGGAGCCGAAGGATCCATTACTTTGACCTGTGTAATTATGTCAATAAAGATTTTTATTATTTTATTTATTTATTTAATATCGTTAGATCTTTGAATGGAATAAAAAAAATCCAATGCCAAGAAAGACAAAATTACCCAGTTCACAACTTCAAGGGCCCGTAAAAAAAATAAAATCACATAAAAAAGATTTCCGTTTGGCTTTTAAAAACTTGCTCTATCTATCAGGTAGCTACCCTGAAAATTTCATTTTATTATTCAAAAGGCTTCAATCGAAAAAATTAAATCTAAATGTGGTAAGTGCAAAATTTTACTTTACATGATGATTAATTTAAACAAAGTAAAACCAATTATAGATTGTCTAATCTAAAAATGAACGCCCCTCCACTAAACTTAATTGTTTCAATGTGTGAGGACAAATAATTATTGAACCACTTTATATGTGTGCGCGCGTCAATTCTACTGCAAACTTTGACACTCGCGCACTGATTTGTCAACTAATCGGGCGATCAGTTCAGGTGCCTAGCATTGTATGGCGGGGAGAGCGCGCTATGTACGGAATGACACGTCCGTTCTGTCGTGCATCGCGTCATTTATGCACTAGTTGGCCAACTGGTCCTGTCGTTCGGGCATGGACGGGACTGGAGGACTGAACGACCAATGAGGCAGACCAATTTGTGTGTATTGCGTCTATACACGTACTTTGAATGTGAGCGTAAACACAGTGGAGGGGCGTTCATTTTTAGATTAGACAATCTATACAAGGTGTTAAATAACAAGAAATATTTAAAATGGCCCCCTGTTGCCTAATGCAAGTGCGACATCACCGGAAAAAGTTATTTTTTTAAACGTCTGAATGCCTTCTATTATTAATGGTTTCTTCTGCTACTCTCAATTTCCGGGTTAATTCGTCCAAATTGCGGCATTATCTCTTACAATGTGCTTAAATTGATGTCTGAACTTTAATGGCGGACGGCAGTATTTTAATGTTTTATTTTTTGATATCTCAATAATCTTAATTCTGTAAATAAAACAAAGCAGGTATTTTTTATTCAATTTACATTTGTTTCCCCTAAAAACTCTTAATTCATCCACCGATTTATTGATATAGTCGTAATGTCTATTGCAAGCATTGCAAGACGAATATTTACATCTTCCATAAAAACAATTAAAACTGTGTCTATGGAGCGGCAACGTCACGTCAGCCGGTTGACATTTGTGCGTCGTGTGGAGCGGCAACGTCTCATCAGCCGCTCGATATGCGGTGGTCGTGCGGCGCGGCAACGTCGCGTTAGCGTCTCGTCCAGGTGGTCGTCCTGCGGCGCGACAATGCCACATCACCCTTCGCCCATGTAATTGTCGTGCGGCGCGGCACCGTCGCATCAGCGTCTCGTCCATGTAGTTGTGCGGCGCGACAACGTCGCAACACCCTCTCGCCCATGCGACTATCGAGCGGTGTGGCAACGTCACCTCAGCCTCTCACCCATGCTGTGCCCATGCGATTACAGCACGAGCGACCCCACTACTCGACCGACTATAAAGATGCTACCTCGTTGAAAGAAACTAACACCCAGTTTCTGCCGCAGCTTCTTTGACCAATTTTCATGAAACAAGAAAACTCTCCACCAATTCAACACCTTTTGATCAAAAATTATGCATGCATGCACGCACGCTCACACACCTTATATTCCAATTAACAAGATTTGAATTCAATAATATTTACAATATTATTAAATTGTGTATGAAGAAGGAAATCAGATGAGAAACTGTAATATTATTCCAAAAAAACAATAATTGAACGCAGTTCATTCATCAACAAACACCAATTACGCTATGTTTCCAAAGCTGAATTATGATTAAACATACAATTTTAACTGTGATCAATGTTTTTAACATCCACGGAAAACAGGCCTAACTTCAATTCAGCTTCTACCAGCAATAATATTTATTTTTATTTATTAAAAAAATACAAAATACAAATGCTACTCACTGCAGCGCTGCAATGTGAACAGCACCATCACGAGCGGCTTAGAGATGGACTCGGACTCCTCCCACTTCTCGATGATCCATGCTGACTGCAGCGCTATGGAGACCAGGAAGTATGCGAGCGTCACCGCGCCGGCCACGCGGAACTTGCGAATCAGCACTTCGATTAGACCAGCCTGCAATTGGAGAATAAGATTTGTATGTATTACCTGTGGCTTTGATATCATTTGAATTGCCAATACACACGAAAACAAACAAAAATATAAAAAGATGTCATAATCAACTAGCATATTATTAAGCCATTAAAAATCTATATTCTCAATTAAATGGTGCTGTTTAATTAATTTTCTCAATTATATCCTGAATGTTCAATCAGTAAATGAACATTTCATAAACAACAAGGTAAATAATGAAAATCCCCTTGCCTAGACAAATCATTAAAATTTGCATGCATTATGAGTCACAAGGTACCATATTGATATTTCAATTCATATAGTTTTCATTCAAATACAAATACCTTGTAGTTCCATAACTACCAACTATACAATATGCCATATCAAGCATATAATATTCATAGCAGATTGTATTGAGTTCCTTCCTAATATCTTTTCATACATCTAATAGGCCATCTACATGTCTGCCGAACAACATGACAAACAACGAACACATAGGGACGGCGCTATATAGAGAAGCGAGAAGGAAATAAGTACATTTCTTTTCTTTGTATATTCCCTATGTGTTCGCTGTTTGTCACGTTCGGCAGACGTGTGGATGGCCTATAAAGTCTAAACATTCAAACTGTCACAATTAATATTAATTATATAGGAGTGTAGAGACAAATTCACAATCTATTTCATGTGTATAGAATACACAAAGAAGCAACATTTTAATAAAATGTTAGAGTGAACCTGCCCTGGCTACACGTCCTGACCATGGGTGTAATGCTGTTCTTTACGAATAAAGCTTAACAATTTTTTTGTTTGAATAAATAACTTAATGTTATTATTAACTATGGGTCCAAATGCAAAACTTAGATAGCCCATTTATCGAGGAAGACAATATTGGGTTGAGAGTTGAGTTGGTCAAGTGGCCGGCCCGGATTGGTGTGAAAGGGTTTGAGTCCTGTCTCATGATCAATTTTTTACTATTCTCTATAAATTTATAAGAAAATCGTATATCATCACTAGGAGAGATGTGATGCAGGTAAAACCGCAGTGCACAGCTAGTACTAAAAACATTATACTGAAGAGGAAGCCACTTTCTTTTAAACTATGTACTGAAGTATACTTTATGTACAGACTTTTTTCTCCCTTTCCCTCCATATTAGGAATGCTTTTAATGTTAATACACCATAGTTACATTCATAACTATTTGATACAATCATTGAAATTTCAATCAATACAAAATGGTGCCTCACAAATATCTTAGTAATTAGATTAATTAATTGAACTATATAGTTATGGACAGCTAACCTATTTATAATTGCAATGAAATGGGTACTTACTTGAAATAAATATGTTGAGAAGAAAGAGATGAGTATGGATGTTATAGCCAACACGAGACAAAGGTCCTGAAAGCTACAAATAATTTATTAATACAATTTGTTTCCAGTATTAAATTAATAACATTTTAGAGCATAATCCGTCCAATGAGTTACATTAAAAGGGGTTTCTTTAGAGAACTGCCGCACGTATTATAGGTTTTTTGTGGGTGGGGGATGGGGGGGAGGAGGGGGGGACCCTCCCACCAAAAGGGGAAAGTTAGGAAACCAATAGTTTTGGAGAAAAATCAATTTTCCTATTCTAACCTCAAAATGTATGGAATTGGTGTAACAAAAATTTTACGGTACATAAATAAAATACAAACAAGTTGTGAAAACCTACGTAGTTTTTTTTATTTGAGTGGGAATCGCCCTAAAGTCGCTTCTGGCACTCGCCGGCCGCTGCCGCGGCACGCTCGCTTCGCTCGCTCGGCTCGTGCGGCAGTTCAAGAGTAAACCTAACACGCTCGTCGCTTCGCTCCTCGCTACCTATTTGGATATTAAAAATAAAAGTTTAATAGTTTTTTAACCTACCTACGTAGATTTTTTTTTGTTTGAGTAGGAATCGCCCTAAAATCGCTTTTGGCACTCGCCGGCCGCAGCGTAAAGTCACAGTACAGTGAAATGGAACGTCTTAGTCCGCTTTTTTGCACAACAAACGGATAAATGCACTTTTTTCGCACAAAAAATTATTAACTTTAAAAATTAATAACTAAAAAACTACAAGTTTCCTAACGATAATATTTTGGAATTACAATCTTACATTACCTAGCTAACTAAAAATATAAATATTTCCAACAAATTCGTGCGGCAGTTAACTAAAGCCAACCCCATTAAAATTTTAAAGAATATTGTAAAATACTTACAAGAACAAAAGAAGCAATCCCCCTCGGCTCTTCGGGAACAGACTCCAACAGTTGAATAATAAATCGCAACACATAAATAGCATTTGAAACACAAGACACGTTGAATATCTCGGCACTGATACTTTCATTTTCACGCGTTTGCTGAAAACGTGTTTTATAGACGAAGTTTTCCTTATTTTAATTAAATTTATTTAAAAACAAAAATCTCGCAAAACAGTTTTGTTTCAAATGTGACAGTGACGTTTCAAGTACCAAGTATGAAGTATCGTCAGAAATCAATACCATGTATTATTAATTCGCTGTGTGGCTGTAATCAATACAAAACACCGTAGATTACAGAGAAGCCTTGATGCCCTTGGCCCTTGGCCTTCGTGGAATATTTCTTGAAATTATTTATAAAGTCTTTATAAAGTCCATAATGGCCTTTAAAGACGAAGGGTGCAATTTTGTAAATTGTATGTTTATTTTTCTGTATATATATCGAATCAAGATTCTTTAATCTTTTCAATTAAATAATTTTGCCATACTTTAGGAACAAAAGAATTGTATATATTAAGTATAAACGAAGTTACATTATTATTACTCACGTAATAAGTTAATATAAAATATTATATAAAGAAAATAATTTATATGCGTGTAAAAGGAAAGTAAAGGGAAAGTAGCTTTAATTTATGATTAAAAATGAATAAAATACAAATATATGTTTTCATTGAACCCATTTAACTGTAAATAAAATAATTTTCACACTTCCCTGTTCTGAAAAGCAAAACAGCATAAAATTTAATGAAAATTAATGTTTAACTTATTCTAAAAAATGACGTTTATTTTCGCGGCATAATGTTGAAGTCGATACTCGATAAACGACCTATCACTAAAATGTATAAAATATGTTGACATTTTCCTCTGGTGTGTAATATCATTTTAATACAAAGCTATAATGTGTTTATAAGCTCGGAATATTTTTGTAATTATTAAAAGTAAGTTTAATGCTCGCATCATTAAAAAAGAAAACCATTTCTTACTAAATAAAATAACTTCCGTCGACATTACGACAGGAAAAGGAAGTATCTCATATTGAAAGTGCTTGGCGCTCGCTCTGATTTATCCATATCCTGTTTTAAGTATGAAATAGAAAAGCAAGATATTTTTATTATTTCGTACAAAATGTTTATTCTACAGAAAGGGCAAATTATGATTAGAACAATATTGTCTAAATACTTCACGGTGACAATGGATATAACATGATTGGGGTTATAAATATAATTTGTATTTAGTTTTTGTTTACACGATTTTAAAACTTGGAATTTTAATGAAGTTTAATTCAATAATTAATTTCAGAAGAAGTGAAAGGTCAAGATGACCTCAGAGTTTTGTGCGGACGATGTTTTGGTTCAATTAACATCACCACCAGTTTTTGTAAGTACTTACATTTTATTTTATTTTTCAATATATTCTTGTGGGTAGGTTAGCAAGTCCTTATTAATGTTTTATAGCACATGCAATTATCTGGTATAAAGGCTGCTACATACTAGTAGATTTTATTTTAAACATTAAGAAGATACAGTTGGATAGCCTTCAATTAATACAATATATTGTATAGAATCTATAGTAACAGATTTTTATCTTTTACATCTCAATGTCTTTTACTCATTTTGTTAATGTGTTTTAAAATTGTGTTTAAAATATTTTATTCAATGGTTGTCATTTATTTACAATCAAAACTGGATGTTATATTAAGCCTTGCTGTTATGGACATAATATCTATGTAATTACTTCTATTATGTAGGTACTTGAATAAGAACATGTAAAACTACATTAATTATGAAAATAAGATTTTAATTTAATGTTTCTAGCGCTGGACAATGGACATGTTATATAGGTACCATATTTGTGCCACATAACATCAACGCTATGCAACATGAGCTAACAAAATTGTTATCGTATTTGACTTATAATGTATTTAATACACTTTAGTCAATCAAAATCATGGATAGCAATCATATTGTTGTTGCATATAAATGTTTTTATTAACTGATAGTTACATGTGACATATAGATTACCGTCTAAGAGAAATTGAACAAACTTTAATTCAATTTCACAGTATACATATTATACAATATACAATTACTTAACCAATGCAAACTATTTCTATTTTTATGAAAACAACATATTTATTTTATGTTTTTTAGCAGCATAAAATCCAAAATATCAAATTACAATTTCAGTCGGAAGCAACATGCAGCACAAGTGCAACACCAACAACAATAAGGGTACAGACTTCTTCAGTAGCGGTGGAGCTTGGTCGGAGGCTGTTACTGGCCGCTCGAGCTGGCGACACCGCTGAAGTACTAGAATTGATGGCTAAGGGCGCTCCCTTCACAACCGACTGGCTTGGCACCTCGCCTTTACACTTGGCTGCCGCTAACAAACATGTGGAAACTTGTGCAGTGTTATTACGTGCTGGTGTGAGTAGGGACGCTCGAACTAAAGTGGAAAGGACCCCATTGCACATGGCCGCTCATGCTGGCAATGCATCGGTGATCACTCTGCTGATTAATCATGGAGCTAGTATTGATTGCCGGTGAGTGTTGTTTTGTTATAGATATTTAAAGTTTAAATTGAAAATATCTTAGAAAATATTAAAATATAACTTTATACATTTTATTTGTATTCCGTGTGTATTCCTATGTATAAAATGTATGTACAAGATAGTTAATTCTGCTCGTCAATTCAAATAATAATTTGACAAATAAAAAAAAATCAAATAATCACATTTCATCAAATAATAATTTTAATATTTTATTAAGAAATTATTTCAGTAATACCATGTCTGGTTCACTACATACAAAAGACGATTAATGCCATCCGTCTACCAATAGATGCCGCTAAGTGTATCATTTTAACCAGCAAGAAACAAAATTAGATTTAATTGCAATTTCATTGCTTTTTATAATTTTTTACATACTTTTGTAAATGGAACCTACCTATTTAATTTAATTTTCACTCGATTTTAACTAATTTTACAGAAAAGTTTATATTCAAAACAACGCCATCTCATGAAACTACTATAAACAAGTTATTCTCCTCCGATTTGGCGATGCTAAACGAATACTAGATGGCACTAAGACGTTTTTACGTTACTTTTCACGTTTTTAACACAGACTAATAATAATATCACAGACCACAGACTAATAATAATATATTATGTACTACGTTTTTAATACATAACCTCATTGCCTTTGCAGTACCATGGCAGTACCTATAAAAAATATTGTAAATGGGTTAAAGCCGTTATTAATTATTACTAACCGCGTTCCTGTAGCGGCTTATATTAGGTAGGTACCTAGTGTATTGATCGTTTTCATACGAAAAATGAATTGTCGGAAAACTTGCGAGATTGTGTGAATATTTGATTGCAAGATCTCATTACAAAATAATATACATAATACAACCTATACTTAAACCGTAGTAAGTATATTATTTCTAGTCACATTTAATTATAAGTATATAAATTATAAATAAATATTAAAGGACAATATTACACAAATCGACCTAGTCCCAGAGTAATCTCAATTAAGGCTTATGTTGTGGGTACTTGACGATGATAAATATAATTTAATATTTTATAAAAAATAATCAAGTTCATCACACAAATATTTGCCCTGACCGGGGATCGAACCCGGGACCGTCAGCTCAGTAGGCAGTTACTTTACCTCTGCGCCAACCGCGTCGTTAAGAATATCAAGAAATCATCATAATGATAATAAATCGAAACTAAAGTTAAATACCTACCTAACTACGTCATCTTGTTTTATTTTCTAAATAATCCTATCAGATTACCTTTATATGAAGTATGAACCAAAAAATTTTGAGATTTAAACCGTAGAAAAGGTTTTGAATGATGCTTTGCGTTTTTTTTCTTTATGCGCCTAAAATTAAATATTTCGACATCGATTCCCATAAGAATGAAGTATTTTCCCGTTATAAAAAGTACTTTATGCGCCTAAAATTAAATATTTCGACATCGATTCCCATAAGAATGAAGTATTTTCCCGTTATAAAAAGTAGCCTATGTTCATCAGGTAGGTATAATTTTTGCTTCGAATGGTGAAATAATTTTTCAAATCAATCCAGTAGTTTCGGATCCTATCCAATACAAACAAACAAACAATCAAATCATTTCTGTTTTATAGATAAATACGAAAGTTACTCCGTCATAGTAGGACAAAATAGAAAATAGTGGGACCACAAGAAAATAGGTATTCCCGCACGCGTCTGAACCGATTTTGACGGAAATTTCGATATACATACTAGAGATGTAACGGAGCTTCGATTCCGGTTCCGTTAAGTCGGAACTTCCGATTATTATTACACTTTCGGTTCCGACTTCGGTTCCGATACTTTTGTATCGGATGTTAATCGGAGGTCGAACGAAACAAAGCGGGCGGCGCGCGACGGCCTGTACCGAACAGGTTCATACATGTCGCGCGGGGAATCCCCCGACCCCCACTACGTGCACTCTATAATCAATTATTTTTTCACTTGTTAGTTGTTACAAAGCATCAAAGCTTTTGTTCATAAAGTACAATACATTACTTTTGGAGTCCATTTTGATTTAATTTGCTTTAGCTATTGTTCATTTATTGTAATGTCACCAAATGTAACACGCTACTTTGGGTTTTAATTTTAATTAAACTTTAAATTCATTAATTTTATCTTTTGTTCATTTGGAATTATGCCAATTTTTTTCACAGTTGTTTTTTATTTTATAATAAAAAATAAAAATGAAAAGAATTGACTATAAATCATGTTTTATTTGTCTTTAAACAAACTGACCCTGCCTCCGATTTCGATTCCGATTTCGATTCCGATTCCGATAAACCAAATTTGAAAACTCCGATTCCGATTTCGGTTCCGATAAAACTACCTCCGTTACATCCCTGATACATACACGGTACATACCTACGTTGAAAAAGGACATCTCAATTTTGTTGCATAAATAGGATTCAAGGTGTAGGAACAGGGATTGAATAAGGCACACGGTTGAAGCCGTAGAATGAAAGTTGGTAATTTATAAGATTAATTTATTGTAAAATAAACTAACTACCTACTTCATTTTACTTAAACATATTCTATTTATCATTCATTGACTTATCATAAACTTTTGAGTCTAGTTAGGTACTAGTACCTATTATGTGAAAATTTTGAAAAAAATGTTTTCTTCAGGAAATTATTAGCATTAATTACCTTGTCTTGTCATTAATTTATTTACCTACTTGGTAATAATCGGTCGAACACTTGTTTAAAGTTTATTTTCCTTGTCTTTTCCAGGTAATCTAAATTATTTAATTTTTGCAGTAGGTAATAAATTCATTTCGGCTTGAACAGACAAGGCCATTAGGTGAAGCGAGATTGCCAAATATGGGTGATCTGTAGATTGCCGTCCTGCTGTCGAGCGTTCGCGGTACGGACGCCGCGCTGTTGCCGCACTGTGCATTTTGTATGAAAACAAACGACCGGCCGTGCGCCGTACGACAAACGCACAGCTTCGGCACTGTAGCGACTAGCGGTCCGATACGAAACGCATAAATTGAAAGAGCCATAAGTGTTGGAACAACATTCCACCACCATTTAACCAGTTTGACAAATATTATAATAATTTTCGTTTCCAATACCGGAGACATATTTTAAAATCCTGTTCTAACCCTGCATTTGTATCGAATTACAGTTTACACATAAACTTTAATTAAATATTTATTTTATTTACTGGTTATAATATAACATAACATTATATAGACCGTTATTTTCTGCCTATTTATCATTATAATTATAAACATTGTAAGTATATGTTAACGGAAATGTATGTAATCCGTCATTGTATAAAATTCCCAGGAAATGTATGTAATTCCTAAAATCGCATGGAAATGTGTGAAATAAATTATTTTATAGTACACATTTCCTAGGAAATCCATACATTACCTAACTAACAGTCGGAAATGTAAAACATCTAAGATATTGGAAGGTACGCGGGACGAGGGGTATGTATGTCGCAATCGGATTGTATAATCCGCCGAATTATAAACGGCCGGCATTTTGTAATATGCCGAAAATTCGTAATCAGAAATTTTTGGTTTGGATAAGGGGGTGGGTTAGGTTAGGTTCGTGTTTTTTAGAACTATACAGAAATAGGAGCCCCACGAAGTGGGGCTCCGTCGGCTCGCGACCGTCTTTTTGTAGAATGTTTGAAAAAGACGAATTTCGGCATATTACAAAATGCCGGCCGTTTGTAATACGGCGGATTATACAATCCAACTGCGACATGTACACGGGGACGGCAGGACGAGGGGACTGATGTCACAAATCTGCGTTACGGCGGGGGCACACGATGCGTTGCGGCGGCGGTCCGGCGCCGGAGCGGTGTCGCTGCGTCGTCTTTACATAGAAATATCTGTGGCATGTCACACGATGCGCTCCGGCGCCGCACCGGACTTGCAACCACCAAGACGAGGCGGGGAGGGGTGAATGCGGTGCGACGTCGGAGCGGCACCGCTCAGTTGTTTTGCGTCACAAGGAAGGACACGCTGTGCAACGCTGCTACGACGCCGCTGCGACAGAACAACGTTACGGCGCCGCACCACTCGTGTGCCCACTGACACGGTGAAATCTTTGCGGTGCGGCGCCGCAACGCATCGTGTGCCCCCGCTCTTACTCAAATTTAGGTATTTAACGTCGCAACGTGGTTCGCGGGACATCACGCTCACGTAAACATAGCGCAATCCATTTTATAGACCATCTTCATACTTGATATTTTTTTTTATATTTTTATTGAAATTGATTCCAGAAGATTACTGGGAACTTTAAAAATTCATTTTGTTACTTTTATTAGTAGGTACGATCCTTATGTGTATTTTAGTGAATTCAACCAACTTAAAAAAGTGTGACTATTTTACAACAATTTGAATATGAATTGTATTATTGTATATTGTATACATATTATTCATATATCGAAGCTTTTTAAGAAAATATGTATCTATAAAATACTTTAAGAATTATTATCATACATAATATTATGTTACCGGCAATATATTAAACCCGGCATTGTATTTGTATGCAATTCTTAGTAAATGTATGTTATTCTGAGAAACAGTCGGAATGCAATAAATTAAATTCGTCACATTACCTATATCTTTAAATCTGAACTTTTCCTAATTAGCAAACACATTTGCAAATGTGGGTGGTTTTTGGGGTAGCTATTAACCAATATGAGGTCAAAACTAAAATCCAACATGGCGCCGACGAAAATTTGAAATCTTTTCGTCATGGGTGTCATTTTCAAGGAGTTGGAGTAGCTATTAATCAATATGAGGTCAAATTTAAAATCCAAAATGGCGCCGACGAAAATTTGACATCATTTCGTCATGGGTGTCATTTTCATGGTAATTGGGGTATCTATTAAGTATTAACCAATATGAGGTCAAAACTAAAATCCAAGATGGCGCCGACGAAAATTTTACATCTTTTCGACACGGGTGTCATTTTCATGGTTTTTGGGGTAGCTATTAACCAATATGAGGTCAAAACTAAAATCCAAGATGGCGCGGACGAAAATTTTACATATTTTCGTCATGGGTGTCATTTTCATGGTTTTTAGGGTAGCTATTAACGAATATGAGGTCAAAACTAAAATCCAAGATGGCGCCGACGAAAAATTTGACATATTTTCGTCATGGGTGTCATTTTCATGGTTTTTGGGGTAGCTATTAACAAATATGAGGTCAAAACTATAATCCAAGATGGCGCTGACGAAAATTTGACTTTTTTTCGTGATGGGTGTCATTTTCAAAGTTTTTGGGGTAGCTATTAACGAATATGAGGTCAAAACTGAAATCCAAGATGGCGCTGACGAAAATTGTACATCTTTTCGTCATGGGTGTCATTTTCACGGTTATTAGGGTATCTATTAACCAATATGAGGTCAAAACTAAAATCTAAGATGACGCCGACGAAAATTTTACATCTTTTCGTCATGGGTGTCATTTTCATGGTAATTGGGGTATCTATTAACCAATATGAGGTCAAAACTAAAATCCAAGATGGCGCCGACGAAAATTTTACATCTTTTCGACATGGGTGTCATTTTCATGGTAATTGGGGTATCTATTAACCAATATGAGGTCAAAACTAAAATCCAAGATGGCGCCGACGAAAATTTTACATCTTTTCGACACGGGTGTCATTTTCATGGTTTTTAGGGTAGCTATTAACGAATATGAGGTCAAAACTAAAATCCAAGATGGCGCCGACGAAAAATTTGACATATTTTCGTCATGGGTGTCATTTTCATGGTTTTTGGGGTAGCTATTAACAAATATGAGGTCAAAACTATAATCCAAGATGGCGCTGACGAAAATTTGACTTTTTTTCGTGATGGGTGTCATTTTCATGGTTTTTGGGGTAGCTATTAACCAATGTGAGGTCAAAACTAAAATCCAAGATGGCGCCGACGAAAATTAAAAGATGTAACTTTTAGACACGGGTGTCATTTTCATGGTTTTTGGGATAGCTATGTAGGTATTATCAAATCCCCAATGTAACCGTCGATAAATAGGTATATTTTTCTTACTCCTTTAAAGTAAACTTAAATTAAATAACAAAAACGTAAACAACTACAGTTTTGTAGAAAGACTTAAAAAAACAATTTTAAAGAACATTGAAATGCATATTTAGAATTTAGAAATGTAATATAAAACGCAAGTCTGTGGCAATCATCATCTGTGTTTATATTCTGACAGATATTATTAACTTTAAATATATTCGCTAAACTATATTTAAAATATAGTTTATCTAAAACATTTAAACGAAGAGAATAAAATAAAAAAGAACGTGTGTGCCGAAAAAAGTGGCAGGAGTGAATTTTCTTTGGCGAGATTCATAGATACCAAAATCGCCGCCTTGCTCCATAACGCGACAGTATTACCATGACGCGATCTTGAAATTCGATGACCATCTTGGATTTTAGATTTGGCCTCATATTCGTTAATAGCTACCCCAAAAACCATGAAAATGACACCCATCACGAAAAAAGTCTAATTTTCGTCAGCGCCATCTTGGATTATAGTTTTGACCTTATATTCGTTAATAGCTTCTCCAAAAACCATGAAAATATGACACCCATGATGAAAAGATGTCAAACTTTTCGTCGGTGCCTTCTTGGATTTTAGTTTTGACCTCAAACGGGTTAATAGCTACCCCAAAAACCATGAAAATGACACCCATAACGAAAAGATATACAATTTTTTCAGTTTTGACCTCATATTGGTTAATAGCTAGTAGCTACCCCAAAAACCATGAAAATGACACCCATGACGAAAAGATGTAAAAGTTTTGTCGGCGCCATCTTGGATTATAGTTTTGACCTCATATTGGTTAATAGCTTCTCCAAAAACCATGAAAATATGACACCCATGATGAAAAGATGTCAAACTTTTCGTCGGTGCCTTCTTGGATTTTAGTTTTGACCTCAAACGGGTTAATAGCTACCCCAAAAACCATGAAAATGACACCCATAACGAAAAGATATACAATTTTTTCAGTTTTGACCTCATATTGGTTAATAGCTAGTAGCTACCCCAAAAACCATGAAAATGACACCCATGACGAAAAGATGTAAAAGTTTTGTCGGCGCCATCTTGGATTATAGTTTTGACCTCATATTGGTTAATAGCTACCCCAAAAACCATGAAAATGACAGCCATAACGAAAAGATGTAAAATTTTCGTCGGCGCCATAATGGATTTTTGTTTTGACCTCACATTGGTTAATACCTACCCCAAAAACCATGAAAATGACACCCATGACGAAAAGATGTAAAAGTTTCGTCGGCGCCGTCTTGGATTATAATTTTGACCTCACATTGGTTAATACCTACCCCAAAAACCATGAAAATGACACCCATCACGAAAAAAAGTCAAATTTTCGTCGGCGCCGTCTTGGATTATAATTTGGACCTCATATTCGTTAATAGCTACCCCAAAAACCATGAAAATGACGCCCATCACGAAAAAAAGTCAAATTTTCGTCAGCGCCATCTTGGATTATAGTTTTGACCTCATATTTGTTAATAGCTACCCCAAAAACCATGAAAATGACACCCATGACGAAAATATGTCAAATTTTTCGTCGGCGCCATCTTGGATTTTAGTTTTGACCTCATATTCGTTAATAGCTACCCCAAAAACCATGAAAATGACACCCATGACGAAAATATGTAAAAGTTTTCGTCGGCGCCATCTTGGATTTTAGTTTTGACCTCATGTTGGTTAATAGCTACCCCAAAAACCATGAAAATGACACCCATGACGAAAAGATGTACAATTTTCGTCGGCGCCATCTTGGATTTTAGTTTTGACCTCATATTGGTTAATAGCTACCCCAAAAACCATTAAAATGAAACCCATGACGAAAAGATGTACAATTTTCGTCAGCGCCATCTTGGATTTCAGTTTTGACCTCATATTCGTTAATAGCTACCCCAAAAACTTTGAAAATGACACCCATCACGAAAAAAAGTCAAATTTTCGTCGACGCCATCTTGAATTGTTTCACCCCACCAATCTATTCAACAACCCATAAAAAAGAGCATCTCAGGCAAGGTCATTTTTAAAACATAATTTTAAATTACAAATAATTGGAATATGAAACATAAACAGTTTACTCTTATAAAGTATCAAATATTTCAAATCGCGAAAACGACAGTGCACGCACAGTAATCTTTTTCTAATTCGTTTTATTTTTGGGACGAGGAGCGATACACCCGTCCTTCCAAGATCGCTTCTGAGCGCGGTCTGACGACCCGCGAGAGCAAAATGTATGAAGAAATCGACAAGTATTTTTAAATTAGCTAATAATTGAAATAAAATTTTGATTTAGATACAAAAAAATTATCAGAATCTATAAAGGACTATATGTATATCCCTCAATAATTTATAGGTAAGAAGATAGATTAGGCTTTTAATTTTCTTAAAATTGTACCGTTTTAGACCCCATTTTTTTGCATTTTATGCGATCATTGTGCTGGGAAAATCGTATTTCAGCGACAATTTTGTATGACGTCGTACAATTTTTATAAGATGATCGTAGATCTGAATATATTATCTTTAAATTAAGATATTACTTTGTTCTCACGTGTAATTGCTTTGAGTTAAAATGGTACCGTAAAATAGCGTTTTTTGGTAAAAATCGGTAATAGCACCCTTAAATAAATGAAAATTTGATTTGATTGAATATAAGTTGATTTAAGAAATGTTAATTAGTAAGATAATATGAACATATTATTATTATTTTACGGTAAGACTGTTACCCGATTGTCTCAATAAGTGCTATAATAAAAAAAAATAACGTGTTTTATTACAGAAATCATTTACTTTATTTACATTTCCTAATACGATATTGGAATTATATATAATTCCAAGGAAGATTATACATTTACTAGGATATGTATGCATTAAATAGTTTATTAAACAATATTTTATACATTTCCTAAGTGGCATCGGCATTGTACACATTTCCTATTAGTTTGAGACCCATTCGTTAAAAAGTCTTCAAATAACGTTTGTTTTATTATCTCGAAACTGCAATTAATAAAAAATGAAAATAATTTTTTTTAATAATTAATAAAAAATATCCTGTCCAGGATTTTTCCAGTCAAACCATTTTTAATAAGGTCAGGTGGGGTAAGTGAAACTCAGGGGGAACTGAAACGCTCATTCATAACTATAAAACTAATAAGTGTATCGATACTTCGCTCTTAGTCGGTAAAACAGAATGGCGATGTGGTTTTATTGATAAAACATAGATGTCGCTATCATCATTTTCTACACCAATACACAAAAAAGAATTTTTTCAACTGTCAGTTGTCAAAACACGAGTTGGAGGAGTGATGTTTTCGGTTTTCGTAAAAGTTTTAAAAGAAGTGTTTTAAATGTACCTAATGGTAAGTACTGAGTAAAAAGTATGTACTTTCGAGTCCAATGATTATATTTCGATAAATCCTACGGATAATTGAGTTTTGGCTTTGGTAAAAACTAAACCTAAAAAAGTGTCAAGTGGGGTAAGTGAAACCTAATACACGGGGAAAGAGAAACGTATGTTTCACTTCCCCCGTATCAGAAATCACAAACATTTTTACGTGATTAAAAATGTTGGTGATCATAAATTTACTGTTTGTGTCTAAATGATATTTTTATTTGTTATTAATTGCTTTTATTGCTTAATAACGTAAACCTTAAAATTGGCTTGCATTTTAGTATAAAATTGGGTAACAAATTTGGTGATCATTTAATATTTTTGAAAATTTTTTTTTCTTACTTTGGTGATCAGTTAAAATTTTGCCTTTTTGATAAATTTTGATAGATCAAAAATAGGAAGGTATTTTTTGGCAAATTGTAAAAATTACGCTTATCAATCGGAGATCGGTTTTATTGTACTCACATTATATTATCTTTTTTCAGGTTACTAAAAGATGCCTCGAAATTATATACGTAAAACGAACAAAGCTGCCTACTCTACAGAGCAACTTCAAGAGGCATTTTAACTTCTATGTGTAAAACATGCAACAACTGAATTATTTCATAGCTTTATTAATGTGCCTGTAAGCAAACTTTTAAGTCAGTAAAGAAATTTATTTTTATTTTGTTTTTCATTTCACTACCTATAATTTCTGTTTTAAATTTTATACAAATGTTTGAGACATCTGACCATGGTAACTATGTTTCACTTACCCCAAAATACCTTTTTTGTTTTCTTTTCTAAAACTAAGCCTTATATTGATTGTAGAATATAGACATTAGAGAAACAAACTCTGAATTGTTGCCTTAGTCAGGTAATCGTTGCATAAATACAACATTTAACTATATTTCTGACGTTTGTTTCACTTACCCCTTTCCAGGGGCAAGTGAAACAAAACCATAGTCTGAAGATATTGATTGTTTTCTCGCTTATGGTAAGACTAAAGAGCTGTTTGTCATAACTCCATGAATCATTGGCTAAAGGAGAGTACTGTGCAAGAAATGCTACTGCATCAGATGCCGTTACGTTAAAATACAAGTAAAGTATGTTTCACTTCCCCCACTTGACCTTACACTTAATTTATTATAAAATTGGTCTCATTCTATTATTACGCCGTTGCACTTCGACTTATATTCGGATCTTAGACCACTATTAGGATTTGTATACAATTCCTTGATTTCATACATTTCCGGTAACATATACATAATTTAATTTTATTTATTTACATTAAGTATATACATAATTACATACTGATATTATATCTACCTATACATATATATATATGTATACCTATCATGTTTTAACTGATGAATTTATTTATTAGTATTTATCATATTAATAGAAATATATCTTTCACATAATATACTCATGTTAAATTATCATTATATACAATTCTAGACTGAAACTCCAATAGTCACTTGGGGTCACTGAAAATCAGTGGTGGTGAGGTATTAATCACCTTGCCATCATATACTGAGTTGGCTCCATTTGTCAGGTCACTCACTGCCACATTACAGTTCTTAGGAATAAGATTATTTTTATTTAATTATTTTTCTTTTTATTTCTTTTTGTTTTTCCTTCGTTTATAAATGTATCTCGTGTTGTGATCTTGACAATAAATGTGTTTTATTTATTTATTTATTTAATGTCCCTTACTGCATGCTTTTCATGCAGTTGTCCGCACCATATGTATTGTGGTCTTTGTCCATACACACTTTCTCCAAAGCCCTGCTTTGGTCTTGTTTGATGTATAAGCTCCTGTATATTAGTAAAAGTTAATCAAATATTTAATTCTTATTTCTTGAAATTTGGTATAGTATTCTTTGTGTGATACAAATCAAAACCAACAGTCAGGTTAGGTAGACTACAATTTACAAAACTGGCAGGGTTGCCATGCAATGGTTGGTGGTTAATGAAACACTTGACTCGACTGTAAGCTTGTATTGAACTGCTTAAACTGTAGAACAACAGGACTATATATTCTAGACGCACACATACAATAGATTACACACTACACTGTAAACTGTAGAATTAATATTAAAGACATAGTTCACTATATATTTTGTAGTCTTTGATTATTTATACAACAGACTAGAAATAAATACTATGTATGCGATTATACCTATTCTAGCCATCCATTTTAGTGTTCCTTAAAATTAAGTACATCTTAGTCAAAGGACAACTTATTGTGTGTTTGCCCGTAATGCACTCATAATAATTTTAAGTTGAATGTTTGTCATTCTTTATGTACCAAACACAGTCACGGCCACGGCGCTCATTCCATTTTACTGGTATTAAAACAGATGAAATCCTTCATGATCCCATATCCTTCTTAGTAGCAAATGTAGAAATCCCTTTCTTGTGTCTACAATGTTTTTGTGGAGAATCGTATTAACATTTGGGATGGATTAATTCTTCTCCTCTCCTGAACAAATTTGTTATTGCGAACGTAAGCAATAAGTCTGTAATAAAACAATCTTATATTGGGTTACAAATCCATAAACCAATCATTAAAAATCATGTTTGTAAAAATTTATGTTCAGAGAAAATATCAGTTTACCATATAAAGCTTATTTTCTGCCGTTTTTCTGCCTGTAGATTCTACATAAAACAAACAAAGCTTCTCGTTTTGGTTTTGACAGAATCTCGTAAATAAACTGAACTAAATACCAGTCATAATAATGTAGGTACTCTGTGAGTCAGCTTTGTCTATATAATTAAAAATCCGAGTAGGTACAAAATATTATGTTGACAGTTGACAGTTGACACTTGACGCCAAAGACTTGAAAATAAAAGGTACGTGTACATATATTTACATTAGTGCCATCTAGTGGCTCTGGAAGGAATAGAACATCAAGTCAGTGTTTAACGTGCCATCTAGTGTGTTAAAAGCAAAAGACTAAGAGATATAATCGAACATGTAGTACGTTATTTCCCCACGGGCGCTTTAATTGCGTAAATTCATAGTGCAACTTTTTTTGTATGGAGTGCACCGTCTGTTGTATACGTAGTATATTATTATTAGTCTGTGGTAATACATACTTACTATAAATTAGTATGATCAACAAAATTTGTATTAAAATTAAAATATAATAGGAATAGTGAATTGAAACAATATACTACCCGTTCGCTTCGAGTTGTCGATGACCGTTACAAAATGATGTCACAGGCTCATCGACTGGTACCGTTGACAAAAAAATAATAACACTCCGAAAAATAAAATAACAAAAACAGTTTGTATAATTACTTACTTCAGCGATTTCCTCGCTAATAGCAGTAAAAAAATATACCTATAAAACTTAACAATAATAAACTTAACAAAACGATCAAATAACATAACCAAAAACAACGGGAGCGATATTACTATATTAGTGACGAACGGGCGCACGTGATTGCGTTACTGACGGTACTAGCAGGGTCTGTCTAGGAGTGCGGTGCGGTGAAGCGGGAAGGGTGGGAGCGGCCAACTCGAAGCGAACGGGTAGTACATAATATTTTCATTAACAGTGTATATTATGTTTTACATCATGATGTCTAGTTGTAGAGAATAAATTGGGTACTTTGGTTTTGTGCGATATCTCAGTGCATCTGTACTGGTATCTGCTGCCATTAGATCACGCCATGAATCTGATGGCTGGAGATACAATATTATATAGACTAGATACCTATAATACTGAATACAGCATAAATAATATTTAACGACCAGCGATAAAAACAAAGTTGTGAATGGGCCTTTATCTCATTGTTATGAGGTTGATTTTAGTTTGTGTATATTGATCATCTCACTTTGGCTGTTAAAATCCATTTCTATCCATTGAGATACTATTACTACGTATGAAGAAGACACCGCTTAAATCACATAGGTTCCGCTCAACAGAGGTCAACCGGCCACACTGCACTTAGTCGCTTTAGCACGAAATTAGATTAGTTTGTTTTAAAGCAAAAAACCATGAAACTCATCAAATATGCCCTTGAGTGTGTTACGATATTGCACTTATAATTCAAGTAATGCGGCAAAGTGCAAAGAAATAACTTTTCATCGGTAATTACTTAACTAGATAATCATTTTTAAACTTTGTTCGAGAAAAATTTTTGGCGGGCGCTATTTTGCGTCATTTGTTATAGACTAAAAATTTTATAAATGGTATTGGGTATGAACTCTAATAGACTGGGGTAGAAGCCTTTAAAAATAATGAAAAGATAAAAAAAATCGCAGTCGGATAAAACCCATTAGAAAAGGAGGGGAATATGATGAAAATAAAAGGAAAAATAAATTACGGTCAATCCGAGTTCGGGAAGTGGGAGGGGGGAGCTTTTAAGAGAAAAAAATGGTTTCTCTCGATTTCCGACAAAACAACAAGTCCTACAGAAAAAAGTTCAATTTCAAAGTTGTAGGTAATTAAAAGTTCTACAACTTTTGTATTCACAATTTTTTCACATAACCTCAAAATTCAAAAAACCAAGTTATTGGTCTTTTATTTTTATCTACTTCAAAATTTATTGTTTTTCTACGAAATTTGGTGGAAACTTACTTTATTATGTCCCAAATACACTGTAATTTATTTGATTGAAAATATTTATTTTTTCGCCTTATTTTGAATTAATACCAAAAAAACAACCTAATTTTCAATCGAAAAGTCACCCGTCAAAATATCAGCTTTTTTCAAAAACTGGGGGTGCCTTTTATTCATTGAAATCTCTACTTTCATATGGTGTAAAAAAAAACAAACACCACTATAGTAAATGTTCTCAGGAAATGCATACAAACAGTGTGATAATGAGCTTTTACTAAATCAGGCACACTTCTCGAACTCTATATCTTCTCTTGTATCGGCTTTTCGGTAATATTTCAAAAGAAAAATAATTATCTGTTCTAAGTTTAATATTTTACAGCATATTCAAAAGCAAAATGATGTCGATAAAAACATTTCAGGTAGTTCGAGAAGTGTGCCTGATTTAGTAAAAGCTAATTTTCAGACTGTTTGTATGCATTTCCTGAGAACATTTACTATGGTGGTGTTTATTTTTTTTACACCATATGAAAGTAGAGATTTCAATGAATAAAAGGCACCCCAAGTTTTTGAAAAAAAACTGATATTTTGACGGGTGACTTTTCGATTGAAAATTAGGTTGTTTTTTTGGTATTAATTCAAAATAAGGCGAAAAAATAAATATTTTCAATCAAATAAATTACAGTGTATTTGGGACATAATAAAGTAAGTTTTCACCAAATTTCGTAGAAAAACAATAAATTTTGAAGTAGATAAAAATAAAAAACCAAAAACTTGGTTTTTTGAATTTTTCACCTAAATTTTGAGGTTATGTGAAAAAATTGTTAATACAAAAGTTGTAGATCCTTTTATTACCTCCAACTTTGCCATTGAACTTTTTTCCGTAGGACTTGTAGTTTTGTCGGCAATAGAGAGAGACCACTTTTTTCCACTCGCTCTTTTTTTCTCGAGATAAACGTTTGGTTTTGTCACGATAAAAGTGGTTTATCGCAGATAAAACCAAAACTAAAAATAATTACACAAAATGCTCTGACAAATATCTTGCAAATGTTTTAATATAATTGTTAATGAAAAAAAAATCATAATAAGTATTACCATGTCAAGTAGAAAACGTAAAAGTGTGAAAATTAGAGCTAACTTGGTGATTTTTTTTTATCGAGTCAATTTTAATATTTTATGTTTTTGATTGAACAGAATCGTTGAACATATCATCTAGTTTGATATATATTTTATCTTTTTAGATTTGGTCTTGAATATTACACGTATCATCTAATAGAAGATTGGTAATTTTGCTTTATACGCACCCTTAATCTATGACTCACTAGCCGCCCCGCGCCGCGGCCGCCGCGCTTGTAGTACAGATTTGTTCGTGGTGTCTTCTCTATATGTAGTAATAATAGCTCAATGTTTCTATCATTATTTTTTGAGAAAGAACCTTAAGTTGACGCTTATAAGCTTACTAGCAATGCCCTGCGGTTTCACCCGCATAGATGATATCGTTACAGTGAAAAGTCTACTATAGGTCGGACTATAGGTTTAATTTTTAAACACATGAAAATCACCTTTACCCCGGTCCGCACTACGGCCTTTTTTTTTGTTTTAGTGGGGAAATCTTTCATAGATACCCACGGCCTCCGGGGGAGGGGCCGTGGGTTATGTCGGATTCCTACCGACCAAAACGCTCTAAAGAAATTCGATCAATGCATTGAAACAGATGTACAATGCATCTGCCCCTACGGACACGGGACACGGGACTTCACTTCACTTATTGATCAAAGTTTGTGTATGATTTGTTACGGTGTAGTGACATGCTGCAAATGACGCCGCTGCACTGGGCGGCAGCGCGCGGGCACCTCGCGGCCGCGCGCGAGCTGCTGCGGGCGGGCGCCGACCCGAGCGCGCGCTGCAAGTTCCGCAAGACGCCGCGCGACCTCGCCGCGCGCAACCGGCACGCGGACGTCGTGCGCCTGCTCGACCGACACAAGGGTGAGTTCCACCCACCCCCCACCCAGCGCACACAACCGACCTTTTGTGAACGACCAATATGTCACAAATCAATCGATCGAATCGAAACCGAGATCACAGAATACTTAATAGTAGCTAACGCTACAAAACGAACACCGCCTCCCGCCAAATGTAAACACTTACGCAAAAAATACTTACACTAAAAAAGATCACTTACGTCACCCCGCACGATCACGAGTAATATGACTACCGCAAGGATGAAACGCAGCGAATATTACACTTGACAAAAATAATTTTTACAAAAGCAAATAATTTATGAAATGTACTAACTAAGAAGATGTGTGATGTGAATAATGTGTTAGTAATATGGGTATCTAAACCTAATGTTTGAAACCTAGTTTCTAAATATGTACTGTACCGCGTGCAAAACTCGCGAGTCGCGGACGTGTTTTGTTTTTGTTTGAATTGAATGTACCTACTTATTCGTTAAAAATTTGGCGCAGGGCAATGAATATTTTGATCGACTAATGGGTCACACGCAAGTCACAAATGTGCCAACCCTAAAGCGTCAACACACACATTTGCACTCTATACAAAATATGTCTCATGCTAGTGTGCTGTGTGACTGTCAAAATGATAATTTTATATGGAGTGTCCGGGTTGTGCCGAGATAACAAAACTGAAAATGTTAAAACAAATACGATTACTTTTTTCGAGCAATTCGATTAATCGATTTTTTTCTAGTCTTTAAAAATTTAGGCTAGTAAAATTTCATTTACCCTACATGGGTATATACATCACAATACATCCATAAATATGTATATTGTCACTTACTTTCAGAACAGACATCTGAAGAACCGGTTAAGGAGCAGCAAAATGAATTCGCCGTATTACAAAGTAATTTCGTTTAATTATAAGTATTTTATACATTTAAATCTGTGATAATTTTAATGAATGAGATGGTCTTATTTTTAGAAATTGCTGAAACGAAAACAACACCAAAAAAACAGCAACAGGAAAAAATGATAGAAGTAGAAATCAAGCCTGAGGTGAGAATATTTTTTATATGAATCTAAAATTTATGTGATTTAAATAATGGGCCCAAAATACATCTGTGGAACACCAAGGTGTATTATTGACCTAGATAATTTTTGATGATGCTTCAGACTTTAAAAATTTATCAAATACTTTACATCTGTGGAACACCAAGGTGTATTATTGACCTAGATAATTTTTGATGATGCTTCAGACTTTAAAAATTTATCAAATACTTTCCTAAATAACTAACGGTATTGCATATTATACAGACGAAAATTTTCACATTACACATGACCAAGTTTTGTATATGTCACTCAGTCAGAAGCTTTAGTTAAATTGACACGAGAAAGTGTTGTAGAGTTTAATATAATTTGGAAAATCCAAAAGTGCACGCCTCATAATTTTTTTTTAATAATAATTATTTATTAATTATTATTTTTGTTTATTTAATAACAATTAAACCACATCGAATCAGACCCTGAAAAATGAAAGGGTTCTATTCCTGAGCATACTCAAGCGTAAGAGAAAAAAAAAGACTCGATTAGTAAAGTATTTCGGTCGCTATCGTGTTAACAAGAAAAAGGATCCGCACATACAGACACACGGACGTCCAAGACAGAACTTTTTTAAACTGTTTTTTAACTAGTTTAAACAACAAAAATGACATCAAAAATATCATGAATGTTAAAAATAGTGTTTTTTCTTAATATGTGTGTGTATGTATTATCTTACAAGTGCAATGTATGATACATAAAGACATTTTAAGTTTGAAAAATCAGATGTTTTGCGCGAAGCGACAGTAGTACCCACCTCAACGCTTCGCTTATGAGGCGTGCAATAATATACTCATGTGTAAAATCAATATTGTTACAATATTTAGGGTTTTCACGTGTTTATCTTTCTATTGCAGAAAGTTTGAGGTTTTTACATTTAGAAATTATTTAGAAATATTATAAACATATTCCTAATTTGAAATATTGCCAAAAAATTAACAAGCTTCACAAAAAAATCACAGTTTTGTATCTTATGAAATAAAAACGAGCGATATCGTTCAGTCACTGAAAATTTCATGAGATTTGCTCCAGCCGTTTCGGAGGAGTACGGTAACTAACATACGAGAATTTAGTATAATTATGTTTATATCATTTAAACAATTTATTTATTCATCAGCATCACGGTGTGGTTACAAGATTTGGAAGGTTAAAAATCTGTAGTACGATAGTAATATATAGAGATAACAAATCATATTTCTTTCTAATACTAATAAAAATATGGATGAAAATGTGATTTAAATTAAATAATAATGAATTGCAGCCGCCCCAACAAGCAAGACAAAGCAGTGAAACAGAAGCGAGTGACGCAGCACAACTACTAAAGCGGCACGGCATCACCTTACTGCCGGCCGACCCGGGCGGGACTGTGCTCACTGCGCTGCAGAGCGGACGGACTGTTGTGCTCTCTGGTGAGATGCTTTTAGCTGCGAAATGTACTATTGAGATGTTATTAGCTGGGAAATTAACTATTGAGATGTTATTAGCTGGGAAATTAACTATTGAGATGTTATTAGCTGGGAAATTAACTATTGAGATGTTATTAGCTGGGAAATTAACTATTGAGATGTTATTAGCTGGGAAATTAACTATTGAGATGTTATTAGCTGGGAAATTAACTATTGAGATGTTATTAGCTGGGAAATTAACTATTGAGATGTTATTAGCTGGGAAATTAACTATAGAGATGTTATTAGCTGGGAAATTAACTATTGAGATGTTATTAGCTGGGAAATTAACTATTGAGATGTTATTAGCTGGGAAATTAACTATGGAGATGTTATTAGCTGGGAAATTAACTATTGAGATGTTGTTAGCTGGGAGATTAACTATAGAGATGTTATTAGCTGGGAAATTAACTATTGAGATGTTATTAGCTGGGAAATTAACTATTGAGATGTTATTAGCTGGGAAATTAACTATTGAGATGTTATTAGCTGGGAAATTAACTATTGAGATGTTATTAGCTGGGAAATTAACTATTTTAATCGAATGTTCTATTAGAAAGTTCTAAACGCGATTTAGTCGTTACTAAATCGCGTTTAAAATCCGTTAAAAATCTTTAATTCCTAAATTTACTTGTCCTCCAGACGCAGGCAAGCTAATGCTAAAGGAGAGCACTACTTCCCCCTCCCCCTCCCCCTCCCCCCGTCCCCGCGCTCCCCCCCCACCGCCACGCACACTCAAGGTGCTAACACTCAACAATAAGGTGCTAGCTGTTAACGACAGAAACCCGCAGCAATATCAGGTATTTGTTTGTTTACTAGCTTTACATGTTTATTGCATAATGCGAAACATTACAATGGCCGTACACGGACTGCTCGAGCAGTTAACGGCTGTACGACGTACACGGACTGCTCGAGCAGTTAACGGCTGTACGACGTACACGGACTGCTCGAGCAGTTAACGGCTGTACGACGTACACGGACTGCTCGAGCAGTTAACGGCTGTACGACGTACACGGACTGCTCGAGCAGTTAACGGTGTATGACGTACACGGACTGCTCGAGCAGTTAACGGCTGTACGACGTACACGGACTGCTCGAGCAGTTAACGGCTGTACGACGTACACGGACTGCTCGAGCAGTTAACGGTGTATGACGTACACGGACTGCTCGAGCAGTTAACGGTGTATGACGTACACGGACTGCTCGAGCAGTTAACGGCTGTACGACGTACACGGACTGCTCGAACAGTTAACGGCTGTACGACGTACACGGACTGCTCGAGCAGTTAACGGTGTATGACGTACACGGACTGCTCGAGCAGTTAACGGTGTATGACGTATACGGACTGCTCGAGCAGTTAACGGCTGTACGACGTACACGGACTGCTCGAGCAGTTAACGGCTGTACGACGTACACGGACTGCTCGAGCAGTTAACGGCTGTACGACGTACACGGACTGCTCGAGCAGTTAACGGCTGTACGACGTACACGGACTGCTCGAGCAGTTAACGGTGTATGACGTACACGGACTGCTCGAGCAGTTAACGGCTGTACGACGTACACGGACTGCTCGAGCAGTTAACGGCTGTACGACGTACACGGACTGCTCGAGCAGTTAACGGTGTATGACGTACACGGACTGCTCGAGCAGTTAACGGCTGTACGACGTACACGGACTGCTCGAGCAGTTAACGGCTGTACGACGTACACGGACTGCTCGAGCAGTTAACGGCTGTACGACGTACACGGACTGCTCGAGCAGTTAACGGCTGTACGACGTACACGGACTGCTCGAGCAGTTAACGGCTGTACGACGTACACGGACTGCTCGAGCAGTTAACGGTGTATGACGTACACGGACTGCTCGAGCAGTTAACGGCTGTACGACGTACACGGACTGCTCGAGCAGTTAACGGCTGTACGACGTACACGGACTGCTCGAGCGGTCGGTGTCGCTACAAACCGCGCAGTTGACGGCTTGAAGCGGTTTCGACTGCTCGAGCAGTCCGCGTAAGACAGTGAATGAATGTCCATAGTTGACCGCGCGGTCGCGGCTTCAAGCCGTCGGTCTCGACTGCTTGAAGCAGTCCGTGTACGGCCGCCCGTAGAGAGTGCTCTGCGATCGAAAAATTTGTTGTGTCGTGGTTTTTCAACTATTTAATGTAACTTAATACCGTGACTGGTAATTTATTTATTTAATCAACACTAATTTTCGGTTGAAACCCGGTGTTTAGCTTGATAGCTCGGTAAAACTTAATTAATTTAATCGCATTATTTTTTTAGTAAATGGCTATATTTAAATTTTATCATATGTTTATATTAATACTAACATTGCGCCTGTGGCTTCGCCTGCTTAGTCAAAGATAAACCCGCATAGTCGCGTTTCCATAGGTCATGTCCTCTCTCAAATCTCAAGCTAAGTATCTCTGTACCAATTTTTATCCAAATCGGTCCAGTGTTTAAGGCACGAAGAGGAGACAGGACACATTTACTTTTGCATTAATAATATTAATTTGGATTATTTATCTTAATATATATATAAATCTTGTGTCACAATGTTTGTCCTCAATGGACTCCTAAACCACTTAACCGATTATAATAAAATTCGCACACCATGTGCAGTTCGATCCAACTTGAGAGATAGGATAGTTTAAACATGTAGGTACCACGGGCGAAGCCGGAACGGACCGCTAGTATTACTTTATGCTAGTATTAAATTGTTATTGCAGCAGGTAAAACTAGTCCAGCTGAGCGACAGCAAGGTGCCCACGAAGTTAGTGACGGGAAAGAAACCGGTCAAGATTGTGTTGAATAAAGAGCACTTTCAGAAGCTCGTCACTGTGTCCAAGCCGAGCAATGGAGCTGCGGTAACATAATATAATCGTATAGGAGCTAGCAACGTTGACAAGAAAGACTTTTAGTATTGTAGTTGGTTCTTTGATATACTGTTTCTCTTCCTATTTCGGTTAGTCCGGGCTATCTGGCTGGTCGCAGTGTGTTGACGACGAAAGAAGAAGACAATAAATTTGCGCGTATTAATTTATTAATCAAAATTACAGAGTGCGTTTAGACAATTAATTTTAGCGAGGGAGTGTCCTGCTCAGCGGTTGCGTGGCGAGTTGAAGTAGTAGAGGACAGTGGGGTCAATCCGCGGCCAATCGCACGGCGCCGCGACGTGACGCCGCGATGACGCAGTAGCAACGCTCCGTTCCGCACGATTTTGTTGCGGCAACACAGTGGTTGCGTTTATTAATGCGCATCTTATCTGCACAGGAAAATTAAATTAAATTAAATTCACTTATTTCGATGACATTTTAATTATTTTGAAATAAAAAATTGCGTATGGCACCTATTTAACAACGAAAGAAACGTCTTGCAATTAAAAATTTATGACTGACTAGATTTCCGCCCGCGGCTTCGCCCGCGTTTGCAAAGGAAAACCCGCATAGTTCCCGTTCCCGTGGGATTTTCGGGATAAAAACTATCCTATGTGTTAATCCAAGTTACCCTCTATATGTGTGCTAAATTTCATTGTAATCGGTTCAGTAGTTTTTACGTGAAAGAGTAACAAACATCCATACATCCTTACAAACTTTCGCCTTTATAATATATATTAGATATAAGATATTAGATGGATCTATCTAAAGGCAAAAATTTAAAAATTACGCGTTAATAAATGACTTTAAAGTTAAGTACTTATATTTTCCTGTGCGCACTAATAAACGCAACCACTGCGGCCAGCCAAACAACCCGGACTCTAACCGAAATAGCAAGGGAAACAGTATATCAAAAACCCAACTATACTAAAATAACTTTTTTTAAAACGTTACTAGCTCCCGTACCATAAGACGATATTAAATCTGAGATTTTTTACTAGAGGTACATAATGAGGTATTAAATGGACCAACTTCAATTAAACTACACAATACAACGATTTCTTGAGTTTTTTATTTTTTATTAATTATCTAATTTGCAGGCCAGTACGAGTCTCCCGAAGGTAACAGTGAAAACGGAACACACGGAGGCAGTGGAGAGAGAGACAGAGACAGACGCACCGGCGGCGGGCGCGAGTGAGCGAGACGGGTGTATGTCGTGTGTTCAGCTGCGGAGCGAGCTGCGAGCTGCACGGGCACAGCTCGCCGTGCTACGGGAACAACTGGACAGAGTTAGTCGGTAGAGACGGGATATATCGTGTATAGTGTGGTGCATTAGGGGAATTACAATTATCTAAATATATCTATAAAATTATACTGATAAAAATAATGTTTTCTGATTAGAATATACTACGATTAGAAGCTATAATTTCATACAACTCAAAAATGCATATTGTATTTGTCTGTAATTGGATCTACATCTTGCTATGCATGCTAATTATGTCACATTGTCAAAATATATTATAAATATAAGATGTACATCTGTTGGCAAATCAAATAAATAAATCTATACTAATATTATAAAGCTGAAGAATTAGTCTGTTTGAACGCGCTAATCTAGAACTACTGGTCCGATTTGGAAAAATTATTTCGGCGTTAGATAGCCCATTCATCGAGGAAGGCTATAGGCTCTATATCATCACGCTAAGACCAACGGGAGCGGAGCCACGCGGGTGAAACCGCGGAGCGCAGCTAGTTGTGAATACCATTTCAGAACATCGTTTTATTGGGAGTATCGTGAAGGTATCGCATGAAAATGAAAAGGTTTTGATAACAATAGCATTCATATTTGTTTAATCAGTCACTATAGTTACATCGTAATATAACATTATTGCATATTTTATCCCGTAATCCGGAATTACCCTAATGCACCATCTAAAATAAACAGTCAAATGTAGATAATATACCGTTAAATTAGGGTGATAGACAAAAAAAAAATATATGAGAGAGATGTAAATAAAAAGTATAGTGTGTGTTCAAGCTGTTTTAAACGCACACTCTGGTTTTAGGGTTCCTCAAGGAAAAAACGGAACTCTTATAAGATCACATGGTTGTCGGTCTGTCTGTCTAAACCATTTTTATCATGAACGCGTTGAGGTTTCAAGCTGTAAACGGTTTTCTATGAAACCCTCGGTGCACGAGTCCGACTCGCGCTTAGACGGTTTTATTTTATTTATATCTTCAAATATTTGGTATTTATTTCACGAAGTAAAAACTTCAATAGCCACAGTGACGTCACTCCGCCGAGGAAATAGCGCATATGCTGACATTTTTCATCGTAAAATATTGTAAAAAAACAAAACGGAAGAACTTTATATAGCTAATTTTATTAAGTCTGGTCACACGCTCGTGTACCTATGTAAATAAAGTTATATATAACTAAGTTTATAATAATTAATAGTTTGTTATAGTAATAATATCATTAAGATGTAAATAAATATTAAGTTAGGTGCTCTGTGATTTAACAACGAATAGTTGCTCTTGTTGGATATTTTATACTTTTATATTACTAATAGGTATCTATCCGCAGCTTAGCTCGTGTGTTTCAATTTAACATCGCTATGTAACTAATTTTCTTCAACGATTTAACTCCTTTAGGGTTTATTTAAAAAAAAGTTACCCATTATTTAATTTGGTTCCTTAAAATTTCATAACAAAAGCTAGCTAGCAAATTAACGAAACAAATACGTGAAAAATAGATTTATGTGAGTGCGAATAACATTTACAAATATTTAAGACCAATTTTTTTATAACAAAGTTATAAAAAAATTGGTTCTGTCAGCCAATATTATCAACGTAAATAAAAGGAAGTTATAAATAATGATTGGGAAATCAGCTCAATAGTTAATCAACCTTATAAAATAAGTACAAAGTCTATTTTTTTCATAGAACAGAAAAATATGATATTTTCTTCTAACAATTACTGTTACGATTGTATAATTTGAGTTTTTAATATTTCGTGTGTAAAACAAAACGATTACCATTGTTGTTTAAGTGTGAAGTTGTTATAAATAAAACTATTTTTCCAAATTATCTTTTATTTATTTCGTATTTACATATTTCTTACAATACTTTATACAAAAAAAAATCAACTCATACTGCGTATTACACTATGTCTATTGTCTATAATCAAAACAATTAAAAATAAACTGTTTTATACTTGTACAGAACAATACACTATTCTGAGACGATTCAATGTGTATTTATGTAAAGGGATGTGTAATATATGCATTTAAATTTATATCATACAATATTCATGTATATCAAAATATCATTTGATAGGATTTATCCCTGTCCCAATATTGTATATTCAAGTAATTATTGTACTTCACTTTAAATAATTGTTTTAAAAACGATTGATATTTTGTATTGCTTATTGTTTATTAAAATAAAACTACCCATTCTCTACACTTAAAACACTTTTATTATTATTTATTTAAAGTCATTTGCACTTTACAAGTCACAATTCATTCATACTATTTAATTGTTAACCAGATGCAATGTGTTGGTGAGTCCTGTTGCAGTCTAGTCCTGTTAGCGTATTATCTCATATATTTCACCAGACTATTCTGCCAGGCATATACATGATTAATGAGTATGTCTTAGGGCGGCCGTACACGGACCGCTTCAAGCAGTTGAGACCGACGGCTTGAAGCGGCGACCGCGCGGTGAACCGCCCTTATGTTGTTGGAGAAATAGTTTTGCAGGTAGGTCCTTAGCAGGTAAGTTCCATCTACCATTGACAGGTTACTCTCATTAACAGGTAAGTCCTGTTAGCTGGCTGCTTATATTAGCAGCTAAGTCCCACAAACACCAAAGTCCCACTGTCAGCCAAGTCCCAAGTCCCAGTCCCACTGTCAGCCAAGTCCCAAGTCCCAGTCCCACTGTCAGCCAAGTCCCAAGTCCCAGTCCCACTATGAGCCAAGTCCCAGCCCCACTAGTGCTGCTGCCTGGCCTGGAGCACGTCGCGGAACTGCGCGAGGATGGCGTTCTCCCGCTTGGAGCGCTCCTCCTTGCTGAAGGCAGCGAGCGCTCGCTTCTCGTCGGCCGAGTAGATCTGGTTCTCCTTGCGTATGCGCACAGCTTCCATGCGACGGTGTCTGCAATACAGTTATTTTTATATTTAACAGATCAATTGAGTAAAGTTTGGCTATACAGGAAACTGCAAAAATTTAAGCAAAAAAAAAATTGGTTGCCTGTAAAGTCGGTATACGGGCGAAAGTTTTACGTGACAACGACTTTTTATGTCTGTCTCTCTCGCTCTTAGGCGGGCTAACCATGCCCGCGTGCCTCTCACTCGCTCTCATTGTGAGTGCATAACGTGAGCGGAGCTTCTTGAAGTGTCACCCGGCAAACCAATTTAAAAGACGTTGTCACGTCAATAATACATAAACAAAACCCACCTGCTTCCACTCATGACATATCCGACAGACTCATAGGACGCGATCTCGTCCGAGGTGAGTCCAATCTCTCCCCTCCGTGGGATCCTCTTGCCCTCCGCGACGTAGGCCGCCATCGCAGCCCCCTCGCCCGGCAGCAGAGCCCTACCGAAGTCCTTGTGCCCGAGAGCGGGACCCACTCGAGGGGCTGGGCCTATTACTTCATCGGCTAATTCCTCTGTCTTACTTTTGCACGGCTTGGCCACTTCTATCTCGTGTTCTTCTGCAATTTAGGTGTTATATAATTATTTTCTTGTTTGATTTTACGAGTATTATATATTTAGAAATTAAAAGACTTTACAGATATTAAACGCAATTAATTAATTATACTGATAACCCAATGTTTCACACACTTTACAGTAAGCATGGTCAGCAGGGGATGACTTTCTAGCTATTCTCTTGAATAAATTGCATTAAAATCTTTAAAAAGTCTAAAGTAGTTAATTGTTGTAAAATAAATTGTATTATGTGTACATTCTTAAGAATGTTTGTTATAATTAAATTCTGAATTCTGATTAAATGATGACCAATATTTTTTTATGATTTTTTCAGATATCAATAAACTGTACACTCACTTCCTTTTTCCACCCACACCTCCTCGCTGCTGCTGCTGGAATCATCGCTCGAACTTTTTGACTTTTTCTTGGCTTTCTTGCGAGCTTTCTTTATCTTTTTCAGTTTTTTCTTTAATTTTTTCAACTTCTCTTTTGTGCCTGCTTTTGATTTTTTGCTCTTTTTCTTATCTTTGCCCTTTTCTGATGTATTTGATTCTAACTCTTCTTCAGAACTGTATAAATAATTGTATTGTAATAATTTGCTTTAGAAATATGTTAAATTAAACAAATAAGCAAATTAATTATGTATAATAATATAAGCTAATTTTTAGTTTTAAAATATGTATAAGACTGCCATTAATTTACTTATTAAAAACATATTATTTGCTTGCTTAACCAAAATAGTTTCTAGTGAAAAATATATATTTAGGTAGATTTTATGTGTAGGTATAGTTAAATTTTAGTAAAATATTTTAAAAAAAAGCAGCTCATATCCTTACTCTGGTCTCAATGGTGACTTGCCCCAAACTGAAGAAACACCAATTTCACCAATTCTCTCCCGTTGTTCTCGGCGAGCATCTAGAAACTCTTCCTCTTGTGGCTTATAGCGCCCTCTTGGGGCTGAACTTGTGCTGCCACTGCCAAGGCCTTCAATATTTATAAATAGGTGAATATTTTAGCTATATTACAGTCTACATTAACAACAGAAAATATATATGGAAACTATTGTGTTTGAAACATTAATAATAATTATGTTATGTATGAAGTAGGTATACTTTATTTAATAAAATTCTAGAATAAAAGCTATGTAATAATATCCTTAAAATTTAATTTAGTTTGCTACTGTTTATAATACTATTAAGTCACAAAAACTGTTGTTAATATTTGTACAATGTGTTAATAAATGATTGATAGTTAAATAGTTGTTTTATTTCATAACGTATGACATATCTTACCACCACCAAGTCCCCCGCCATTAAATTGTCGAAAAGAACTCCGTCCTCTGTCCCCGCCTCTCTCTGAGCGCTCTCTGCTGCGGCTTCGGTCGCGATTCCTTTTCTCTTCCTTGTGGCGGCTCCTATCTGTATATCTGTCCCTGCTACTGGCACGATGCCTTTCTGTGCTACGATCTCTCTTCTCTCTTTCACGACTTCTATGTCGATCCCGACTACGACTACGACTTCTATCTTTACTTCGATATCGATTACGATCTCCACCCATTTAGAAGATAAGATGAATAATGTTTTAAAAAATTATTTATAAAATTATCTTTTTTTTGGATCATTTGTATCACAACTTTATGTTTACAAATTACAACATTTTTGACATTTGTCAGCTTGACAGTTGACACCATTTACATACAAAACGTGCGCATGACGCATTTAACTTTTGACATTTCTGACCACAGAGCTTCGACTCGAAGGTGCACAGATAAAGAAAAAATAAATCTCTGATTTTAGTGTCCCAAAAAAGTAGTGATATACTGAAGCTGGGAGGTAGAGGACCTTAGAGTATATATGCTATCTATAGAGTGCGAACAACCAAGTGGGAACAGTAGGCACAGGTGGTAACAACTCGACGTTCCCGCCGCGAGCGCTCGTAGTCGTGGTTGAATGCTGTCGAAGTGCGTTGCTCTGGAATTTTTAAAGTTAAACTTTTATTACATCGTCTCAAACTTTTTGGTCTGTGTAGCGCATGTCGCGTGTATCGCGGCTGCCGAGTAGGTATACCTACTCGGCAGCCGACCGTCACGCGACATGCGCTACACAAAGCAGTGTTCGGAACCGTTCGAACAGTTTCACTTTTACCGTGGTTTCATAAAACCACACAACATTTTTTTCTTATTTACGAATAAACATGGTAAAATGTGCAGTTTTATCTTGCAAAAGCGATGCTAGAAAATACACAATATTGAAATCCAGTATCACATTTCATCAATAAGTCGATTGTAATACTTATTTTTATGAAAATAAATCTAGCATCGCGGGGGTGAAGGTGAGGTGGGAGGCGGACACGCGCAGGCTCGCTCGCGCGCCTCACTGCCACCACGTGATCGTAGTAATGTGACCTGACCGCTGTACTCCTTACTGTACTCGATATAAAGTTTACTAGAAGAACTATATTTTAACAAATTATTTATTTAACTTTAAAATTAAAACTCTTTTAAAAATGTATTATAAATTAATTTGTGGTGTGTTTTGTATGATACACTTTCTAATATTATGAATGCGAATGTATTACTTATAGTGTAAATGTAAAAGTATGTAATGTTACGATATATTTTCTGAACCGCTAATTTGATTTTGAAGATAATAGAATGGATAAAATTAAATAAAACATTATTAATATTATTCATTATTTTATCATTTTAAATTATTAATTATTTCTTATTTTTATATAACATTTTTATAACATTATTATTATTGTTTGATTTATTATTAAACAAATAGCACTAAACCCGATCTTTTATTTTATTAACTTTATTATTTATAAAGTACTCACGTTTCTCTGATATTCTAATTAAACATATTTTTTTAAATTAGTTATAATTAATACAAGAAATATTCAAATGGAATAAACAAACTTTATTCAGTTCGTAAACAAATTTAAAATTACATATTTATACTTTATTCATATATTTTTCCCCTTAATAACTTATTGAACGTAAAATTTACTTATGATACATATTTATTAACATAACTTATCGATATCGATCAACACCTCGGAGCAATTAACAAGCCTGGAGCAGTAACAATTAATTGAACGTTTCTTATATAGTGGCTCTCTTTTATTCAATACCCTAATTAATGCGATAGAAAGAGACAACACACTGTTTTCTGCTTGGCATTCAAATCCACATGTAGCCACTTTTTGTTCTAAAAAGGTAGTGCTTACCTTTACTTTATCGAATACTAAAATATCGATAAATAAAAAAATTAAGTTATAAAATTGCTTGAAGATAATTTAAGATTCGTTTAAATTTGAATTATGGATAGGTAATTCCAAATTTTAAGATTCGTTTAATTTGGAATTATTCATTTACGATGCGTATTGACTGCCTTGCATTGTATGGTAGTGGTATTTATAAAAAAATATGATTAGGTATTTCGGTTTAGGTTGTTTTTATGGTTTCGTAAAAAGGTACGTATTTTTTCCTGTTTTCATAGATTCATTCATAGAATTATACGGAACCCTTCGTGCGCGAATCTGACTTCTACCTGGTTGATCTTTTAACAAATCAATAGTCGTATCCTACCAATATTATAAAAGCAAAAATATATAAGAATGGACATATTTTGATACTCTTTCACGTAAAAACTACTGAATGAGTTTTTATGGAACTTTACAATTATATAGTTTAAACATCAGAATAACATATAGGCTACGATTTACCGCAGGAAAATAACTCATTCCCACAGGAAAAAATTGGTACAAGTTTAAAATAAATTGCTTCAAATAAAACAAATAAACATTTATTTTTTGCCAACCTTTTAATTTCGTTACTTAATTAACAAATTACAATATTTATTATTTAAAATAGATGCCACCTTAAACTTGTGGCACAGCATCTCTGCAAAGCACTTTACTTTTCTTCCAGTCTGATTCGAAATGATTTGAACAAGGCCGAGAATGTTTTGAAGGCTTCCAATTTTTCCTGTGCTATAGCTTTAACCCAAACATCTTTTAATTGTTCTCAAGCCAGAAACCTGCAAATAACAATAAAATCCATACTTAAATACCTTTTTTTTCTCCTAACCTAAAGCAGTCATTATCAATAAAGTACTTCATTCCTACTCAAGTATCGATAATTGCACAACACTATGGAAGTTATATTTTGCATTTTTTCTAAAAACTAAGCTTATTATGATTTCATTTCAATGATTACGGTTAGATAAAACATAGATGATTAAGAAAATAAGGTAAATTAACTTATTTATAATACAATTAACAAAAAAATTGATCAAAACACTAACCTGTGAAATGACAAATTTCTATCTTCGTTCGATTTCACATTACTACGGCTTTTACAGCCGTAAGCAACACAAGCCATGTTATCTTTAGTCAATTGTCTTTTCATAAAATAACAAATTAAACTAAAACACTCGTTTTTCACTTCAAAAAAAATAATTAACCCTTATTAAAACGCTGGGAGCTATACTTCCCACGTCTCAGATTGAAGTAAATCGTGTTTTATTTTTATATGCTTAAACCTAATGCAGTGTAATATTTATCTACGCAATCTTAACATTTTAGAGAACTTTTTTTCATGGAAACACTTTTCAGAGACTTATTACATGTCATGGTAAACACACGTCAAAGTTAGGTGACGTGATTTTGCAGCCGAAAACGACCGTTATTTTTTAGTTTTTGGTGTAGTGCTCAAAAAAAATTAGATAAGTAGATTTGAGTTCTAGCTATGTAAACTAGACTATATTACGGTTGCGTGAAACGTAAAAATATGCCCAGAATCTTTTGTATATACCTTGGTAGAGTCGATTGAAATTAAGTCTTTAAGTGGGAAGATATCATCCCAGTGTTCGTCACTGCACACGACATTCGGAAATTCTATATATAAAATCTGTGTGTCTAAAAAATCTTTTTTAGTTGGTATAAGCAACTTATTTATTGTTATTCGTTATTTCCTGATCAGATAATTAGAAATCTTAACTCAATACATTAGTATTTATAGTACGACATAAAAGAGATGAAATTAATTATTTTGGAACTAATTCGTTTTTCATTACCTGGCAACCCTGAATTGGCAATGTAGCTGTCAAGTTGAATAAAAATTTGTTGTTTTTTTCGTGAAGTGGAGAATTATTGAGATAAAATTGTTATTTAGAACAAGAAATTTAAATAAAAAAGGAGACATCGTGAAAAAGGTTAAACGTAGCGGTGTCCGTGATGTGGTGTATAAAGTTTTTATTCGGTGTTTGTCCGAATTTCAAGCTGGAAATTTATTGACTGATTTGGAAAACGTTTACAAACGTACAGCAGAATATACCGGTGAGATTCCATTTATTTTTGCTCAGTACTACGTAAAATAGAATATTCCATTAGTGACGAGTGTTTAATGTATGTATGTATGGCGATTATTACGTTTTCGCAATTTAATTTGAGGTTATTTGTATGTAAACAAAAACTAGTTTTTTATAGTGCGACCAGCACAATTTGAGTCAAGCAGTTATATCCAATCCAACCAGCCTCAAATAAAGTACCTAGTTTAGATTTTACTACATAGTATAGTGATAACTGTTTTCATACAGCTATCTATCTATTAATCAATCAAACCATAAGAAAAATAATCATATTTACTGTATCATATTTACAGATACTGAAGATGCCCCGTACCCTCTTGCCAGTACTTCGAAACAGAGTGATGATCAGTCCTTTGAAGGAGTAGAATATTTAGATTTTGATGAATTACTTATATTAATGTACAAAATTTATCTACAAAAAAAATAAAAATATGTGGTTTTCAAATCGCCTTGTTTTTTCCTACCCGACGGACCCAGAAAGAGGGTAATGTGTTTGAGCTGCATGTATGCTTGTTTGTTTGTATGTTTGATTCTATGTGCGCCTCTGCAGTCTAAGCACTTGACCGATTTTTATAAAATAACTAATTCCAAATACATTTAAGTAAAATTTGACCTAGGTAGGTCAATTAAAATACTAATGTATTTTTGTCTTAAATTTACACTATTGCTACAATGAAACAATTATAACGGTTTAAATCGCGGTATTTATTTTAGATTATATATATAGATTTTTGGATTTTTATTCTATAGTATCAAGATCGCTTGCGTCGCAGTATCAGTGTTGCTATATGAGCGACGGTGGCGCCCTCATTTATTTTCATCTCTTTTGTGTCGCACTGTACCTATTGTTTTTATTTTGTTTTAGAAAAATGCCATTTTTATGTTGAAGTCATTCATTTTTCAATTTCCGAATTCTTCCCTCAGTAAAAGAAACTTGCATTGATGAGTACTTTCACCTCCTTTATTAAAAAACTTGATCTTTATAATTTTTTACGATAACATTAAATTCACAAGTGGAGTCAGGGCAACTAACTAGTGTTTTAAAATATTGATGTCTGGAGAGGACACTGGGAGCTATAGTTCCCACCTTTCCAAACTTTTTACAACAGAGAACAGATGACGGGATATATACTTCCCACCGAAAAAAGGATACTTCCCCCCCACTAACCCCTTTTTTGTGTGTATTTTTTAAATCTACGACCCAAAATTACCCAGGAACGTATATTACTTTTTTGTTAGCTCCTCCACAGGCTCGCGTTTGAATAAGGGTTAAAATAACCAAGCGATGATCACCAGACTGGTGATCAAAACAAATTGAAATGGCTACATGTCATTTCAAACTGTCGAACTGACATTTATCTGTCCTCTTTTTTCGCATGATATTTTGCCATAAGCTAAAAAGGCCAAACTAGTGCGTTATTGTTCAATTAATTGTTACTTCTCCAGGCTAGTTAATTGCTCCGAGTTCAACACGCAATTGATACCTACCCATCCCTATTTGTCACACACACATCTGTGTATATAGTATCTATAGCTCATCAGTCATCTGCCTACGATGCAGCGCACTATGCACAGGCACTATGCAATTTGTGCAATACACGCGCTCTATACTATTGTAATATATACTCTAAGGGAGATACAGTGTATATATCATATGAGGAAATCTATTTTGCTATTTTTTATAAGAATACTAAGAAAATTCGTATTATAATTTATAATAATTCAGGTTTATAATCAGTTTATTATATTTTACTCTGTGGTCACTGGTCAATTCATTATTTCTGTCAACCGTAGACAGTTCTCTGTCTACGCTGTCAACTGTCAGCATCCATGTGAATGCTGTGTGAAATAAAATATTAAATAAGTATTTGTGAACAATAATTTGTGAATTTGTGAATGTCGAATGACGGAAAAGCACATGCTGTGGCACATCACAGTGCAAAGAGAATACAATTTGCACAGTGGCACATTGGCAAAGTTGTGGTAACGCAGCACTACTGTACCATTCCTAAAATAAAATTGAATTGAATTGAAAAAGTTTAAATTTGAAAACAAACAGAAACAGGGAAGCTGGAAAGCGTATCTTTGCATTTTATAAGCTTAAGGAATCAAATAATTCACAGTTTAAAGTAAACACATATTACGAATGAATTGTATTGAATCCAATTGTAGACATAATAAAAATGGATTTGTCCATATTTAATAATATTGAAATCTCAGATCCCACAAGCAAGGATCAGATTTCAATACTTTTGGAAGACTTACGAACAGAAGAGGAAGATTTTATTGAGGTATGGAATGACACTAGACTACTAATTACTTATTTATTTGATTTTTATATATAGTAATGATAATGAAATTGTTATCTTATTAAAAGACAAAAAGGTTATATTGTTTCTTTTTTACCTTTTTGTCTTATAATAAGATAACAATTTCATTATCATTACTAATATTATAAAAAAACGAAACTGTTAGTTAAATTAAAAGACAATGTAGAAACTTGTAGATAAACTAGACTCCATGATTATAACGTGGGAGCAGCCATGGTATCAGAAAACTGGATGGTTAACAAGAAGGCTAAAACAATCAAGTGATGATGAGAAATTTTGTGAAGATAAAATGAGTAAAGCTGAGTGTGATCGAATACACAAAAATTGGAAAAAGTTTGTAAAGGTAATAACAAAACTTTCAATGAAATTTAAATATATTTAGTAGTGTAGTAGGAGTAGTTAAATTAACCTAATTAGGTAGTTGAGTTTTGTTTTTTGCATCTTTTTTTTTCAGCACTTCAACCTGCCAAATAAACCAATGTGTCTTGCAAGATGGCGCAATAAAGATAGAAACAAAAGAGGACAGGAAGAGAAAGTAAGGCGTTTTGTCATTTCATTCTTAGCACAAAAACTTGAAAGAAATCTCTATCAGGTCTTCCACTACTTTGTGGCAAAATATGCTAGTCCCAACAGAGGCAAATATACTGAGCTTGAATTAAAAATCATTAAAATGTGTATGTATCATTTTCCAAAAAATGGCATTCAATATGCCTCCCGAATACTTTGTAGAGAACCTAGAGGTATATATAAAAGGCTAGCCCAAGACTGTGAAGGTAAAATAAATGCTCATTTAATAGTTTAATTTATTTTTTATTAGTTTACTTTAGAATCATTATATTATTGTAGTCATCACAAATAACAGTTTAATAATATATTGTAGAAAGAATATTGTACATACATATATTTAAACTTTTTGATGCAATCATATTATGATTATGATTCTTGTGCCTTTTTTCAGAGCATTTATTGCACAGAAACAAAGAGAAATGGTCTTTGCCATTGGCAACAAAATTTTTGAAACACCTTATGGATTACTCTGGTTATTCACTGGAAGAGTTAAAATATAAAAGATTTGATACATCAATTTGGAAGAAGCTTGAAATAGACATGGACAAGTATTATCTGACTTTACAAAAATTTTGGTACTACTACCTGCATGTACAACTGTTTGTTAAACGAGATGTAAAGATAAGAAAGCTGAGGAAGAAGATACTACTATTGTAAGTTAGAGAAGAGGTTCTATAAAAGTAGCTTGTGTTTTGTTACGGGCCTTTTTATTCCAAATTTCATCTAAATTGGTGGTGCATGCTTTTGTTTGCCTGATGCAAAACAGTAATCATTGAAAAAAAAAATTAATTAGTTTACATATTTTATCTATCAAAGGTCAAATAGCTCAATATTATTTTTATTATATTTTTAGGTTGAGGAAATATCCATATCAAGTTTGGACAGACATTCGATGGAAAGAAATACAGAAACATTTCCCTGATGGAATGACAAATAACTTTTTATATGATACTACAACTAGGGCCATTAGCAAATATGAAAATTATTTAACAAGCCCCATTGAAAATATTATAGAATATGGCCTAGTGAGGATAAAGCAAGATAGTAACAAGAGATTGAAGACTCTAATTTTAAACAGTGAAGGCATGTTAGAAGTCATTAATTATAAAAAAAAGTAATAACAATTTTACTTCTCAAAATGAGAATTAACTTGGTGCTGTTTGCCTATAAATTGATTTGTAATAATTTTTATTGAATAAAAAAGCTTTTGGCTGCAACTTTTTAAACTTGTAGTTTGCCTTAACATGCCTAAATTTTTCCCATAAAATCATTTTGTCTGAATTCAAACTGCATATTATAATTTTATATTACTCGTTCGGGCGTTCATGAACAATATCATCATAATTAATCATTTTTATTGAAAATAATCTTATATATAAAAATAAATCGCAAAATGTGTTGGTAAGCGCATAACTCGAGAACGGCTGAACCGATTTCGATAATTCTTTTTATTATATTCCTTGAAGTACGAGGATGGTTCTTATGTAGAGAAAACGTAAATATTACGTACCACGGGCGAAGCCGGGGCGGACCGCTAGTATTCATATATTTTTCTTTCATGATTTCAAAATATCTCCATACCAAATTTCATGCAAATTGGTTCAGTAGTTTAGGCGTGATTGAGTAACAGACAGACAGACAGAGTTACTTTGGCATTTATAATATTAGTATGGATAAAATCTATGCGACTATTAAAATATTATTTTAACTACATATCAGAAAAAGATTCAAATAGGTACATGCTTGAGATTTAGGCTGGATTGCACCAAGTTAAGGCCGCTGCATACGTGACGGGAAAATACCTCGGACGGGACGTGAGCGGGACGGGCACGTGATTGCCTCGTTCACAACGGGAACGTGGTGCAAACGCATACGCACCGTGACGTGATTCGGATCTAACGTGCTAGTGTTGTGAACAACGAAAGATGGATTTATAATAGTTTAATTTATAATATAAGTATGTATATATAAGATTATTTATAATATTTAAATTTATAATAGCTGTTATAATTTTGTAATGGTTTTTGTAATTATTTATTGTAATTTACAATATATTTGCATGCTCAATTACGAGCCAGAATGTTTAAGAGTCTATGTAATATGTACCTGCCTAACATCTTTGTAATCTACATTCTGCAAATAAAATTATTTTGGCATTTTAAACATAAAATACGTAATTCAGAACACGATGAAGTGTCACAGGAATCATCATAGGTGAAAAGGACTATAGTTAGGAATACCACAATATATTCATTAAAATAACACTAACCGTTTTCACTGAATGATAATTCCACAGCAACTTTACGCCATAAATAATTTTTATATTTTGTGTCTAAATATTGTGGGTTCGCTAAATTATACAAAGCTGGATATGAGCGTACACATTCGATCAGTTTTTCATCATCCATTTTCGATAGGAGTTGGAAGGCGTCACTATTATCTCTCCGGCACGAACGGAGCGACTCTATATTACTTGCTCTGTGGGAGCGACTGTGCATACGTAGCGAAATCACGGGCGGGACGGGGCACGCACGGGGCGGGACGGGACGGGGACGTGCTAAACATCGTCGGTGACGATATTTTTCCCGTCCACGTTCCCGGCCCGTCGATGTTCCCGTGACATATACGTGTTTGGATACATTTTGTATGCAACGATGTTTCCAAAACTTCCCGTCACGTCCCGTCCGGAAAAAATCCCGTCACGTATGCAGCGGCCTTTACTTAGCAACAATAATAAATCTTTAATAAATAAACATGTTAAGTAGAAAAACGGTTAAGTTACGATGATAACACCATGTTACATCAACAATAAGAAGAAACACATTAGACTTTTCATTGATAAGTAAATTCTATGCTAAAAAAATATGCTGGTGCAACCCATTTCGCTATCTCTGTAAAAATTACCGTTACTGTTTGACAATTGACATAAGTCATAAACCTTATCTATAATAGATAACAAAGTCTCAAGTCAAATGACATCTCATTTGTATTTGACAAGTTTTTGACAGTTATTTAACGTTAACAATAGCTATAGCCAAATGACCAAAAGTGTTAATAATTGTAAAAATTGCATGAAGAGCTTTACTAGTAAATCTACAGAGGATAATATTTATTCTTACATGCGCCAAAGAGAATATAAACTTTAAAAAAATAGTACTTTAATTTATCCAAGTTCCAAACTTCTAGTGTTGTACAGGGAAGCAAGTTGTTTAATACATAATTATTTAAACGATAACTGTATCCAAAACAAAATTGGGGCAAATTTAAGAGAAAAAATTCAAGATTTGGAGTTTTCCTGGTTAGGGTGTCAGAAAACACACAATATGTGTTTAAAAAAAATGTTTTTAACATATATTGTTAGGCTTCATGTCCATAACTGGAGCAATATTATAAATAAAATTTTAAAGGGAGCTATATAGAGGAGATATATGTGCAAAAAATGGCAGGAATCCATAAAATTGCTTTAATGAAATAAAAAACAAATAAATTAAGAAAAAGAGCATTAAATAAATAAACATTGAAAACGAAATCTGTTTTATTTTTAATACCTATTCGCAATAATAACGCTTGGAACTTACTTAATATCTAGTACTTAGTCTGTGCTAGTACGTAGTATTTTTATCGATACAATGGGCACCTCACTAAAGTATCGATAGTCAGATATAGATATCGAACTGGTAGGCAACACTACTTTTTACTGTCAAAATTGATAAGGCTACAGCAGCGCCACAACTGGCCAACTGAAACTATGGAAAACATCACTGTCGCATCTGTTACGTAGTAACTAATACTTAATCTGTGGTAACTAATACTTAATCTGTGGTAACTAATACTTAATCTGTGGTAACTAATACTTAATCTGTGGCTATAGCCGGTGAAACACGAGCTGTTATTGTAAGTGTTAAAATAATGACGTCCTTTAAAAAATTTCGTCTATATTTTCCCTAACCGCTCCTTTAACATGTTTATTATTGCTAAAGTAACATGATGCAATCTAGCCTTGCTGGTCCATTGATTGATTCTGATCATTAAATTCCTTAAGATCTTTCATTTATTACATCATAATATAAGCCTTTTTTATGATAAACCAATTACCAACGTTTTAAAAAAACGACGGTTAATTAAGTTTATATTAGCAGATAGATATGACATAGGATAAATAAAACGAAGCTTTTTAAAAACATGATTTATTATAATAATATCAGAGTTTAACAGTTAGAAATTTGCAATCTGTACAAGATATTTCAATAATTATTGCTAAATAAATCCGAGAATACACGTAGTCAACAATGTGAATATAAAACTTGTATTTCTAGACAATGCTAGCGAGTATATTACCTAATAAACTCATAACATGAACATGTAAAATCTGAGAAAATAACACAAAAATTACATTTAATTTACTACATAATTACACTATTTTCGAAGTGAAACTTCTTAAGGCGCGTTGAGAGTAAAATTTCAAGTTCGCGTTATGGCATTAACGTCCCGTCATGGAGTAAGGCGATAGTTTTAGTATTTTTGAATATTGCCAAAGAAGTTTCACTTCTGACATGTGTGCTCGGCACACACGCTCTTTTTTTGTACAGTATATTTGTGAACTAATATGATGACGTCATCCCTCTTCGTCGGAGCCGGGCAGCTCGTGCAGCGAGTACTAGAACACGGTGCGGCACAGCGGACAATTCGACTTCTTGCTCGTCTGGAACCATTTGCGCTGCAAATTGAGAAATAACACGTTATTATCTTTAAACACTTAGAAGTTCATAATACATACATCGAATTGACAAAACATGTACTGTCACTGCCGATGTACCACCACGCAACCAGCTGCAGATGTAGTTGTAACGTTACGTTGGTGCTTTTACAAGTCAGGCAGCTTTTACAGGAGCTTTAACAGGTCAGGAAGCTTTGACAGGTCAGGGAGCTTTTACAAGGGCTTTAACAGGTCAAGAAAGCTGTGACAGGTGCATTAACAGGTCAAGAAAGCTGTGACAGGTGCATTAACAGGTCAGGAAGCTGTAACAGGTGCTTTTACAGGTCAGGCAGCTGTGACAGGTGTTTTTACAGGTCAGGAAGCTGAGACAGGTGCTTTAACAGGTCATGGAGCTTTAACACGTGCTTTAACAGGTCAGAAAGCTTTAACACGTGCTTTAACAGGTCAGGAAGCTTCAACAGGTGCTTTAACAGGTCAGGGAGCTTTAACACGTGCTTTAACAGGTCAGAAAGCTTTAACACGTGCTAAAGCACAGGTCAGGAAGCTTTAACAGATGATTTAACAGGTCAGGGAGCTTAAACACCTGCTTTAACAGGTCAGGGGGCTTAAACACGTGCTTTAACAGGTCAGGGGGCTTTAACACGTGCTTTAACAGGTCAGGGAGCTTTAACACCTGCTTTAACAGGTCAGGGAGCTGTAACAGATGATTTAACAGGTCAGGGAGCTTAAACACGTGCTTTTACAGGTCAGGGAGCTGTAACAGATAATTTTACAGGTGCTTAAACAGGTCAGGGAGCTTTTACAGGAGCTTTAACAGGTCAGGGAGCTTTTACAGGAGCTTTAACAGGTCAGGGAGCTGTAACAGATAATTTTACAGGTCAGTGAGCTTTTACAGGTGCTTAAACAGGTCAGGGAGCTGTAACAGATAATTTTACAGGTCAGGGAGCTGTAACAGATAATTTTACAGGTCAGGGAGCTTTAACACGTGCTTTAATAGGTCAGGGAGCTTTAACACCTGCTTTAACAGGTCAGGGAGCTTTAACACGTGCTTTAACAGGTCAGGGAGCTTTAACAGGTCAGGGAGCTGTAACAGGTGCTTAAACAGGTCAGGGAGCTTTAACACGTGCTTTAACGGTCAGGGAGCTGTAACAGATAATTTTACAGGTCAGTGAGCTTTTACAGGTGCTTAAACAGGTCAGGGAGCTTTTACAGGTGCTTCAACAGGTCAGGGAGCTTTTACAGGAGCTTTAACAGGTCAGGGAGCTTTGACAGGAGCTTTAACAGGTCAGGGAGCTGTAACAGATAATTTTACAGGTCAGAGAGCTGTAACACGTGCTTTAACAGGTCAGGGAGCTGTAACAGATAATTTTACAGATCAGTGAGCTTTTACGGGTTCTTAAACAGGTGAAGGAGCTTAAACAGGTGCTTCAACAGGTCAGGGAGCTAATACAGGATCATTAACAGGTCAGGGAGCTGTAACAGGTGCTTAAACATGTCAGGGAGCTTTTACAGGAGCTTAAACAGGTCAGGGAGCTTCTACGGGAGCTTTTACAGGTCAGGGAGCTGTAACAGGAGCTTTAACAGGTCAGGGAGCTTTTACAGGTGCTCAAACAGGTCAGGGAGCTTTTACAGAAGCTTTAACAGGTCAGGGAGCTGTAACAGGTGATTTAACAGGTCAGGGAGCTGTAACAGGTGGTTTAACAGGTCAGGGAGCTGTAACAGATGATTTAACAGGTCAGTGAGCTTTTACAGGTGCTTTAACAGGTCAGGAAGCTGTAACAGTTGATTTAACAGGTCAGGGAGCTTAAACACGTGCTTTAACAGGTCAGGGAGCTTTAACACGTGCTTTAACAGGTCAGGGAGCTGTTACAGATAATTTTACAGGTCAGTGAGCTTTTACAGGTGCTTAAACAGGTCAGGGAGCTTTTACAGGAGCTTTAACAGGTCAGGGAGCTGTAACAGGTGCTTAAACATGTCAGGGAGCTTTTACAGGAGCTTAAACAGGTCAGGGAGCTTCTACGGGAGCTTTTACAGGTCAGGGAGCTGTAACAGGAGCTTTAACAGGTCAGGGAGCTTTTACAGGTGCTTCAACAGGTCAGGGAGCTTTTACAGGAGCTTTAACAGGTCAGGGAGCTGTAACAGGTGCTTAAACAGGTCAGGGAGCTGTAACAGGTGCTTAAACATGTCAGGGAGCTTTTACAGGAACTTTAACAGGAGCTTTAACAGGTCAGGAAGCTGTAACAGGTGCTTAAACAGGTCAGGGAGCTGTAACAGATAATTTTACAGGTCAGAGATTTTTAACACGTGCTTTAATAGGTCAGGGAGCTTTAACACCTGCTTTAACAGGTCAGGGAGCTTAAACACGTGCTTTAACAGGTCAGGGAGCTTTAAAACCTGCTTTAACAGGTCAGGAAGCTGTAACAGGTTCTTAAACAGGTCAGGGAGCTGTAACAGATGATTTAACAGGTCAAAGAGCTTTAACACGTGCTTTAACAGGTCAGGGAGCTTTAACACTTGCTTTAACAGGTCAGGGAGCTGTAACAGGTGCTTAAACAGGTCAGGGAGCTTTAACACGTGCTTTAACGGTCAGGGAGCTGTAACAGATAATTTTACAGGTCAGTGAGCTTTTACAGGTGCTTAAACAGGTCAGGGAGCTTTAACAGGTGCTTCAACAGGTCAGTGAGCTTTTACAGGTGCTTTAAGAGGTCAGGGAGCTTTAACAGGTGCTTCAACAGGTCAGGGAGCTTAAACAGGTGCTTCAACAGGTCAGTGAGCCTTTACAGGTGCTTAAACAGGTCAGGGAGCATTAAAAGGTGCTTCAACAGGTCAGGGAGCTTTTACAGGAGCTTTAACAGGTCAGGGAGCTGTAACAGATAATTTTACAGGTCAGAGAGCTGTAACAGGTGCTTAAAAATGTCAGGGAGCTTTAACATGTGCTTTAACAGGTCAGGGAGCTTTAACACCTGCTTTAACAGGTCAGGGAGCTTAAACACGTGCTTTGACAGGTCAGGGAGCTGTAACAGATAATTTTACAGGTGCTTAAACAGGTCAGGGAGCTTTTACAGGAGCTTTAACAGGTCAGGGAGCTTTTACAGGAGCTTTAACAGGTCAGGGAGCTTTTACAGGAGCTTTAACAGGTCAGGGAGCTGTAACAGATAATTTTACAGGTCAGTGAGCTTTTACAGGTGCTTAAACAGGTCAGGGAGCTTTAACAGGAGCTTTAACAGGTCAGGGAGCTGTATCAGGTGCTTAAACATGTCAGGGAGTTTTACAGGAGTTTTAACAGGTCAGGGAGCTTTAACGGGAGCTTTTACAGGTCAGGGAGCTGTTACAGGAGCTTTAACAGGTCAGAGAGCTTTTATAGGTGCTCAAACATGTCAGGGAGCTTTTACAGGTGCTCAAACAGGTCAGGGAGCTTTTACAGAAGCTTTAACAGGTCAGGGAGCTGTAACAGATAATTTTACAGGTCAGAGAGCTTTAACACGTGCTTTAACAGGTCAGGGAGCTGTAACAGATAATTTTACAGGTCAGTGAGCTTTTACAGGTGCTTAAACAGGTCAGGGAGCTTTAACAGGTGCTTCAACAGGTCAGGGAGCTTTTACAGGAGCTTTAACAGGTCTGGGAGCTTTAACACGTGCTTTAACAGGTCAGGAAGCTGTAACAGGTGCTTAAACAGGTCAGGGAGCTGTAACAGATGATTTAACAGGTCAGAAGGCTTTAACACGTGCTTTAACAGGTCAGGGAGCTTTTACAGGAACTTTAACAGGTCAGGGAGCTTTTACAGGAGCTTTAACAGGTCAGGGAGCTTTAACAGGTGCTTCAACAGGTCAGGGAGCTTTTACAGGAGCTTTAACAGGTCAGGGAGCTTTTACAGGAGCTTTAACAGGTCAGGGAGCTTTAACAGATAATTTTACAGGTCAGAGAGCTGTAACAGGTGCTTAAACATGTCAGGGAGCTTTTATAGGAACTTTAACAGGTCAGGGAGCTTTTACAGGAGCTTTAACAGGTCTGGGAGCTTTAACACGTGCTTTAACAGGTCAGGAAGCTGTAACAGGTGCTTAAACAGGTCAGGGAGCTGTAACAGATGATTTAACAGGTCAGAGAGCTTTAACACGTGCTTTAACAGGTCAGGGAGCTTTAACACCTGCTTTAACAGGTCAGGAAGCTGTAACAGATAATTTAACAGGTCAGTGAGCTTTAACAGGTGCTTAAAAGGTCAGGGAGCTTTAACAGGTGCTTCAACAGGTCAGGGAGCTTTTACAGGAGCTTTAACAGGTCAGGGAGCTGTAACAGGTGCTTAAACATGTCAGGAAGCTTTAATATGTGCTTTAACAGGTCAGGGAGCTTTAACACCTGCTTTAACAGGTCAGGGAGCTTTAACACGTGCTTTAACAGGCCACGGAGCTGTAACAGATAATTTTACAGGTCAGTGAGCTTTTACAGGTGCTTAAACAGGTCAGGGAGCTTAAACAGGTGCTTAAACAGGTCAGGGAGCTTTAACAGGTGCTTCAACAGGTCAGGGAGCTTTTACAGGAGCTTTACCAGGTCAGGGAGCTTTTACAGGAGCTTTAACAGGTCAGGGAGCTTTAACAGATAATTTTACAGGTCAGAGAGCTGTAACAGGTGCTAAAAGATGTCAGGGAGCTTTTACAGGAACTTTAACAGGTCAGGGAGCTTTTACAGGAGCTTTAACAGGTCAGGGAGCTTTAACACGTGCTTTAACAGGTCAGGGAGCTGAAACAGATAATTTTACAGGTAAGTGAGCTTTAACACGTGCTTTAACAGGTCAGGGAGCTGTAACAGATAATTTTACAGGTCAGTGAGCTTTTACAGGTGCTTAAACAGGTCAGGGAGCTTTAACAGGTGCTTCAACAGGTCAGGGAGCTTTTACAGGAGCTTTCATAGGTCAGGGAGCTTAAACACCTGCTTTAACAGGTCAGGAAGCTGTAACAGGTGCTTAAACAGGGCAGGGAGCTGTAACAGATGATTTAACAGGTCAGAGAGCTTTAACACGTGCTTTAACAGGTCAGGGAGCTTTAACACCTGCTTTAACAGGTCAGGAAGCTGTAACAGATAATTTTACAGGTCAGTGAGCTTTTACAGGTGCTTAAACAGGTCAGGGAGCTTTAACAGGTGCTTCAACAGGTCAGGGAGCTTTTACAGGTCAGGGAGCTGTAACAGGTGCTTAAACATGTCAGGAAGCTTTAATATGTGCTTTAACAGGTCAGGGAGCTTTAACACCTGCTTTAACAGGTCAGGGAGCTTTAACACGTGCTTAAACAGGTCAGGGAGCTTTAACAGGTGCTTCAACAGGTCAGGGAGCTGCAACAGTTGATTTAACAGGTCAGAGAGCTTTAACACGTGCTTTAGCAGGTCACGGAGCTGTAACAGATAATTTTACAGGTCAGTGAGCTTTTACAGGTGCTTAAACAGGTCAGGGAGCTTTAACAGGTGCTTCAACAGGTCAGGGAGCTTTTACAGGAGCTTTAACAGGTCAGGGAGCTTTTACAGGAGCTTTACCAGGTCAGGGAGCTTTAACAGATAATTTTACAGGTCAGAGAGCTGTAACAGGTGCTTAAACATGTCAGGGAGCTTTTACAGGAACTTTAACAGGTCAGGGAGCTTTTACAGGAGCTTTAACAGGTCTGGGAGCTTTAACACGTGCTTTAACAGGTCAGGAAGCTGTAACAGGTGCTTAAACAGGTCAGGGAGCTGTAACAGATGATTTAACAGGTCAGAAGGCTTTAACACGTGCTTTAACAGGTCAGGGAGCTTTTACAGGAACTTTAACAGGTCAGGGAGCTTTTACAGGAGCTTTAACAGGTCAGGGAGCTTTAACAGGTGCTTCAACAGGTCAGGGAGCTTTTACAGGAGCTTTAACAGGTCAGGGAGCTTTTACAGGAGCTTTAACAGGTCAGGGAGCTTTAACAGATAATTTTACAGGTCAGAGAGCTGTAACAGGTGCTTAAACATGTCAGGGAGCTTTTATAGGAACTTTAACAGGTCAGGGAGCTTTTACAGGAGCTTTAACAGGTCTGGGAGCTTTAACACGTGCTTTAACAGGTCAGGAAGCTGTAACAGGTGCTTAAACAGGTCAGGGAGCTGTAACAGATGATTTAACAGGTCAGAGAGCTTTAACACGTGCTTTAACAGGTCAGGGAGCTTTAACACCTGCTTTAACAGGTCAGGAAGCTGTAACAGATAATTTAACAGGTCAGTGAGCTTTAACAGGTGCTTAAAAGGTCAGGGAGCTTTAACAGGTGCTTCAACAGGTCAGGGAGCTTTTACAGGAGCTTTAACAGGTCAGGGAGCTGTAACAGGTGCTTAAACATGTCAGGAAGCTTTAATATGTGCTTTAACAGGTCAGGGAGCTTTAACACCTGCTTTAACAGGTCAGGGAGCTTTAACACGTGCTTTAACAGGCCACGGAGCTGTAACAGATAATTTTACAGGTCAGTGAGCTTTTACAGGTGCTTAAACAGGTCAGGGAGCTTAAACAGGTGCTTAAACAGGTCAGGGAGCTTTAACAGGTGCTTCAACAGGTCAGGGAGCTTTTACAGGAGCTTTACCAGGTCAGGGAGCTTTTACAGGAGCTTTAACAGGTCAGGGAGCTTTAACAGATAATTTTACAGGTCAGAGAGCTGTAACAGGTGCTTAAACATGTCAGGGAGCTTTTACAGGAACTTTAACAGGTCAGGGAGCTTTTACAGGAGCTTTAACAGGTCTGGGAGCTTTAACACGTGCTTTAACAGGTCTGGGAGCTTTAACACGTGCTTTAACAGGTCAGGAAGCTGTAACAGGTGCTTAAACAGGTCAGGGAGCTGTAACAGATGATTTAACAGGTCAGAGAGCTTTAACACGTGCTTTAACAGGTCAGGGAGCTTTAACACCTGCTTTAACAGGTCAGGAAGCTGTAACAGATAATTTTACAGGTCAGTGAGGTTTTACAGGTGCTTAAACAGGTCAGGGAGCTTTTACAGGAGCTTTAACAGGTCAGGGAGCTGTAACAGGTGCTTAAACATGTCAGGAAGCTTTAATATGTGCTTTAACAGGTCAGGGAGCTTTAACACCTGCTTTAACAGGTCAGGGAGCTGTAACAGATAATTTTACAGGTCAGTGAGCTTTAACACGTGCTTTAACAGGTCACGGAGCTGTAACAGATAATTTTACAGGTCAGTGAGCTTTTACAGGTGCTTAAACAGGTCAGGGAGCTTAAACAGGTGCTTAAACAGGTCAGGGAGCTTTAACAGGTGCTTCAACAGGTCAGGGAGCTTTTACAAGAGCTTTAACAGGTCAGGGAGCTTTTACAGGAGCTTTAACAGGTCAGGGAGTTTTAACAGATAATTTTACAGGTCAGAGAGCTGTAACAGGTGCTTAAACATGTCAGGGAGCTTTTACAGGAACTTTAACAGGTCAGGGAGCTTTTACAGGAGCTTTAACAGGTCTGGGAGCTTTAACACGTGCTTTAACAGGTCAGGGAGCTGTAACAGATAATTTTACAGGTCAGTGAGCTTTAACACGTGCTTTAACAGGTCACGGAGCTGTAACAGATAATTTTACAGGTCAGTGAGCTTTTACAGGTGCTTAAACAGGTCAGGGAGCTTTAACAGGTGCTTCAACAGGTCAGGGAGCTTTTACAGGAGCTTTCACAGGTCAGGGAGCTTTAACACCTGCTTTAACAGGTCAGGAAGCTGTAACAGGTGCTTAAACAGGTCAGGGAGCTGTAACAGATGATTTAACAGGTCAGAGAGCTTTAACACGTGCTTTAACAGGTCAGGGAGCTTTAACACCTGCTTTAACAGGTCAGGAAGCTGTAACAGGTGCTTAAACAGGTCAGGGAGCTGTAACAGATGATTTAACAGGTCAGAGAGCTTTAACGCGTGCTTTCACAGGTCAGGGAGCTGTAACAGATAATTTTACAGGTCAGTGAGCTTTTACAGGTGCTTAAACAGGTCAGGGAGCTTTAACAGGTGCTTCAACAGGTCAGGGAGCTTTTACAGGAGCTTTAACAGGTCAGGGAGCTGTAACAGGTGCTTAAACATGTCAGGAAGCTTTAATATGTGCTTTAACAGGTGAGGGAGCTTTAACATGTCAGGGAGCTTTAACACGTGCTTTAACAGGTCAGGGAGCTGTAACAGATAATTTTACAGGTCAGTGAGCTTTTACAGGTGCTTAAACAGATCAGGGAGCTTTAACAGGTGCTTCAACAGGTCAGGGAGCTGTAACAGGTGCTTAAAAATGTCAGGGAGCTTTTACAGGAACTTAAACAGGAGCTTTAACAGGTCAGGAAGCTTAAACAGGAGCTTTAACAGGTCAGGAAGCTGTAACAGGTGCTTAAACAGGTCAGGGAGCTGTAACAGATAATTTTACAGATCAGGGAGCTTTAACACGTGCTTTAATAGGTCAGGGAGCTTTAACACCTGCTTTAACAGGTCAGGGAGCTTTAACACGTGCTTTAACAGGTCAGGGAGCTTTAAAACCTGCTTTAACAGGTCAGGAAGCTGTAACAGGTTCTTAAACAGGTCAGGGAGCTGTAACAGATGATTTAACAGGTCAAAGAGCTTTAACACGTGCTTTAACAGGTCAGGGAGCTTTAACACCTGCTTTAACAGGTCAGGAAGCTGTAACAGGTGCTTAAACAGGTCAGGGAGCTGTAACAGGTGCTTAAACATGTCAGGGAGCTTTTACAGGAACTTAAACAGGAGCTTTAACAGGTCAGGAAGCTGTAACAGGTGCTTAAACAGGTCAGGGAGCTGTAACAGATAATTTTACAGATCAGGGAGCTTTAACACGTGCTTTAATAGGTCAGGGAGCTTTAACACCTGCTTTAACAGGTCAGGGAGCTTTAACACGTGCTTTAACAGGTCAGGGAGCTTTAAAACCTGCTTTAACAGGTCAGGAAGCTGTAACAGGTTCTTAAACAGGTCAGGGAGCTGTAACAGATGATTTAACAGGTCAAAGAGCTTTAACACGTGCTTTAACAGGTCAGAGAGCTTTAACACGTGCTTTAACAGGTCAGGGAGCTGTAACAGATAATTTTACAGGTCAGTGAGCTTTTACAGGTGCTTAAACAGGTCAGGGAGCTTTAACAGGTGCTTCAACAGGTCAGGGAGCTGTAACAGATAATTTTACAGGTCAGAGAGCTGTAACAGGTGCTTAAACATGTCAGGGAGCTTTAACATGTGCTTTAACAGGTCAGGGAGCTTTAACACGTGCTTTAACAGGTCAGAGAGCTTTAACACGTGCTTTAACAGGTCAGGGAGCTGTAACAGATAATTTTACAGGTCAGTGAGCTTTTACAGGTGCTTAAACAGGTCAGGGAGCTTTTACAGGTGCTTCAACAGGTCAGGGAGCTTTTACAGGAGCTTTAACAGGTCAGGGAGCTTTGACAGGAGCTTTAACAGGTCAGGGAGCTGAAACAGATAATTTTACAGGTCAGAGAGCTGTAACAGGTTCTTAAACAGGTGAGGGAGCTGTAACAGGTGCTTAAACATGTCAGGGAGCTTTTACAGGAGCTTTAACAGGTCAGGAAGCTTTTACAGGTGCTCAAACAGGTCAGGGAGCTTTTACAGAAGCTTTAACAGGTCAGGGAGCTGTAACAGGTGATTTAACAGGTCAGGGAGCTGTAACAGGTGGTTTAACAGGTCAGGGAGCTTTAACAGGTCAGGGAGCTTTAACACGTGCTTTAACAGGTCAGAGAGCTTTAACACGTGCTTTAACAGGTCAGGGAGCTGTAACAGATAATTTTACAGGTCAGTGAGCTTTTACAGGTGCTTAAACAGGTCAGGGAGCTTTTACAGGTGCTTCAACAGGTCAGGGAGCTTTTACAGGAGCTTTAACAGGTCAGGGAGCTTTGACAGGAGCTTTAACAGGTCAGGGAGCTGTAACAGATAATTTTACAGGTCAGAGAGCTGTAACACGTGCTTTAACAGGTCAGGGAGCTGTAACAGATAATTTTACAGATCAGTGAGCTTTTACGGGTTCTTAAACAGGTGAAGGAGCTTAAACAGGTGCTTCAACAGGTCAGGGAGCTAATACAGGATCATTAACAGGTCAGGGAGCTGTAACAGGTGCTTAAACATGTCAGGGAGCTTTTACAGGAGCTTAAACAGGTCAGGGAGCTTCTACGGGAGCTTTTACAGGTCAGGGAGCTGTAACAGGAGCTTTAACAGGTCAGGGAGCTTTTACAGGTGCTCAAACAGGTCAGGGAGCTTTTACAGAAGCTTTAACAGGTCAGGGAGCTGTAACAGGTGATTTAACAGGTCAGGGAGCTGTAACAGGTGGTTTAACAGGTCAGGGAGCTGTAACAGATGATTTAACAGGTCAGTGAGCTTTTACAGGTGCTTTAACAGGTCAGGAAGCTGTAACAGTTGATTTAACAGGTCAGGGAGCTTAAACACGTGCTTTAACAGGTCAGGGAGCTTTAACACGTGCTTTAACAGGTCAGGGAGCTGTTACAGATAATTTTACAGGTCAGTGAGCTTTTACAGGTGCTTAAACAGGTCAGGGAGCTTTTACAGGAGCTTTAACAGGTCAGGGAGCTGTAACAGGTGCTTAAACATGTCAGGGAGCTTTTACAGGAGCTTAAACAGGTCAGGGAGCTTCTACGGGAGCTTTTACAGGTCAGGGAGCTGTAACAGGAGCTTTAACAGGTCAGGGAGCTTTTACAGGTGCTCAAACAGGTCAGGGAGCTTTTACAGACGCTTTAACAGGTCAGGGAGCTGTAACACGTGCTTTAACAGGTCAGGGAGCTTTTACACGTGCTTTAACAGGTCAGGGAGCTGTTACAGATAATTTTACAGGTCAGTGAGCTTTTACAGGTGCTTAAACAGGTCAGGGAGCTTTTACAGGAGCTTTAACAGGTCAGGGAGCTGTAACAGATAATTTTACAGGTCAGAGAGCTGTAACAGGTTCTTAAACAGGTGAGGGAGCTTAAACAGGTGCTTCAACAGGTCAGGGAGCTAAAACAGGATCATTAACAGGTCAGGGAGCTGTAACAGGTGCTTAAACATGTCAGGGAGCTTTTACAGGAGCTTAAACAGGTCAGGGAGCTTTTACGGGAGCTTTTACAGGTCAGGGAGCTTTTACAGGTCAGGGAGCTTTTACAGGTCAGGGAGCTGTTACAGGAGCTTTAACAGGTCAGGGAGCTTTTACAGGTGCTCAAACAGGTCAGGAAGCTTTTACAGAAGCTTTAACAGGTCAGGGAGCTGTAACAGGTGATTTAACAGGTCAGGGAGCTGTAACAGGTGGTTTAACAGGTCAGGGAGCTTTTACAGGTGCTTTAACAGGTCAGGAAGCTGTAACAGTTGATTTAACAGGTCAGGGAGCTTAAACACGTGCTTTAACAGGTCAGGGAGCTTTAACACGTGCTTTAACAGGTCAGGGAGCTGTTACAGATAATTTTACAGGTCAGTGAGCTTTTACAGGTGCTTAAACAGGTCAGGGAGCTTTTACAGGATCTTTAACAGGTCAGGGAGCTGTAACAGGTGCTTAAACATGTCAGGGAGCTTTTACAGGTGCTTAAACAGGTCAGGGAGCTTTAACAGGTGCTGTAACAGGTCAGGGAGCTGTTACAGGAGCTCAAACAGGTAAGGGAGCTTTTACAGGTGCTCAAACAGGTCAGGGAGCTTTTACAGAAGCTTTAACAGGTCAGGGAGCTGTAACAGGTGATTTAACAGGTCAGGGAGCTGTAACAGGTGGTTTAACAGGTCAGGGAGCTGTAACAGATAATTTTACAGGTCAGTGAGCTTTTACAGGAGCTTTAACAGGTCAAGGAGCTGTAATAGTTAATTTAACAGGTCAGGGAGCTGTTACAGGTGCTATTACAGGTCAGGGAGCTTTTACAGAAGCTTTAACAGGTCAGGGAGCTGTAACAGATGATTGAACAGGTCAGGGATCTGAAACAGATGATTTAACAGGTCAGGGAGCTTTTACAGGTCAGGGAGCTTTTACAGGTGCTCAAACAGGTCAGGATGCTGTAACAGGTGTTTTAAGAGGTCAGGGCGCTTATACAAAGCAGCAGATGCAGATGTAACGTTACCAGCAGCAGGTGTACTATCGGCTACTCACGAGGCACTGCGAGTGGAAGCGGTTGTTGCAGGTGTAGCACAGCACGTTGGGCAGCTTGCCGCTGGCGGGGTGCAGCCGGCAGTAGCAGATGTAACGTTACCAGCAGCAGGTGTACTATCGGCTACTCACGAGGCACTGCGAGTGGAAGCGGTTGTTGCAGGTGTAGCACAGCACGTTGGGCAGCTTGCCGCTGGCGGGGTGCAGCCGGCAGTAGCAGATGTAGCACTGCGGCGACGCCTGCACGCGACTGCGCAGCATCTCCATCCACATCTTCAGCGCCGTCACCACCCAGCCGTTCTGTTGTTATAAATACATAATAAGAAAATAACAATTTGAAGTTATTCAGAAATCTACTGAAAAGCTTTCGACTACGTGTTACATTGAGTTTTTTAGTTATTAAAAAAAAAAAATTAGTAAATGACATTAAAGGAGTGTTTTATTTCAAAAATCAATCGTTTAAAGTTATGTAATGTATATTATATAGCGTTTATGTTGTGTAGCGCCAATAGCGCGCGCCGATAGAGTCGGGTGTCCCCCAGGGTTCAGTTATAGGTCCACTATATCTATCAGGTTTTTTATTGAACGTAGAGCGTACTGTACACATTTACGCACCCGTACGAAGTAATCAGTATCAGTATGTCTGTGTCTATGCGCACGTGCGTGTGTTTGTGTTAGTGTGCGCGCGCGTATGTGTGTGTGCATTATTAAATATTCAGCATCTGGCATCAGTGAGGCAACAGGGCACTGCTGAGGTCTGTGTATGTCTGTGTGTGTGTGTGTGTGTGTGTACAGCACCTGATAGGCGAGGTAGAGCCGCAGGTAGTGCGAGTGGTGCGCGAGCGGCAGCGCGGGCGGGTGCGCCAGCGGCGGGGCCAGCGGGTGCGCCGCGCTCAGGTCTATGCGCAGCTCTATGGTGCGCTCCTCTACGTGCGCGTTGCAGATTATGTTCGCCCCGCCGCCTGCTGGACGCACTACTGATATCTGGAAAGCGGATCAAAATGAATTAGATTGAGAAAAATTGAAAAGAACATAACAAAATTCTATCAAAGGCAAAAATACTGCACTTCAAAAACAAAAAATCGGTAAAGTGTTAATCAATTTTGTGACACTACGTAAAAATTATTAGTGAAAAAACCCTTTTTCACATATATTTTTTTTTAATCCAAATTGTCGAGCCAATCGTATAAATCGTTACTTAACTTCGATTTTAACCTGATAGCGAGTACAGAACTACCATATCATCCCTGAAAAATAACAACAGTTTCTCGTTTTACCCTTTGCACAACCCTACAAATTGAACTCACATCAGCGTCCTCCAGCTGATCCATATGCTCCTTCAGATGCGCGAGCTGCTCCTCAAGCATGCCGGGCGCTACGGCCCGCTCCACGAGCCGCTGTAACGCGTTGGCAGCCCGCGCCCCGCGCGCGCTCCAGTGCGCCCGGACCGCGCCCGCGCAGCTGCGGGTGCACTGGTACAGTGTGCGGGACGAGATACAGCGCAGTGTGTGCTCTATTGATGGCTCTACACAAGATAAATAAATAAATAAAATAAAAAATTGGTTGTTTGTAAAATAGGTTTACGATCGAGATGTTTACGTGATAACGTCTTATTGGTGGCAGCGCTCGAGATGAGACGGGAGATCGGTCCGTCTCTCTCTCGTTATACCTGCGATCGCGCTCGTGAGGTTTTGGTGTGACACAAGTTTCTGAACAAGTCACCCGACTAAAACGATTTTAAAAACGTTATCACGTTAAAAAAAATCTTTATTGACAACAGTTTTACATTTTCAAATACTGAAGTCTCCGACTCCCAAACTAGATAAAAACTTGTATGTCAGGAGTCAGTCACATGCGATATAGTGGTCAGTGTGCTGTAATTCTAAAGCCTGTAACACAGTTCTGAACTAGCACAGGCTTTAATTTCCCCAAATTTTAACTGTATTATTTTAAAACTTTTTCAATAAAGATTTTTTCTATTTCTATTTTTCTATTTCAAAAGCTAAATTGTGTGCTACGTTGCTAACGCTTGCTTGCTTGCGTATAGAACGCAGATGTATGCAAAATTAGATGCAGTATTCGAGTGCACCCTATTTTACATGATTCCGCCCGCGGCTTCGCCCGCGTTTTCAAAGAAAAACCCACATAGTTCCCGTTCCCATGAGTTTTTCGGGATAAAACCTATCCTGTGTGTTAATCCAACTTAGCCTCTATATTTGTGCTAAATTTTATTGTAATCGGTTCAGTAGTATTTGCGTGGAAGAGTAACACACATACACATCCTCACAAACTTTCGCATTTGCATTTACAATATTAGTAGAATAAGATGCTATATGCGCCCTCACACTATCATCAATTTGTGAATTTGATTTATAGTATGTTTAATTTTGCCTTATGAATATATAATGTGTACCTTTTATGATGTGACAATGAAATAATGTACTTTCAATATTAAATAATGTTGCGGAGCCATTTATGGCTAACTAGATTTCCGCCCGCGGCTTCGCCCGCGTTTTCAAAGGAAAACCCGCATAGTTCCCGTTCCCGTGGGATTTTCGGGATAAAACCTATCCTATGTGTTAATCCAAGTTACCCTCTATATGTGTTCTAAATTTCATTGTAATCGGTTCAGTAGTTTTTACGTGAAAGAGTAACAAACATCCATACATCCATACAAACTTTCGCCTTTATAATAGTATTAAGACTAGCTTTTCGCCCGCGTTTTCAAAGAAAAACCCGCACAGTTCTCGTTCCCGTGGCATTTCCGGGATAAAACCTATCCTATGTGTTAATCCAAGTTACCCTCTACTTCATTGTAATCGGTTCAGTAGTATTTGCGTGAAACAAACACACACATACACACCTCACAAACTTTCGCATTTATAATATTAGTAGGATAGGATGTGTTGATTTGAATTGTAATGTAATTTTATTATCTTTGTACAGACATTATGCAAATAAAAACATTTATTTATTACTAATTCTGTACATAGTAATACACCAAGTAATATCGCACTCTTATAGTGAAAGTGGACGTTGACGTTCTGTTTGCACTCTACCACCAGCTCTATAATGAGCATAGCACAATATATAAGTACTAGCTTTCCGCCCGAGGCTTCGCCCGCGTTTTCAGAGAAAACCTCGCATAGTTCCCTGTCCCGTGGGATTTCCGTGGTAAAACCTATCCTATCTCTCAAGTTGGATCGAACTGCACATGGTGTGCGAATTTTATTATAATCGGTTAAGTGGTAAAGGAGTCCATTGAGGACAAACATTGTGACACGAGATTTATATATACAAAGATGTGTATGTATTAAGATTATACAATATGTATTAAGATTAAAAAACAAAATATAACTCTACACTACATAGAGCTATACCGCTCTACACTCACCCGTGAGCGCTAACACCGGCTCAGCAGTGAACAGCGCCAGTTCGTGTGCGGGCGGCTCTACGCCTTCCGCTAACAGCGAGCTCGACACGTAGCGAAGCGTTGTGTCTATCACTGGCGATACTATACCACTTTCACTGATAAACACATATATAAAAACGAATATTAAAAAGCTAAACCGTATCGAGATGGTCAAAACTGTACAAAATATAAATAGGACGAACGGCAGACACTATTTTACAATAAAAGAATCATCAATATCGCTTCGCCCAGTCGAAAGTTATGAAGAAGCAAACCCAAAAATAAAACAGCCACGTAGAAAACCTCCTCCTTTTTCGTAATCGGTCGAAAAAAGTCAATAATTTATTTATTTTATCAAATAAACTACTATTTTCCACAGCTTCGGTAATAATCAGTTTCTACGAAAAAAATAAATTTAAAAAATCTTCTTTTCGGATTTTGTTAAAGCTTTCGATAAAGTTGATCATAAAAAGTTATTTATTTTTCTTTGTCAATTTAGTATAAATCACGATATACCTACGTTGAAATAAATCATGAGTAGAAATGTTTTATTAGAGCTACGGATCTATCAGGTTTTCGTGTGTCAAAATAAAGTTATAACTACGGGAGTTCCACAGGGTTCTCACTTGGGCCCAGTCTGAATACTGTAGGTGATTTATATCTAACATTTATAGTTTACAGTGTGAGTAGTATTTTATATGATTGTTATGCATTGTTGTCTGTTTAAGAAATAGGAGCGAAAGCAATACAATAGAATTCTACATGCTATAATTTACTTTTCAATAGAGATTCGTGTGAAACACGGTCAAATGCTTTAGTCGGTATATGTCCAATTATGGATTCGAAGTCTTTTATTTTAGGCTAAAATTTATCGAGTATTAAACTGCATTATGGTGGATATTTTAAAATACATATTGATAAAATTTAATAATGGTGATTGAAACAATTACCTGAGCGAGTTGATGTAATGATGTACAAGATCGCCTCTGGCCAGCAAGCTCTGACTGAACACCGCTAGACTTTGCAGCAGGTAACCGAACGCGCGGGATATGTGCAGCCTGTAAGGGAAATATTATATTATTACTATTATAGGATTAGAATTTACGATTTCAAATGCAACGAAAGTAAAACTAGATTTCCAGTACGCAAGTTGCAACTCAATACAAGATATTATATGTATCGCAACAAAAAATACACTACATAGTACAAAATAAAGTATTTCCATTGTCTGTCTGTCTGTCCCTATGTAGGGTACGCTATATCAATAATTGATAATAATTGATGCGATATTTTAAAATAGATAGTCTGGTTTTTGATGGTACAAATTGTTCGAGTATAGAAATTGTTAAAATTTACACAACGCGCGAGAAGCTAGTTTTAAATAAATGTGTTATAGAGTTGCTATGCACAATAATTTCCAACAAATACGTCACCTATCGTCCCCGAGCGGCTCGTCGAGCATGCTCGTGTCGCGCAGCGCGTCGTAGTACTGTGCGAGCGAGAGGGAAATAGTCTCTTCGTCGTCGTCTCCCTCCCTCTCACGCCGCTCGCAAAGTTGGCTCAGTTTTTCAACTAGATATAAGATTGTTTTATTAAGTGATGGCAAAAGAACGTAAAGTAGACAACAATGTAGAAATTTTTTTTACATACACTCGTGATTTTAATGGGCACGCACGTCTATTAGTTTAAACTTAAAAACTCTTTTATTCATTTATTTTACTTTGTAGCATGAAATTCTTTTGATCGTTATTGTAAATACTTACCTATGAATAAAATATCATCCATATTGTGTATTACTCAACCTTAAATTCAAAAAACTCACCATCATCCAAAACCATAGGTTTAGCGATAACTTTCAACACGCTATACGCAACAAACTGGTACGCATAGTGCGTGTCCCGCGCGAGCACGCGGAACGCGAGCGACGCCAGGTTGTTTAGCGAGTATGTGCTGAGTTTCAGCGGGTTGGGGAGTTGCTCCCAGTTCAGTATGGGAGTAGCAGCTAGCAGTGCTTCTAGTATTGCCACGTGGTTTATGGTTAGGTGGTAGTTTCGAGATGATTCTGAAAAAATATTATATGGTAAAGTTTTTTCTTTTTACTTTTTGTCGTAGTATTAGTGGCAAATTTAACTTTTCGGAAAATTCCATCTCAAGTGTTTTTGAAATAAAATGATATTTAATCCAGAACATTAAAAGTGTATTATTTTATTAATAAAAAAACTCTTTACCAGATTTTACTAAACTAATACTTTTTTAATATTTATTTACGATCTGTTGTATAACAAATTCAAATCAAAAAGTTGGTGAACAAAATCTATTTTTTTCAATCACTTTACAGCATAATATGTAAAGTGAGCTGGGTAATATCATTTGAATAATTATAACCAATAAACGACAAGCCACATCTACCTTTCCTAGTTCCATGTTCCCCGTACCCACAAACTCACCCAGAACATGGAGCAACAAAGCGGTGACATTGGAGAAGGCATCTGGCGCGAAGATGTCGCGCCACTCGTTCGGCAACTCCGCCACGTGTGCGGTCGGCTGCCGCTTCTCACATTCCTGCCGAATGTTGGACACGAAGCGCGCTACTGATGTAAGTAGCAAGAGGGTTGGTCGGGCTATGGTCGCGAACTGGAAAAGAGGTAAATTACAGAAGGTAAACTCAAACATTTATTTATTCAATTAGACTTCTCTTAGAAGCACTTTCGAACCGTCATTACATATTTTTAACAATTACCGACGATTCGGAAAGCAGTATCTATGGAGATGAATCTTTCTTCGTTCTTGTTGTTGCTCTTTTAAAATCATGCATTAAGCAAGCTGGAACGGAAAGCCGTTCTGTAATGTTGCCGGTTAAAAAAGCAGTCTGGGCGGCCAAATGCGGTTTAAATCTGAGACGATTTTGCCTTCACGTGGCCTTAGGCTTTATTTCGTTCGTTCGTAGTATTCCTAAACTCAATATCAGTTTAAAGTTAAAAAAAGGAAAATCAAGATTAAGAAAATTTCAAATAAGCTTCAAGAAATTCAATTCAATTTGAATCGAGAAATATTTAAAACACTTTAAAAGAATCTTTTAGGCGAAATAATTTTACAAAAACTTACCCTAACTTCTGTATGCTTATGGAGAAATGCTAATCGTTTACCATCAATATTTTTCTGCTCATATTACGAAAATTCTTCATTTACAATACCTTAGTGCAATCGATTCGTGGTGTTTTCGCAAGCGAGTTGAGTATTGAACACAAGACAATATTGATAAAGTCCCACTCATGAGCAGACAGATCCCACGCGGAGTTCTGTACCAATGTATTGAGCAAGTGCAGTAGGGACGCCTGGCTCGAGATCACACTCCATGGCTCTTTGGAGTAGTTCCTGTGATAAATATGTTGAGTAAAGGTGTGTAGGAATTTATATTTTGAATGGAAGTAATTCGCGAATTGATCGGAAAAATTACGCGTAACGAAGGATTTCTTTTTTGTGTGTAATAGTTAACATGATAACATAATAAATATTATTAGGATGATCAATAGGGAAATGGCTTTTTTGCCCGGGCTTTTTTATCCCAGATTTTAACAGAAAGACTAAGAGACTATGAGAGTTATAGATAATAAAAAAGCAATGAATTGTGATTTACTCTTTGCCACAACTTAGACTAAATTAAAATAACGTCCAAAACATTCAAACTGTATTTAGGTACGTCTATTCACACAAAACATTTCACAGGCATTGAAAACAGTGATATTCCTGTTGTATCCAATCTACTCATCGAAAAAATCTTATTAAATACGTTACCTCTCATTAAACATCTTCTCATCGTATTTATAATAATCATCCATGACAGGGTCAAGACAGTGTCGGGCGAGTGAATTGGCCACTTGTCTGGCAAAGTGTTGCGAGCGAGTGGGGTCACTTGTACCCTGGTATAGATACCAGCAGCGGACTGTATTTAGGTATTGAGCGCGTAGAATGTCGTGAGGGGTTGTTTTTGCCTAAAAATAAAGTTGAAACGTAGCTAATAGTAGAAAATAATTTGGAAAATCCAAAAGTGCACGCCTCATAATTTTTTTTTAATAAATATTTATTAATTATTATTTTTGTTTATTTAATAACAATTAAACCACATCGAATCAGACCCTGAAAAATGAAAGGGTTCTATTCCTGAGCATACTCAAGCGTAAGAGAAAAAAAAAAAGACTCGATTAGTAAAGTATTTCGGTCGCTATCGTGTTAACAAGAAAAAGGATCCGCACATACAGACACACGGACGTCCAAGACAGAACTTTTTTAAACTGTTTTTTAACTAGTTTAAATAACAAAAATGACATCAAAAATATCATGAACGTTAAAAATAGTGTTTTTTCTTAATATGTGTGTGTATGTATTATCTTACAAGTGCAATGTATGATACATAAAGACATTTTAAGTTTGAAAAATCAGATGTTTTGCGCGAAGTGACAGTAGTACCCACCTCAACGCTTCGCTTATGAGGCGTGCAAAAGAATAGGGATAAAATGAATATGTAGGGAAAGCAGTATTGTAAAAGAGTCACTTGAGAAAAATATGTACAGTTCAAGTTAAAATTAAACTAAGTTGATTATAATATCCGCTTAGTCCACAATTCATTCCCGGTTAAGTCAAAATTTGATATAAGTTTCGTGCATTTTTCTACTTCTTTTTAATTTTATACAATTCAATACAAATAGATTGTTATTTAACATGACATTGTAATGATTTACACGTAATATTAAGTGTTATTCAAATTAGTGAAACTAACCTGTAAGCTATGGAAGAATCCATTTCTGCCCACAATTTTGTCCAACATTAACGTATCCACTTCTGACACTGGTCCACTCACGTTAGATTCTCTTTGTTTGTCTGTCTCATTACCTGAACTGCTCGACTCATTTTCTTTTATAACTTCATCAGATTTTTCACTTGACTCGGTAATTTGAGCAATTTTACTTTCATACATTGCATTCGTGAATGCCCAGTAGTAACCAGTTTTGAAGGATCTTTGTGTTAAAACATTTTTGATGTGATTGTTATTTTCTTCTGATATGCTCGTTATTATTTCTTGCGTAACGCAGTCGAGATAGTCGTTAGCCTGCTTGAGAACTGTGTAGAACGGCATCTGAAAAATAAAGCGAATATAGTAACATGCCAGCATGAGCTAAACATTAATATTTTTATCTGTATTAAAATATTCAAATAATCACGTCAAAGAAGGGAAATTTAGATGTTGAACATTACTGCCAGTAATTATGTAACTGAAGCAGAACAAATTTGACGTCATTCGATACTATATCTATGACGTCATTAAACACAATTTTGTGAATTTCTGCTGACCCTGTATTTGCCATTACAAATGGAGTGTATCCATATTAAAATTGTCAGATCTTCGCACTGTATGAGAATATTCAAGATTGACCTGTTGAGTTAATTGTAAAAATAATACCTAACAACTAATTTATAATGAACTAAATTTCCGCTTGCGGCTTCGCCCGCGTTTTCAAAGGAAAACCCGCATAGTTCCCATTCCCGTGGGATTTCCGGGATAAAACCTATCCCATGTGTTAATCCAAGTTACCCTCTATATGTGTGCTAAATTTCATTGTAATCGGTTCAGTAGTTTATGCGTGAAAACCATACATATTATAAACCTTTCCTCTTTATAATATTAGTATAGAAGTATAGATATACTTACAAAAGCGTAGACTTCACACAGTGAGCTGACAACCACAAAATCGTACAGAACATCAACAAACAGCAACCTAAAGAACTCATCGTCAAACAGACTCCCATCAAGCTCCTTACTCCTCGTCACGATTTCCTTCAAGAACGCCGCTCGAAAAACGACCTTATTCACATAAGCCACAACGTCGCTTGTCGCTAAATCCTTAGTGGAGTTAGTATTAGCGATTTCTAGAACTTTCTTCATAATGTCCCCGTCGTCTATTGGACATGTCAATTTGCCATAGACAATGTCTTTCCTCAGAGCATAGACTAATATTGCGGTCTCTGAGTCTGTAATGTCTATGTTTAGTAATTGTTTTGTTATCTGTATAAGTTCAGAATTGTCTATGGTCACGTTATCGAAGTCTACGAGGTAAGGGCATATAGACACTATGTGTTCTATAATTGGTATGTCGAGCGCGTCGTGACTGAAACAAACATATTATTTTTGGGTTATCTTAAAGATATACATGATTTTGATAATTCGGTCCTATTCCAGATAAAAGTACCTACGTATACTTAAATGAATTTAAAAGCTACTACAAAATGAAAAATAAGATTAAAATATAATTTTCACACAAAATAACTTGAATTTTGACAGACCCGTCATCATAGAAAAAAATGCATGCAAAAAAATTGAAAAAAGGGGTCCGCATCTATCGAGTGACTTTTCAACACGAGTAACTAAAGCTATTTATACCTATTGAGGCAAAAAAAAACTTATTCTGCTTAAAATTTCAATACATCACAATATATCTACATGATGAGATATCTAAAGAGACAGTACACAAAATGAACATAATACTAACTTATCCCTCAGCTTGCCCTGTATCTCCTTCACAGCTGTGTCCACTAGCGGCAGTCTTTCTACTGGCGCCAGTGCACACACCGCTTGGTGCCAGGCGTGCAGTAACTCGCGCCAGCTACTCGCGCTAATGGAAGCTACTGGAATAGCCTCGTCGGGTTCTTCCTCGCCTTCGGTATCTGGCTCTTTTGGCTGGATTGTGGGAGAGTAAGTATAGTACAAAATAACGTAAGTAAATATTACAAAATTATTTAAAAACTTGAACTATAGTGGTCTGGTATGGAAAATTCTGTAATTAAAAATTGTTTTTTTTGATAATCTATTTTGGGAAATCTGATCAAATTTGGGAATGGAAAACTGGAACTGGTATATTTTTTAAAGTTATTTTTATTGTTTTAACACGTTGAACACGACAGACATTCGCAACTGCGCATTTTATGCAATTGAAAAAGTTTTTGATAATATTGCATTACATAATATTGCACGTAAAATAATGATTATAGCTTACCGTTATTATTTCCTTTTTTGTCTACGCAATGAAATAAATATAAAATTTACATTATCCTTTTTCGTGGTAGCTTATCAAATTTATTAAATTGACAATGAGAATAAGTGATTTCATAGATTTTGGTGAGTTTTTTTCTGGAAGGATAGAAATATTTGAAAAGACCACATGAAAGTCTATAAAATCACCAATTATCAAATACTCGAAAAATTTTCTACGATAACTCATTTTTTCAGAACAATAATAACATAACAAACACTTCGATTGACAACTGAATTTTTGAAGTGAAAACTTCTTTAGCGGCGTTGAGCACTTTTTCTGTAATGGGTATAAAATCTTAAACTCGCGTCAGGACACGTGACCTAATCGAAAAAGCGTAAGACGGATGGATATCAAACATGCTCAACGTTAATAATCAAGTTTTCACTTCTGCCGGCACTCCCGGAGTGCAACCCGTCTTTTTTTTATTTCTGCACCACATATACTCACCAAGAGAGTCAAGTTGAGCAGGAACAGTGTAACCAATAGATCATGTGCGTGTGCACTGGCCCCTAGCGCTCGGCACAGCGCAGCTCCGAACTGTGCTCTAGTCGCTAGCTCACTGCCACTTGTATGGGATAGTGAGCGCGACACGTGCGATACTATGGCTCGTATCGTGTGGGGGGGGATCGTCGAGCCTGTGGTTACAAGGAAACAATATTTTTTTGAACATCAAAAATTAAAGTGGATTTCAGATAGATGAGATATAAACACTTGCGAAGTAAAATCAAAAGATATAGAAAATAATGTAGAATTAGAACGGGTGCGATCATAAGCAAAAAATATGAAACTGACACTTAATGGTACCGAGAGGATATTTTAAGTTTAAAATAAATTTGTAACATGCTTTAGTAATAAAATTTAAGATAAACCCGTTAAACTATTGTTTTGTTCGAGTAAAATCTTTTGATTTTAAGGCAACAAAAATTTACTCTAAGTCAGTTAAAAGAAAAAGGTGTACCTCCAGTATCTTGCGCTAAACAAGTTAGCAACAATCTATTAGCTTCATCATCGCCTCGCTTGCACAGGGCCACCAGCGCTTGTTGAACGACGTCACCACGCAGCCATCTCGCTCCCGCAGCACGTGTGCGGTGTGGGAGCGAGAGAGATAGCGATATACACCACTCCACCGCTACCGGGGAGAGCTGGAGATCAATGGAGTTTGTGAGAAATTTATGTGTGTAGTAAAGCGTAATTTCTTTGAAAAAAAAAACATAAGGGTGATAAATGATTATTTTAAAGGAAAATTATTTCATTTAATTGGTTGTTTTTTGTAATAATAATAAACTTACATGTTGAAACGAATTGTACATGGCCTCTAATTCTTCGTCATTTAAGTACTTCGATATCATGAAAACGATCTCCGCAAGCGCTTTACATCTCATAGTGTCGCTCGCCAGCCAACCCCTTAACACCTTATCGTAGAACAAACACAACGTATTTGTATTGTAACTTCTTGCTATTCCCAGGAATAAACTTTCACTTTCAAAGCTGATAATAATGCTCAATAAAGGCGGGAATACTGATCTCGACATTTGCTTTTTATCAGCGTATTCAAAGTACGCACTACACGCCTTGCTGACACATTCATTCAAGCTGTGATCGAATGCTTCTAGAACGTTCTTATCATATTCTACAGCTTCTTGAATTGGTTCAGTCTCATTTGTGACGTCACCTTCAAAGCGTATGGACTTTTTGGCTTCGCTTTTAGCTTTTAGCGCTTTAAATAATAACGTATGCATGTGTATAAGTTTTGAAATGTCTTCGTCCTCTACTGGGACGTTTTCTATTTGCGTTACAACAATAACGCCAAAGTTTTGCCAGAAGTTTCTGACCAATTTGTCGTATACATCGTCCGTCGATTCTGTCGTCTGTTTGATCCAATATTTGACCATGGCCGCCATTTTGTGCGCGGATATTTTGATCAAGTGATCTTTGGTTGTATCGTCTGGAATGGCGAATATTTTCTCGAGCCACGTCCTGTGTACATGAGCCACAACTTCTATGACAAAGTCGTGTTTTTGTATCGAGAGGTAACGCAAGCATTCCGCTAAGTTCGTTATCCATGATTGACGTTCGCTTTTTGAGTTCAGTATTGTTTTTATTTGTAAGCTGAAATAAAACGACAAAAATGTCAAGAACACATGCAATAAATTTGAGCAGTTAAAATTCAGGAAAATGTTTTAACTAAACGTTATTTTGTTTAAGTTCTGTCAAACTAAACATTCTAGTAATTAATTATTTTTAAAAATTGTCATTTAAAAGTGGTACTCACCCAGTAAAGAAGGCATTAAAGAAAGTGAGATAGAACTGTTTAGTGAGCAGTTCGTCCGGCAACTTGGACAGCAGTGGCAGCAGCACATTGCTGAGCAGACTCGCGTCACCACACCCGCCTGTTTTATATTCATATGGTTCAAATTTTCGTAAAGCCATAAGTCGAGTTTTCAATCATACAAAAGCTACTCATTTTTATAATATTATATTTAGATTATTAGGGATAAAGAATCATTTTATTAACAAAGCAAATAGAAAAAAAAAATAGTCTATTATTATATAAGAAGTGTGCAGTATAAAACCTTGGATGTTATATTTTGTCATATTATGTGTCAACTTTTTCAAAAATTTATCTTGAATGAACTAAAATGTATTATGCAGATACGTGTGTCGTGTACATACCATTTTCTAAAGTATCAATAAGTCTCTTCACAAGAAGATCCTTATTCTTGAGCCAGACGTGCCAATCCTGTGAAATAATTCAGTTATCTGGTTATCCTTCGACATGAACAGTTTTGCAATAGATGTTATATTTTGGAATCAATGCACATAGTCAATAAAAAACTGAGGTGGGCATTTTAGTAGTTAATTCTTATCACAAAATAAAAGGTCTGTTTTGACATGGTAAGAATCAGTATGGTTACATCACAAGTAACGTCGCGAAGACAAATGTCAAAGGGGTCTTTTACTCAGTGATAAGTATAGTGTGTGTATGTATGTATTTGTGCTATAGATCTTATAAATATTATAAATGCGAAAGTTTGAATGGATGTTTGTTACTCTTTCACGCAAAAACTACTGAACCGATTACAATGAATTTTAGCACACAATCATATAGAGGGTAACTTGGATTAACACATAGGATAGGTTTTATCCCGGAAATCCCACGGGAACGGGAACTATGCGGGTTTATCTTTGAAAATGCGGGCGAAGCCGCGGGCGGAAAGCTAGTGTATATATATGTGTGTTTTTGTGTGCGTCAGTATGTCTGAGTTCTGTATGTATGTCTATACTCACGGGCACTTTATACAGCAGCAGCAACAACGCGGCCCAGCGCGGGGCCGCGGCTCTCGCCCTGGCGTCCGGTGCGGCGAGCAGCGAGCGAGCGAGTGGGCCCAGCGCTGGGCCCAGCGCACCGCCCAGCCGGTCCACTAGACGACCCATCGCCGTGAACCATGCCGCTCTATACACGTGTATTTATATTACTAGTATATTACTAGTGTCGTGTAGTAATTTTCTAGGTGCGTGAGGTTTTTCGTTACGCAATTTCTGGACTTGAGTAATTTATTCAAGTAACCTTATGTTGAAACTATTCGTATCGTATTGGTATCAATCCTTAACCTAATCACATTTAAGTTAGATAATTGAAACAAAATGAAAAAACCATGGCCCCAAATGAGGTCCCTGGGGAACACCAATTAGAAACAAATTAAATTTTTCCTAATAATGTAATAAATCTTAACAAAACGAGTAATATATTCAATGTAAGATACGTATTTTCTATATAATGGAACGTGGATAACTATTTCAGTGATCTTTTTAAACCATATTTGATGGTGCAATAAATCAAACGCCTCACTTCAATCATTTCATTAATTTCAACACAATATATTCGTTTACATTATTTTAATACAATCTTGTAATGAGTCGTAAAAATACACCATTTTTTCTACCAAACTTTTAAACAATGACTTGTATTAAACGTAATTATTTATTAAACTCACACCAACTAATTCTAATAAATATCCAGTTCAAAAAAACAAGTACTAATAAATATCTACATAGTTTAAAAAACCCTACCTCACATGATGCGATTCATGGTTAGCGATCTTCCAAAAGCTGTTACTAAACAGCGCTTGCAATTGTTCCAGCAGCCACTCGTCATGTTCTGGAGCCAGGCGGGATACGAACATGTCTAAAGCGCGTAGACTACTCGATATCACACGTGATACTTGTAACTTTCGCTCTTCAGGGTCGTCTATTCTGAAAATTATTGTGTATAATTTATATTTTAATGTGAAAATTAATAAAATGAATTGAAAATTTTAATTTTATGTTAAGACTTTTAAATCATCTTGTATTGTTATGTGAAAGTGTATCTTACTGAATATTCTCTGTCAGAATTTACTGTCTTTTTATAATATTCTCATATTATAAAAAGACAGATTCAGATTCTTTAGTGTTAAGTTTCATAACGTCAAAATATAGCGATATATAAATTTTTGTAATGTTTTTACCCAGAAAAAAAAAATAACATCAGGTTAAAGAAAAGAACATAATTATCCTTGTACTTACTTTTTATTCAATATAGCTTCCGCATTCCCCGTGAGGTTGTCAGTGATAAGAGCCATTATTTCTGATTTACAAAATGTTATCGCATCGCCTAATTTATGATCGGGAAATGTAGCCTGAAATAGAAAACAAATGCAATATGTGAATTTTCTGAAATTACCTCATTATGTCAAATTACCAACAATTAATTTATGTAGAAATTAATAAATTATACACATGAAAAAAATGTTGTTCTTTCACTCATAATAATTATAATAGCTGTGTTTTACCTGAAAATAAAACACATATTAAATACTTACCTATATTTGAAGCTTACTTCATTAAGCTTACTTCATTGAGAAGACACCTAGCTTTTTCCGCCTATTCTTCCCTCTCTTTCCGTTGTATGTATGCTATCTCTCTCGCACACTTCTCCACCAGGTGGCGGGGCGCACGATAATGTCGGGCGCTGGATGTTTTTCATTGAGTCGAAATCCACAACAGGTGGACGTTAAGTGTAAGCTTCAAATATAGGTAAGTATTTAATATGTGTTTTATTTTCAGGTAAAACACAGCTATTAAACACTTGACCGTAATTTGAAGCTTACTTCATTGAGACCTGCTTGTTACCCACCTGGTGTACAATATATGGACGCCAATGTGAATTTGAATACATAAGTAATTACTTATTTCTTTATTTGAAAGAGTAAGGTGTGCAGATAGTATACCTACCAATAAATCACACAAATTTTTATATTATATAATATATTAACAATCCCAGATGAAAAGTTAATCAAATAAGAAACAAAAAGTTAATCATAATGATTAAAAGTATTAGAACTTATGAGATTGGTTCAAGCGTACCTTAGTTAACCTTTTGGGCTTGAAAAGTTAAAGTTACTACAATTTTCACTATCTTTAGCGTAAATCTGCGAAAGCGCCAGTAACGACTTTCAATTACGCATTTAGATGTTACTTACAAAATGAAGCAACAGCTGATCCCGACGAGGCAAAAATACCTCAAACTCAAACCTTTATTTATTCAATTAGAACTCTGTAGAAGCACAATTGAATCATCTTAACATAGAATTACCACCTGTCTGAACTCACACAGTTTTAACCCAACCTGCTACAAGCGGACAAGAAGAGAACTTGGTCCTTACTTTTGGGGTCAGAAATAAATTTAAAAGGTCACCCCTTGAATAAGGCAATAAAATATCAAAACAGGTAAACGGTTTTAATTATAATACAGATTTTTAACATCCAACCAAACCGTGCGGTATCTATTAATGTTTAGAGCCAACGCCACCAATCATAATCTAAACATGGCTAGTACTTTCAGTACAATGCATGAATTATTTATTTAAAACTGATAGGTCATAAACTCTGTACTGGAAACAAATATACTGAACTTAAGAGACTAAAATGATAAGGAGCTTATCTGTGTCCCAAAACTGCAATTACTACAGCCAAGTACGTTACTTTTAATCAATTCGGTTTTAAGATATAATTATGATTTACATCAGAACTTATATACCGAAAGCCTCGGGACTACATAACGTGACTTATCTTCTTATTCTTATACTTATATAAAAATGAATCGCAAAATGTGTTGGTAAGCGCATAACTCGAGAACGGCTGAACCGATTTCGATAATTCTTTTTATATTCCTTGAAGTACGAGGATGGTTTTTATGTAGAGAAAACGTAAGTACCACGAGCGAAGCCGGGGCGGACCGCTAGTTTATAATAATAGTGTTTGTGCACAACACTAGGCAGTCAACAGCTATATGAACGTCAGATAGGAAAAGAGCCAAATTTATCCAGTCAGTAACAAAGGATTTTAACTATAGTTACTTTATTCTAATTCAACCAACTACTACTAGCTACTCCGTATGTCTTTTGGATAGACGGAGGCAAATAGGATTTTTATTCCAACTATATCATTTGATATTTTGAAAATGTACTCCACATTTTCATACCGTCAGAGTCATTTTGCAGATTATAGTGGTGCAGCACTGAACACTGTCTATTAGGTGGCTGATGCTGCTGACCGGGCCTTCAGTTCCGCTTTCCAGAATACCTTCACCCTTCTAGGTGTTACTACTACTGAAATAGCGGTACTCTATCGCGTCGTTCAGGTCTCTAACTGACTAGGATTTCTCATATTATCGTAACAACCCTCGCTCGTTCTAACGAGGATAAATTATCGCCAAGGAATTCTGCTGCAGGATAATGGCAAGAGAGATTATAAGCTTAACTATGCATTATTATGTTAAGGAATATGGTGGGTTTTGAATACTATCGTCGTCTGAAAGTATCTCCTTTCGATTAACTGCATTAAGGATGCAGATCTGATCCCATCTTTGTTCCGTAGGGATGCTACGACAGTCTAAACGTTACACTGAACAAAGAAAATTGCCCTGAATATAGTCGGTTGTTCCAACATCCGTAATATGGCTAGCCTAAGGTTAGTTATCCCTTGATTGTAACTGCTACCAATGGAGGCATTGCTCTTGTGTTGTCCACAGGCGAGTGCAAAAATGAAGAACTGAGCTCGTGGGGAGCTATGTCGAATGAATCTGTGTTAAGATTATGACAGTATAGGACAGTTAGCTGTGGATGCGAAGACAGGACATTACTTTATTCATCCGTAAACACGCGAGGCAGCCACGGACAGCGATATAGCAAGAACTAAACTAGCAAAGTTTAGTTCGCTTACCAGACTTTGTCATGTTTTAAATGCAGTATATCCTCTGAATAGCATTGCATTTATGACTATTGATAAACTTAATTCACCCGTAAACACGAGAAGCAGGCACGGATAGCGATATAGCAAGAACTAAACCAGCAAAGTTTAGTTCGCTTACCAGACTTATATTTTAAAAGCCGTATAGCCTGTACATTTCATTTATTGCCCCCCCCCCCTCAAAGCAAAGAAATGAGAAGTCATTTGGCAGAGCTTTCTCGTTAAGGGTAGGGGTTCCAAGTAATATCTAATAATAAGAGGCTTTTGTTTGGAAAGATTGACTTTCCGTTATTTATCCTCTATCCTATGTAACTCAACAGTCAGTATTCTCAGCATTCGTTGAGTACTTAAACGTTTTACGTTAATAGTTGTATATAACTTTATTATACAATATAATAATCCTGGTGGGATGACAAAAAACTTGTCTAACAAACGATTATCCTAATCCCTCAGCGATTTATTGTTTGAGCCCCGAAGAAAAATCTCATGGGTGCAATAATGAGGTCAAATGGGTTGAAAAACGAGTCAAATAAATTGCCTACAAGACCGGGCAACTAAAATAGGCCTATGAGAGGTCAACTATACGTAATCAATCGTCATTTGTTACATTCAATCGCTTTGCGATTAAAAAATCTCTTCCGATGTTTGTATATGAAAATTGGTCGGCTAGTGCCATTTAATTACGATACCAAACATACCGTTGACACAAGGCTTGGTGACAATCCTCGAAACCACCGCCACAAATCATCTGCGAGATGATATTTGATCCGACTCGCCTTCCTTTGTTGTGATTAGGCTTTGCATTGGTAAATACAATTTGTTCAATTCCAATTTCCATAATTGGTAAACCAATGGTGGTTTCCCGATTCCTGAAGCGTAAACTTTTAGGATACGAAGTATCAATTTCATGCGCCCATTATTTGACGTATCTAACCTTTATTGTATTTATTAGGTCATTTACTATACTGCCCACTGTGAAGTAGATTTCAAAACCTTTTTCTACCTACCTTAGAAGAGTGAAGATCCGATACGGTCATATCCAAAAACTTCTTTCGTGGGTCCTCGTTGACAAAAGCAAATATCTATGATCATTTTAATGATCAATCCTTTGTATATTTGCACCAATCGCCATTAAAGCCCCGCGAGGGCTGATATATATTTGCACCATTTCCCCGTGGGGACGGTTGTTATAGGTATATTAAGAAGAGCTGGAACGTCAACACATTTACACATTGCACATGTTAGGCCGGGAGATACTGACACAAAATTTCGGGTCATTTGTAACAGGATGGCGGTCTAGAGGGGTCTTAGTACGCAATGACAAAAAGAAAAATGATGGTCAGAACGCTGGTACCGGTGAACTAGTCGCGTGGGCGTTAGTCACACTCGTCGGATAAATAGCGAAAGTCCAACGATTTGTAACACAAAAATTTTAGAATTTACCGATAGCCCTTCAAAAAGATGTAGGCGGTAGTGTCATGCCATACAGTTACGATGTGACTTACAGTCCGCCATACCGACGTGAATGCGTTGATTTAAAAAAAACAATTCAACCATTTGTACCGGGCTCACTTTTGCACAGGTAACCATCGTCGTGCAGCCATTTACTAAAATCGCCATGCCATACTTTTCGGACGATTCCAAATGGTCGCCATACCGCGGAAAAAGACCTCTGTAGAACCGCCATTCTGTTACAAATGACCCGAAATTTTGTGTCAGTATCTCCCGGCCTATGTATGTGTCATATTTTGCAATTGTTTATAAATACAGGGTGATGTAATTGGTGTAGTACGAATATCTAAAAATCTATGAAGAATTTTGTGATACAGTAAATGGAAGAATTATAGACTATTTTACAGTATTTAATAAAATCATTTAATTTTTTTGTTCATTTTCATTAGAAATGTCAATTTTTCTCACCAAGGTGGAAATTTGGATGATAAGGATCTTGTTAGAAAAATATAAATTTTGACTAAAATCGGCATTTTTTTTTTCAAAAATGAAATTACTAAGTAATAATCAGAGTTATCACATTATTAAAAAAAAATAAGCCAAACTATACACAATTTTTACCTACTTGATGCAATCCTCAAAGATCATGGACATAGTGTATTGCGCCTTCCACCATACCATCCAGAACTCAACCCAATAGAGTTACTATGGGGCATAATTAAAGGGAAAGTGAGCATAACAAAATGTGAACTTTAACTTGAAAACTGTGGAAGGATTATTTAGAAAGGAAGCAAATGCTATTAGTCTGGATATGTTTAGTGACGTTTGGAGAAAGACGCGAGAACATGAGGAAAAATATATTCAATTAGAACCAAAAGTAGATAATTACACTGACTCATTTATAATAACATTAAGAAATTCCGACAACGAAACATCGAGTTCTTCGAGCGATGAAAGATACAGTGAAGTAGAAGATTACGATTATGATTAAATAGATTCTTCTTCTTCTCTATAGATACTGCTTTCTGAATTGGTGGTAAATGTTAAAACTGTTAAACTGTTATGACGATTCAAAAGTGCTTCTAGAAGAAGTCTAATTGTATAAATGTTTGAGTTTGAGTTTAAAACCAATAGTGTGAAAATTATACAATAAACATGTAACACATATTTGTTAGCGCGTATTGGTAGGTATTACGTACTTACTACAAATATAATATTTCTTAGATATCTTTACTCGACCAAAGTCAGGAATTTAATTATCTATTATTTGATAATTGAATGATTATTAATACTTTTATCCAATTGATTATTATTAGAATAAATAATTAACTTCATCAATTGATTTACTTTTAAATTATAATTTTACAGGTAAATTATGAGAGCTTTCATAAGTAATTATATTTGCATATATATATCTACAACGCACCATTTTACAATTCAAGTCTAAAATGAAACTAGAGTCGCATTTATTTTTGAACATACTGTAAGTGAAATTGCATAAGTGTGAGTACTGTGAACATGCCAGCTTTCCCTAATTGACCGATATCAAAGCCCCGCGAAGGCTGATATATATTTGCATCATGTCTCCGTGAGGTACTGTTGTAATCAAAGCCCCGCGAGGGCTGATATATATTTGCACCATTTCTCCATGAGGGACGGTTGTAATCAAAGCCCCGCGAGGGCTGATATATATTCGCACCATCTTTTCCGTGAGGGACGATTGTAATCAAAGCCCCGCGAGGGCCGATATATATTTGCACCATTTCCCTGCGAGCGACAGCTGCGCGAGGGATGTTTGTAACTAGAAATAAGTAGGGCCTGCCAAAAAATGCTTAAGAGACACCCTGCGAGGGTGAATTTGACCTGGCTAACCCCTGCGAGGAGTAGTGGCCACATTTATGTATTCTGCTTCGAGCAAGAATACACCTTAGTGCTAATATAAAAATAGCAGTAAATAATCATTTAAATAATATAGCAATTAACAAGGTCCTTTAACTTATTTTCCAATGTTAGCGACATTTAATAAATTCATAATTCAAATCAATTCACTAAATTTTAAAATGAACTTCGATTCATATTTATTTTTGTTCATGCAATCGATGTAACATTTAGTTGCTTTATATCCGTTAACATTCCTTACGAACGCAACCATACCGTCGTAGGACGTTATATTTAATTGCACAAAATAATCTCCACTCACCCGCAATTTTTTAATTTTTGTCAAGGTGTACAAGTTTATAATATTATTCTAAAACGTTAGAAGTGAATTGTAAATCCTTTGAAATAAGTGTATCTAAATCTAATTTATATTAAGATATCTCGATAATTATTATACGATAACCCTTTCAGCACAAGTTCAGTAAACCAAAGAATTTAATTGTAAAATTTTTGGTACTTACTCGTTTTAACAAAAAAGTTGCATCATTTGAACATAGGAAACGTAATTTTCAATCAAATTAGCCGTGTGTAATATGTCTATTTTCACATAAAAACGGATCAGAATAATACTCATAAAAGGACACGTATAGACTACGGATAGTTTTGAATGTGTGGAACATTCATGGTACGTATCTACTATACATGAGCGAATTCCATCATTATTCAGTTGAGCGGTAACTCCCGTACGATTTATAAAATAATATCACAACGTGTTCTGACATGTCGTGACTTCTTGGAGCTGACTCATCTCGTTCGATAATTTTTAGTAATAAACTATGATAGGAATTCCGAACCGTTCCTAGCGATAACGACAATGTAATAAAGTCGTAGCAATGGATTGTATGCCTGTAAAGCTTTGAGTTGGCTCATATCCATACTAAGTATTAATTGTAATTCTTCCACGAAAAATTCACTTGTACCCTTGTAATAAAAACACATTATTAAAAATGAAATAAAATATTAAAAATATCTATATACAAGAGAGGGTATTTGATATATCTAGTAATATCAAATAATCACAAAAGTAATATTAACGATTCGAGTAAAGCCGAACGGTAACACCGTTAAAATATAGCTTTACTCACAGTATTAAAAATTCAAATATTAATTAGTACATATTGCATAATGAAATATTTCAAAAGAAAAGTTACTATTTCAAGTAAAATGTAACGGTTGTATCGTTAATTTTAAATATCTTTATTCATGCTATTAAGTATTTAAGCATATTGAAAAATAAACTATTGCTGAAGGATTAATTAAAAACCTCAGCATTTTAAATAAAGTCCAACGATTATACCGTTGACTTTAAAGATTTTTACTCAGTTTTAAGTAAAATATTATTAGAATAGATGTAAAAATAACTCACTGTACCGATCCGACGGGATACACTTTTTAACACTTTTAGCACTTGCTTTAAGCAATACTTAATACTTAATAGCACCAAGGTTGTAGTCTTGTAGACAACCTTCTCGCGGCGGAAGCTAGACGCCAATGAAAAACATCCAGCGCCCGACATTATCGTGCGCCCCGCCACCTGGTGGAGAGGTGTGCGAGAGAGATAGCATACATACAACGGAAAGAGAGGGAAGAATAGGCGGAAAAAGCTAGGTGTCTTCTCAATGAAGTAAGCTTAATGAAGTAAGCTTCAAATTACGGTCAAGTGTTTAATACTCAATTTGCTGACATTTACATTCACTTTGAGCGGCGTTGTATGAAACATTTATTAAAACATTTTATTTCGTGGCAATATCAATCTTTGAAGTTTATTTTCGAGAAAACTCTGCCTCTTCTAACCACGTGCAGGCAGAGTTTTATTACGAACAGTTTTTGAGGTGATTCTTAGTTTAAGTTCTGTTTTTTTATGTCAATTGTCGACGACAATCTTAACATTGTATAAAGCAAAGCCGCTGTTTCTGTACTGATGTATATTTAGATATTTAAATCTACGCACATATTTCGAAGCAAATTTTTTTTTTAGATTGTGGTTAAAAATACTATAACTAATAAAACATAGTATTAACAAGTACACCGATACTCACATGAAGGTGCTGGTTGGCGAGCGCCTGCGCGGGCGCGTACTCGTCGTGCTGAGCGAGCAGCCACGCGGGCAGCAGGCGCCGCACGTGCGGGCCCGCGCGCCGACCGCACCGCGACACTATCAGCCCGTGACACGCCTGTACACGATACGTTCAATAAAATATTTATTTTTGCTTTAAACATGGTATCTACACTAATATTATAAAGAGGAAAACTTTGTTTGTTTGATTGTAATGAATAGGCTCATAAACTACTGGACCGATTTTCAAAATTCTTTCACCATTCGAAAGCTACATTATCCACGAGTAATATAGGCTAGGTTTTATCCAGGAAATCCCACAGGAACGGGAACTATGCGGGTTTTTCTTTGAAAACGCGGGCGAAGCCGCAGGCGGAAAGCTAGTTAAAAAATATGGTGATACAATAATATTAAAAAAGTACAAACATGTTCAGCCAATACAATAAAGAATGCAAAATAATTGCAATAAAGATGGTCCGTGAACTTTCCATGAACTCCTTTATGGTATAGAATTTTTTTTCGTTAAGCCAATTATGAAGATGTTTTTTTTAATTTATAATTTACATGACGTCTTTAAATTATTTTTGGTGTATACATTTATTTTTGGCTGACCGATTGGCATAGTTGGTTAGTGGATGTGGGTTCGATTCCCACCCAGGGCAAATATTTGTGTGATGAACATTGATATTTGCTCTGTATCTGTATTAATTATTATCTATATAAGTATTTATTTAAAATTATATATATGTATGTTTATCAGCCATTTTGGTTACCATAACACAAGTGAAAGCATGCGACTGTGTTGTGTGTGAAAACTGAAAAATGTCCTGAAATATATATTTATTAATAAATTAGTTTAGAAAAATTGCATACTTACTTGTGTAGCCTCCCGAACCTTCCTCTCGCTATCGATGGTGAGCATTAAGTAGAAGTGCGCCCAGTTGGGCAGCGCGGCCACTACATCCTCTATGTCACTGTTTTTTACCAACTCTAGTAGTTCGTGTAATGCCTATAATTTATATGAAAAAAAAATTTACATTAATATATAGCATGGGTGTAATAAAAAAATTGTCTAGTAAGTGCAATATTTTTTTAAATAAACAATAAATTGTTGTGTAAAAAAATATTGTATGAATTTTTTTCTTTTGTTTTGATGCAAATAAGAACTTTGAATATGAAAGAATGTACAAATAATTAACTTTTGATAATAAAATATGTATTGGTAAAAACCATAATACATTTTCCATTTTCTGAAAGAAGGACTTCTGAATTAAACTCATACTATTTTACCTTACAATATATTGAATCTTTATTGCTCCTACATAAATACCTTGGTCCGTGTTATAGGGTCCTTTTTGTTCAATTTCTTGAAAGCCAATGTATATTCATTGGACGCTAGCTGATCGAGAGGTCCAGCAGCCATAGTTGGGAACAGGCCAGTGAGGCCTTTCCTAGGGCTGAGACTCCCAAACACATTGTCAGTTTTTATCACATTGTTCAGCAATTCTGCACTGCGGCCACTACTGGAAGGCTGAAGGAATTTTTTTTAAATAATTTGTTGATCCATACTAAGTAATATTATAAAGCTGAAGAGTTTGTTTGTTTGAACTACTTATCCGATGTGAAAAATTGTTAGATAGCCCATTTATCGAGGAAGGCTAGGCTATAAATATCATCACGCAAAGACCAACAGGAGCGGAGCAATGCGGGTGAAACCGCGGAGCACAGCTAGTTATGTATATTTGTATTAATGTTTATTACACATATATTCTCTCTTTTATTTGGTAGTAGATCATAAAACGATTAAAGAATTTAGATAGTATGTAATGAGAATAATGTTGATGTAAATAAGGAATGGTAAAAAACTGTAGTGAGAAACAAAATTGTCTAAATAAACTATTGAGGACAATGAAGTTAATATTATCTAGAAAATTTAAATTTGATTAGCCATTTAGAAATAAAAATAATTGCAGTAAAATACTCACTCTAACATTATTTTTGGTTCTTTGGCTTTGCTTTGCTTTCCCTCCCATTTTATAAAAATGAGATTATGACAATTAATTTATACACTCTAAATTTAACATGGAAGTATTCGGCTTTTATAAGTATTTTGTAGTAATTATAAGTAAATTACGAGGTAAATTATTAAGCAAAACAACACATTGCAGATGCAGATTACACCACCATGAATCGTGTCAATGTCAACTGTCAAAATTATGTCATAGTCATATTATGACCTAAAAAGTTACCTTTGTAAGTGACGTTAAAGATACAAGGTATTTAGGCAGTATCATTTTGCCTAGTTTGGATCTGCTGTTATCAGTAATAATGTAATGTTTTAATTTTTTTTCGTAAATAAAGAGATATATAAATAGTAAGAATACTTGTTGCATCCATTTGTTTCCCAAAGCTTTGTAGAGTTAGTTTGTCGAAATGTGGGTACTATTTGTAGAAAGTAGATGACGTAAGAAGTAATTGTAAAAACTACTACCTAGTTACTTGCATGGAGAGTAATTCTATTAATTAGTGTTTCGAGCATTAGCACAGGTTTCGAGTAATTAGAGGTGTTATCACAGACTAGGTAAATATATAATAGTTACTAATGTAAAAAAATGTTGTGTGGTTTTATGAAACCACGGTAAAAGTGAAACTGTTCGAACGGTTCCGAACACTGCTTTGTGTAGCGCATGTCGCGTGTCGGTCGGCTGCCGAGTAGGTATACCTACTCGGCAGCCGCGATACACGCGACATGCGCTACACAGACCAAAAAGTTTGAGACGATGTAATAAATGGTTCACTTTAATAAAATTATGTTACGTCCTGTTTCCGTAATTATTATTACACGTCATCTAATAAGATATCATTTCTGGTAAGAAGTAAAATTTTTTATAGAAACTGAACTGCCATAAACTTGTCACGCATCTTGTTTGAAATTATTATTATTAATAATTTATAAAAAGCTGGGCCATTAATTTAGGTTACTACATTGTGTAAAGTGCAATTTGTATTCTCTTTGGTAAAGTGTTCTTTTTTGTAGCCACGTAGGCCACGTAGGGCAAAAAAAAAAATATGTAGAAAAAAAAATAACTGAACTTTAAAATTAGAAAAGAAAATTTGAATAAATTCGATTGCTCATGGGTGGCCGAGAGGTCAGGCGTTTCATCGGACCCCCCAACGGTCCAGGCCTTGTCGCGGCGGAGGGGCTCAGTAGCTCAGAGTTATGGCCCTCTGAGTGAAGCGAAATTGGACCAGCGAGGGGCTGAACGGCTGGTTTAGAGTCGGGGAGATTCAACCGGCCCGACGGCCAGGGCTAGGTGTGGCCCAGCGGCCGCTGTGTGCGGCGTGGGATGGCGGCCAGAGGTCGTGGCTTGGCGGACCCCGTGTCCACTGGGCAAAGGTGGCGCTGAACGGCGGTTGGGGTTGGGAAGCCTCGACTGACCTGACGGCAGAGGTCCTGTTTGTGGGCCAGAGAAGAGCCGGCTTTTATGCGGCGGTGGATGGCGGCCAGAGGTCGCGGCGCGGCGGGCTCGCTGGTTTAGCAAGCCACGCCGTGCAGCGGAGGGCGGGATCCCGACGCGTCATTGTGGTGACGCGCGGAGACTCCTGCAGAGAGGTGTGGGGCGGCGGCCGCTGTAAAACGGCCGTCTGCCAACTCGTAATCCGGTCCGTGGGGCCGGACCGAGGGCCGCCATCTCTGGTGAGGTGGGGGCTGCGAGGTAATCTCTATAAAAGTGCGCCGGAGGGTCCCCCGACGTGTATTTCACACATCGGAGGACCTTCCGGCGTGCACCCTCCGGCCGGACGGTGATGGGGTCGGGGGTTCGGGGGAACGCGGATGATGGAGCGGGGAAAGATTCATTGTCTGCGCGTTGGTGGCGTAAGCCTTCGTTCCAGCAGCCACCAGCGAGGGGGGTTCTAGTGGTGGGCCTGGAAACGGGCATCTGCTGGGCGGGACACGCGGTAGAGTCGTAACCGTTCCCGCAGTTCCGTCCAAAGCAGCGCGATGGAACAGAGTGGGGTTTTAGTCGGTAGAAATCCGACATAACCACGGCTCCATCCCCGGGAGCCGGGGGTATCTAAGAAGATTTCCCCACTATAAAAAAAAAAAAAAAAAAAAAAAGGCGTTTCATCGGAATGGCGGAAGACGCGGGTTCGAATCCCACCTCGTGATCGAGTTTTTTGTTTTTATAAATTTGTATTATGTAATTATTAAACAATTAATATAAAGCATTTGAATGCCATAAAACACTAATTAATTAATTATTCAATTCATGTACCCATTCTTGTTCCCACAAGACTGATATCTTTGTGTTTTGCTGTGGTAATATTTTGGGAAAAACGATGAAATTTTCAGGATTTTGCAAATAATAAAAATACGTTTCGCATTGAATTGTCAATATATATATATTTTTAATATTCATAAATTCAATATACATTATAATATCAAGTAAAATGAATTACTATAATTTATAATAGGCAATATTTTAACACATGTTAATCTATGGGTAAGTTTAACAATCTAGTTCTTAGCTTACAACAAATGTCGGCACACGCACACACGCACGTCCGCACGCACACAAACACATTATGGCAATAGGAATTCACATTTTAACTGTTTAGCGCTTAAACTATACAAAAGAAATACTTCTCTGCAATATTATATTGCACAAGAATATAACTAATCTTTGCCATAGTACATAATGCCTCATAAAAATAAAATATTTATTATATAAAATTTATTCAATCGTAGAAACTAAACTAAAACTAACGATGACGGTATTATATACAAGTGTCCGTATCGTTTATTTAATTATTCTTTGGTTTATCTAGCCCACCGGTCAATTTTGAAATCACTTACATTAATTAATAATAAAATATGAATCATTTAAAACATGTTCGCTTAATTATTAAATTATACAGCTTTGATTTCACCTGAAGCGAATAAATACTGATTGTACCAAAACGTCACAATTACGTGCTAAAGATCACAGTTCCGAAGCTAAAAACTCAAAATATTAAATAACAATAATAATTAATCCGTGTTTGTAAAAAAATAAAAATATAAAACTCATTTTTAAACGTATTTTGTTTTTTTTTTTACAAAATGTAACCGCGACGTTTTGATGTATTTACGTTCCGCTGTGGATGTGCTTTCAATACTGTATTTTTGTATGTACACTATTATCACTACTTTAGATAATCCAAAATTAACAGAATTGAACCATTATTATTTATGACGTCATGTCTACAACTGATTATTTAAAATGATAAAGCTTCGATTAAATTTAATGTGGGTATCTAGATCTCATCAATTTATAGCATGAAAAATTTTTAATAAGAAAAAAAAAACGTATAACTAATTTGACATATTAATGGTGGATTATCGAAAGCAGTTTATTACTTTACTTCTAAAATATAATTGTACACAATATTATCATATTGCTGGAATTTTTACATAATTCGTTGCATAGAAACCTTTCAAGAAAACAACTTACCTACCGTTTTAGGAACTTTCTGTTCTAATATACTGCTGAAATTATAAACGGATTGAGCCTTGAAATACTTCAAACCTACGTAAGTGCTTTACATAATATCTAATATTTTATAAGTAAAGTATGTACAATGTAAGTACATCGGTTCGTGAACGATAATTTGGCAATTTTTTTATATGAAATGGATCTGTGTCACGAGAAGCGTTGAGTTTTAAAATTTATCTATAAAGTGCGTTTTCATTTTATACTTTACAGTAATTTTTAACGAATATCTAATGATTGCGAAGGAAAAAAACATGCGATAAATTTGAAATTTTAATTGAAAATTTAAGCTTTATGTCAAATTCTCTCATCGCTTCCCGTTGAACGATACAATTTTCCTTCACACTACAACTCATGTTAAGCTTCCGTTAAATATTAACAAAGTCTATATTAATATTAAATTTAAATATATTTTTATCCTATTGCATTCAATAAACAGATGTTGATTATTGTCCTCATATTCATTGTATCGTAGCGGTAGTCGCATCACGCGTAGCGCCTACTAGATGTAAACCATCATTATGTACATATAACCCTATATTATTTACAATAATTTTATATCTATTTACATTAAACATACGCTAAATTTTGGACTAAGAAGGAGTTTTTTAAACACAGTAGAGATCCCATAGGAGTATTATGGAATGCTTTTAACTTAATTAAGATAGAAACTAGCTAAATATTTTATATTATTAGAAGTTAACAGAATATAGAAATTTAGACGCTGATGGTGACAATACTGATGAACGTGAAATTTATGTACGTAACGTTATTACATGAATTTATTGAAAAGTGCATGTTATTATGAATTCGGTTATTTGTAGCTTTTGAAAGAATAAGGGTTGATTAATTATTATAAATAATTATAATTAGCGTTCGTAAATCTTTGAAAAATAATGGAAAAAAGATAGATTATGATTTATGAGTATATCTAACTACGACTATTGCTAACTAAATACGTATTATGGCTTGGTTTTAAAAAATGAGTTTTATGCTACAGGTACTGTTTTTGAATCAGTACAACTACTTAAAATATAATTTTTGGTAAACATGGCACATCTTTGGTACATTTGGCACATTACAAATAAAATACACATTAACAGAGGCGGCTCGCCCTAAGGAGCGCTGGTGCAGTGAACTCCCATAAATAATTATAATAAAATCATACTCCTTAATTTAATTATTAACATTAATTATTACTATTTAAAATCAATCGTAATCTTTAAAACTACTGTTAATACCAATGAATATATCCATCATTCCATCATCCCATACACCTGTATAATACCTACTGTATTATGTAACGCGCGAAGCGGAGCGCTCACGATTGCGCTCCAATGAAAAAAGATTTAGTACATTTCCTAATACGAAATCCAATAGGAGTGAAAGAGAGGGTTTTGCCAGAGCCCTGCGCGTGAAACAAAAGATTTTCTATGGATAAGTAGCAAAATTCGGAGCGCCGCACCCGCAAACGTTGCCGGTTCGTTTTTACCGCCAGGCAGGACAGCGATTGCGCGCGAGGTTGCCAGTTTCCACTTTCCACTTCTATAATATAAACAAACACTCGAGTCAACTTCAATGCACGCGCGCGATTCATGCAATTTTCTAATTAAAATTATAAAATACGTGTTGAAATAGCCTGTAGTTATCAGTATTACTTGTGAGTGTTAAAATGAACAATAATTATAATGTGGCGTTCATTAAAAAGTGTGTTAAAACGTTACAAATTCGGCTTGAATGTAAAGCTAATAAGGGACCGCCACGGCCTGAACTTGATCTTACGCAAAAATGTACGACAAAAACGAAAACATATAGGTACGCGTGTGTTTAAATCTGAACAATATGTGAAAACACCGTGGTTGTGTGGTTGTGATGAAAGCAACAAACTATTTTGTTTTCCGTGTGTTTTATTTAAAGCGGGCGCGGCCGGCGGAGGTGAGAGTGCTTGGACTGAAACGGGCGTTGACGACTTAGCTCATCTTTCAATCAAGATGAAAAAACATTCACAATCTCGGTACCATTTGTTGAATGAACTGCAATTGGCGTCTATCGGACGACAAGACATTCGTAAAGTACTAGATTCCGCGTAGGTACCGAAAGTCAATACGCGAGTTCAATGACCGTGTCGATGAAAACAGATTTAACATATTTTACGAAGGTTAATAGATTGTGTCGTATTTTGTGGTGCATTTCAAATTGCTTTATGGGGGGCATGATGAGTCTTCGGAATCCCTGAATCCCGGAATCTATATATATTTTTTTTTAATAAATTGTACTGATTTACACCATGTATTTTCAGTGTTTTATTTCAAGTGAACACCCATAAAATTTTGTCACGAGCCGCCTCTGCACATTAAAAAAATATTATGACGTTGAGCAATGTGTAAAATTACATCCGAATATATAAATACCGAGCGACAAATACTTCATTATCTTTTTATTATCTACACCAGTAACTTAAATCTTAAAAAACTACATCGATTGTCTATGGCACTTCTTTATTCTTTGGTTTGCGATCGACGTCTTTGGTATCGACTACGTAGTCAACTTTTAGCTAACAATCATCGGAATGTGTCACTAAAATGGGATTTAATTAATAAACATTTATATTGTCAAGAGTGAATAACTAGCTAAGATAATGACTATTTAACATTTTTGTTCGTAGCAATTGTTTTATAACATCCCAAGGCTATACTAGCAGTGAAAGTCGGGTTTTTAGTCCCTATAAGGCTTGCAAATAGCAAATCTGTGGTTCATGTGTTGGCTGTAGGACCCGGAGTGTGAGAACTTCTTGAGACACTTGCAGCATTGGAAGGGCTTCTCTCCGGTGTGGAGTCGCTTGTGTTCCGTCAGATGGTGCTTGTGCTTGAACGCCTTGGGGCACTCCAAGCATTTGTAGGGTCGTTGACCTGGTGGACAAAATCATTTCCTTATGTATTGTTTACATTTAGAGAAGGGCGTGTGGTGATTATTAACATTATATTTACAACAAAATGAACGAAATTATTGTCTCTAAAGAAAGTAATTCGGATGCTATAATCACAGTAGCGATTTTGTTAAAATTTATTTACTTATTATTTATCAATGAATCTTGATATTAAACATAAGACATAGTTATAATATTTACCTGAATGTTCATATTTATGCCTCGCCAGGGAGCTTTGTTTCACAAAAGTCTTGTCACATTGGTCGCATACAAATTGTCCCTCGCCTTCCTTAATATCGTTTCCTTTCAACTTGCTCTTCTTAAGTACAATTGCGTCGTCATCGAATTCGGGTTGGTGTTTAACTTCATCGCTCCAAACCGAGCGATCGTATAGAGGGCTAGATGCTTGCCTACTATCTGGCGTGTGCATATTCAGTAACCCATTGGCTAAGTCATTGTATTGCAGTAGCTTATCCATAGGTATTAAAGGATTAACTGCCATCTTCGTGAGAGTCCGTTTCTGAGTCTCACCGGGAGATGGCGATAGTCGAAAGTCGGTGAGGGAAGAAGAAGAGCAATTGGAATGTGGATAAGTGTTCACGTAGTTCTTGCGGTACGGTGTCGTACTTCGCGAAGATTTTTGACTTAAATTCACCGCTTCTTCGGAATCGGAATGTGTCACTGAAATGCTGCAAGGCGAAGGCGACGGACTAGATGTCACTGAGACGTTTGACTTTTTTGTAGACAAGTCGAGCGGTTGGTCCGACACGGTTATCACATTTGACATACGCCGTACTCGCGCACGGTTGTTTTGAAACCATACTTGAACAACCCTGTTATCGAGACCAATTTGCTGAGCGATTTTCTTAAACTCTTCCCTGTTTGGCCGGGGATTGTCAGCATAGTGTTTCTTCAACACAGCCTGTTGTTCTTCAGTCAAAGCAGTTCGCACTCTGATTTTTCTATCGTTATCATGTAGAGATTTATCGTCACGATCTTCTTTTCCAAAGTCTTCATCTTCGCTAGCACTAACACCGCTCTGTATGGACGTTCGCATTTCAGCTTCTAGCCTATTCAATGCTACTGTCTCTGCAACTTGTGCGGCTAAACTCTCATGTTTGCGGAACACTCTTTCACATAGAAATTGTTTGTGTTTCCATAAATCATTTTTGGTATTAAATGTCAAATTGCACTTCACACACCTGTGAGTATCTTCAGGTTCATTCTTTATGATCACATGAGGCGTTGGTGGTGATTCTATACTTGGACAGGTATTCCCGGAAACGGGTGATAATTTTTTCATATTAGTTCTGAAAAAATGTGTGTTAACAGGAGCACTCACTGATTCTAATATATAATTAAAACCTGCATGATTATTGTCGACATCAGGGCCGTTGTTATTTAATGGGACGGATTCGTAATCATGGGAAGGTGGTCTTAAATCATTATCTAAAGTTTGTTCTTTTTTAACGGATACAGATTCTTCATCCTCTATATCCATAACGAGTTCTGCACTACCTTCTGATCTTTTATCATCTTCTTCGGTTACTTCTTCGATTAAATCCTCAGGATCACCGTGGGATTGATTCATTTGTTTAAGATTAGGGCTCTCTATCTTCCTTTGTTGATATTGCTGAGAAGCTAGTTGTTGGAATAACTGACTTAAGGAAGCGGGGAAACTATATGGAGCCATGCCACTCTCTGGGCTCATGGGCATTCCAGGAGGCATATAGAAAGGATTAAGTCCCGGTTGTCCTAAAGGTGGGCGGTGATAATTCGCCTCTTGTGAGGACATGGACGCAAAGAATGCAGCGGCCTCATTGTATTTCGGTAATATCGGTAAAAATGAATTACCGTTCGGTGTAAGGTTATTATTTAGTTGAGAAGCGACCATCGCATTCGCTCGCTTTCTCGAAGGACTTCGGTCGGGGTTGAGGGCAGGATTGGTCGGTTTAATTCTGCCCATCTTAAGATTCATTACGAGACACTTCTTAGAAGTCATATGCGATGAATAAGACCCTGAGTGGGAGAACTTCTTTCCGCAGTTCGCACATTCGAAGGGTTTTTCTCCGCTGTGTATCCTTAAATGTTCTTTAAGGTGATGTTTAAATTTAAATGCTTTATCGCAGTCGTTGCACTTGTATTTCCGCAGGCTGGCGCTCTCGTCGTGACTTATCATATGCCTCTGCAGTCGGTACACATTCGCGAAGCTCTTGTGGCATATCTTGCAAGTCTGCAAACAAGAAAAAAATTGTTATATAACCTGATTATATTTAAAATATGTTTACAAAAAGAATTCATAAATGCAATACCTAACTCTTAAATAAATAGTTCAACTATTGACAATTAATTGTTACAGCTTTGTACAGTACCTAAAGTATTATATATATAAGCCAACACAACACAATAACCACGGCTTATGGGTTTCCAATTTAAATTTAGGCTCATATTAAAAAACTAGACAATACAGTTATTTAACTTAATGCAAAATTGTCTAACAACCTATCGCTTTACATTCTTAGTGAAACAATGTACACTGACATATTGGACGGTATCCACCTGAGTGCTCGGGGAGTGCAGCGTCTCATGCTTCTCGAGCTGCTCCCGCGTGGGGTAGGCGCCGCGGCACTGGCTGCAGCTGAACGGGCCGCCGGGGCCCAGCGGGGAGGAGCCCCGGTCGTCTTCCTCCTCCGGCTTGCCGTCCGAACCCCCACTCGCCAGTGGACGGACTGGAATAAATGTAGCTGCTGTAGAATTGAATTGTGTGTACCTAACTAGCTATTGGGAGGTAGATCAGTGTCAAATATTGTTGCACTGCCCATTTCGGTGATAAGGATTATTTGTAGAGATCTGTTCTCTCAAAAATTGGCTATAATTGCTTCATGGACGTCTGTGCTTACCATCACTTGTCTATTTTTTGTGAAACTTATCATGCATGTACATATTTCAATTAGTTCACTATTTAATTAGGTGAAAATGATATGTTGTCTTTGCTTATAACTTATAAGTTATAAGGTTTATAGAACTGCTTGAAATTATACCCATGTTTTCTGTCAACTCTGGTTTAAAATAGGTTATTCTTCAAAAAATTCAAGGTAGGTATACCATAGAGTTGTAAAATTTACACACGAGTTCTAATCCCTAAAGGTTAAAACTTAAAAACAACAGGTTACACAGAAAAAAACATGTTTATTTATACAGCAGTATTTTTCCTTATACATAAATGGTACAAAGTTGCATAGGTACGTTGGCGGTTATTCGGTATCGAGAGCATATAACATATTTTATATTAATTATTATTCAATATTCATACAGTATATAATATAATAACGATGTGCTAATTAGCGTGGCAAATGTATAGGTGTTTATGGCGTTAATTAACCGCACTAGGTAAATTGTTTATAATATACCTAATATAGAAATACATACTTAAGTCCTAATCTAAATATATATATAACTCGAAGGTGACTGACTGACATAGTGAATTAGTGATCTATCAACTCACAGCCCAAACCACTGAACGGATCGGGTTGAAATTTGGCATGCAGGCAGATGTTAGAACGTAGGCATCCGCTAAGAAAGGATTTAGATAAATTCCACGGGTAAAATAGGGGATTAAAGTTTGTATTGACTGATAACTGCTAGTTATATTTATAAAAAAGTTCATGTTGTTAAAGGTTCAATATTTTTCGTGTTTCTATCTCATACCTAAACTAAATATATACCAGTAGGTATAAGGAATACATTTATTACCATGACGAATACCTAATATACGAGGAAATTAGGTAACCAAGCTAGATTAATTTGAGACATAAATTAATTTATCTTGTCTTTTAATTGTTATAATATCTAATCCATACTAATATTATAAATGCGAAAGTAACTCTGTCTGTCTGTTACTCAATCACGCCTAAACTACTGATCCAATTTGCATGAAATTTGGTATAGAGATATTTTGATACCCGAGAAAGGACATAGGCCACTTTTTATTGCGAAATATATGTACAATAATATCAAGTAGTAGTTAATAATAATATCAAATCTTTTTTATTTCTTACTTTTCCGTTTTTGAAGTCGGTTGTTTTTAACGCAGTTATTTTTATTTATTACTTTTTAGTGTATTTTTTAACACGAATCAAACGAGCCCAAACTTGATAAAGTTGAGTCAATATATTACTGAGTTCCTATGGCCACCTTCCGATTCCATCATCAAATCAGCTTCATGTCATGATAATGTTTCATCGCTATCAAATTTACATACGTATACAAAATTTCAGCTCAATCGGTTACCGGGAAGTGAATCAAAGACTTGCTACATATCAACTTAGTCATCGAGTACAGACAAAAATGCTCATAAAATAAAAACTACTGGGCCTATCCGAAAAAAAAATCCAATTCGACGCCATCCCGCATCGAACAAAAAAAGAATCACGTAAATCGGTTCAGAAACCTCGGAGTAATCGGTGTACATACATAAAAAAAAAATATACCGGCCGAATTGATAACCGCATAAAATCGCATGGAGAGCTTAATTTTCATTAAAGGCTCTAATCGAACGGAAAGCTAAATTTTCACAAAAAAGCTCTAATCGCACGGAGAGCTTAATTTTCACAAAAAACTCTCATCGCACCGAGAGCTTTATTTTCACAAAAAGCTCTAATCGCACGGAGAGCTTAATTTTCACAAAAAGCTCTAATCGCATGGAGAGCTTAATTTTCACAAAAAGCTCATATCGCACGGAAAGCTTAATTTGCACAAAAAGCTCTAATCGCACGGAGAGCTAAATTTTCACAAAAAGCTCTAATCCCATGGAGAGCTTAATTTTCACAAAAAGCTCTATTCGCACGGAAAGCTTAATTTTCACAAAAAAGCTCTAATCGCACGGAGAGCTAAATTTTCACAAAAAGCTCTTATCGCACGGAAAGCTTAATTTTCACAAAAAGCTCTAATCGCAAGGAGAGCTTAATTTTCACAAAAAGCTCTAATCGCATGGAGAGCTTTATTTTCACAAAAAACTCATCGCACGGAGAGCTTAATTTTCACAAAAAGCTCTCATCCCACGTAGAGCTTAATTTTCACAAAAACTAATCGCACGGAAAGCTTAATTCTCACAAAAAACTAATCGCACGGAAAGCTTAATTTTCAAAAAAAGCTCTAATCGCAAGGAGAGCTTAATTTTCACAAAAAGCTCTAATCGCATGGAGAGCTTAATTTTCACAAAAAGCTCTATTCACACGGAAAGCTAAATTTTCACAAAAAAGCTCTAATCGCACGGAGAACTTAATTTTCACAAAAAGCTCTAATCGCACGGAGAGTTTAATTTTCACAAAAAGCTCTAATCGCACGGAGAGCTTAATTTTCACAAAAAGCTCTAATCGCATGGAGAGATTAATTTTCACAAAAAGCTCTAATCGCACGGAGGCTTAATTTAAAAAAAAGCTATAATCGCACGGAGAGCTTAATTTTCATTAAAAGCTCTAATTGAACGGAAAGCTTAATTTTCACAAAAAGCTCTAATCGCACGGAGAGCTTAATTTTCACAAAAATCTCTAATCGCACGGAGAGCTTAATTTTCACAAGAAGCTCTAATCACACGGAGAGCTTAATTTTCATAAAAAGCTCTAATCGCACGGAAAGCTTAATATTCACTAATAAAAATAACTACGTTAAAAACAACCGACTTCAAAAACGGAAAAGTAAGAAATAAAAAAGATTTGACATTATTATTTACTACATATTATTTATATGTGCTATATTTTATTAAAAAGGTTTGATGTCGGTGCACGGGCTTAATACTAAGTGCTTAATGTTCGGCACCAACTTCAAACCTATTTAATAAATAGCACATCCATACTAATATTATAAATGCGAAAGTTACTCTGTCTGTCTGTTACTCAATCACGCCTTAACTACTGAACCAATTTGCATGAAATTTGGTATAGAGATATTTTGATACCCGAGCAAGGACATAGGCCACTTTTTATTGCGAAATATGTACCACGGGCGAAGCCGGGGCGGACCGCTAGTACATATTATAATGTTAAATTTTCTCTACCTACATGGCTATTGGCTAATGGCTATATATCTATTTAATTCCTAAAATATTGGTTTTAAGATAGGTAGATATTATCGTGGTTACTACGCGTAATGCTGAATTTAGTATGAACTCCTGTAGTAGTAATGTAGAGAAAAATTAATGTAAAACCTGTGTTTCTTCAAGGTGATAAATGTAAAAATAAAAAGAGTAAAAAATGCGTAAAATATTTTCAATTTACAGTTTTTAGTTTTTACTAAAAAAGTAAAATACCTACTACCTACGTAGATAACACACGCAATGTGCAGCGTCCCTTACAGCAGGTTTTGTAGCAACACCAAACGGTATTGAATTTTAGAAATTACGGCCTCGTAAACCGTGCACCGGCCATTCTGCCGGTAACTAAGCCCTTGTTATCCAATACCGTCCAATTTACTGCTATAATAATTATCCCGGCGTGTTTGTCTGCTCGTTATTACCTCAAAACGATTGTATTATCGACGCTCGGTTCAAGCGTTGTATGTTGCTGTGAGTGTGAGTGTGTTGTTTTGGAGTTTTATTGGACTGTATATTTTTATAAATAATAACTGAAATTTTTACGGAAAATCAAGATTTCATAGCAAAATAGACGATTAGAATACTGAATTATATTAAAATTTATTTAACAACATCCATTCGGCAATAAAATGAACAGAATATTTTTTTTCAATATTATACCAAAATATTTTTTGTTTTAAACTAAACATTTTTCAATTAGTTAATCCAAAAAAATATTTCAATACACATTATTAAAAGGTACCGTTAATGAGGTACATTAATAAAATTATTTAGTTCCACTACTCGCCAACAGATGGCGCTAGCTGTGCGGCGCGAGTTAAACACCGAGACGCGGAGATATTGCGCTGTTTGTTAAAACGAACACTGGAGTCATTCATTCTTGTGTAATTAAATCGTTACACGATACATTGTTGGTACGTGTGTTATACAAAATATTGATTATGGTTGTAAATGAATTTTGAAATTCATATTATAGTAGGTGTAATAAAGTGTGATATTAATTCGTAGGTACAATGTGGGATAAGTTTCTTAAAGTACGTATACCGTTAAAAATGCCAAATAATAAATACAAAGTGATTGTACAGATGGTTCTTGAACGAAACGCATTATTCATACAACGCCTCCACAGTCAGAGCAACATACTTGTTATCAGCTACCTATCTGTAGGTGGAAACGAGCACGAGCCTCTAATCTGCTGTATAACCGTTGATAACACACACAAGCGACACACGCTTCCTATTGAACTACAAAAACAATGCACAGCATACAATACCGGTGTAGATAACGAGTTGTAACCGAAGTCGGAATACCGCGCGTTGATTGGTCGCACCTGTGCGCTACGGGAGGGCACACGAAACTCCTGCGCCGTCTCAATTGTGACTACACGTTGAAAGAATTATTCCTAAATTGATTCGTTCAATTGAAATGCGGCCGAGTCGTTGTCTATCACTTTCGTTTAACTTATTTTCCTTGTTTCGCATACCTTGTGCGGTCAAGTGTATTTTTATACGTGATTCACATGTTTATGTAGGTAATAAAACTATTAAACTAAATGTATATTATTGCATTGCGCAGCGAAGTTATATTCGAGGAAATCGTCAAGGTGGTCTGGCTTCTAATTTGTTGTTCTGTCAATATCTATCTCACATTCGATTTATCTTTGGATATAATTTATCCAAACGAAAATTAGCTTTAGCTATTATTATGTTTGTTCCTGAAGTCAAATTTTAGTTGGAAAATAATAAAAAAAATCACATATAATTCTGTCAAATTTGGAGATTGCTAAATTTAAGTAATTAATTGCTAAAAATTATTTTCATGTTTTCATGAAACTACGATTTTACGACTATTTTATTTCGCATCAATCATCATCATCAATCAGTAGGAACTTTATTGAAGTGAAACTTCTTTATCAGGGTTGGACAAAAATTTAGTGTAATATTTTTGCGTTACGCCATACGCGTGACATTTTTGCGTTACGCCGTACGCGTGACATTTTTGCGTTACGCCATACTCGTGACATTTTTAAGGTCATAAAGAAGTTTCACTTCTTACGTGTGTACTTTAGTACACGCATAAATTTTTTTTTATTATTATCGTACATACATGTATAACAAAATCAATATTATATTATATCAATTTATAATGACAGAATATGTTTGGATATAAAAAGAAAAAGCTTTAAAACGTTTCAAAACTCTACATCACTAATTAGGTATTGTATGTTGAATTTAAAGAAGATTCAAGTTTTTCAATCATAGAAAAGGCAAGTGTTAGCAACCCTTTATAGACGCAAAGGTTTCAGTCGCATAACTTATGCACTAACTAACATACATTTTATACGAAATTAAAAAAATCTTATTATCTCATACAATGAATAGATGTAATGATATTTACATAGATACAAATATATTTAAAATGTCCTCCTACCTATTTCATGATAAAAGTTAAATGTTAACAATAATTAAAACAAGGAGTACAAAAGTCAATACACCACTACTATACTATAAACGTAAATAGATACATATTTTCATAATAGAAATTGATTTTAAAATTTAGACAAAATAAATACACACTACAACGCACAAGTTACAAAACAAATTAAAATATGAAATCCGTGAATCACGAACTGAAGGGAGGCAATATGAAAGTGAGTCACACGATTGAGATCGGCAGTTATCCCAAAGATTGTTTACACGCGATAATCACTCGTTAATGAGCCTGTTCATTTGTGTCTCTTCAAACAAGTGATTAGACATAGGAATCTGTTATTTGCACTAGATACAGGAATGTCAATAATACTAATATATTCAGGTAAATGACGTGTTTATCTATGTTAAAACTTGAGTCTGGTAATGCGACTTTGATATGTGTTTGGGTCAATGGTATTTATATGTGTAATTATCTATCTGCGACACACAATGTAATTGAATAAAGTATGCCGAAATCAACACCAATTGAACATCGTTAGTGTTTAGTTTATCACGTACAAAATAATGTTTGTCTCAAACCTAATCTACATAAATAATGAGATGCCTCTATCTATGTCTTGCGAGCTTTTAAAGCTCACAAGAGCTTAATTTATACATTTACAACATCACATTTAATTTACACAAAAACATTTACACTGAAAAATATGAAAAAAAAACAAAAATTATAATCTTTTTCACTATTCACGTCACGACTCTATGTTTTCTTTTTATTCACAATTTTTTAATTCGTCTTTGAATTATTACAGTCATATTTATCTCCTTATTTTATAAAAGGAAAACATAACAAATATGTAACATCCTCATTAATTTAACGAAATGTGCACTCTGTTACTCAGTAATACGAGCAGATAAAAAATAGAGATTAGTTTTTCAGACAAACATAATTTTTAGGAAGCTACGAACGAAATTTTCATAAATCCTTAATATTACATTAGATCAAACAATTGTAATCGTATCGACACTATTCACAAAAAGAACAATAGCAAAGATATTTTCAGAACACAACCATTAAATTATGTTCAGACGACGATCACTAATTTATTCTCATAGAAGTTTGGTAAAACATATCAAACGTCCCTATTTCATCCACTCAGACAGGCGGCGGAAGAATACAGTGAAAGTAAAAGAAAAAAGCAAATGAATTAAAACAACATAATCATTTACGATTTAAGACGTTGAAAGAGAGCGGGGTTCCCCTCGGCAAACGAAACTTTCTTTTAAGTCTGTGTATACCTGTTCCCGATTCTCAAGTGGATAAATTATATCCCAAGGGAGCGAGGGAACACGGTTATTTCTAATGAACACGTTTCAAGTTTTATTTTTAATGCCACTGAGGTGATATCATTTTCACCTGTTTCGCTCTCATTGTTTTAGACGAAACTTTATGTGTATTTTGGGATTTTATGGTTCAGTCAGTTTCAGTTAAATAATTGTGATGGACTCTAGCGCTCTCGCAAAAATTAAAGTCGAACATTTTATGAAAAAATGCAGAGATTTTTTTAAATTGATATTATTTACTATTTGCCAAGGTAATAATAAAAGAAATAGAAATCAAGTAAAATAATAAAATTGGGATGAAAATGAACAAAATTTGAACGTTAACAAAAAATAATAATAAAAAAGTTGCAAACAAAAATAAAAGGAAAAGAAGCTTACTTAAGGCAGCAAGCCGCCTGGCCGATGTAGTGGAAGTCGGGACCTGCTTACTCCTCATGTCCGCAAGCCAACCGGCCGCAAAGCATTCGTACCAACCGCCAACTCCCATATACGGGCTATGCACTTTCATCTAGCACGTTTCACCACACTCGCGGGCTAATTACTCACAGCGGCAGCCCCAAACGTTGGCCAGGCTCCACAGGCGATACGAGTAGCTGTCACCATAGCAGCCGAACATCTCATCGGTTCTCGCGACCATGGCCCCGCGCGCTACACGTGTGGCCGGCGTCGCGGCGCGCGGCGGAATGAGCCGGCCCGCCTCCGGCCCGCCCTGCCCGCCGCCCCGCGACCCCCACCCCCACTTAATTAGTGCCCGTGATGACCGCTCCACCGTCACCTCCTCTCGACACGTACTATCGCGGTTTTTACACTTTTTAGCCACGGTTAAGGAAAATACAATGATACCTAATGAGGTTTTGCTGTGTTTGTCTCACCTATTAGGTATTTAAAGGAAATTTATATCAATTCACAGTGTTCGATGTATTTATAAATAAATTTGGATTAAGCTTACTTTTTCGATTTTTCATCGCGTTGAATTAAATTGCCGTTCAAATATTCGCGAACGTAAGAATCTCCCACACACTGACAAAAGCTGTTTTATCAAGGTGTTACTTTACGACGCTCCACCTTATTCTACCTGTCTTTTTCTAACGCGTTGACTGCGATTACAAGTGTTTTTATAACTATTATACTTACATGCATTATTTATTTCTAATAAAATGTTGTTGCGTTTTCTGACATTAGTAGACTCTACATCGAGTTTAGAATTTTTAATGTTTATATTTTCCACGATTAACAAAAACATATGTGTATTGCGTAGCTATGTAAATTTCTGAATAATATTTACATGTATTCCGATAAGAGCTTTTTATAGCCGTGTGTTGCAATTGCGTCGCAGTAGGGAGGTGGCGCGTAGATGATTAGTTCCGCTTTCTGCCACTGGATGGCGCTAGCTGTACTGAGAGCTTTCTTATCGGAATGCTTTACGTATAATTCAGTTTATTTGATGAAAATATGGTTTGTTATTTGTTTATGTTTTAACAAAAAATACTATGAGTACTATTATTTTGTGTGAGTATTGTCATATAAATTTAGATTTGTAGATTGAGAGATAGATAAAAATGATAATCTAATAGGTAAGTAGTTATTGTATTTTAAATTATTGATATCGTACCTATTTATTTACGGACTTCCTCTTTTAGAATTGTTAATCATTTACATTGTTTATTGAAATATCTACTTCAATGAAAACATATGAATAGCATAGTACATAATTATAAATAGATTGTTAAAAATTTTGGAAATTCTTTCTTTTACTACATAATTATCTACCTATAGGTATGTACCTAAGTTTATCATCGTACATCGAAATGAATGAGTTGTACCTACCTCTCTCTCTTATAGGTAATAATATGTCTTCAAAGCACCTGTAACACCATAAATATAACAGACGCAGACAGCGGTAACCTAACATCTGGCTCGAAATTCATACCTTTTTGGGACGTCCGCGTCGGTTGAAGTAAAGACAATACTGCAAATATTGTAAAGATGGTTAGTTTGCACGTGTAAGGCACGTGTTGAGAAGTTATTGTTTAGCCGTTTAAGAGATCCTGTATCAAAAACATTGTTTTAAATACTTGTAAATCTTGCAATTTGTTTTTGGACATTGGTTTTGATGAAATCATAAAATGTTAAGGTAATTTTGGGACAATAGTGTTATAAGTAAATTGTATTACTGCATATATTGTAATTTTTAGTTTAAAAGTGTTATTTTTAATTATTTATGTCGATATTGAAAGCGATATTATGAAGCGATGCATATTCAAATAGGAAGCATAAACTGTAGTTGGTATAATTATTTTAAAATTTTACACAATATACCGATTGGTAATGCCTAGGTCTACTGTAACAGCGCCAGCATGTGTGTAAATACTATGTCCTTTAAAACGGACGAATTCAATTAAAGGGTTAAGGTGACCTATTTTTGTAATTAATGAGCATTGATATACATATTTGGAAATGAGCTTCTTTAGTTACCTGTTCATTTAAAATGAATGTACATAGTTTTAATAAGTTTCTGGTACTTACTTCTTCATAATAAGAAAAAAAAGTTATTTCCAACCGAGTGAGCGCTATATCACGGGAGGTAGGTACTAAATCACTTCTTTTTAATGTCCTGAGGCTTTTTCACTAACGTAACACATGTTACCTTATTTAACAAAAGTATTTAAATTGTATAGATTTCACAGGGACAAGTAAAACAATGAGATCATAAATTACCTTCAGCTAGGTATAGGTACACTGCAGCGCTTCAAGTGCTTCAAAGCTGAAGTGTAAGCGCTTGCAGCGGATTTAATTACAATATTGTGTTATGAAGTTGCGTTTGCATACATTGCCTGTTAAGGTTGTGATACTTGTGTGTCTTAATGTTATGCATGTACATAGTACCTACGTAATGTATTACAAAACTTTTTACGTGTTTTTCAGGGCAAAATATTTAAGGTATGGACTCCACCACTCTCCACCCCTCTATCCACTGGAAGATTGAAACAATTCCTACAATTCCTACAAATATGTAATAATAATATGTATACCTCACCTACTTTTGTGTAAGTATATCTAAATATATTATTAGTGAAGAGAATATAGCCGAAGCCGCTGGTTTCAGTTGGTTCAATATGTTGAATAATTAATAATTAGATATAATCATTTCAAGCTTTAATTAGTTTGGAGCTTTTTCAAATATGTACTAGGTAAAATCTATACTAATATTATAAAGCTGTAGAGTTTGTTTGTTTGAACGCGCTAATATCAGGAACTACTCGTTGGATTTGAAAAATTCTTTTGGTGTTAAATAGCCCATTCATCGAGGAAGGCTATAATATCATCACGCTAAGACCAACAGGAGCGGAGCCACGCAGGTGAAACCGCGGAGCGCAGCTAGTATTAAATAAACTCCAAAAGTAGTATTCAACGACCTAATTATTCCATGCCCAATAATTTAAATGTAACATTCATTCAGATCTGGAATAAATCAGAATTTAACTTGGCATGATCATTGGCGGGTTAAAACAACATTTGAGGGTAGATTGTAAAAACAAGGGATGCCACACGCAGAGCATGTGTTATTTCGTATATTTTAATAATAATACCTCTTTAGAGGTTTAATGTAGAGCTTTTAAGGTGACGTCAGCCTTGTTGATGATTCTAATGAAAGAATTATAAAATGTATGCAATTATTTTTGCTGATTTCGTAAACTATCATCATTACAAAGTTAAGGATTAATAGATACGTCTGTTATTTATAATTAAATGTGCAGTGTTAGATAAAAAAACAATTAATGTGCTTAAATCGTAAATTATTAGGTAGGTACCTACCTAACTACATCAAAAGAGATTTACCTATTAAATCTTGTAAGTAACCAAATCTTAATTTTAAACATATATTTTTTTATCTCTACACATTATAAGTTATTTATTAATATTTTTAATAAGAATAAAACAATAAAGGTACAATTTATCGGTAGACAGTAAATGTTACCTGCTTGTTATTTTAATGGCTGACTCTACCAGATGTGTTCGTGAGAAACTCGCTGGAAACAAAACAAAACATTAACAAAATGAATATTGATACAAGTTATTATGGAGACAATTTTAAAATGTAGATATTATTGACTGACCGGTTGGCTTGGTTGGTCGTGGCCCTGCCTTCTGAGCCAGAGGTCGTGGGTTCGATTCCCACCCGGAGCAAATATTTGTGTGATGAACATGGATGTTTTATGTTTGCCCTGTGTCTGGGTGTTAATTATCTATATAAGTATTTATTTAAAAATTATATATATGTATGTTTATCAGCCATGGTTTCCATAACACAAGCGAAAGCATAGTATGGGATCAGATCGTGCCGTATGTGAAAATTGTCGTGAAATATTTATTTATTATTTATTTCAAGGACTTTTTTGAATACTTGTACTTTTAATCATTAAGTTAATTACAAACAAATAAATATCTACACATCTATAAATTATAGATAGTATTATTTAAATTAAATAACAGGGTTTTTTCAAATTAAAAACAGTATTTTACAGGTTTTAATCTAACTTTACGAATGTCAAATTTCATTCGAATCTTAGAGCCATTTCAATAATTAATTACCTTAAATAGCGAAATTGTAGGTATATTTTTGATACATAACTATTGTATGAAAGCTTTTGGCTACTATTCTATACAATAAAGAAACGTCTATTTGATTTCACAATTACAAATAATACAAAATACACACATGAAAGTAATTGCATTGTTACTCTCTTTTCAAGATTACCTGCATGTGTTTACAATTAAAAGCAATACTAATTGTGTCCCCTTGTAAATCGATATCGATCGATACTTACCCGCATATTATGTACTTCTTTAGGAATCCGGTAATAATGAGAAAAAATTGATTGATCCTTTCAATATCAAGGTATACGGGTACCTATAGATCGTAATTGACGCGCGGACCGCCCGGGCTCTGAGGGGAACCTAGGTTCGTATAGTGTTACTGTGTTAAGATAATAAGGTATGGAGGGTAAGGAAACACTGAAAATGCATTTAAACCTTGAATTGATGTAAATAATTTACTATAGTTAAAGTTTTTGACATGAATTGAAAAGCTATTTTTTAACATTTAGCTTTAGCTGATAGCATAACCTTTTTTCAATACCATAGGTACCTATTATAGTATACTTTCCTCAATCAAGGTTCATTTCAAAAGTAGGTACATACCTATTATTAATTAACTATGTAATAATATGTACCTATTTAGCACGTTTAATATCACAACTCTCCATTGTTTATTATTTTACTAGGAATCTGGTATTTATTGCGAAAACATAATTATATTAATTACTAGCGGTCCGCCCCGGCTTCGCCCGTGGTACATAATATTTACATTTTCTCTACATAAAAACCATCCTCGTACTTCAAGGAACATAATAAAAAAAGAATTATCGAAATCGGTTCAGCCGTTCTCGAGTTATGCGCTTACCAACACATTTTGCGATTCATTTTTATATATAAGAAGATTGACATAGTGACTTTAAACTCGCGATCGTTAAAACTACATAACCACCTAAATACCCCGAATGAATATTTAAACACAACGATTATGGAATAAACAAACTACCGTGAAACGTAAAACGCAGATAGTGACGAAATAAAAAGTTATCAGCAAGGGAAGCTGATAAGGGCGGAGTAAAAACACAGCAATCAGCCCTTCGGGTTATCAGCGGGACTCAGCATCACTGCTGATAACGAATATCACTAACACGGTTAAAACTATCGCCTGTCAAAAAGTCACACGAAAATGGATATTAATCGTTCTGTTTGAACTTTGTATTGTAGTTCATAATAGATGGGTTTACATGTGAATATAGTTATGTTATTTTTTTGTTGTAGGTAGCATACTTTTCAGTGGCAAATAAATAAGGATTATAATATCTAATTATAAGCATTACTGATGATGTGTTTGTTTATTTGTGTAATCGCCAAATTAGTCATAATGTTCATTATCCCTAGGCATAGTATTTTTTTCATTACTTCCATATGACTCTGCCTAGTCAGATATGGATCTCCTACTAGTACGTAGTAGTAAAATTTTTCTCGTATTATGTTAATAATTATTATAACTACTACAGCAGTAGAAAAAGACCTAACTTTTAAATTTAAATACAAATCTTTATGGACTGTTTAAATTTATTATAATATGGCATGTTAGCTTCGACAGTTATTTTAATTTTAATTTAAACGACAGATGAACCTTGCAAATTCACACCAAAAAACGCTGCACAATAGAGATAATGCAATTACATCTGTAGTTCGCTCAAAGATAACCACGATAGTGTTTGTGAAAAACAACTTAATTATTTAAAAGCCGTGACTTCCTGCACATGTAACACCTAGCCATTGTTAGCGAACAAGGGATTGTCGCTTTGACATCTCCTGCAGACCAGATGGCACCAGAACAGCCAGGTGATAACCAACTCTATTACCAAGTAATAAGGTACAGGTAGATATAACGTTTAAAACAATTAGCATTTGTACCACGGCTGGCCGCCACATGGCAGAAACAAAGACACTTGTGGCGATGAGATTTTGATATTTTGTTCAGATGTCAATGTACGAATCAATATACCTTCGTTAGTGTACTGGGTATTGGTTTGTCAACAGATTAGGTGTTTACAATAGATAATGTGATTTGTATTGTTATGCACAAATATAATTTGTGGATTTAAAGTAAAAAAAAAATACTAAACAAACTCTAATGAGTTTTCTTTTGTATAATTTTATTGATGTGGTTCTAAATAATGTTTAAATTAAACCTTTCTCTTTAATGATATTTTATGCTATTAACAACGATGTAACATGCTAGCTCAAGAGCATTACAGTTACATTACTTAACATTAATTATTCTGAACATATTTTTATAATTCGCTCTAGGGAGAGTGATGTATTAGCTATTACTAAAGTTATGTACTTATCTCATGATATATATTTATGATCTTATAAACATTAGCTTGTTAATGGCAGTCAATTAAAATTGACATCGGAAGTATTAATACATGTATACAATAGAATCCGTAGACCTATGTACTTTAATCATCATCGTCCTCTCACATAAGGATGATTTTCATAAACAAACTTCTAGCTATGAAGGTGTTCGTAACTTAGCATAATGCACAAATACATTGAAATTCGTCACGTCATCCAAGGGACGCCACTCAAGTATAATTAATAGCAAATAATAACAATAGTGGGGTGTTTTTATTGCCTGAAACAATACAAAGTTTCAAATGCCATGAATTAACGCAAAAATTTAAATTTCATTACATGTTATTTTAGTAGGATAGGCAAATTAGTCATGATGAGAGTTGAAAATATAAGCAGTCCGAATGAATCTTGTTTTAATCCTGAATTTCATGCGTTCGCCTTTTAAATTGTTTGTAACTTGATCGATTTTCAATATTTCATTGTTACTGAACCGTTGTTATTTTTTTCATTAATAAAGCTTTTCTAAAGTATGGCGTAGGTATTTTGTTTACATAGAAATATTATCAAGCTTATGGGACAAAAAAGGTGCCTGAGCTTAGTAAAAATTTCACTGAAAATAAAAAATAACACTATTTTATGAAACATTGAATATGAATCCTTATTTTTTAAGCGGTTATATTTATTGTGAAAAATAGTATATTAGAGCTTGCGTCATGTTGTTGACAATATTTTCCCGGAGCACGGCAGGTAGGAGTGAGGTCGCGGTTTGCGGTTGCAGTTATTTTAACACTTGTATTATTTACTTGTTAATTAACTGCCTTTTATAGGTAATGTGTGATATTTATTTGGGCTTGTTTTGTTGCCATTTCGGATAATAATTTGTTGTGAATATGAAGATTCGGGGAAAGACATGACGTATATTTAATTATTTAGGTACCTTAATATTAAGTTCTTGACTGAGGAAATACTTTTAGTAAAACTATTAGTTTTATATTTAGTATCATAATCATGATGCGACTACAAATACTAGTTACAAATTAACCCTCCGTGAACCACGTGGATAAAAGTTACGTCCTGCACTACGTGGGGTTTCCTGTACCCAATAATCTTTCCACGTTTTTATAGCTAGTATTTATTGTAAATTTGTAATGTGTATATTATTATTATCCCTTGACTATAAGAGGTTAAAAATAAAATAAATTTATCAAATATTATAAACATTTATTATATCTTTAGGCTATGTAACAAAAATAGTACTTTTTACCAACTAAAATAAGACTATGTTCGGTTCGGTAAGACTTTAAGAAAAAAAAAATACGTGTGGCACTCGGGGACTGCCGCGGTAAAGATATTGCATGCTATGCCTTCAAACCACACCTCCGTGCCCGTCGGAGTGGGGAGCGTGAGGTTTTTCGTTACGGAATTTCTGGATTCGGTCCCCGCGCTCAAAGCCCGCGATAGAAGCTATGCAATAGCTTAAAAATTAATATCCTGTACATCCTCTTCACTTTCACTTTCAGACTGAATGCTCAAGTGATCCGAGTCATCTTCACTTCCAGGTAGAAACAGCTCATCCGTATCGCTATCATTTTCTTCCATAAGTGCGGATATTATTGCATTTTCATTGATGTGATGAGCCATAATGAGCCCTAGAAACAATTTCAGATAATTTTAAATAATAAAAAAACAAACTAAATAAATATTTATATAAAAATAGTCGTATTTTATCACACCATACTGCTCACCTTTTAGTGGACGTCCCGAACTACGTGGGGTTTCTGACACCCAGCTGCACTTTGACGGCGTCCGTTTACCGCGTCTGCGACGCTATTACTAAACCAATGTCGCTAAGAGGTCTGGCAAGGTCGCAACTCCAGCTACACGAGGTTTCAAGACTTTCGCACAATGTTTGGAAAAGATACAAAGATTTTTTGTATGGCTGGGGTGTATTAAACCCCACATGGTGCACGGAGGGTTAATTAAGTATTTATTTTATACTCTATTACACAATTTCAAAAGATGATACATATCAATAAAACTAATAACTCTAAAAGATTTATAACTTAATTGAGCTGATTACCATCTGCCCTGGTTGCCTGGAAGAGATCACTACTAAGTGATAAGGCCGCCAAATACACTAAACTGCTCCTTGCTTTTATTTTTGTATAATATTTAAGTATGTTAGTCTGTTTAGTTGTATTAAAGAGTAAATAAATAAATAAGAGATGCCTTAACATAACCGTTCACCTGGTTGCACACTTGGCTGTGTTCCAACCGATCTTCTAACCCATATCGATACTTCTTTTGTCGCCATTTTTTATCCAATAGACCAACTATGAAACTTGGAACATTTGGCAATAGGTATTGGTGATTTAAGATGCTTTTAAATTTTCGTTTTCCATTGTTAACACAATGTTCTAATTTATTAATTTAATGCTGTCATTTAGCAATATAGACACGGAACGTGTACCTATATTGAATTTAATAATAAAACAAATATCTTAATGGTTGCGTGTTAATCATATTCTAATGAAAACATTAGTCAAATCAAAGTTAAATATTTAATAGATAGTTATGTTATCTTAAGGTAAAACCTACCGCCGTATTCTTATCTCTACAAAAGCGTTTGAACTTTGAAGTTTTCCTCAATAATTACTACGATTTCTATGAAATAAAAGATGCAAACAATGAATAGAATAAGTGCGTTAACCATTTGTTTATTTTTAATGTAGCGACGAGGGAATACTCTTAATCTTGAGGACTTGAGCCAAATCGTCCAACATTCATTGTCAGGGACCGGAAGAAGCAGAGTCAAGAAATATGCAAGGTTCCACTGCAGCTAAGATGGCGACAGCACTGTTAAGAATATAACATAATGTTGTTGTTTAATGGGAAAAATAAACTTCATGTTATTTGGAATAAGATATATTTTGAGCTGTTTAATAAGTTGTTTAATGAACAATGGCTTATTATAGGTTCTTGGCAGTGTTAATGTTTTACTCGGGCGTTACCATTGATTCGAATCAGTTCTCAGTGGCTGGTGGCAGAAGTCATACCTTGGGATATTAGACGGCGATTTATTAGTCGTAGAAGTCTTACGCTCATTATCATTATAACAAGTAAGTGTTATGAAATCTTTGTCATCATCTGCTTATTAAAATTTAAGTTATAAGAAAAGTTACCTAATATTATTTCGCGAGCAATATCGGGTCACTCATATAAAATCTGTGTGTAAAACGTTATTGTTATGTGTGGAATATATCAGTTTGTTTTAAAATAACATTAACTACATGCAAATTAGCAGATTAAAATTTCGGACACAGGCCTTGTCCTAGATAGCAGACATGCTATCTGCGAAGTGACCTTGAAGTAATTAATTATCTAAATCTACACGAGGTCATTGACAATCCTGATTTTAAGATGAATTTGACAAGCGTTATTAAAAGAACTAACTTTATCCCGTGGCTTTGCTCGCGTGTGAGTTATTATAGAATATCACCTGTTCGTACAAAATGTCCCGTTTTTTAACGTGTCATAAAATAACTTCCTATTTCCTTTATTCCTTTTCAATATTCCATCTTATAAATCGTAATGTTAATGTAGTAGTAAAATGCTTTATCTAAGAGCAGAACGATACGTTTGTAATTACTAAAGTAGTAGTAGGTACTATTTGATACGGATTGTTCATTTTTAGATGTAAAAGAAATAATAATATGACTAAATAGTTTGGAAAATCCAAAAGTGCACGCCTCATAATTTTTTTTTTAATAATTATTTATTAATTATTATTTTTGTTTATTTAATAACAATTAAACCACATCGAATCAGACCCTGAAAAATGAAAGGGTTCTATTCCTGAGCATACTCAAGCGTAAGAGAAAAAAAAAGACTCGATTAGTAAAGTATTTCGGTCGCTATCGTGTTAACAAGAAAAAGGATCCGCACATACAGACACACGGACGTCCAAGACAGAACTTTTTTAAACTGTTTTTTAACTAGTTTAAATAACAAAAATGACATCAAAAATATCATGAACGTTAAAAATAGTGTTTTTTCTTAATATGTGTGTGTATGTATTATCTTACAAGTGCAATGTATGATACATAAAGACATTTTAAGTTTGAAAAATCAGATGTTGTGCGCGAAGCGACAGTAGTACCCACCTCAACGCTTCGCTTATGAGGCGTGCAATAACAGTTTTGTTGTTGACCAACCACTGCATACATACTTCCTAACAGATTTACCCAGGAAATAAAAAGGAAAATAATCTTATTTTGCAGTTATGTAAAGTTGACATCGCTGGCAAGTGTCGGGCGTCATTAACATCTTCAAGCGGAAGTCAGGCTGTGGAGGTTCGCGACGCATTTTTAAAATTTTAATGTGAACCGGAAGTTGCGTCGCGCCAACAACCTTCAACTTAGTTATGACGCTAAATAGCCTCTTTTGACATTCAAATCCTATTTTTTCTAGGTTTCCAATTTATGTTTTTTTGGGTGTTAGCAATTGTGATATTTTAAACTTTAAGTTTTTGCAAGTAAGTATATTTTTTACTGTCTGCATGAGAATGCAATTTTTTTTCATAAAATGGTTTAAACAATTAATAAAATGTATGCAACATATCGTTTCATTTTCCCCGACATGTTCTTGTGTTGAATGTTGTTTATTCTATAATCAATTGATGTTTTCCTTATCATCATTATACGTAAAAGCGTGTTTTGACCACATGCGTGCAAACGTGACTGTTTTAAGGTTCACACTTGTGTCGATGTGTCCAAAGTGACGTAGGTCCTTTGTAGGTTGTGGCTAAAAACAAGATAAGATTATTTAACAATTTGGTTAAGATACAATGTTTATTTGACACTAAGTTATTGTTTATGATACAAGTTTTTCATTCATTATTAAAGTTTTATCTACGAAGAAACTTATCGCTAATATAAAAACGAATCATAATGATACCTATAAATATATTGACAATATCGCTTGTGCAGCTTATGCAATTATGCATATCTACATGCTTACGGTCATGTAAGGAGCATGACGTAACAAAACCTAATTTTTCCTAAACCGTTCTTACAAACACAGCTATTATTAAGCATCAAAAAGCAAAACAGACCATCTCTCTAACCTAATCTAATTGACATTCTATCACTTTCTTTCCAATTAGTTTATATTTTTAACTAATATTTCGCAGGTAGTAATCAACAAAGAGCTATCAATCAGACTTCCCAGAAGACACGTGAGACGATCCTTCACCTATGGCCCGAGATAGTGCGCAAATAGCTATTGACGTCAGAAGTGTAGGCTGCTGTGGAAGGGACAGTTTTATTAGGAAAATATAAAAATAAAACATTTTTGTAGATTACAATATGAATTTTGTTGACAATGAATATAATTATAGATGATAAAAATAGGATCGAATTAAGGCAACGCTTCTTTGTTGTCGGATTTCTTGCAGGAGTTTTAGTAGGTATAATATTATGTAGGTAGTCATATTATGTTGCTTCCAAATACATTAAAAAAATATGTGTGGCACTCGAGGACTGCCACGGTAAAGCTATTGCATAGGCATCGCATTGCTGTGCCGGTTGGAGTGGGGGGTGTTAGGTTTTTTCGTTACGGAATTTTTACATCTCCGATTTACGCTCAAAGTCTGAGATAAAGGCTATGCAATAGCTTAATAACTAATGTTCAACCTCATTTCACATTGTGCAGCTTAGTATGGATATCATCGTCATAAAATCGGGACCCAAGCGAAATTGTGAGAAACCTACGGACTAGCCTTGTAATATTATAAGGTATTATTATTGTAGGAACGCAAGAAATTACTATTATTAGAAGCCTTTGTTCAGAGAATGTTTGCCAAAAAGTTGATTGTGGAATAAAGGTTAAGGGTCGGATCAATTATTTTCCTAGCTTCTTCTTTTGTGGTCTGCATGAAATAATTTGTTTGAAAAATTATTCCTTATTACTTCTACTACTGTTTAAAAATATTTCTTAAACATTTATTTATGCTATAGTTAATAAGTATAGTATAATAGATAGTATAATAAGTACCTATCGATTTGTATGTGAACTTACTTTATTTGGCACTTACTTAATTACTTAAAATAAATGTCACAGCTTCCAAATTTCAAATTAACTATAGGTTATTATTACTAGGTTATTTATTTTGAAGATAGACACAGATGGAACAGGAGAAAGTTTTATCACCTATAATGATGAGAAAGAACTCATTTCTCTCAGTAAAAAAAAAAAGTAAAGCTTTAAATTTGCTGCGATGTATGCTTCCTTGATCTATGCTTGATGTAGTTTGGATTTCGGATTTAATATTCTATTGAAGCTAGCGACGAAACATTCACCTGTTGTTTATGTACACCCTATATACTTTGCTTTCCTATAAAGATTTTCATAGAACCTTTCACAATATAAAATTGCTAACTTAACCACCAGGTATTCTAGGACACTTGAAGCCTCGTGACAACCGCTCATGTATTCTGCGCCTATAATCTCCAATTCCCTTGTCTGATAAGGCTAGGTGCGCTCAGCCCCGGCCCCATTCCGAACCGACGCAGTTCTGAAGACAATAACCCAATAGCTTTTATCAATATCAAAGGTCACTTACGCGAAATTCATTGACGCATCAGCGAGTGGGAGTCCAAAGGTCGTGGGAGGAGTTTGGCGCTTAATTATCGGCTTCTTATTGGAACTTCATAATATTATGGTGTACAATCTCTTCGAGGTTAGGATTATTTGGTATTATTAGACAGGCTTATCTAAGAACGGACACGACAGCTAAGAGCCATTGCTTCTGCATCTATAAGACGCGCTCCGAGGTTTCACCCGCGTGGCTCACTCCTGTTGGTCTTAGCGTGATGACATAATATAGCCTTCCTCCATGAATGGGCTATCTAACATCGAAAGAATTTTTCAAATCGGACTATAGTACCTAGTTCCTGAGATTAGCGCGTTCAAACAAACAAACAAACTCTACAGCTTTAGGTATAATATTAAGTATATAGATTTGTGATATGCTTGTTATGTATTCACTATTCAATGTGTAAAGACAACGTGTTCGTTAATGCTGTCGTGTTTACCCCCAAGTGGTAAGCATTTGCAACCAACAGTTTGATAAACTAGGTAACTGTGAAGTCACAAGTATTAGCCTTTCGCTGTTTTGTATATCACTGGGACATGAAGCATTACGCATATTTTTGACGAAAAGGGCATGTATGTTATCAGTACTTGTTTTGTAGTATTCATTTCTATAAAACGATAGCTTGGTAGTATGTATATAATATCTCATACCTAGTTGTGATTGCTGATGTTGTTTGATGATGATTTGCCTGATGTTTTGGTTTGGTAGATTCAATCTTTTAAAATATAGTAAAAAAAAATCGCAAATAAAAAATAACTCGCCCGAGGTCAATGATCTTTAGTTTAGAAAACCATAAATATGTTTATGCTTGGTGTAGTAAAAACCTAATCGTATCTATGTTTGTTTGAAAAATTACCTCTGTAAGTGCAACTAATTTGAAGTCAAGACGGATCACTAGTAAATTAAATGTATAAGTCGTCTGAAAATAAACGTATACATAATATAATGGTTGAATAGTGTTGAGTGTAAAGACGCGAGTAATTAGCGCATGTGCGCCGGCGCCGCCTGCGTCTTGCCAAATTGATCTGGTCTAATAATAGGGCTAGGCAGAGAGATGACGAGAAATGTATTTAAGTAATGTGAACAGGTAAAAATAAAGAAATGTTCTAATACAAATAAACTAGCTGCACTCCGCGGTTTCACCCGCTTGGCTCCACTCCTGTTTGTTGGTCTTAGCGTGATGATAATAACATATAATATAAGTTGCCTATAGCCTTCCTCGGGCAATGGCTATCTAACACCGAAAAAATGTTTCAAATCGGAAAAGTATTTCCCGAGATTAGCACGATTACTTTTCAGTTCATATAAATTATAAATATACTATGTTGAATAGAACATAAATATCATTGCTTTAATTGATTAACATAAATGCCGTAAAATATTAGATAATGTAGTAAAGGTAACATCCGCCTCTCTGCCTATTCCCATACATTGAAATGAAATACTCAGCTCTGCTAACCCAGTATCGGCTAGTAACTAAATGTTCGAGCTACAGGACATTTAGATTTTTATCTTTTATATAATAGCTTTTTAAATGGCACAATGAATTATTAGATTTAATGCGATTTGTGTGAAGAAAGGCATGGGGTACATTTGTTTTTCTTTAGGTAACATCTATGATTGTTATCACACGTTTTTAAATAGTATTTTTTTAAACTGTAACTTAGAAAATAATATTTAAAGCTTTCATATTTAGTTTAGCCTATTTTACTGAAACTGAAGGTAGTTATGTTTATATGGGTCTTTAACTCTAGGTATAGATTTTGAGCAATAACCAAAAGATTATTAGCATTCAGTAAATAGATATACAAAGCATGATTATTGTAAGTATATTGCCCTTTGATATTAATATAATTCATGAGTGTAATGAGTATAAGTTCGCCGACATCTGGAAATTTTATGTTATAAAATTGTACAAAAAAACTGTATTGGATATGTTTGCTAAGTCCAGTACAATTTGCTCAATTCAAGTGTGGTCTATTTAATCTTTTTAATCCGCTCTTATTAACTACCTGCAATCTGCATGTTGATATTAACCCACTTAGTTATATCCCGGAAATCCCACGGGAACGGGAACTATGCGGGTTTTTCTTTGTAAACGCGGGCGAACCCGCGGGCGGAGAGGTAGTTGTTCATAAATGTTATAGTCGTATAATATTAAAGTTTTTTGTTAGTTTGCTAGTTGTCTGAGTAATTCTAATCATTAAATTATGTAGAGCATTGTACCTACGTCCCACCTACACTCGGATGTTGATAACGAGTGAATTTAAAAGTTATTACTGACAAAAATGAACCAATTTTTACGTTTGTAAAATATTATCATTAGTTTAAGGATTGTCTTCGAAAAATAATATAGAATTTTCTATAGATAATATAGAAATATAAAGACTGTTAATAATTTCGTGTTAAAAATATAAATTATCTAAAATCGTAATTTACATACATATTACCGAAATTGTATTAAGGCAATAATAGTTGGAGAGTATTTTTGTATTAAGGCGTTGTTGTTAGGAGAGCCAACAAGTATAGGTATATTTGTTTACTTTCCTATGAATCAAAAGCTAATTAAAGTTGAAAGATTACCATTTACCAGCATTAATTTAACCGTTGTTCATGCGTAATTTTTTATCAGTTTTATTTTAGACTAAATGATGATGAGTTGATTATTGGTTAAGTTAAACTATGTCATGTTTTAAAAAGAAAATGATTTGATTTGTTACAGTAGCAAGATAAATGTTGTTTTGTTACAGCATATTATCTCAATTTTCGACTAGATTTTATATAAAAGTAATTTTTTACCATCTCCTGCAATCTCAATAAAGAACGTAGGTATAGCACAGACAAATGCGCGTTGAATATCAGTTTATAAATAAATAGTACTTACTATAAAAATGCTAAATTATTGAACTCAGCGTGACGAAATAAAAACAGTTACATTGACTCCATTTAAAGATGGCGGCCACGGCGGTGAATGGCGATAAAGTGCGTGTGTGTGCGTGAGATAACACTTACCTTGTAATAACATCACTACGGAAATTATTCCAGTGTTGATAATAAACATTTTAATTTATGTTTTTTTAACTCAGGGTCTCGTATTATGCATCTTTTTTATCATCTTATAGGTAGTTTAATATTTTGTACTTTTTAATTATTGGTTAGTCACAACATAAAATATCTCTCTCTGTCGTTCACAACTTGCCGTTCGTGTGTTAGAACTCTAACGTGGACTTTTCAACAGTCACCTTTTTGTGAGGATAATTTTCAAATTGTGTAATTTGTAAATGTACATAATTCATGTATTTTTGCTTATTTATGGTGAAATACATAAATTATTTTCAATGCATGATGAAATTATTTGATTAGCTCGATCACAAAGTATATTCTCTACACCACAGACATGTATCAAGATAGACTAAGCGAGTGTATGTACTTCCCGTGTCCAAACTAAGATTATGAAACTTACTTGACGCTGGCCTACACTCAGTCCGCGCTTGCAGTTCGCCAAGGAAAGACGTGAAGCTGAATAAAGTAAAATGCCGAATTACGCCGTTATAAACTGTAGAAACTCCACAGCTGTGAGTGGCCGAGTTAGCAGAGATGTTTCCTTCCACCGGTAAGTAATTTTCTAATCAGAATATGCACTATTTATTTTAAAATCAAATAAAGAATATCTGTGGAAAACGATCGTGACAAACACGGATACCAAATCATACGAAATGATTCGGAATACATTGCGGCTTTTACTTGGCACGGTAAAGATCGAGTCGTATGATAACAAGCAATGAATAGCGTCTTCTCATTTTTCTGTTCTCATTTTTCTGTCCAATTTTGTGGTTAGTGATATTCATTTGATGCAACAGTTCTCGATTCTAATCGATTTTATAATCGAACAGAAAAATGATAATTTGAAGGAGCAATTTTTCAGAAAAAAAGGCATAGATTTTTTTTGTCATTTAATACGACTTGACCTAGAACTTTTAAGTATTTTAATACAAAGGTACTAAAAATAAATATTATGCATGGACGCCATTAGTTAAAGTGTCATCTTGGGAGTTTTTTAAGAAAACTCCTTATTGCTTAGACTATGTTTGTTTTTTCAGTTTTCCAAGTAACCCGAACATAAAAGAAAAATGGATTGATGCAACGGGACATAAAGATTGATTGATTGACAGTTTCATTACTTTCTTTCGATGGCCTCTCTAGTACGTAGTACACGGTAACTCAATGGGCATATGTAAGAAAAAGCTAAAACACATTAGTTTACTTGTTAGAATATTAAAAGGTTTATAAATTTATTTTATCATTCCTCTGTCTATGGTAATTATCATTTTTCTGTCTTGAATCGATTTAGTAATCGATTACGATTCATTTATTTAATTACCTCTTAGACATAGATCTAGTTTGATCTGATTTCTTTCGATTTACTTCGATGGGATAGGACGATACTAGAATCGCCGCGGGAGTGGCGTCCTAATCGATTTAGCGTAAAATGAAATTACCATCACTAAAAAGCGCTCGTGACGTCATAACGCGTCAAGGTCAGTACAAAAAATATGACACGCTTGGTTTTCATACAGATCGCGGTACTTGCGTAGTCTATCTATGTCTGTGCTCTACACACATTATAATACCTATAGAAACTCTATCTACCTCGATCACTACCTGTGATCTATTGTTGAGTATAAAAAAAATGTACATTTAATTAATCCTACTTATATTATAAATGCGAAAGTTCGTGAGGATACACATCCGTGAAAGAGTAACAAACACACACATTTGTGTTTGTTACTCTTTTACGCAAATACTACTATAGAGGGTAACTTGCATTAACACGTAGGATAGGTTTTATCCCAGAAATTCCCCGGGAACGGGAACTATGCGGGTTTTCCTTTGAAAACGAAGCCGCGGGCGGAAAGCTAGCATTAAGAAACTCTATCTACCTCGATCTACCTGTGATCTATTGTTGGTTTTTGTTTTGCAAGAGATCGCGTTTTTAAATTGTGTATTAATCAGAATGTGAAATAAAATATTATATAGTAGGTATGATGCTTTGATTGTAAAATGTAAAAGAATAACTATTTCTTTTAACATAATTTTAAATGTTGATTGATCATAACGCAGTAAAAAAAGTAAAAAAGGGAAAAAAATATAACCAATCCGAAAGAATATGTAATTTTACATAGAAATTCTCTCTCTTCTAATGAAGATATATTATTTAACATACATAACGTAGGATTAAAAAAAATGCATTTTTTACATCGGTTTTTGTAATAATATAAGCTGCTTGTTCTAATTAACAGCCCTGGCGGCAAATGTCCTCAAAGCAGTGAAGAGAATGACGTATAGACAGATAAGGTACAAACGCACTGAGCGAGCCAAGGGTCAAGGAGTACCTTAGCCTCATGTGATAGCTTATCTGTACACGTTTCACCTCGCGTTATAAAACGACTATTATGAGTTCTTTGTGCAGGTATTGGAGGAAAAATTATAAATTGCACTAGTATTATAGATAATATTATTATCGTAGTCACATAAGGGGACTTGAAAATGCCGCTCAAAGGTCGAAAAAATTTTGCAACTTTTTATAAATTCTTAGGATGGTTCTCATCAATGTTTGTCAAATGTAAAATAGTTATTATCGACGATGTTACTTAACTTTTTAATCTTTGATATGCTTGACTTAGTTACTTTTATGGGAAAATAATCTTCTTTCAAAGTCGGTTAAAAGTAACACGTACTTGTACTTAAATATGACGTAAAATATGTTATTTCCGTATGTTACGTATACGTGCGTTCTAGTTAAGTGGCCGATATCGCAGGTTCAGAGGTTACAATAACTCGCTGTTTACCTACCTTGTGTGTTGTATTTGTGAAATACTAATACGACGTTTTTGCTTATTATAATTGTGAGATTTAGAGGGAAAGAATTCGTGGGTAAATGTTTTTCCTTGATGCTTCTATTCAATAAAAAATCCGCAAATTTCCAGCAGATGAAAACATGAATTGAGCTAAGCTAAACATAAGATCGTAATGATTATAATTTATAATATGATAGGTCTACAATGAATCAAAAGTTAAATACAATTGATCATACGTTCATTATAGTACTATTGAGATATTATTGCTTAAAGCCAATATTGTTACGAACAGATTATTCTTTAAAACTTCCTTAAAATCTAAACATAAAATCAAACAAACAATCAGAAAGTAAAATAACTAGTAATAAATAAGTTGTAAGTAAAATGTAAAAGAATGACGTATCGGTTCCGTTGTCAATGGGCGCACAGTAATGATGTTGAGCTGATTGCACTCAATCACTATCGCTCGGTGCCTGTGCACTGACCACACGGGGGGATTTGTTGTTGGTTATTTTATTTAAGTGTATGTATAAAAATCCATTGAAAGTAAAATGTTCAAAATAAATGATTTTAAAGATTTGATAATAATGTATTTGTTGAATTGTATTGATCTTTAACATTTAGAAACATATCTTTATTCCAAAGATACATACTTAGAACTTTAAGTATGCTAGATGTTATACGATGTCAGGGCGATATATCAAAGAAGAAGTCGGATTTCTTTCTTTCATTCTTTCTATTTGTGACCAACTGTTTAATTTTGAATTTCACTTAAACTTATGTTTGTTTATATTCGTAAAAAATAACAAGAATATTGTAATATGTTTTGCTGCACGCAGTCTCAAATGATTGTAAAAAAGTTCAACAACTTTCATTATTTAATTCGCCATTCTAAACTTACATACCAACTACCGGGTAATATGGATTACAAAATCATAAAAACATGACCCACATATTAAATTAAAACTTCACAAAACCACCCCGTGTGACAACACAACAAAAGCGGCGTATTCTTCCAATCTGCGTAATGTCTGGTGATTCGCGTTCCACTTATTATCGTACGGCAGCATTTGCATAAGAATAACAAGGAGGATTATTGATGTATTCCCCCTCCCACCTCCCCCCGGTGCTTTCCTCTTGTGGCAGTGTGGCGTAAATACATCAATATTTAACATGAAAGATTAATGTTACAACCCTAATCATTAGGAATAGATATTGAATCTATTACGACTGACTGTGGTAGGTATTTTTATGGTAAGTAGTGTTTCGTTCTATATTTGATTGTAAGACGTAGCCGGTATGTTTTCTTACATAAATTTAGATCCATTGGTTCTAACTATGTAAATGACTACAAAGTCACAAGATTTGTATCTTTCAAATCTCGTGCTTGCTTCAGGTTACGATATTTTTTAATATTATAATAAATATCATATAAATATGTGTCTATCAATGATTATATTATCTATTAAACCATGCAACATTTTAATTTCTCACCGCTCCCGCTTCCACCTCTAAACGAAATTTGTAATTTGTCAGTGATGTTTGCTCACACACATTTTGTCTTATTTGAATAATTGAATGTACGATTGATGCCTGTAGGCTGTACACTTGTCTTTTTGCCAGAATGATTAAACAATGACTATCTGTAAATCTATTTAAATTAAACAGAACTGAAAATCAACGGTGATTGGCTGATTGCTGATTTTGTGATAGATTTATTAATACTCAAAAACTGACATATTAGAATTGTAATATCCCTTTTGATAGTTAAATTTAAGTTGTCTTTTCACCTTGTCCTCAAAGAACCTTTTCAATTATCTATTAAGCTGGTAAAATTAATAAAGCAAATGAAAGTTCGAATTGCCATCAAATCCCAAATACTAAAAGCTTCGACGACAAAGTAATTAACAAAAATATTAAATTAATACAGATGAACAATTTGTGTAATGGAAATACGGAGGGTCAAGTTGTATCGAAGTTATCTAAGTGGGAAGTTACCGAGAAGTTAAGCACCTTTCGTCGGACGTGCTAACGCAATTAACAACCTTCGTAGCACGTGTCGTAGCTCGCCTACGCTGCAGATGCTACAAAGTGCTACGGGTTTTATTAAAAATTATCTTTTTTGTATACATATATGGATTTTAGTATAGAGGTTTAATTATACTATATTCTTATTTAAGTAGGTTATGATTAATTTTATTAAAAATAAACTTATGTTATAAAGCGAAACTTTTAGACGATAATAATTGCAGACGGTTATCATCACATAACATTTAAAATATACTGTATTCTATTCTACTATCGAGTAAAATTAATAACAAATCCGAAATTAATTCAAAGTTGATCCAACATTGATATTTTGGAGAGCGATCGAATCAATTGACCGGTAACCAAAATTAACCTTAAATAAACCCGAACAGTTCTCGATTCCCACGATTAAAATTCCTAAATTGCGACCGTTTTTAGGGTTTTCACGGCGAGCACAAAGGCCGTGATTTAGGTGCAGCCCTTACTTAATTCAATCATGATAACTGCGGTCCCGGCCGGCGCAAGAAATAAATTGACCAATGACCGCCCTGGCCCGTGTTCAGGGCTGTGCAAAATTAGTTTCTACAATGTTTTGAAGTGAAAAAGTATGTATCAAGATTGTAATTAAGAAAAAAGGAAGGTTTGCTATAAAAATAAATTAATGATATTTTTTTTACTATTTCAACAAGTAATAAATATTTAATTGCTTGTCATTTTGTCAATTCTTACGTCAAACAATCACAACATTCAATATTTGAGCTTCTTATTTTGTTTCAAATATTTACGTTGCTATTGAGGTAATAATTTCAGGGCTTTCCATTACTGAAACATGGGCTATTATAAAAACTAAATTTGTGTTAAGCGATAAAGTTAAACAAGCGGAATATTTACAGTATAGAACATAACAATGGATTACTTTAAGTAGGTACACAATTGTGAACAATTTCATCTAGATAACAACTTATATTTTGTTTTGCTTTGAAATCCTTATATAAAAAAATAAAATATTTTCATATTTCCATCAAGTGGCAACCCTACGTTAAAAGAAAGGGCAGTCTAGTACCTGGGCCATTCGACCTTGCAGCGACAGATAACAATTGAGAGTCGCTCGCCGCAAATTCAATATCCCGAGGTGTCCCCACCCCCAGGGGGGGCCACACCTTGTGTTTAGTGTCCATTCTACCCCTCTAAAGGGGATATAACCACTTAACGGCAAGTCCTATGTTCAATTCAATTTGTGTACCTCCTGTCGCCTCTAAATAATAATTGGATAGTCTGTGTATTTTGATAGAGAATGCATTGCACTTTTAAATGGTGTAGGAATAATGTGTGAATGATGGGTGATTATTATTTTATTTTGATCTGAAGTTGTTTAAGCTCACGAAGTTTTTATAATCATATGCAACTAATACTATTATTATATTTAGATAGAGTAAGAAGATGAATACTTTGGCTGATAATGAATGATTGAGTATTTTTTATTTATTTTTGGATATAATACGTATATTACATTCTACGACAGTTCACGATAGTAAAACGTTACAAGTACATATGCGTAAAGTTTGCGTTTTAGCAATGCATAGCATGTCACTTTCATGAGACGATTTTACAGCACTCAATGAAATCACGTTATATTATAATAATCAAAAGGCGACCCTAATCTCTACATTTTACAAAACTTTCAAACTGTTTTGAATAGCCCACGTGATAATTAAATGTTTTGTTAGTCATTCTCTCAATTTTCATCTTTATTAATAGAAGTAGAAAGGCTCATTTACGTGTCAACGTCATTTATGAAAACACACATAAAATTGTGAAACTCGCGTATCCGTCGCACAAGCGTCATGGCGTCACCTTATCTCGCTCCTAATTGTTGTTTACAACTTGTCAAGGTGATATTTCACCGTCCCACATTTAAATGTAAATGGGAAAACTTTTACTTTTGATCACTACCTACATAATAATTTCCGGAGGCCGCAATTTTAATCGGAAATTAGAATTACGCACAGAAATCGGAGCGGGTCAAGATAGGGCACACGGGGTCCATAAACAAGCGGCGACCGGCCCCAATTAATAAGCCTGAAGTAGTGCAATTAATTCAGTGCCTTCGGAGATTTTAATAGTTCACATAAATCAGGAGCCGGTGGGTTAATCACCGTTTAATATGCCGGACCCTATCGCCGAGACGAATATATCGTGATACGGCACGATACGTGATCCGGAAGGCTTCATTTCGAGGGATTTTTCTTATATCTTCCCTTTGTGTAATTCTCGCGTTGCCGTAATTTTGGCCAACGTGGGGCCAGTTTTATCTCACAGAGCTCACTTATCTCTCACTTTTCATAGTTTGCGCTGATTGCTTTTTGTTTTTGCGCTCCTTTTGTCCGTTTACGTGCTGAAGTTTTCAAATATGTTAGATAAAAACGATTTTTCTCAAACATATTGTATGCATTTAAGCATGTGTAGAAAAGGAAACATCATGAAACACAATAAATGATCGGAGTGTTGTGATGAAGTGAAATTTATGATAAAAAAGATTTAATAATAAAACTAAGACTATAATATAGGTACTGGTCAAATATAATTTCTGATATTGAAATAAAAGACGCCGTAATTTACGTAGGTAAAGATCAAGGTAAAGGTCAAGTCATTATGTACATCAAACGAGGTTAAAATAATTAAAAAATAATTCGGTTTTGCATTCTTTCCTATTTTCTTCTAAACTTTAACATACTCACACCGATGTCTTCCAACATGTTTAACGTCTCAGTTATATAAAATACAAGCATTTAATATATAAGCATACTAATATTATCCCTACATATATATAGCATACCTGTAATGTATTCGTGGTTACGAGCCCGCACCTGCGCCCGGTCTTGCCCCGGTCAACCCTGGCTATGATTTATACTGTGTTAAGTGTTCGAGTTTATTTTGTCCCTTCTTATATCAGGGTATGGAGAATCTGTTTTGGTTAGAGTTGTATGGAGTGGGTTACGAATATTTTGCTGCTTTACAATGTTCGTTTGATACAAAATAACTTAAGCAGCAATGGCTGCTTTAGTTATTAGTTTAAATTTAATTCTCTTTTATTTAATTCAAATTCATAAGCGAGGAATAATTATTACAAAACACACCTATGACCATTGATCATGTTTATTTTACGTATCTATACTTATAATATTAAGGGCCTTATGTACGAAAGCTTCTTAAAGCAAAAACCTATACAAATATGTCGAGTAAATCTATTTGGAACTAGAAATTGGTTACCTAAAATACCTACAGTTCTATAGCAGAAAGAAAGAATTGTACATATATTTTAACCTTCCTTCGTATGTTGGGTAAGAAGTAGTTTCTTGGTCGTCATACTCTCAAGATATCAGTAACATCTGAGTGTCGTTTTATTAAGGTCCTTTTATGGTCTAGTCGGGAACTAAGGTAAGCTGCTGATAAGTTTTATTATAAGGCGTATCAGTGTTCACTGTGATGGAGCTAGGTATGGTTATGTACGTTTCTTTGTAACTTTCTTTGTATTAGTTTAAAAATCTTGTTATTTATAGGTAAGTGTGTATGGTGTGTGCCTTGTTAAACTTAGTAAAACATAAAAAATAAATATTGCTATAAATGGTAGGAACAGATAAAAATAATGATTTGGAAACATTTTCCAAAAGTACAAGTAACGTTTTTGTTTGAACCAGACTTTTACCCACGGCAGCACTCGCTAATACTTTACTGTATAGCAAGCATATCTCCATCAATTTATTTTGGTTTTAAAGAACTTTTGATAAAATTCATCAATATTGATCTAGGTGTATTGCATTAAAATATATTAACAAACATACGAACAGATTATAATTTCTTATATAACCACGGATTATGTATATTTATACTTAATTTATACATAGTATATTTCGATAAATCAATGATAATTACAAAGCGATTAAACACTTAAATTCATACGTAGTGCTATGAATGGTTGATAATCTCACGGTGGGATCAGGGGTCTAAAAACATGTTTACTGATGCACAGCTTATTGAAAACATACGTAATTAGCTGTATACGTAATCATTCATTATTTAAGTAACGTACGCTTGTTTTATGTTTCGTGTTCATTAAAATGCAGTTTATAATTTAAATATCAATTGTGTAATAAATGGTATACAGAGCAATGACTTCTCAATTTTAATTTTGGCAATCTCCTTTGGAATTATTCGAATTTGGCTAGATTGATTGAATAATATCTTCTACATAAGTTTGATTTATGCTACAAAAATACAAGATGATTATTAGAAGTACTTGTAATTTAGATACTGATAGAGATGGCTCTAGATTGAGTTAAAATTTAAATGATATTTGATATGAAAAAATATGATTTAATAGTAAATGATGTTGGTGAACAGCAGTTGTGATACTACAAAATAATGAAAAGAAAATATGTTAAATACCGTAATGCAGCTTTCAAATCTAATTCATTTGCGATTTCTCATTATTAATAATGAATAATCGATACTATATAAACGAAATTAAATATATTTTATAACATACCGAATGATGTTCTTGAATGCTGATTCGTAATAAAGAAAATATCGAATATTCAGTTCTCTTATTAAGTCCCTAAAAGGTTATAAAATAAGTTTTTATAAGACGTTTTAGGGACGACATTCGGTGACGGTGGCCCCTGGGAAACAAAGATGGACGCCTTGGGCGCTACTTAGGTTGATAACATATCGTAGATTTTATAGGTTATACCTGACGGTTTATAACCTATGAGATTGTTCTAGTTAAAGATAATGTTTTTGTCATTGGGAATATTAAAGGGCGATCCCTTGGAAGTCAATATGCGTATCTACATACTGCAAGGGATTAAAAAAGGATTTTTATGTAGGTAGGTATATAACACATCCAATGAATATATTATTTAAACAGCGTAGATTATGTGATAGGTAAGTAACATTTTTATGGATCATTTAAAAATTCATGTGCATGTGTGTGTGTAGGTACCTAATGTTGAAATATCGAAATTACAATTAATAAAAAACTACTCAATTTGACTAAAGTTGCGGGCGACACCAAGTTTAGCTTTACTTTAAAGTTTTTTTTTGTATTTTTGGAAAAGTTCAAAAATAAATCAATCAATTTGAACATTCATCCACTTGAAAAGATCTACTTCATGCTACATACACCCTTTATCTTAATTCTTATGTTACCCTACAGCGGGTGAACCCAGGCCAAATCTCTAGTCTTAAAAGCTTTCAAAAACTGAGTACACTTTTATCGTACCTTATGCATCAATTCGGAGCGGTCGCCGCGGGCGAAGCGTCGTCGATTCCGACAAATGGCGAGATAGGTGTCCTCCGGGATCGAGCATTCGGCTATTCCTTGCATTTTGTGGTATTACGATATTATCTGCTGATATTCGAGTAAACGGTTTTGGTTGAATGGTGCAATATGTGGATACGTGTTTTAAGAGGGTTTTTTTAAATATTGTTTTTAAGGTAGGACCAAAAATTAAAATATATAAAACCTATTTACTTTTAAATGCTTTGTTCATCTTTTAAAATCAAATACATATAATGACTCATATTTAATTCGCATACTAAATTTTCGGGTAATAAAAATCATAGGTAATATCACAGAATACATAAAAGTAGCTAAACGCTAGTAATATTTAAGTTCTTGTTGTACAGAAATAAGCTCTTAATCCAAAATAATAACCACAAATCTTTCTCTGTTCACAAACAGCATAACAAAGTAAAAAACTGCATGACATCTCTACGATTACAGAATACTCAAAGGCCAATCAATAATTATTATCAAAGGCACAAACAATCTCAACAAGCTAATCTCATTACAGCCGTCTTTGTATCGACTTTGTTTTTTTAAAGCCAGCTCTCAAAGACGGAGTTATAAAATTGTTGGAGCGTTAATTGTGAGCGAATATTAAAGGGTCCATAGTTAGCTTTAAACACAAGTTTCTCCGGAAAAAATAATATTTAATTTGCAAACTCGTGTCTCTTTCAATGTAATTATGGTCCGTCCGTGTTTTTAGAGCGGATAAAGTTGCTGCAATGAATATTGTATGTGCTAGAATGTTCCATGATGTACGAGAAAATGGAAGAATTTATAAAGATGAATGTTAGAGCGAGTTTGTTTTATGTGATGTCTGGATGAGGAGCGTGATTAGGTATTATTAAAGTTTTGTATGAAATCAATACAGTTAAGAAATCATTCACATATTCATGGAAATGGCTTTTGTTGATGTAGAGCTTAAAAATTCTAACATCTAAAAAATATTAATTTTTATTGCAAACAGTTGATGTCAAACAAAAAACGATAACAAAATGAACCGTACTTTTGGGACTATGAATAATATCAATAAATTTGGTTACAAGTTTTCTATAATATTATTATACTTCATATTTATTATTGACCAGTTACCTAAATCTTAACCTTTAAAATTAACTATATCTAGATCTCAAAGACGCACAACATTTGGCTGCTCAAGATTCCGAAACCAGGTAATAGATAATTAAAGATCTACTCAGCTGTGCAAACAATTACGGAGCTTAGCAAACGGCAGGAATGTCGGACAAACAGAATAATTCATCTGCAGCTTCTACAGCCTCAAAGAACTACTAGCGAGTTTTTCCGCTCACTTGGCCGTGGTGCGAGTGACGAGCGAGTGAGATTTTTGCTTGGAGTAATTATTTTGCAAGAGAAAATGAAATTATTGGATATATGTTTCCATTTGTAAAGGAGGTAAAAAGGCTTCAGGGGATGTGAATATTTTTGCTAATTAAGAATTTTGATAATGCATTAGATAGTATTAAAAATAAAGGTGTTTGTACATAGGTGATAATTTAACAAAAAATCCTTTTTGTGGATTTTTGTAGATTAAGTATAGATTCAGGTGTAACAGATCTGTAAAAAAATATTCCCGGGAATATATCTAGAAAATCATTAAATGTTTACACATGAAGTTAGAATTATTTCACTATTGAACGGTCTGCAGCAAATCTAAGTTACGGTTACAAATTCAATGACTCCTGCAATCCGCTAGCGCTCATCCCTTGCTCCATCTCAAGACTTCTATCTGAGACGGGGCAATTACTCGGCGGACTGGAACCGTGGCCCTCCGCTAATTAATTCTCCCGCTTTTAATGTTCAAAAATCGCGGCCTCTAATTAGGTTTTAATTCGTTTTATTGGGCCCAGTAATGAAATAATGGCTTCCAGTGCGCAGGCCTGCTTTATTGGCAGCATTGAACCCTTCGAGTGGCGACTAATTTCATAAGTTTTTGACCCTTGAGAGTGAGTGTTGTATAACTGATTATTTATGAGTTTTAAAATAAATATTTTAATTAGAATTAATTAATAAAGCCATTGCAATTATATTCCACACCTTTAGATTAACCTACGCAAGAATCCCTTTTTATCTCAAGTTGCTAAATAGTCAATAGCAACGTATCTATTTATACAAAAAATAAATAAGACAATAACGGTATATTTTCAAGGCTCTATATCAATACTAGACTGGGGTAGAAGCCTTTGAAAATAATGAAAAGATAAAAAAAATCGCAGTCGGATGAAACCCATTAGAAAAGGAGGGGAATATGATAAAAATGTAAGGAAAAATAAATTACGGTCAATCCGAGTTCGGGAAGCGGGAGGGGGGAGCTTTAAAGAGAAAAAAATGGTTTCTCTCGATTTCCGACAAAACTACAAGTCCTATAGAAAAAAGTTCAATGGCAAAGTTGTAGGTAATTAAAAGTTCTACAACTTTTGTATTCACAATTTTTTCACATAACCATAAAAATTTAGGTGAAAAATTCAAAAAACCAAGTTTTTGGTCTTTTATTTCTATCTACTTCAAAATTTATTTTTTTTCTACGAAATTTGGTGGAAACTTACTTTATTATGTCCCAAATACACTGTAATTTATTTGATTGAAAATATTCATTTTTTCGCCTTATTTTGAATTAATACCAAAAAAACAACCTAATTTTCAATCGAAAAGTCACCCGTCAAAATATCAGCTTTTTTCAAAAACTTGGGGTGCCTTTTATTCATTGAAATCTCTACTTTCATATGGTGTAAAAAAAAATAAACACCACCATAGTAAATGTTCTCAGGAAATGCATACAAACAGTCTGAAAATTAGCTTTTACTAAATCAGGCACACTTCTCGAACTACCTGAAATGTTTTTATCGACATCATTTTGCTTTTGAATATGCTGTAAAATATTAAACTTAGAACAGATAATTATTTTTCTTTTGAAATATTACCGAAAAGCCGATACAAGAGAAGATATAGAGTTCAAGAAGTGTGCCTGATTTAGTAAAAGCTAATTTTCAGACTGTTTGTATGCATTTCCTGAGAACATTTACTATGGTGGTGTTTATTTTATTTACACCATATGAAAGTAGAGATTTCAATGAATAAAAGGCACCCCAAGTTTTTGAAAAAAGCTGATATTTTGACGGGTGACTTTTCGATTGAAAATTAGGTTGTTTTTTTGGTATTAATTCAAAATAAGGCGAAAAAATAAATATTTTCAATCAAATAAATTACAGTGTATTTGGGACATAATAAAGTAAGTTTCCACCAAATTTCGTAGAAAAAAAAAACAATTTTGAAGTAGATAGAAATAAAAGACCAAAAACTTGGTTTTTTGAATTTTTCACCTAAATTTTTAGGTTATGTGAAAAAATTGTGAATACAAAAGTTGTAGAACTTTTAATTACCTACAACTTTGCCATTGAACTTTTTTCTATAGGACTTGTAGTTTTGTCGGAAATCGAGAGAAACCATTTTTTTCTCTTTAAAGCTCCCCCCTCCCGCTTCCCGAACTCGGATTGACCGTAATTTATTTTTCCTTACATTTTTATCATATTCCCCTCCTTTTCTAATGGGTTTCATCCGACTGCGATTTTTTTTTGTTTCAAAAATTATCTACTCTAGTCTATACTAAAATTATTATTCAATAGCTTTAATTCAAGGTCTTAACATTATAATTACTATCATTTTACGATTCCTTATAATATATTCTAGAAATTAGAAAATTACGATACGTACAAATCTAATTATTTCCTATAAATCAATATAAATATACCAAGTAGATATAAAAATCTTAACAAAAACAGCGGCTTACTGGGCAAGTAGGAATGTGACATTCTCACAGTTTTTTCTGTGATTGGTAATCGCTTCAGTCATTAGGGGTCTTTGTTTTTTACGATCTGAGTAATGGCGCGAAAAATATCCTTTTCGATTTAATGGAGTTCAGGTATAGATTTTGTTATAGGGATCTAATTGATCTAGGTTTCTATAGATAAGTGGAAAAATGAGGAAATAGTGGAACCGAGAGTAGTACAGTTGTCTATATTTTATTGTTGCATACTATGTACATAATAATATATTGTATACAAAAATGTTTATAATTAACAAATAAACTATAAAAACTTATTATTATTGTACATTACCTAATATATCATATTGTTTGGATATTTCATTAGGAAACATGTAATTTGGTTGTTAATCTTATAAAACTGAAATAAAAATATCTATTGTATCAAATATTATCGTTTACATTCGATACCTTTTTTTAAGTGGGGAAAATTGCTTGCTATAAGAAATATATTTTATGAAAATAGAAAACAATATTTTCGCGATTTAGAAGTTACTTTGCAACGGCACGGCAAGTTGTAAATAAATTCCGCCATTAATTCATTAATAAACGAAATCAACTTCCCTCCATTATCGTTCTTTCATAAACACCTTAATTCTCATTAAGGGCCGGTCATTTGGAGCCAAACAAATTAACTTTTAGGCGGCGTATACACGAACGTCAATAATGCTGCGTTTCTACCTATATTCATTTCATATGTAAAATAGGTGCCATAAGTTAGACAGATGTAAGTATTAAACATATTAAAGACGAATATAATACGCCCTTATTACGTTCGAGTTATACATAATATATTATAAATACTTAACTGTAACTGTACTAAAAAAGGATGACATTACAGTCTGGAATGAATAAAATAGCTCTACGACGCTACTACGAGAACAGACGAAACTACAACCAGTTAATTATAAACCCTATATTTTTATTGCGCAAAAATATTAAAGCGAGTAATAAGCGCAAGGCCCTAAAGGACCCTTAAGTTTGATGTAATTGTTCCTTCGAAGTAGAAGGTCCCTAAGAATTGTCGCGATTCTTGGTAATCAAGCCGAGCAATCACCAACCCCTTCGAACAATTTATTTTGCTCCATTTAAATGATACACCTTGATTGTTTGACGATTTTTTTATATTGCTTTGTAGATTTGGTTTGTGTTTTTTTTTTCTAAATGGTAAAAATTACATTAGCAAAGTTTATTCTAAACATAAATTATGTATGTTTAATAGCTTTCTTAAACGAAGACCGAAGTTATTAATTAAAATACACATGAAAAAGGTATGGTAACGCGCTGGAACATACACACAAATATTTCCGCAATAACAATAATTACAATTATTTATTCTTGAATTTCATACCAAATTCCAATTAGATACCTATAACATAATATGTTGTAGAAGAGCGGATTGTCCGGACAAAGAGACTCCTTCCATTTTAACATCAAAAAATATTTTTATGTAATCATTGTGTCATCATTATATAGGAAATTTTCCGTCTTCCACGCTGGTGTGACGTCATGTATTCCCGCCCACAATCAAACAGCGCCATTTCACAAATTAGTTTTCATATTTAAATTGCTCCCGCTCTTGGCCTTTACTTTATAGGACACGATATTTTTAATTTTAAATTAAGTATTTTATTTGTTGCGAGTACACACATATATAACACTTCAGTAAGTTAAAATTAAGGCTAGATGTTCGTTATGAAGCAATAACTTAAAAAATATTTCCACAGAGTGAGTTGCTTTCATAGATTTTTTACAATGTTCCTTCCATGCATTATAATTCATGGGATAATAATTATTGTTAACTGCAAGGTAAAACGGTAATATCTATAGTAGTTCAGATTCACATGCTGCACACGTCACGATAATTACACACGTCATTTAAGACATACGATATATCGTGTCGTGTGTCCTAAACGTCCCGCAGGTTCGGTACGAGATTGATTTCTCTTCCACAGTTCTTCCTGACCTCCCCCCTCACCCCCCGGGCGGCGTTTGATCGCGTTATTTCTAGAGATAAACCCGTTAATTGGCCGGCAGGTTCACTTGCTATTGATCTTAAAAGTTTCACTTGGTTAGAGGAAATGTTTTGGTAACTTGCTTTTAGTGGGATGTAAATGTATGTAGGTACATAGTATAATAGGTAAATTAGCTAAGGTAATTGAACAAAAAGGATTTTTTTAATATTGAAATTTCCAGTTCTAGCCATTGAGATAATATTACTACGTATGGAGGAGACACCACGAACAAAATCTGTGCGCCATTTTTTTGCTCTAACTAAGTTTTAAAAATTATTATCTAGTTAGGTACTTAACGATGAAAGTTATTCCTTTGCACTTTTCCGTATTATTTGTATTATTTGTGCAATATCGTAACACACACGAAGGCATGTTTGATGCGTTTCACTTTAAAACCATTAAAAAATACCGCTCAACATACGTCACATGACGTATGTTGAGTGGAACATAAGTGATGTAGGCGGTGTCGTCTCCTTATTAATATTATCTCAATGGTTCTAGCTGTTCTTTTCTTTTTTTTTTTTTTTTTTTTTTTTATGCTGCGATAGGGGAGCACTTGGCCACGATCTCGCCTGATGGTAAGCTGAGATGTGGCCTAAGATGGAGCGTGCTTCCCTAGAATGTACCTGTTCACTCTCCTCTTGAAGACCCCCATATTGTACTCATCGGGGAACACAGATTCAGGAAGCATATTCCAGTCCCTCGCGGTTCGAATAAAGAATGTCGATCCGAACCGCTTAGTCCGGGTACATGGAACGTCAACCATGTGGCGATGCCTAGAATCTGTGCGCCTCGATGAACGATGGAAAAACGGGGATGGCGGAATAAGGTCGTGCAATTCCGCAGCGCACTCTCCAAAGTGTATCCGGTAAAAAACCGATAGACTTGCCACTCTGCGACGATGAGCGAGGCTCTGGAGTTTTTTGCCTACTAGCACATCGTCGTTTATGAGCCTCTTGGCACGCCTCTCTATCGCCTCAAGCGACTCCAGCTGGTACTTGGCAGATCCATCCCAGAGATGAGAGCAGTATTCCATGCACGAACGGACTTGTGCTTGGTAGAGATTGAGCAACTGTCCCGGGCTGAAATACTGCCTCACCTTTGACAGTATACCAAGCTTTTTCGAGGCTACTTGGGCTATGGATTCAATGTATGAACCAAAATTAAGAGTAGGCGTTAGGGTGATTCCAAGAAGCTCGAGGCGGTCAGTTATCGGCACGGATACACCTTGGAAGGAAACTTTTCGGACTGAATATGATCAGAGTTTTACCTTGAGATATCTAATATTTAACAAAGTTAATCAGAGTATTAAATTCAGGAATGATAGTCATTTAAGGTGTATGAAATCTGACGCTTGCTAGCTAGTTTAGTAAGGAAATGGATAGGTTAGGTTACCCACAAAAAACTCGTGTAAACATCATAGGTAAGTAGGTAGGTATTGTAACTATTAAGACAGTATATTTAAAATTCTCAAAGCGATTATACATTAAGACAGTAATTATTCCGCCTCGAAGGCGGTCGCTAAACATACAAAATAATATGTACATATAATATAACAGTATGTATCTCGCTTCAGGTTGGTGAATAAGAATAAAAGTCGGAAAAGTTGCCATTGTTCACGAAACAAAGCGAGAGGAACCGCGGGATAAAGTTGTGCCATTTTAAATACTGTATTTATTTTAGCCATTGTCTTGGATCTTGCTTAGATTTCTTTATGTGATTGTAAAGTATTTGTTTAATAGGACTGAATTTTATATATTACTAGCGGTCCGCCCCGGCTTCGCCCGTGGTACATATTTACGTTTTCTCTACATAAAAACCATCCTCGTACTTCAAGGAATATAATAAAAAAAGAAATATCGAAATCGGTTCAGCCGTTCTCGAGTTATGCGCTTACCAACACATTTTGCGATTCATTTTTATATATAAGAAGATTAAGGGCAGATTTTTCAAACCATGGTTAAAACTTATCCTTCCAATAAAGTATTACACGATAATATTAAAATGTCACCCGTAAACTGTCAAAAACGGGCAAAGAATACATTTTTGAAATGGTAGTTTAATACGTTATTCGACGCATAAGAAAAGAAAAATTAAGAAATTGAAAAATCAGCCCTTAATTATTTATAGTGAGTAAAAAAGGTGAATAAAATATTAGTTTTAGTTATTTGGTAGTCTACCTCCTCAATTTAAATGACTATCAACTAACTACGTTTCACTGAATATGCAAAATATATTACCGCCCATTTTTTTATTAGTTTTGTTTGATTTTTTTTGTGCCAACAAACTACTTACGACGTATCTAAAACGCTTAGCGAGTAAACATGTTTGTAATAAAATAATATTTCTCTGTAAGGGATTAAAATGTAAATGTCTTAAGGCTGCAGTCTAGCAAAATTGCGTTTTCAACAAGTTATTTGACAATTTTTTCCCGGCTAATGAAATGATAAACTGAATTTTTTTTTCTTGTTTATCAATTAGTGTTATATACGCAATGCGCGTGAATTTTTTCACATTTGTAAAGTTACTTTATGTTACCTTAATCAGGCCTTCAAGATAAGTCTCTTTCCCCCAAAGACATTTCGAGCTAAGTTTGTGCACTCACTACGTTGCAACCGATTACAATTTACACAATCTGATCAGCACATTATTATCCTTATATAGTCGTTATTAAAAACTGCTGAATACAATTTCCGAAAAACTTATGATTTTCCTAATTAGAACGTTATAAATTCATTAAATTTCCCATTTTTTGCCTTACAAAATCTATTGATAAATACTGCTAAAAGTTATTGTTTCCATTAATTTATTCGAGTTGGTTGAAGACCAATGAGTATTAATCCTTTAAAAATTTTTTTTTTTGAATTTTGATAATTCTTTAAATATTAAAAAAATATTTAAAATAATTAGGAAAAATCATAGCGAATTTCTTTAGTCGCGCTCCTTGGGCCGGAGCGTTCTGACGTGTGCTCTACGCTCGATTTTCCTTCATACCGAAGTGAAAGTTGCTCTACTTCATTAAATTTAATATTTTTGTTAATTGATTATTTTTATCTTAGTTTTGTGCAAATATTCGTATTTTTAAACATTTGATTTCGATATGGAAAATAAACGAAAAAAATATGCGTGTAACTATGTACTTACTAGAAAAAAAATTATCTTCGAACATAAAGTTAATGAAACCAAATACATTACAAAGGTGATTGGCAACAATTTCTTTATTTTACGGGGTTTCAGTAAAGGGATGAATGTTTCTTTTAAACTAAAGTAAGCTCATAAATTTTCTTATAATATATATTTTTTTGAAGTTCCAAAAATGTTTATTTTTCGTTTGAGAAATACGAAATATATTTAATTATATTGAGAACTTGAACTTGGGACATACGGGGAAAATGATTTGTTTACTCCAAAATTCCAAATATGTCGAGGTGTTTTTTTTTCTTCTAGTCATTTTAAACGTAGCGGCATGTTGTTTGATTATTAATTTTGTAACTTAAATACAGGATGTTGGTTTTATATTTTGATCTTACAGACGCGCTGACAAATTTAGTCCACCATTTCTAGTTTAGTCCACTAACTCTAAGTACCAATATTAAAACGAATGGATTATCATCACATCATAAAAACTCAGATGTAATGGAAGATCGCAATAACATAGAAAATTCAATGGGTGTTGAACTAAACAAACACAAGTAACAAGTAAAAAGAGCAACTATGGAGTTTCTTGCCGATTCTTCTCCGTAGATACTGCTTTCCGAATCGGTGGTAAATGTTAAAAATATGTACCTAATGACGTTTCAAAAGTGCTTCTAGAAGAAGTCTAATTGAATAAATAAATGTTTGAGTTTGAGTTTTGAGTTTAACAGAGACGCGAAGAATAAAAAAAGAGGACGAAAACGATAATTCGTTGATGCTTTCCCTTTTTGACGTATTTTTAGGGTACATCACCAATCTGCAAAAAACAAAACTGATGATTCCCAATTGCTGATTAAAAATGAAAAACAAATAATCGACAACAGTGGTGAAAATTTGCTGATCACAATGAAACATCCTTCAGTGGTAGCAGATTTCCTCATTTAAAATGTATCGGTGAACAGCGTAAAGGAGAGGAGGACAGGAAAACATTATGAATGTGGATGGTGGATTGTATACAGGGTGTAATCGATAAGTATGTGCAGGCGATTATGACGTTATTATTGCAGGTATCAAAAAACTTAAAACTGATATCGAAATTACTTTACCTAATGAGCAAAATGACAATAATAACTTTTTAAAAGTATAACGAGAAAAATTTACTTTATACACTCCCATATCAAGAAGGGAAAATGGGACTAGTAGAAGTTAAATGTCTAATTCCGGCAAAAGAGATGAATGCGGAAGATGCGGTTAAAAATAAAAAATTTAATATTTGAAATACAATGCAAAAAAATAACACTTTTGTCATAGATAAGAATCATGACTATTTTTTCCAAATTCAGGGACAACTAAACGTTGCAGAAGCAGAAGTCTGCTTATTTGCTGTTTGGACTGGAGTGAATCATTCGTTAAAAATAGAATATATAAGTTTAGGCAAAAAAAAAAATGATGGACCATTATCAAGATTTTACATAAATTGCCTACTGTCAGAATTGATTGATTCGAGACTTCAGCATTCCATGCCCATCAAGGACCCATCCTATGTCATTCAAGCGATTGAAAAAAGAAAAGAAAAATCCAGTGCAACCGATAAAGCATCAGAATGCTAGCAAAATATTTATTAGGTTTATCCATATAAATATATATATTATACATAATATAATAAATCCGTAGAAGGGTCAATTCTGTACTTTGAAAATATGTATTTAAAAAATAAATAGCAGTGTTACTGGATCGATACCAAACACAAATATGTGATTAAAAAAATTTTTGTCGGTCTGTCTGTCTGTATGTGAAGGCATCACGTGAAAACTAATGGTTCGATTTCAATGAAACTTGGTATAATTATACCTTATTATCCTGGACATAAAATGGAATACTTTTTATCCTGGAAAAATACGAAGAAAAAAAATAAATCTTAATTTTTCAGTTTTATCCATAGACGTTGTTCTGTAGAACCGCGAACACACGTTGCGTTACCCGCAGTGGATTCAGCGATGTAACATGTAGCGCCAAAAGTCGGATTTGGCTTGAACCGTTTGCGGCACACGCGGGCCGCACGACACCACGCCTCCTCGACTCCTATATAAGGACGGCGTTCCGCGCGATGCATATATGTAATTTATGAATTTTGATGCGAGCGGACGTGTTAACATTACATTTTTTTTTATTATATACAAAATTTGTTTATCTGTTTTATTAGTTAAACTGAACAACTTTCACTAAGAAACTTAGGTCGAAAAAAATGTATAGAGTTATGCATTTGAAGATATCAATAGAACGTATTCGCAAATTTTGTGTACTGATAAAAAAAATCACCTGGTGTAATTTTCACGAAAATTGTTTCAAATTGTCATGTCTGGTACTTATTACGAATATTAAATTATGCATACGAATGATTTAATTTTTAAAAATTAAGTGGAGCAACTTTCCCATAGTACATTTGTATTATTTACATATAGGATGACAGGATGCATTTGTTTGCACTACTAGACCAAGCCCTTAAACCGTATATTCAATAAATTTTGACTGACCGGTTGGCTTGGTTGGTATAGTGGCCCTGAATGAAAATTATACGATTGTCTTTAACGTTATTTTTGTAATACAATTATCATCTTCTTTACGATTTCTCTCATTGGAATGCTAATCTATAATCCACTTTTTGTTTGTGTTTTTATTGAATAAATTAATACAACCCTCTCGCTGATTTGTTGAGATTTTTTTAATTATTTAGATTTTAATTTAATAATAGGTATTGTATTTTTTAAATCGAAAAAAAAAATGTATTATTATTTAACCTTTTAGATACAACTAAAAGGATCTTAAATTGGTTTTCTCCTGTCTTATAGAACACTAGTGGTCCGCCCCGGTTTCGCCCGTGGTAGGTACATATTTCGCAATAAAAGGTAGCCTTTGTCCTTTCTCGGGTATCAAAATATCTCCATACCAAATTTCATGCAAATTGGTTCAGTAGTTTAGGCGTGATTAAGTAACAGACATACAGACAGAGTTACTTTCGCATTTATAATATTAGTATGGATAATATTAGCAAAAATATTTTTTAATGAATTTTGAATGTACCTAGTTTTTATTAAATCATAAGTAATCAGAATAAATTCTAACAAGCCGTTGATTGTATTCGATTGAAGTTCAAGCGAAATCACAGTATTGTGTGAAAATTGGAAAAGTTTCCTCGTTATCCATCATCTTAGGGCGCGTGTTCATTTGTAAACATTTGATCGACACCACGTGTGTTATATTATAATACTTACTTATCGTTTATTGTCCTTTGAAACTAGTTACATTTTGAAATATTGGAAAGACCAGATTTTGATGCAAAAATCTGTCCTTTAATCTATTTTTTGTAAAATAATATTATTATACTTAAATTAATACATAATATGGATAGAATCATAATATAAATACCTTACGTTACGTTTTCGAACACATAATGTTTTTTTGTAGTTATGCTATTATTAACTAACCATTAGTCTAACTACTAGTCTACTAATGGACCACAATTTCTATTAATTTTAGTAAATTAAATTCATCATTTTAAATCATTGATAGAAAGTTGACAAGTGGTCCCGCACCACGGAAATCAGATGCATCCCTCCGAAGGGTTCACTTATAAAACTCGGCGAGTTGTTTTTAATAAATTAATTTTATTATTTTTCGAGCGCCGTCTTGGCTTTATTGGCGGAATTTCTCGAGTAATTAGTCTTTTATTATTATATAATTTTTGGAAGGGTTGAGGTGCTTGCCAGATGCTCGGTTGTAATTAAATTGAGCGGTGTTGCCAGACCAACGGAAAGGTACATGGTTTTTTTTAAACGTTTTTCCTTTTTATTTCGTAGTATTTTTATTACATTAAATACTGAGATTTTATGTATCTTCTTCAAAATGATATGAACCTTAGTATTCACGAATGATTAGGTAATTGGAATAGCATGTATTTTTTTATTTCTTTTTCAGTAAAAATTATACGCAGGTATATAAAATAAATTGTAACGGGTCAAACGCAGTTAAATACCAATAACCGAATTCATGTCCTACCTACTTAATATTTTGTTATTTTAAATACTATGGGATATTAATAATAGAAGCATCTATAATTAATAATAATTAAGGAACGTGATTTAAAACTCTACCTTCTACTTATCTCTGACAATTTGCTTTCAAATTCAAATTCAAATTCAAATTATATTTATTTGCAAGAATGTAGTTACAAATTATAGATGTTTTAATTACAATATTATGTGGCTAATACATTCTACCCATTGATTGGGTGTGCAAATATTGAAAAAGAAAGTTGATTAGTCTAATTATTTAAATGTACACACAATTCAATTTTCACAATTAGGTACGCGAACGCACTACGATAAATTTCACTCCGATAAATGAAAACATCAATAGCATGATTACAATCTGCGGTAATGTGCTGTGACGTCATTATCGTGATTAGCTGCCCTGATTCTTGTGTGTTTGTTTCTTGTGTACTTGGTACCTACGCATGTCGACTCATCAGGGTAATTATGTAGTAGCTACTTAGTTACCTATGTAGTATGAAGTTAGGAATTCTCAACGTAAAGGTTATCGCGATAAATAAAAGCTACATCAACGTATTTTAGTGGTATCTATCGTCTGTAGGTATTTAGAAATATTTCAGGTTCTGTACGTTAGCTTAACGTACGTTACGTACCTACGCTTAAAGTAGTTAGTAGTAGTTGAAGTAGGTATAAAAGCAATATTTTCCGTCAATATTCTGTTAACAAACACTCAGTAGGTTCCTATACCTAATCCCACATTATGTTTTGTTGCTAATTAACACACTTTTGGTGTTAATGCACTTCGCGAACTTAGAACGAACACGTAGATTATTATTTCGTATTAAAAATTCGTGCATAATTAGGGAGGCACATTAAATAAAAATAAAATCAATCTATTAACCAATGTATAGGTACTTTATTACAAAAAACAAACGATAGCTTTCCCTGTGTTATTTACTGTCATTATTCAATATAAATTCAACGTTGTAAGGTGAAGGCTTCGTAGGTGGGCGTGTTCGCAGGTGTGCGCGGCAGGTAGCGCCGCCCGCGGGCGGGGTCGCACCTGCAATTGGCTCTACCTGCGCCGTGGCTCTACCTGCGCTATGTGGCTGTACCGGCGCTATATGACTCTACCTGCTATATGTAGCCCTACCATTGTAAAAAGTGAGGCTCTACCTGTGTTATGTAACCCTACCCGCTCTATGTGACTCTATATACTATAACTCTACCTGCTTCATGAGACTCTAGCCACAGTTGACAGTTATATATACGTACTCTAGCTGGCTTTTTTATTGCACTACCAATGTATTGTGTGTTTGCATTGGTGGAACTTGTTGAAGGCTCTATGTTTACGTTGATTTTTCGAAAAGTGATATTTGATAGATATATTATATAGGATTATGTATTAATAGATATATACCAATCGTTTTTTCTTTAGTATTCTGTTGAATGAATGATCGGGAAAGCCTTGTGTATACCTATGCTATTTTTTTAAATGTTTATAAGGATGGAAAAGAGCGAGAGGTGGAATTATTATGCATGTAGAGTGGTTATTATGTGTTTCATCGTTTGTTTATTGGTTTGTTATGTATAATTGTGGAAGGTATATTTGTCGTGTTTTTGATGGTTTAAAAATGATAAGATTTAACGATTTAATTATATCAGAGGGTTAAAGGTATTTAACGCATTTAATAGAGCTCTTATGTGTACGAATAATATTAAAAATAGTTGTGTTTTAAAAATAACTAACGAACCGATTATTCTTTACCTTACGATTTCTTAACAGTCTTTTTGTTTATGTATACGGTATGCCTATTCAGATAACGTCTGAGTTTTAATTAAGAAGAAAGGTGACTAATTGATCAAAGGTCATTCAAGCCATTGTGAAGTTAATCAAAAGCTTGTCATTGAATCTACTATAGGTACCAAGTTGCATCATGGATCGACAGGGTAAAACTTAACCTTTTTCATCATCAGCCCATATACGTTCCCACTGCTGGGACACGGGCCTCCTATGAGGGTACAGACCATAATCCACGCTGGCCAAGTGCGGGTTGGCGGATGACACAATATGTCGTCGAACATAGGTATTCCTTCACCGTTCAAGCAGTGGTGTTGTTAAAACATAAGCAGATAAATTGAAAAATCAATTTATTTCCTGCGCGCTAGCCTGGTCTCGAACCCGGGACTTATCGATTCAAAGTCCGAGGTTGAGACCACTGAGCCACCACTGCTCTAACCTTTTTAAATACTTTATATTTAAATATGTCATTTTGTAGACTTGTTGTCTAAGCAGAAGCTTGTGTGTAGGTTCACGCACTAAATTCTAGTGGGTCTACGCCTACTACCCTCTAACATTTAAGAGGGAATATTTTTTGCGCAGTTAACCCGACACGGAAGGGGAGGCGCCGTCTCTGCGGCCGAGGGTTTACCTCTTTAAAACTGACCTTTACGAGATTGGGCTTTTCCGTGTTCAACTTGGAAGTAAAAATAAAAATATTTTTATTTTTTAAACACGAACGAATCTATTATATTAAAGGTAGGTAAAATACACCACATATCATTTTATTTTTATTAACTCAAAACTACAAGTAGGTAATATTAAATCAACTGTGACATCAATAGATCATTATTCGCCTTATAATTTATAAATAAGCAACAGGACAATTTATTTGTTTACTAGAATATTATAGGTAGGTATTGGCAAATGGAAAATACAAGACAAGATTAGCCTCGCTTTTATCACGTAAATAGATATCAAACATTTTGTTCTAGATCAGAAACCTACAATAGGGATGTAGATACTACATAATTTATAATCGTAATTATTAACATGCATCTGTAAATTATTTTTAATGCAACAGGGTAACAAACAGTCACAGCATTAGAACTTCCGTGGCAAAAGCACACCAAATTCTTAGGCGTCACTCTAGACGCACACATGTCATTTAAAGCCCACATTAAGGCAGTCCGTAAGAAAGCCAGCTATGTTCTTAGCCGGCTCTATTACCTTATAAACAGTCGCAGTAAAATGTCCCTTAGACATAAGGTGACACTTTACAAAACGGTGGTCCGTCCAATCCTCACTTATAGTAGTGTAGTTTTCGCGCATTGCGCTCCCAGCTCCATACACAAGCTCCAGACGATTCAGTCGCGGTTCATGAGAACGGCGACTGGAGCGCCCTGGTTCGTGCGTAACGTGGACCTACATAGGGACCTAGAACTCCCCACCATAGCCCAATGGATGAAGCAAGCGTCTAAGCGCTACTTCGACAAGGCTAAAAACCACCCCAACCCATTGGTGACAAAGGCCATCGCATACGTCGCGAATCCCGATCCCACTCGTCGTCGCAGGCGGCCGAGACACGTCTTGGACGACTCCGACGACGACATTACCAAAGCCAACGCACGGCTAGACTCGGCGATTGAAGCCCAACGTCGAACCAACCGCGACACCGCACACACCACAGCAGAAAGCGTACACCGTCTTCGCCGGCGAAGACGAGGTCCCTTGTTCCGCGTCCCCGCGCCCACCCGGGTGAGCGCCCGTCCGATTAGGGCCCTTCTGGCCTCCTCCACTCAAGCGACAGCTCAAGCCGAGGTTCGTGGTCCCCGTCAAGGGGGGACGCCCTTGTGCATGTCGCTACCAGGGTGAACCTTCAGTTCACCCCCGCGTCCGCGTTAAAATGTAGAAGCCCTTCTGGCTAACATTGAGAGACACCACACAAAAAAAAAAAAAAAAAAAAAAGCATTAGAACACTGTGTTGAGCACTATCTTTTATTTTTTTTGTTAATAACCGTAATATGATGTTTATCGTTTGTTGAAATGAATGTTTTTTTTCTTACAGGCAAATCTATACTAATATTATAAAGCTGAAGAGTTTGTTTGAACGCGCTAATCTCAGGAACTACTAGTCCAATTTGAAAAATTATTTCGGTGTTAGATAGTCCAATTATCGAGGAAGGCTATAGGTTATAATTATATCATCACGCTAAGAGCAACAGGAGCGGAGCAATGCGGGTGAAACCGCGGGGAATAGCTAATGGGTGTATAAAAATAAAGTCGAGCATGTACACAGCCGTGTAGCCGTATGTTTTGTACCGCGTGCGGTTTCGCCGACGCCTTTATTCAATTCGATACGTTTTTATATCCGACCTTCGGACCTCAACCAATATCATTTGCAAATATATATCGGGAAAAAACCTTATTCAGATGCGCGCTAGATTCTTCTGGCATGTTTGGGCATAATTTTGATCAGCGTTTGTATTGTTTTTTTATAGGTTTACCTAAATTCATATATCAATATATTATTGAGGCAACTACAGGTTTAACTATGAAAGCCTATTGTAAGAGTCTTTTGACATTGTATTACGTAAGATAATTTTATAATAATACAAGTACCTACTTATCTACGTAAGTAATCAATTAAATATTTGTTTTGAAATAAATGTATTGATATAGTATATGTATTGATGTATCTACCCTCAATTTTTATTTATTTAAATAAACTTAATTTAAACTACTCTTTGTCTTATTTATTAATCCTTACAGTCTTCCTGTTTCCCCACTCTATATCAGCTGATATAATTTATATCGACTATAAACAAATGGGGTATAAACTGTAACCAAAATAAACATCACCCGCCATTAATTAAGAAAACAACTTGTATTTACCTCAAACTCATTAATTATACCTTACAATACATCGACTCACTGGCGCCAGTAACTTATACTGTGATATCAACTCGTATCAAGGAAACATACTCTTATAATTTGACCGAGTATTTGAAACTGTTAAGCGTACATTGCTGGTCTTGTTAGCTTTGTGATTATTGTGAATCGAAGTAGTGGTTCAATGTATGTTATACATAGTGTTTTGAATGAGTGTTGTTTATAGCATTTGTGTCAGAGTAATGGTCGTAATGATAGGGTAGTTGTGTAGTCAGGTGGGTGATGGAGGATTGCTTTTCATGATATAAACAAAACATTATGCTGTAACATGATGTGATTTTCACTAGATAACTGTATTTTCCTTAATTTATTTTTACTATCAACTATCTATATGGAGCAAAATTTAAATAATTTTTATTTCTTCAATTCTCGAGTACTAACATTTTTTCTATTAAAAGCCTCTTGCTAAAAGTTAGCGATGCCATAGGCAACTAGATCATTCTTATTTAATAATTTTCTGTGTAGGATACATACAATACCTATGCTATCACAAAACAAAAAATACTATAAATAATTATGTATAATGGATAAATAATTTTGATAACAATTACCTAAATAATACTACTACTAAAAGTTAAAACTCAACAAAATAACTATCCAGGTTTTAAGTATTTTCCTACATTTACGAAATAAAGTCGTATTTGTAACATCTTCCGCAAAGCACAAACACGAGGAAATGTGTTTACCGTCTCTCCCTCGTAATTGAAATTTTAATTGAACAGGTGCGCTAGGTAAGAGTGTGCGCGTGGACAAACAAACAACTAAATTGGAACTGTAATAGAGTCATTTTGATTAGGGTTTAATTAACAATATACCAAATTCAAAATAATTTTCCAAAATAATATTTATTGTCTGATTTACAAGTATATAAAAATATAGGTAACTATGCTAGTAGATACTAAAATATCGATTTTTGGAAAATTTATAGTTTCTTTTTTCGATGTTCAATGATGTTGTATGATTTTCATGTTTCAGTGAGTTTTCCTTCTTCTTAATATTAATTTTAACAAATCACTATTTTAAGACGATTCAATTAAATTAAAATGCATCTAACTACAGTTTACGTTTGGTCTGATAGAGCCATTGAAATCTATAAAAATATCTTTACACCCTCCCATACATTAAGTATGAAATATGAATATCCCATATACATTTAATATGAAAGATTTTAGCTTTCTTTTTCTTTTATGGTTTTCTGCTTTAATTACTTCGCAAATTTGAAGTGGCATTTTCCACGCTTTTTCCGGACATTTTCACGCATTTTCCGGATATTTTCTGGGGATTTTCCGAGCATTTTCCAGGCATTTTCCACGCTTTTTCCGGACATTTCCACGCATTTTCCGGATATTTTCCAGATATTTTCCAGACATTTCCCTGGCATTTTCCGGTTATTTTCCGGGATTTTCACAGGCATTTTCCGGGAATTTCCCAGGCATTTTCCGAGCATTTCCCGGGGATTTTCCGGATGTTTCCCAGACATTTCCCTGACATTTTCCGAGGATTTTCCATGCATTTCCCAGACATTTTCCGGATATTTCTCAGGCATTTTCCGATGATTTTCCAGGCATTTTCCGGATATTTTCCGGACATTTTCACGCATTTTATGGATATTTTCCAGGCATTTTCCAGGGATTTTCCACGGTTTTTCCAGAAACTTCGACGCATTTTCCGGGCATTTCCCAGGAATTTTCCGGGAATTTCCCAGAAATTTTCCGAGCACTTCCCGGGGATTTTCCAGGCATTTTCCACGCTTCTCCCGGACATTTTCACGCATTTTCCGGATATTTTCCGGACATTTTCACGCATTTTCCAGGGATTTTCCAAGCATTTTCCAAGGTTTTTCCGGAAATTTCCACGCATTTTCCGGTATATTTTCCAGACTTTTCCCAGGCATTTTCCGGTTATTTTCCGGGAATTTCCCAGACATTTTCCGGGGATTTTCCGAGCATTTCCCGGGGATTTCCAGACATTTTCCAGACATTTACAGGATATGTCAGGGAAATGTCCGGAAAATGCCTGGAAAATATCTGGGAAATACCCGGAAAATGCGTGAAAATGTCACTTCAAATTTGCGAAGTAATTAAAGCAGAAAACCAAAAAAAGAAAAAGAAAGCTAAAATCTTTCATATTAAATGTATATGGGATATTCATATTTCATACTGAATGTATGGGAGGGTTTAAAGATAATTTTTTTGATATTTCTCGATTTATTTTTAAAAATCTATTACCGCAATTTTACTCATTAGGTTAAATACTTTCGATATCAGTTTAAAGTTTTTTGTTATCTGTAATACTTACGGAAAAATCGCCTGTGCACACTTAACGATTACACCCTGTATAACCTCTATAAATGGGCTATCTAACACGGAAAGAATTTTTCAAATCGGACCAGTAGTTCCTGTGATTAGCGCGTTCAAACAAACAAACTCTTCAGCTTTATAATATTTAAATAATAGTATAGATACCTGTATCTCACAAGAAAGATACACAAAAGAAATAACGTGAAATCAAAACATTGTATCCTAATATTGCGAAATGAACATAAACGCAAAAGTAGGGGTTGAGATCAAATATTTGGCGATGAGTAATAAAATCATGCACGAGTACCTGACAGCATACTAGCTGTCGCCCGCGGGTGTACTTGTTTTAATTAATTTATTGTCTTGTTTGAACGAGATTTTGATATTATAAATAACGATTGATTACTTTGTATCAAGTTTATACAGGACTTCGGGTTTCGTTCTTGACTGGACTCATAAATAAGTCAGTAAGTTATCGAGAGAGTTTGATTTGATTAGTTATAACATAATATTTAGATTGTTGCTTTCAAGGTGTCCTAACACATTAAAAATAATACTACTAGTATTACTGTTTTCGCTTGTTACTTGAAACTACACTCAGTTCATCCAGATCAGTGAAGCTATTTTTTGCGAAAGAATAGCATATATACAAAATACGTATCTATAAGCACTTACAATCTGTAATTTATGGTTTAAATTACATCATTTCTTTACGTGGCCACATCGACGATATGTATACCTATCTATTTCGTCCCCATTTCATCATGTTCTAAGGAAACGCCGAGAAATTTCCTCACACTCGCCTCCTTTACATTCTAAAAATAACAAATCAACAAATAACTTAGCAGGCACAAAGGCGGTGGGTATAGCGCGCAGACAGTCTAATAACGATGCCATTCCTCAACACATCCACGCGAAATAATTTGATTCTCAAAGAAGCTGTTTGCCAACGTGCAAATTTCAATCAAACGCGTCTTATTGTCGGCAAAAATGGCCGGCAGGCAAGCGACCTGGATTGAAGTGTAAATGGAGTAATTTTCGAGGGAGCGTCTTGGAATCACAAACATAAATTTGATTGCCGCAGGTTCGACACGTTGATTGTGATGAATGGTTCTACGCTTTATTTTCGTGTACAAGAAAGCGAGCATGTTCTTGTTATGAAAAGAGAGACCTTTCAATTAGCTTGTATTTTCGACTGTTGGTGGTAAAATTGAGCCTTTGATTTTTTACCGATTTCATCCGCTGTGTGTTTGATAAAAAAATTCTAACGTATGATAAGGCTAATAATATTATACCAAGTTTACAAAAAATGTTCCTTCTCATAATTATATCCTGTAGCTGTAAAATATATGATTAAAAGTGATTGTCTCTCAAGTTAGTGTGAGTATTTCGCAGGCGACTCGACAATCAGAGTTTAATCCTCGCCTCCTGGTCACCCCCTGTGACGTTCAACTTTTTAATTCGTTCCGTGTGTACAGAACCTGTAGGCTAGCAGCTGCATATCAATTTAAATGTTGTTTTTAATATATTTGGAAAATATGATCAATAAAAAAAAGATGTGAGGCACTCGGGGACTGCCGCGGTAAAGCTATTGCATAGCATGCCTGCAAGCCACACCTCCGTGCCCGTCGGAGTGGGGAGCGTGAGGTTTTTTTCGTTACGGATTTTCTAGATTCGGTCCCCGCGCTCAAGGCCCGCGATAGAAGCTATGCAATAGCTTACTAACAGTTTCTTTGTGTACATAATGATATTCTGTGAAGTTGATGTTAAGTTGTATGATTTATCTGTTTCTTTTTTTAAATAAACATGTATTTAAAATAGGGATTGGTCTATTTAATTCATTTACAAAGTTGAAAATATAGTAAGAGTCGTATTTTTTACACAGCTTTTCAGATAAGTGTAATCGGTTTCTATCTTATTAATATTTACCTGAAATACGCTACGAGTAGGTCGAATATGAATGGTTCATCATGAACTAATACAGATCTTGCAGAAACTGCAACGGTATTGTTTTTCAAAAAATAAACAATATGACTACACAATTCATTTAAGTAAATTCCTCCACTAAAATCGTCCAAAGTAAACTTAAATGAATAATTATTTGCACCAAAATCCAATAAGTAGAAGTAAATTTAAATCAATAATAATTTACCAATGGTTTATACATTAAGCTCTCGGACTACGTGGTTGCAGGAAGGCACGGCGGGCGTGGTCATTCACGTTTTTAATCCAGCGTTCAGGACAACTTCATACTTCACTTTAATGCCTCCTCTGTGACGATTTGTAGTACATTGCTGCTTTTGTTAGAGTGGTGTGTTATGTTTATGTAGTTGTGGAGTGATGGATTAATTTTATTATGTACTACAAATATGTATTGTAACCCTACGTAGGATAATTTCTGAATTATGCAACAAAACTTAAAAATTATTGTATCTCCAGTAACATGGATAGTCTGAGTTCGAGAATTTGCTTTAAGTTCATTTAAATTTTAAAACGTAAGAAAAAGCTATTGAATAATTGTGCAGCGTATGCATAAAGATATAAATAAAGGCAATCTGTATATAGAAAATTATAACATTGCTTGTTACAGATGGCATACAAAAAAATAACGTAAGCCTATGTACGATTCAATGTTTTTAAACATCATTTTAACAACAAGAATAATGTCCTATATAATATTTATTTATTTATTTAATAGAATCGTGGTATATTGTTTGTATTTATTGACAAATTTCCCATCAAAACAAAGTAAACCCACAAGTATCAAGATTGTTAATAGTTTTACACGCGAAACAAAAGTTCCAAAAATATTATGTTGTTTTTGAAGGGGAGAAATTATAAACATCGTGTTGTAAAGTGATAAAGACGCCAAAACTTTGACATGGGGTTCACGAATCACTTGGCTGTTGTAAAAATGTTTTGTTTGAATGTCTGTAACGCGAGAATCGGTGAAAACTTTAAATGAAATTATACCAGAGGGAGGTCTCTAATGTAATCACTAACGTTACATCGAACAATAGCTACATAGCTTGAAAACAATTATTCAATAGTTTTAAGTGTTAACAAAACTACATTTATTTGAATTAAATTATGTATGGAATGGAATAGGTCAATAAAAATATTATAAAGACCTGGGGGTCTTTATATATATGTTATAGTCAAAGTCCGATACACAGTCTCTTCGCGGAAGGACTGGTTTATCCTAGGTTTGGCCAAAGCCATCAGGCAATCCCCGAAATACATTTCAATTTCGCCCTTTGCCTGAAGTATTTTTAGTCAAACCCAGGAGCTCCTAACTTTTCAGTCAAACGTCGAAAGTAAATTATTCTGTTTCGGTTTTGGCCTAGTCAATCCTAGAAGCGACTGCAATTCTCGGTCAAACGTTGATCTGAACATGTTTAAACAGGTTCATAATGTCTCTCGCGGACCGCGGTGTTCCTCTTGCTCTTCAAAATTATGCAAATGTAAAAGGTCTAATGTATTGTGCAATTCTAAATGTCATAATGCCTCACCATGCCAGAATAAAGATTAATTTTTCATTTTAATTACCTAAGAAATTATTAAAACAATTAACATTAATGCCTCACCATGTCAGAAAAATGATTAATTTGTCACTTTAATTACCTAAGAAATTATTAAAAAAATTAACATTAAAGTTATTAATGCCTCACCATGTCAGAAAAATGATTAATTTTTCATTTTAATTACTTAAGAAATTATTAAAACAATAAACATCAAAATTTTAAAAATGTTATTTTTTTATACTTAATCTTATACAAACTAACCTCCGTATATTCCAAAGCATTTATTTATTTATTTTATACTTTATTGCACATCGTACAAAAGGCGGGCCTAATGCCACACGGCATTCTCTCAAAGCATCTCAAATATAAAAGTGAAAATCACGTAAGCTGACCAATCAGGTGTCAGAACTGGCAGAGTTAAGCGGTTCTTAAGACTTGAAAGCTGCTTAAATGATAAAATGCTTCCAAATATACGAAGATAAGACACTTCATACCTATATCGGAGTTTGACTCGTCAAACCCCGATTTAATAAAATTGTGTTTTGACGTTTGCCTGACCAAATTAGTCTCTCCCAGGTTTGACGAAAATTGTTTAGTCAAAGGCCGAAAATTTACATTTGTTTGGGCTTTGACTAAGTCATTCAGTCTGACCTGAGGATTGACCAGTCCAACCTAGGAGCGCCGGAGCTTCGGAGTTTGCCTATAACATATATATTTATCTTGATAGCTTTTAGTCAGTTCATCGAGATGGGTCTCGATGAATTGACTAAAAAAAAGTCGGGAATATAAAGTTTCTTTATAATATTGTTACACTGTTAATTACACACTAACCTACAAGGCTACAAGTTAATCTAATTAAAGCGTGTTAAAAAGTCAGAGAAGAAATCGAATCAAACGCGGATGAAGTAGCAAGTTTCATTATATACGAAATTATAATATGAGTAGTGAATAGTAGAGTCGTTAGCTCTACATAATATATATCTATACTAGCGGTCCGACCCGTCTTCGCCCGTGGTACCTTCATGTTTACGTTTTTTTTCATAAAAACTATCCTATCTCTCAAGTTGGATCAAACTACACACGGTGTGCGAATTTTATTATAATCGGTTATGTGGTTTAGGAGTCCATTGAGGACAAACATTGTGACACGAGATTTATATATATTAAGATATAGTGAATCGTAGAGTCGTTAGCTCTACATAATATATATCTATATGTGTAGGTATACACCCTTGTGTAGGTACATTCTGCATGTTAATACGTAGCTCGGAGTAAGTGCAATCAAAGTTTCCTCATTCATATGTATTGCTGGACATCAAATTTAAATTAGCCAGATTCTGGTTGTATTTAACGAGGAACATTGGCATAGTTTGCATAAAAATACTGAACTATTGTAGAAAGCTGTTTGAATAATTGTTATAGTTATTTTTTGGATATTTTCTCGCCCTTATTCCATGATCCAAATGATTTATTGTTTAATAAATAATATCTGATAATTTAATCATCACATTATCACACCATTAATAATTTATTACCTCCTAAATTCTGACCACCTAAATTATTAAAAGACAGTCACTAAATCTTCTACGGTCTTACCACAAAACAATTTAAACACAGTCTAACTTTAAACCAGGGATCTGTCACTTTAATAGTTGTCTATGTGAAATACGACAAAACCAGATTAAACAGAACCCGCGCTTAAAGTTAAACCATGTCTAAAAAATTTTGTAACAGCTAATGTCCGATATTGTAGAGAAAGCATACCCATATTATCTCCTCATTAAATATAATTGTATTGTCATTATGAACTATTGCGACGTAACTTCCCAGGTCTTATCACAGAGGTATACTTTGGCGCCTCAGTTAACCTTTAACACTGATAACAGTACCGCGAAACGAAGATAACTACACGTGTGAATAAATAGCTTAATTACTAGATAGCTAACTAATATGTACTTGTCGTGACACGTGTTTGTAGTGGAACGTGTAAGATAGTTAATAGATTCAAAAATATTTGTGTTCATTGATACATTGTTAGTGATGTGTTATCTATAGTGAAATGCAAAATTGACTATCTATGCCTCTTAAAATATTGTGTTATTGGCGTTCATTCTAACAATAGCCGGAACGAGTAGAAAACACATAATGTAAGATAAGTACATGTATGGAATTATTATTGTAACTGAAGGTGGATTAGTTGATGTTATGTTTGGAGCTAACTTTACAACAATTTTTAAATAACTTTGATTAATAATGATGCCGTAAGTGAAAATATTTAAATGAGATAACAGTAAGCGATTACTTATACTACAATTTTATTAATGCTTTTTTTAAAAGGCAATATTCGTATCTTACAATATTTAATCGTGAATCGAGCCCTGGGCCACTACTAGTATAAGACAGTCAACATGTAACATGTAAATATAAGTGTACACTATCTAAGTTACGAAGCAAGTAGTCACGCCGGTCCGCAAGTTTGTCCTTGCTTGTACAACTTGTGTCCAAGTTGACAACTTAAGTCGAGAGGTCGCCAATTAGTCAAATTGACGCTAGACGGAATTGTATGTACCATTCGTTAATGAATAGTTTATGAGATGTGCTCATTAAATCATTAATTAATTTACGATTAAAGACGTAATTGTAAACATTATGACGTTAGTTGAGGTTGAGAGTTTGGTTTTTTGAAGTGAAACTTCTTTATCGGGGTTGGAAAAAAATTTAATGTAACATTTTTTCGTTACGCGTGACATTTTTCCATTACGCGCCATCTTTTTCTGATCCCTACCACGCGTGATTCGACGTATTTCTGTAAAGTTGCATATAGTAAATTATTTTTTGAAAAATAAGGTCATAAAGAAGTTTCACTTCTGACGTGTGTACACTAGTACACGCACACATTTTTTTTTATTTAAGTTCGTACGATCGTGTGTAATCTTATCTGTAAAGCATTTACAACTACCAAATAAAATTGTAATGAATTGTTATGTTATATATCTACGCTTAAAACTGACGAAGACGCAGTAATCAATAAATACTTTAGCATCGTATGTAGAAAAATTTTTTTATCACTTTCTTATATTCCCACCTAGTTCTCTTTAAAATTACTATAACATTCTGAAATTTATTATGTTTTGAATGATTATCGTACAAGATTATACTCGTAATAAGTCGTATAAGACTTCTACATAAAAGCCTAACAAAACAGATCCTACGAAAAAGAATCACGATCATATCTCTACTGAACTAATTCTTGTCTAAAACTTTATGACTATTGCAAAATTATACATAGAAAAAAATATAGAAATGGTCCTTCAAGCTGGGTCACTCTGAGCCCAATCCGAGAGCCTCTTCGCGAATGTTAATGATAATATTATTCACAAGAATATAACATAGAAATAACATGAGATATGAGCGTATGAGATTTTTTATAGTTGTTTTGCTGGACGCTAACAAACATTGCGCTAAGGGTGGTTAGATACGAAACGATGGATTAAGTTTTACTTGATATTTCAGTGTGAAATATAATTCTAAAGAACAGCTATTAAATATTAATAAGTACAAAATAATTATGTTTCAGAAGTTTCAGTTGCTTGAAATAAAATTGTCTCGAATAAACGCATGAAAATTATAGTTTTAATTATGTACAGATAAAGATTCTTTACAGTCATAAGTCACATGATCTAGATGTAATATTATTTAGATCTGATCCAACTATATCTCTACTCACATAACTACTATTTTTAATAACAATTTTTCCACTCGCTTGAAGTCAATACCTAAAGACAGCTTGCAGCGAAGATTATCTTGTTCCATTCATAATAAATGAATTTTTCATAACGCTTCTGCCCAACCGCCTCGTATGTAAACACCCTTAGACGTACTTGATATGCATGAGATATGTAACCACCAGTTAAGTCCTCTTAATATACTAGTTCGTATTTAGATATGAACTGTGGAAATGCTCTTCTATTTTATTTAGTAAAGTGTATGTTTAGCTTTAATTGAAGAAGATTTAGTTCTAGTCTGGCATATTTTTTTAGTTGATTAAATTTTGTAGGAGTTTTTTCTCGACGTAATCCATGTATATTGTCTCATTGTCTAGTATATGAAAAATAATCACAAAAATTGTAATTTTAATTATTTAGTTAAATACTTAGAACGCAGTATAAAGGAAGGATAAGAGAGTGTTAACTAATGGAATTTAATAATATAATGCTTTTTTATTCTTATGTATAATTAAATACATTTCAGAGATTTTGTATTCAACTATTGTTATTATTAAAGTTATATATGTGGAACGATTTGCCACCTGCGGTGTTCCCGAAGAACTACGAAATTGGGGCCTTCAAGAAAAGAGCTTATTTGTCCATTAAAGGCCGGCAAAGCACCTGCAACACTTCTAGTGTTACAAGTGTTTCTGGGCGGTGGTGACCACTTAACATCAGGTGGCTCACCTGCCCCTTTGCTTGCTCTGACATAAAAAAAATTAAAGTTATAAAAATGTGACATTGCAATACTCCTAAAAATTATAATAAGTATGTAGAATCCTAACAATCGTAGTGTAGCGTGACTTTTGCAAATAAGAACTTACTTTACGAGTCACTTGTATCTTTATGAATGCGAAATGACATGCAGATTCAATTAGATAATCCTCCAAATAAATACAGAATATATGAGATAGTTCAATATATTATTATAGTCATGTATGTGCTACACAGTAATAAGTAAAAATTACGTATGCAAATCGTATAAGACTGGATATGAGATTCAATGAGTGGAATCGAATGAAGGTTCACTAGCATCGCTCGCAATCAGGTGCTCTTTTATTATAAGCATATCATGCGACACCCTTGCGCTGTGCTACGCTTGTAGAGGCTACGAAATACGCGGAAAATGTTAGTAAATTCTAGTAGTGTAGTATTTAGTTGAGCGTTTATTAGTGAAACTGTTATATCTTCATATGAAACAACTATTTGCATCTAAATGTTAATATCAAAACAAAAATTTCATAGTCTAGTAATTAAGAAGTAGGTTTAATGTGTTAAAATGAGCTCTATGTTTTTTAAACAGCATTCAAATACTACAAATGCTATGTCATTAATTTGTACTAATAAGAAATCTGACTTTTTAACTTAAGCTAGTGTATCTTCTTATAGGTAAGGTTTTTAAAACTTATAAGTCTTAATGATATAGAAGATATATTTTTAGATCAATTTTTTTCTTTCCTACGGCCATTGTAATCATTATAATATCTTATAGACCGGGAGATATTGACACAAAATTTCGAGTCATTTGTAACAGGATGGCGGTTCTACAGGGGTCTTAGTACGCAATGATAAAAAGAAAAATGATGGTGTGATCGCTGGTATCGGTGGCTTAGTCGCGTGGGCGTTAGCCGAACTCGTCGGAAAAATAGCGAATGTCAAACGATTTGTAACACAAAAATTTTAGTATTTACCGATAGCCCATAAAAAAGAAGTAGGTGGTAGTTTCATGCCATACTTTTCCGGTGTGACTTACAGCCCGCCATACCAACGCGAATATGTTGATTTAAATAAAACAATTATTCAACCATTTGTATCAGGCTAACTTTTGCACAGGTAACCATCGTCGTGCAGCCATTTACGAAAATTGCCATGCCATACTTTTCGGACGATTCCAAATGGTCGCCATACCGCCGAAAATCTGCAAAAAAAATTTATTTCGCCAAACTTTTTGTACCAGTATTGCATTTAGATTTTTGGAGAGTATTTGATAAAATGTGACCATTATTATATTTGTCATACTTCTAGTAGGGGGAAAAAGTGCTGTCATACTTGAAAAATTAATTTATTATTAATTTATATAAGTGAAGATTTCCAACACCTAGATCTTTGAAATTTTGTATTTATATTCTTTGATCCTCAAACTTCCAGGAAAAATAAGTGCCATACTGTTACAAATCGTTTGACTTTCGCTATTTTCCGACGAGTTCGACTAACGCCCACGCGACTAAGCCACCGGTACCAGCGTTCACACCATCATTTTTCTTTTTGTCATTGCGTACTAAGAACCCTGTAGAACCGCCATCCTGTTACAAATGACTCGAAATTTTGTGTCAGTATCTCCCGGTCTATTAATAATGGCTAAATTTAGCGAACTAAAATAAATGTCTAAACATTCCGTATGTTTCATGGCCACACATACATGGAGGCCTCCGTCACGCGCCATTCCGTCAGCAATACTGTCTAAAGCAATTTGTATGTAAATCAATTGTTCTTAATTCTATTTATGCCGATGGTTATTGAGCATTACTATTTACTTTCTCCAGATGCAGCTTTCACGCGATTCTTGTCCTTACTTTCTGTAACATAAAGGGTAGTTTTGCGTATTCTTTGTAAGTACTTAACAAAAAACATAAGAAGAGAACGTGATGATAGGGAATTGTTAATAAGTCTGCATAGCGGTTATAAATTTTATTGTATTATAGATAGAGGATTTATTGGGCCGTTCGGTTGCTGTTAAATGTTATTACCTTGGGCTTCGGGTTTAGTTCGCGTGCGTGCGCGAAATATTTTGGAGGTGATTTGAGATTTTGTTGAATACCTAGTGTAAGATAAGTTGAGCCATTATGTATGTAATATGGTATGGATTAAGGCTCTATGTTTAAAACAGACACCATAAAAGTTATAAAGGTGCAGGTCTTATCTAAAAATTTATGTTATTTTATTTAAGTAGTTATGCATTAATGTTACTAAAATATAATTGTTCTATTTTTATGTATAAATTTAAATTATTAGATACTAGAGGTCCGCCCCGGCTTCGCCCGTGGTACATATTTCGCAATAAAAGGTAGCCTATGTCCATTCTCGGGTATCAAAATATCTCCATACCAATTTTCGCATTTATAATATTAGTATGGATTGTAAAAAGTTAGTCTGCCGTGGTTTAACATCTCAGTTGTAAAATCAATTTTTATTCATACTACAGCATAGAAGAGCACAATCAAACTTAAAACCGAAGAAAAATTAAAACAGAAAGCCGACCAGTCAGAATTTTTTTCCCAGAAACATTTTTATAATTAACATGTGTTCAGTAATTCCTAAAGCTTGATTAAGCAACTAAATAAGTAAACATAAGTAAATAGGACAACAAATCACGCCAGATCCGATCGCCCTATAAGATATTTATGTGAGCTGAGTTAGCGATACACAACGATGTATGGTTTTTGGATATGGCATTAATATCCTACCTTAAAATATTTCTTAAGTTCTTGAGTTTTTTAAAATAAGATATATAGGCTTAAAAATGCTCTTACTATGGACAACTGACTGAAACCACTTGAAATAGAGATCTAAATCTATACTAATATTATAAAGCTGAAGAGTTTGTTTGTTTGTTTGTTTGTTTGTTTGTTTGTTTGAACGCGCTAATCTCGGGAACTACTGGTCCGATTTGAAAAATTCTTTCGGTGTTAGATAGCTCATTTATCGAGGAAGGCTATAGGCTATATACCATCACGCTACGACCAACAGGAGAGGAGCCACGGGGTTGAAACCGCGCGGAGCGGCTAGTCAAGAATAAAGATCTAAATCACAATATTGTGTTTATATTAGAGGGAATCGAGTCTACACTTTTGATTGTTCATCATCAGTCATCAGTTGAAGCCGTTTAAACATTTTTATTTTTACGTTAAAAAATTATCGTATACTTCTAAATAGGGCTAGCATAATAAAGTTTAAATTCTGTAGTTTATAGAGGCAATTTAGAATTTGGCTAGGTTGATTATTTTTGTATTGTCTATAATTTCGTAGGTCTGTGTCTATCGGCCTCACCGCGGTATCGCGACGCGGACATATCCGATACAAGCTTAATTAGCTACCCCTGTCTTGACGCAGATCTACTAATTTTTAGACACCAACAAGCCTGTACTTATTATAATGAAATAAAATAAATGTACTCTCTGTAAAACTTTGTTATATTTGAAATGATACAGTAAAAACATGCTTTGAACAAACATTTAAATTCGAAATTGATTCTTGATTATTTATTTATAAATTAAGCTGTTTCTTGATTATTACACATACAAATATTTTTATTAAGATTCGAATTAAGTAAAAAATTGAAGTTATCAAAATTATAATAAATCTAATACAGTCTCAAGTATTTAGCCTACACGCACACCAATTAAGCTATCAATATTTTTTACTAATACATATATTCATTCCACTCTAAATGTTCATATATCTTTAATGTTTTCTCAAGTAGTGTATACGTGTTGTTTATTTCTATAAATCAGGCGCGGACATCTTGCGGCCGAGGCTGCAATCTTCAATTTATCTGCCCTATAACTATCCAATATAATGTTTACAAGTCATTGATAGAACTACGTGAGATACATATTATTTAGTGAAGGAAATGTTTATGTAATATAATATGGGAACCCATACTTATATACAAACTAGATTTCGTAAAATTATTGGTACATTTTTTAAGTTTCTGAAGCATGTAGGTATTCAATTGATAGAGGAATCTATTAACATAAAAGTACATATTTATTTACTCGAATTTTTTTTATTAAGTATTTTGGCGACCTATATGAATATGTATAGGTAAAGCTATCATTTTTCCACACTAGAAATTATACTGCTTTCATGGGCCCCATTCACAATGGGCAGCGTTGGGCGAGTAGAGGCAATCACAATAGTGTAGAGGGCCTAAATGTCTGTGATTGACCGTCATTGTTCATGTTTATTCATAATCGCCGTACAGGCAGCAAAGTGCAAACATCGACAATTTTTTTGTTGGGCCAACGCTGCCCATAAGACATCACGGTACCTACTAAGGTTTTAACTGCCCATACATCACACCGAAACATATAAATGATACATGTACCAATAAAGATTTCAATTTGCTCGCACCCGCCCGCGAGTGCAGTTTAGTGCGGAGTGAAGTTAGCAAGATGGCTTGTCATCGTTTCGCAGTAAAGAAGAACTGGCTGTAAGGTGGTGGTACACTGAGAGCAAAGGTTGGTATAAGTTTTATTTTTGGTGATTAGTGTTAGACGTATGTTTCTAATCGCTATTAGCTCTTTACCTATTGCTATGCATTGCAATTACAAGTCGATCAGAGTAATATACAACTTTTTGATAAATTCCTTTATTATTTCCTGCCATCTATGCCTGATTTCGATCTTGTATGAGATGCAGCTTTGTTATATAGCAGCACAGCTCTTTTGAACATCTTTGACTAAATATTATTTTTTATAACTATTGTATTTAGTATAACTTACACTATTTCAATAGTTCAAAAGATATTACGACTTCTGTTCTAAAAGTATCCAAATAAAAATTTGAACATGAAGAAACTCATTGTACCCCAAACCTTACCACCACGTGAAACAGTTTTCATATCTCGATAACGTGTGCTGATTTATCCGCTGACCAGCGAGCCATGTGCTGCTGAGACGAGTCAATTGGCTTCAGCTGATATTGAGAACTTTAATTTTGTTCTATATTGAGATTAAAATTAAATAGCTTATTCAATGTATAGTACTTAGTTTGCTTGTGTAATTTGTGTTTAAATAATGAAACGAAATTATAAGTTTTAACAAAATTGTACACAAAGCGAGCAGCATCGCGAAGCAATTGCTGTGCGAAGCAGCTCTGTTTGTGGACCCGACTAACGAATAATAGTGATTTGGTGTAAGATATTTTTCGGTTGTATGTATATTTAAGAATAGTACTTGAACTATATAACATACTAACTTTCCGCCCGCGGCTTCGCCCTCGTTTTCTATGAAAAACCCGCATGTTTCCCGTTCCTGTGGGATTTTTGGGATAAAACCTATCCTATGTGTAAATCTAAGTTATCATCTATATGTGTGATAAATCTCATAGTAATCGGTTCAGTATTATTTGCGTGAAAAAGTAACAAGCACACACATACACATCCATTCTCACAAACTTTCGCATTTATAATATTAGTGGGATCAAACCCTTTTTGAATAATTGTATGTATTCTATACAATCATCGTGACTTCTACATTGAGTAGAATAAGCTAAATGTTACCACTATTTACGTCTAAAAATATTTATGTCATTTAAATAAATATGAATTCTACCCACCTCATAATTATGAAAAGCAATAAGAGGAAGGTTTATTACCTCATAAGCTCAGTTATGGCGACGAGAGGCGACACTATTGAATGTTAACGAGTGCACGTGATGTACTTTACAATACTACAATTTACAATATTAGTTTGTAGTTTTAATTATATTATAATATACTCGAAAGGCCCAACTACTTTTTACTATGATCATCAGCGGATGTAAACTTTGAATTAATCTTTAATTTTGACACTGGCAAGTTATCATTTTACAAATAAAACAATTTGTAATATTATTAAGAATGCATGAGCATTTCATTTCATGCAATTTTTTTTGCAATTTTTTGTATATTGGACTGCAATGTACATTTATTTTACAATTTGACGATAAACGAGGTAGGTTAACGAGCTTTTAGAAGCTTACGTGAATTTAAACATATTAAATTAAATAATTTTAATAGCTTTCATATACAAAGTGTAATATAATCTCAAGTGGGTTTGTATCTAAGGCATGAGGTGCAAAGACTGCGGTTAGAGGGGGGAGGGGGGGGGGGAGATTAATTACAGTACAATCGGAAAGCTGACAGTATCCTTGTAGCTAGGACATGTCTGCTCTATGTATCGAAATGGTCTTGACTGTTGTATATATTGTTATAGCTTTTTTTGTAGTATCGTAGTAAGTATTAGCTTTTGAGTTAAAGTTCAAATAAGTATGAATGATTTCAAATATTTAGCCCCTACTGTATTGTGATATAATATTTGCTCTACATTTAGGTTCTACGCCGTAGCCGTAGCCATATATTGTAATCATACATCTAAAAGCTATTTGGCATAAGCCAATGATTATTTATCGCCAAAACTATGATCAATATATAATGGTCCACATATTTGAGTGATGTGATTTTATTTTTCAATAGATATTTTCTCTGCTCTGATATAATGGTAATAATATTAAGAAGATACGTCAATAATATTAAGTTATCTCTCAGCTAATGTATCTTCGTCTTTATCTGTATTTATTTTTATTATTGTAGCAAATGAAAGCTAGGTAAAATTACAAATAGAGAGTTCGCATACTTCTTTTATCATCTTCTGTACGAGTTATAATTTTCTAAGACAGCTATTTTTATTAAAATCCAACGTAACTATAATCTTCTATCCATGTAACCTGACGCTGACAGTAGGTCGTGGTCAGGTGGGCGCCGGTGGGGGGAGACGTGGGGGGAGTGGCAGAGATTAATTGCTGTTTGATCCGACAAGTGCACCCCAGGTACCTGACTGATTTACTGACTGGCAGCTAATGTAGTTGTAGTCATTCTAGCTGTAATGGATGTGTGGAGGGAAATATTTTAAAAATTATAGTGCAATAGTATAGAAAAATTACATGCAAAAATTTTACATGCATTTGTAAGGATCTTCAAAATCGGTAAGTAAATTGAGCTTATGCATTACAAATGAATTTTCAATGAAATCGTATTTCGAATTCCTTCGTTAACAAAAAATTCTATACAGTATAGTTAGTCCTTTGAATAAAGTGTTATTCATAATTGTTTTGCACTCAATTTCAATTTGATTCTTTTAACTTTGAGAACATATACCTACTGACCTTTTTCCTATACATCGTTTTTGTCACAAAATTAATGCCTAATAAATAAAATGATTACTGACAAAAACTTAAAACTCAAACCTGAAGATTAATTAAAATTGCTTGTATCAAATATGTAAACAAAAATTCTCCCAGCCTTTTTTCAGTACCATGTAAAACATCTCCATAAAATAAACCAAAACAGAGGCTTTTCAGCTCCCAGCTCCCAGGGTTGCGTTAAAAATTGATTTTCCCGCGCTCCCACGGGCCGCCACATGAGCATTAATTGCTGTAAGTAATGACCCTTGTTCGTTTGACAGCCCTTGACACCTGATACGATATTAATTTTATTTTGATTTTTTGTGTGGTTAGGATTGTTTAGTTTAGTGAAGTATTTTGTTCTTTTCGATTTGGAGTTAAGCAGGGAAGCAAAAATGTGCAAACGGAACGTCTTGGGTGGACTTTCCGTTCCTCGGTTACAGAAGCTTGGATACTGACTCACTGATCACTTAAGTATTAGTGAAGGAAAGTTTCAATAGATGCCATTTTCTGCATTCCCTTATATAAATATATTTAATTATGTAGAGTTCTAAACATTAATAATATTACTACGGTTATTACTGTTGTCACATCAACATTGTGTACTAGCAACATGAAAAATGCGTCCAATCCGTGTAATAAGCATCTGTATCTCATCCAGCAAGTTGGACGTGATGTGCCATTAGTGCGATATGAAGGAACAGGTCAGCGCCGGCCCTAATCGACGCCGCAATCCATCACCCACGTGAATAGGTGAGACGGTAGCGTCAGCAAAACATACGGGATATTTGGAAAAAATAGGTGATTTTTTATTGAAGTTATTGAACGTGGAAAGACTGTGGTTTTATTATGCTTAAGGAACACGTTTTAGGTTTTATTTGATGCGAAATTTTTGATTCATTAAAACGAGCGTTACTTTGTGAGAAACTAATTAATTACTGCGTGACCTGCGTGGGTTTAATATAGTGCCAGTCGATCGAAACACTGCTTATTTCATAAATAACCTATAATACATAATAATGATAATGATTGAATTATAAAATATCCCCATAAAACGCATCTATAATTCTGGCACACATTAATAGTCTCGCTATATTTCATACAAATACATATTAGGTCAATTTTTTTGCCAAAAACATTTGACATGTCATCAATGTTTGCTGACGGTACGACGAGCGTCGTGCAATTTGAGTGTGGGCGCACGTGTTACGTGTAATGACGCCGCCGAGTCGCTTCTGATCGATCATTACTAATACCTTTGCTTGCTTTCGATTGGTGTAATGAATGAAGCTGTAATAGCCTGTGAATAATAATGCTAATTGCTATAAATATTAGTTTATGAAGCCGTCTCTAGTGTTTGTTTTGAATGATATGTGATGACAGTAGTTCATATTTTCAGGATAAATGCTGGTGATGTTGGAAAATGGTAATAAAATTTAACGTTGAAATCTGAGGTAAGGAGTAGGTATGTGTCTATGTAGGTACTAAAATAAAATAAATAAAAATAAAATAAAATATCCTTTATTGAATTATTATGTACATTAATGGACGACTAAGATCCGTTAGGCAAAAATAAAAATACAAGAGTTACATTACATTACACAGTTATTGAAATAACACAAAAAAGTATCAATTTAGAAGTTATAAATATTAACGCAGAAGCCGGGCATAAAATGCCAAGATGCTGCTACCAAAATTCGTTAAAGCATTTATAATCGAGTTACTAGAAGTAAAAAGAATATTCCTAAATCTAGCAACACGATGCCTGATCAATGCATCGAGAACCGGCACGCGGGCTTCCGCGAACAACTAAGATTGTGATCAATTAATAATGCCTGACGATGTTTAGTGTTAGATTAATCGGTAAAACAAAACCTTTTATATTTAGTGTATAATATTAATTTCCCCAAATTTTAACTGTTTTATTTTAAAACTTTTTCAATAAAGATTTTTTCTATTTCTATTTCTATTTCAAATAAATATTCACTATTTCGATTATTCATTAATAATGATGGTCGAATCTCTCATCTCTCTATATCAAAGCTCTTAAGGCTACCTATACGTATTTCCAGTGAAATAACAGTATAAACACGGTAGCGGCGAGATGCAATGTGCACATATCCGATTACGCATAACTACATCACATTTCCATTTACCACAGGCACATCTGCTGGATCTGATTGCGAGGTGCCTCATCTGCTAATCCATTACCTCGTCCCATATTTAATTCCAACCTTGCACCCTCGAAAGTATAGCAATTGTCCGCGCCGGGCGCACATGTCGTTGCCCTTGGTATAAAATTTGATATATTGCACCGCCAACATGTGAACTACCCTCTTGGCTTAAACGGTGAGCACTCTGTGACCGAGAAACTGGGGACAAACGAAACTCAACCGCAAGCAGATACAATAGAGTCGATAATGCATCGTGTAGAAGAGATAGTGGCACTTCGAATACAGAAGATCATATTGGCGAGCTTGAATTATAGCCCCTAAGTGCAGAGGCTTAAGATTGTTCTTAAGAGGCTGGACGAGGGCGAAATGGCAAATGCACTTCGCATGCCTGTGCAACTGATTGTGAGGGACGCAGAGGTAAGATAATGCAGATGTTTCGGAGGGAAGGTAGCCACCCTCCGAGAGATATTGATGACGGCAACAATTTCGCTTAACGTTTTCAATTAATATAACTGCTCGCCAGATCCTATTACCGGATTATAAGAATGGTTTTAGTGTTTAGGTACTGGAATAACTCTGTTTAAGTTTGCTAGGAACTTTTGTTATGAAATTCACTTTATTTATCATATAGTTTTCTTCAGAAGAAAATGGTTGATTGATGATTTTATGCAAAAATGTTCAGAGGAATTCATGAATTGAAAATTATAATTTCGTACTTTCGTCAAGTCACTTTTTATATCCTTTGGTAATTTTTTTACAAGTTTCTAAACAACCAAATTAATTCTATTCCATTTTATATACTAAATGTAAAAACAAATGTGAGTATTCCAGAATTTCGATGTATATTTTATAGCACTTTGCAAGACAAGAAATGAATATTGTTTTTACAATCGCAAGATGGAATTACGCGGTCCGCAAACCGGTGCGTCCATAAAAAATGGAACTGGCAACTTCGCAGTTGGAATCGAATAAAAACGATCCATCAATTCCGAATCCCAGTGAAAGTTTCACCGTCAGAGCGAAATCGATATGAAATTAGCTAATGGAAACTTGATAGCCGACAAAAAACTGAATCCCCGCAAGCCCCCGTGAGCGCATTTCGCGACAATAAATCTCTGCATTGTCCCGACGACAGATGGCGTGCACCCCCCGCTACAGGTAACGTTATACCCACGAGCTACAGAACGACCCCAGCACCAAAAAGCGCTGCCGAAATTAGGGTTCGGAGTGGAGATTTAAATGAAAGCGATGTAAGCGCTTGTCAGGTAACTGCATTAGACACGTACAATAGAATATTCAATTATGTTAATGCGCACGTTTGAGCCATGTGGGCGATTGTCCGCCATTTTTGTTCAGTCGCGTGCACAATGAGTTCGGATTATGTCGCCCGTTTCAATTGTAACGGTTGGATTTTGACGCATCTCTTTCTATTCTATTTAAACAAGCATTACAAATGTATTTTGTTTGATTCGCTTTGTTTCTCTTTTTTGTTTACCCTTCAGATTCCGTTTAATGTGTGTTTTATTTTATTACCCAACAATCGATTGAGAATTTCATTTCTTCAACAAGTATTAGATAATGTAATATTCTATTTCCTTAACAATTTGCCTATTCACTATTAAATTTGATAAGATATGAAAGATAGATCTCAGGATTCATAAAACAATCTTCCTTTTAAAATAAAGTCACATGCGAACGCAATTAACGTCGCGCCAAAGTTACACATGGGATTACATCAGTACAAGTTTTTCCTATTTTAATTAAGGCTATGGTCGGATAGCGGCAGATCAAATTTCAATTTAAACTTTTCGCATTAACTCTCAGTACAGAGCTTTAAAAATACGCTTCAGGGAGTAATCGGGCAATATTCTAATGACACTTAAGCTTCGAAAGTAAACCGCGGAGAAACGTGCCCGCAGTTGGAGCGGGCGTTTTATGTGTAACATGAAAAAAAAACAAAAATTATTTAATTTCTAGTAGTATTAAATATTATATGTTCTAGTAGTAGTATTAAATAGATTTTAATCCATTATTGGCAACGGAGTTAACTTTTACAAAATAATGGATGTGATATTTTTATAAAAAGACTAGCTGTCCGCCTGCGGCTTCGCCCGCGTTTTCAAAAAAAAACCCGCATAGTTCCCGTTCCCGTGGGATTTCCGGGATAAAACCTAGCCTATGTCACTCAGAAATGATGTAGCTTTCCAACAGTGAAAGAATTTTTCAAATCTGCCAAGTAGTTTCGGAGCCTATTCAATTCATACAAACAAACAAACAAAAAATCAAACCTTTCCTCTTTATAATATTTGTATAGAAAAAGAGAGACCATTTTTATGACGAGGAAAGTAGTGAAGTAACCGTCATAAGATGTGGTCTCTGTATTATGAATTATTATGAAGTCATTATTGATTATAGACAAAGTAAAGGGTGCATGTTCATTGTCCTATCAATACGCATAAAACTCTTCCGTTTTTGAGTAACGCAAAGCCGAAAGGACTGAGCGTAGAAAGTAAAAATTTCTGTGAAGGTTTCTTACGTTTTGCAGGTGTACATAATATAATATTTCCCAAAATTACCTAGTAAATACAATAATTTAAATAACCAGTATTAAATGCGTTTATACTCTCAAATCCGCTAGCAGTCAAGTAGTTATATTACAATAGAAAGGTTACGACGCGTCATTTTTGCGAGCGTTGATTGCGCGCGTAATTACGCGGGGCCAAAAGTGAATTATATTTTTACGAGCAGAGTGTTTTACGCAATTATTGTCTGTCGTTTTGTTACGTTTATGAATTGACAACGAATTGCTGGACAATTATTGCTGTTTAGGTAGAGCAGGAGGTCTTTTAAATTACAGGTTAGTCAAATATTGTACGAACTTAGTACGTTTAAAAATGGTGAAAGCGGGTTTTATTTTCAATATCATACTGAAACAGTTATTATACTAGATTTGCATTATCAAAATACAGATATAAATTATATATCTGAAATATATTCTATATTCCGGAAAGCCGATTATATAGAGAAGAGCGGAAAAACCTCTGCAACATAATATTATGCTTATCAATAGAAAACATTAATTAGGTAATGCACAATAAAATAAAGTGTGCAAATAAACTTCTTATTCATATTAAGGCATACAAGGCATACACAATATGATGAAATTAAATAAGAACAGAATGCCTAATTAACTAAGTCAAGGAGAAAATAGAGCTATATACAATCATTTTATAATTTGTGAAAACCAACAAAAATAAATCTTTTTCCTGAATCTACGAAATATAAAAATAAAAGAACGTCTAAACAATAGGTAATTACCAACTACTAACTCATTAGTGTTTGTTGCGATCGGGAAATACGTGATTCGCGCGCTTTTCCACAGATAATAACAAATCCACAAATAATAAATACAGATTATAGATATAGAGCTGAAGATTGTTTGTGGTGTGGATTAACGTTAATTGTTACAAGTTCACCTAATTGTTTTATTGTCTGAGATTAGGTGGTTATTATTTATTAGATATTAAAATTATAAGATAATGAATCACATTTTTTGTTCAATATAATCAGTTGCAGAAAAATAAATGATTATTAAACTAATTTTATCCTACAATAGCTACTTAATATTATGACAAGTAGAAGTAAAAAAATGCAGTATATAAATAAAAAAAACAATTATGGCCCATGAGGGGATCGAACCCGCGACCTTCGCGTTATTAGCACGACGCTCTAACCAACTGAGCTAATGGGCCGATGGAACACTATTTGAAATTAAGGTATATTTCATTTTACCATTTATTTATCATGGATGATTCGATCTACGAATACCACATTTTATTAGGCAATAAATTATCATAAAATTGATTATAATAAATTATCACGAAACTGCAATGTAAGTTGAATAATTCATTCTTAGTTTTTATGAAACATAGAACCATTTCTGCACTAATAAGACTTTTCAATTACAAAAACCGCATCAAATCTGATCATCTCAAATTCAAACTTTCATGTAAATTTTTACAAGTGTATATGTTTAGTCCTTTTTTAACCACCGAGAAACTTGTAGAATTTATTTTGCCAAAAAAATGTATCTTATATCAAATAAAGTTTATCTGAATTTGAATTAGAAATAAAGCTGTTATCTAACGGGTGATTTTTTAAGAGGTTAGGATTTGATTTTCAAAAAAAACACAAAAAATTTGAAAAATTTGTTGTAATCTATAATGGAATCGATAGAACGATCAATATAATTTAATGTTTGAAGATGATTTCATGCAAATGCTGTGGCTCCGGTTTAGATGGCCCATTCGCAAGGCCCAATTTCGGCACACTCTCTACAACATATCGGCCGGTATATCACGAATAAATGCTTCAATATTGGCTCCCAGTGCGTCAATCGTTGCTGGTTTATCCCTGTAGGCATAAGAAATAGTCCAAAGGCGTCGATCACACGATCTAGGCGGCCAATCGACGGGTCCAAAACGTGAGATAAACTGTTCGCCGAAGACGGCTCTCAATTGGGCTATTGTTTCGCGTGCCGTGTGTCATGTGGCACCGCCTTTTTGAAACCACATGTGAGGCATGTCCAATTCTTCCATTTTGGGCAAAAAAAAAATCGCCAATCGAAGAAGTGCATCGCGCACTTCTTAACCGACTTCACACTCTCTAACCGAGCATGCATTTTGATAGTAAAATTCAATAATTTGCAAGCGTTGTTCGTTCGTAAGTCGATTCATGCTTAAATTATAGACCAAACTGAATAAGTTTGATAAAGACACAAGACACGATTCACGCGTGATCTATCAAAAACAGTATTCAAATTCAAATTCAAATTCAAATTCAAATTGCTTTATTTGCAGAATGTAGAATTACAAAGATGTTTGTAGATACAGATAATATAGATCCTTAAACATTCTGCTCGTAGTTGAGCGTGCAAATATATTATAAACTACATTAAATACAATATTATATCCCACAACACTTATAGATCCCAATACAGTAGCAGAAAAAGATTAAAATATTAATTTATGTCCAGATATGATATCCATTAATTTTAAATTACTATTTTTGATTTGTCAAGTCACTTATATCATAGAATTGCTTTGAGATTAGCCAGTTTACTAACCTCGTCCGGAATATATGTACAGGTAATTCTTTGAAATCGTCTGGTATTTTATTGAATATTGTAATGCTTCTAAAAATTATACTATTTCTCGCAGTATTTATTCTACACGTCGGAAAATAAAGTTTGTTTTGAAATCTGGTCATAAATTGAGTATTGATTTCTCCTTTTTTCGTGTAATACTCGGGATGCTTTCTTACAAATAAGCATACATCTCTAATATACATACATGTCAATGTTAATATACGAAGCTTAGCAAATATGGGTCTACAGCTGTCTCTTTGTCTCAATCCTACTATGGCCCGTACGCATTTTTTTTGCGCTATAAACACCTTTTGTCTATCACAAGATTGCCCCCATAATATAAGTCCATATGAGAGAATTGATGACACATATGCATGGTAAGCATTTAGGGCCGCCTCCATGGACACTGTGTTCCTTAGTCGTCTTATGACATAAACAAATCGGTTTATCTTGTCACATATGTATTCAATATGCACATTCCATTTTAAATTTTCGTCCAAATGGATACCTAGAAACTTGTGGCTTTTTACCTGTTCTATGGTTTTGTTTTCATAATCAACTTTTAATTCGATTTGTCGACTATTTTTAGTGCAAAATTGGATCATTTTAGTTTTGTCAAAGTTGATTTGGAGGTTATTACTATTTAACCACCCTACTATATCACATAATGCTTTACCTATTTCTAATTTGTAAGAAGTATTTCTTGCATTGCCTTTCACAATAAGTGTTGTATCATCAGCGAATAAAACTGTTTTATGTTTGGTTATGTTTGGCAGGTCGTTTATATACATGAGAAATAGAAATGGACCGAGAATACTGCCCTGTGGCACTCCGGAGCTATTTAACCTTCTACTGGATTTATATATAATTTTATTTTTGTTAACACATTTTCCTAGTTCGACATATTGCTCCCTTTCTCTGAGATAGTTTTCAATCCATTCATTCGCTTTACCTCTGATCCCATATTTCGCTAGTTTATATAAGAGCAAATTATGGTCTACAAAATCAAACGCTTTACTCATGTCCAGGAATATAGCTGTCGCAGCATTTTTTTCAATAAAGGCTTGAATAACTTCTTTTACTAAATCAAAACAAGCTAAGGATGTTGAACTATTTTTTCTGAAGCCAAATTGTTGTCTAGTTAATAATTTATTCATGTTTACGAAATTTTTTAGTCTTTCTACTACCACCTTCTCAAAGATTTTTGAAAACACAGGTATTAATGATATGGGTCTATAATTCGTTATATCAGAGGGATCCCCTTTTTTATACAAAGGTTTTACTACTGCGGTTTTTAGAATAGTAGGGAATATTCCTTGTTCCATAGATAAATTTATTAAGAAAGATAGTGGGCTAGCTATACATTTGTTTGATATTTTCAATATCTTTGTACATATTCCATCAGATCCTACTGCATTTGTATTTTTTAGTGATTGAATTATTTTAGAGACTTCTTCAACGCTAGTTGGGGTCAAGAACATTGAATTTAAATTATCATAGGCCAATGTTTTTTTAATGTCTGTCATATTAAATTGGAAGTTCGTCTGATTAGTCATGTCAATGAAATAATTATTGAATTGTTCGCAAATGTCATTAATTGAGGAATACACAATATTATTTATTTTAATCTCGGCTATTTCATGTGTATTACTGACTTCATTGATGTTATTTGATATCATTTTCCATAAAGCTTGGCCTTTATTTTTATTTTTGAGTATGTACTTAGCACTTTATATTCTTTTAGATTTGAAAATACACTTTTTTAATATACGTGTGTACTTCTTGTAATTTTTCCATTTGTTCTTCTTATTATTATTTGAATATAAATAGTTTAAGTACAGGTATCGTTTCCGCACACAACATTTTTTTAAGCCCTTTGTTATCCAGTTTATGTTTGTTTTGTTTGTACTTATTTTTATCTTAATATATGGAAAACATAAATTATAAAATAAAGAATATAATTCATGAAATGCTCTGAAACACTCATTTATATCGTTCGATTCGTATATTTCTGCCAAAAAGAAACCAGCAAAAAAATCACCCTTTAGTTATCTACCATACTGAGGACATGTAAGCTAGATTCTCAGGTGAATAGTCTGTTTATGTCAGCGTTTAGCAATAAATCAATCAGTTTTGCGGAGGGGCGGAATGGGCTGGGTTTAGAAGCGGAGTTGGTATGGAGAGCTTCGCAAAACTACTGATATAGGACAGAAAACTGTGGAGACTATCAGGATTTTTAATACCAATTTATTTTCAATATTTTCAAAGTTGGCTGTGATTTCATCATCGTCATCGTCAGCCCATATATTTTCCCACTGCTGGAATATAATTATGCCCCCTATGAGATTTGGGATCTATGATGCGTTTAAGGTTATTTGGTATAATATTATTAATAAAGTTTTTGAGGTTGTTGTTAGTAAGTGATCATATAATTAAAATTTTCTTAAAATTAGATACATCTTCAGAAAGCCTTGCTTTCGGTCACGCAATAGGCTCGTTATAAGCCCTTTACCTGTTTCTTGTTTGAAAAAAAAAAACCCTCAAAATAATAAATTTTCTATGTAGCTCCATGGTTTCCGTATTCTGGTGCGTACTGCGTGGCGAGTGGCGCGGATATGTCAAATTGACGTGGATTGTTGTCAGAGCTGTGTGACGTCACGGTACATCGGGCGAGTCGAGCCGTTCCGGGCTTGACAAACATACGCATTGTGGAGTTTTGCAGGGAAATTCAGGGAAAATTTTTGTTGTGTAGATTAATGTTGAGAGATTGTTTGTATAATAATTATTAATTAAGTAAAAGTTTTGTATATAAGCATATTTGTTTTATTTTTTGGTGAAAATCATTCTCATCAATCACATAACAATATTTTTTTTAATATGCTATACATTTTGAACAGACTTAAAGGGAACATATACTTGTCCTAAAATTACGAATCTGGCTATTTTTGCTTCAACATTAATATCATCATCAACTTATTTTGTTTCTACTGCAGAGACGATGAAAGCCGTGAATAGGTAGGTACCTTCGTCGCTGGTCTTGCCTTACTGTTTCATTTTAATACCATAAATAAATGATAACGTCTTATATGACGATATAGATAAGCAAGATGATAAACAAAACCTTAAACTAAGAAAATTCTAAAAAACGACGAATTCTTATTGGTCAGAACATAAAACACACACCACCATACACAGCGTTCAAGACGATACTGCAATAATCCGTTTACTTTTATCTCCAAGGCTTGTTTCAAAACCAAGATACCCAGCACCCATCCCAGGCTTTATTAAAAGGGAATAGAGTTTATATTCCCTCAGCAAAGTGTCAAGTAAGTTGGTTGTGTCCATCAAAGAGGTTATTACCTGAAGGATATAAAGTCCAAAGCGAAATGCAAATAGAGGAAAGTAGAGATGGTCTCCATTTTAGATATGAGCGAGTTCGGAACGTCTAGAATCTAGATATTAATTTTGATCAAATAGTGTATTATTTTAGAATTTAGAACATGCAACTGGTTGTGGAAATAGACTTTTCCGAGTGCATTTTTAATTTAAAGAATTATTTTATAATCATTGGAATGCTTTTTATTTGGTTTTATATTAATTGATCTATTTTTTGTTGAGTTTCAGCTAAGGAATACGTATAGATTGGTATATTTGTTTATTAAATAGCTGTACTAATAACATGGCCTAAAAGGTTAAGAAACTGTACTATATTCGCGATAATATCTAATATAGTTGGTGCAATAGTAAAACTTATTTTTTAAAAAGTTTAAAGATATTTTTCTTTAAAAAATTGATTTTCACCGAAATATTTACCAATTTCCATCGCAAGGGACCATCACTAGTTTAAAAAAACGCTGACTGGTCTCGTCTTGTCCGTTTACGAGCCGTTGTAAAGTGTAAAAAGTGCCAAGTGTTTGTTTATCGTGGGCGGGATTGGGAAACATAGCTTTGAGACCCGCTCGTTTCTATTTATGAGGAAAGTAAAAGTATATACCGATTTCCATTGATTTGTACTAGACGTTGTGGAATTGTTTATGTATTTGGTAATTTATTTAAATCACATTAAAGTGCAATTTTAAAATTTTGAAGGTATCCTGATTTTTTAGATTTTAATGCCATGTCGTGTTCGAATTAGATATCACCTGCAACAGTCCTATAAATTAATTACTTTAAGAATAGAAATTCTAGACATTTTAGTCTTCGAGATGATTTTTTCATACTAAAGACATTATTATCATAACAAAACACATACTTATCTGGAGTATCTCAAACTTCCCCACCTCTGGTTAATAAAAGTAATTCTGATAATTATCGGCGGACAGTGGCCTGCGATATATCGCCGTGACTGATAACTGTCTTTAACTATTCAGCGGTCTAAAGGACAGGCGATTCGGCCTATTGAGGAAATTCTATTTACCTGGAAATAAGTTTTCTTTTTGAAAAAAAAAATCTGGAAATATGTATGTATAAAGCGTTATTTTACTGAAATTAGTGTATTGTTTAAACGAGAAAACTGAATAGAAGTGGAGTCAAGAAGCTTGCTCTGTAATCTTAAGTAGACTTTAATGAAGATAAAGTAGAGCTCTTTCTGTCTTGTAACTACTTCTCTTCATCTGTAGGTACGTTAAGTATGTTAAATATGAATTCAATGGCGATAATAGAAGTACAGTTACTTTTATCTACAATTTATTTTATTTATGTATTAAAAAAGCTATGTCTTCAAAAGCGAAAATTTTTACTACAGGAAAAGAACGATTGGTATTAATATTACAATGTAGATGACTAGGTCACATCAAACATTAAAAATAAATAATTCCGCTGTTCTCATATCCCTTTAGCCCCAACCGGCCGAGGGTCCACAAAAAGGACCATCTTACCTTCCACTAAAACTAGTAAATAGCCGGCTTAACTGCTCGCATAAATCAGAGGTACGTAGCTGATAACAATCTCCGATATTGAACCTGTTACCAACTTCGTGATTGAAGGGATATCGTGAGATATGTGTTTATTGTTTATTTTTTTCAGCTATGAATATTCTGGAAGAATGTTTTCGGAAGAACTTTCGTTTTAGTCGAGAATGAAATATTGGTAGAGTTTTACCAACGTATTTATCTGCATAGTTATTTGAAGTTGTTTTACCGTAGCAGATAACTTGTATTATAGTAGAGCCATTTTAATAGGCAACATTTGACAGTTAAACAAAATTCAACAACGTAACCTAGTAAGGACGACATAGAATAACATGATATTTCGTTTTGTTAGAACTGCTCATTTGCTTAACTTTTTTCAATTACGATTACATATTTATAATAATAATGACCGATACAAGTAATTTTAAGATTTCATTTTACTGATAAACCATACTAAACATAATAAACAATTTCTGAATTGAAGAACTGACGTCGCTACAATCTTGTGTCAATAAACCTTTATTCTTTTTAAATACCAGAGACGTTACTCTAAAAATCGAAATCTGACATCTAGAATCGAATGCATTGATTACTTGTGAATAAAAATCATCATAAATTAATAAATTCGATTGACAAATGTTTCAAATCCGTATCGATTAATTCACTTTAATCGATGTTTTTAAGCAGGTTACCTCTCTTCGAAGATAAAATTGATAGACGTCAAATGTTGCCTATTAAGTTGGCTCGACTATAATATGATGTTTTATCTGATGCTTATACCTAATTAGATGTGCGGTTCCACCAGCGAACTAAACAACGAAGTCGACCTTTGTATGACCATATACGAGCAAATAAACAGATTTGAATTGATTTGATTAGATTTGATTTGATTTGAAAAACCAACCAATCCAAATTCATTAAAACATTAAGTACAGGTTATACTTTCAACATCTGCACCAAACTTTAGAAAATAAAACCAAAAGTCCAACCAATCAAAACAAAGAGCCATTTAAAGCTGGTCCCCACGCAATTACGAGCAGATCGCTTGCCATCTCAGAAGGTGATTCTTATTATTTTTCCCTCGCAGCCTCGTTAATTGGAGGAGTATTTTATTAGAGCCAATTTGTTGAGAATACCTGATTGCCAGACCCTGCGAGATGCGATTCGTTTGAATTTTTCCTGAGATTAAATTGGCTTAAGTCTTCATGATCTTGATTGATGTTTGAGAACTGCTATTTTGTTGGGATGATTTTAGCCGAATTTTATACGTTTGAAATTTGCTTTTATTGGCGATTTAAAACATTGTTGATATAAACCTATCATTCTATGCACATATTTGTTCTTATTGGGTATTTTGAATATGTTTAAACATGTAACCAATCAGTCTGTTCGGAATCTAAAGTTAAGTGGCATGAAAATAAGTTTTTTTTTCATGTGTCGTTATCAAGTTTATGTTATGATTTTTTTATTCTTTAGCATGTGTACATTTAATTCATACTTCCACATTTAATACAACAGTTATTAATTATTGTACTAGTACTACTACTCTATATCTAGAGGTCTTATATACGATTTACAAACATTACTCAGCGCGTCCATAAGACCATCTTAATCAAAACGCCACAGTACATAACAACAACATAGTTACCGTCGATTACAGATGTCGGAGGTGAGTCAGTGGGTTCTGTTCCCACGTCGGGCAATTGTCCGAATTGGACGCTCGCGACGCCGTATTGACCTCTACCACTGTTAATTGTGCCCACCTAATGGAACAGGGGAGGTGTGGAGTCGACGATTTATTGGAAACATAATGGTCTGTGTATTAGAGAACTGAAAAGTGGACAAAATTCGAAATGGGAGATTAAAAAACGTGGAAATTACGTTTTAAATATTTTTAACTGATAATTTATAAACGAGTTTATTATTAACATATCCCTGTAAACTTGCAACAACACATTAAATTTATATATGTAATACAATGCCAGGGAACTTTTTATTGTAATTAACTACTTAAGTATAAAATGATGCCACGTGGCTGACGTGTTGTCTTTATGCATTACGAGTATATTTCTTAATACATAGTATACCTATCTCATTAATGAGTTTCAATTTAAATTTTTGTAAATAATCTTTCTGGGCCCTTGAAATGATTTTAAGAATTTTAATTTACATACTATTTCCATACTGATTCCACTTCCTTATTTATCCCCTATAATATAAAGACGAACATCGACTCCACAGTTTCCCAGTTCTGCGTGTAAGTGGACAGTCTCAATGCCTGACTCACTCTAATCAAGGAGACGCTGTATCATTAGCAGCGACTTTATGTTTACTGTACACGCCACGCACATGTGTTTATAGGTAACACACTATATTTGTTGTATTTACTACGAAAATTTGGATAGAGCATGAGATTATACGTCTATACTAATATTATTAAGCTGAAGAGTTTGTTTGTTTGTTTGTTTGAACGCGCTAATCTCAGGAACTACTGGTCCGATTTGAAAAATTCTTTTAGATAGCCTATTTATTGAGGCTAAACATCATTACGCTAATACCAACAGGAGCGGAGCCACGCGGGTGAAACCGCGAATCGCAGCTAGTAGTTAATAGGTTTTTTGTAAATTCTGTCTCTTTTTTGTCAGTCATGATTGCTTTGTGTGTCATTCAGAAAGGCTTAAACGAGTTAATTTAATTAATGATTTAAATAAGTAAACTAGTTACTGTTATAGTATCGTATATATTTCAGTAGATATAAACATTTTTATTAACCAAGAAAATACATATTTTGTAGGTACCTAACTTTAGATACGATATTATATCGAAAAGGAATTTATTCGATACGTGACTACATGATTTAGCTTGTATTCAGAGTGCAATATCCACAATTTTTTACAACTTACCTAAGGCTAAATTAACAGGATAATATAAACATTTTAATTGACACACCTATTACTTTAAAACTAAACACTAGTACAATTTTCACAAGTTCTATGTATGAAGAAACACTATGTCCATACATTATGCCATCTTGGAGATATTTCGAAACACTTAAGCTGCGAGTGCAGTGAGAGCGATCCTGTTGAAATCATGTTTTAATTCATGTCCAATTAATGCGTTTATCGCTGTTTGTGTCGTATGCGGATCGACAACGAGGTGAGTGTAGGGTGACTATACTTGTGGAGATTTTGGGACGCTTTAAATTGATAAAAAGTTGAAAAATTTTGTTATAATTTTGTTGTGTGGTATACACAATTATACAATATAGTATATACCAGAACTTCACACATAAATATTTAGGAGAAGAAGATACTTGTTAAGAAGTTACAGTTAAAATTTGATTTTTATTCACCTTTAATTTGAAATATTTAATTCATGAATAGTGAATTCCTAAAGAAGTATTTCAATATGGAGAGACTAAAATGCGATTAAAAAATGCGCTTAAATATACAATCCTGGATCACCAGCTAAATATTTTGTTAGTTTGGATTTTTATTGCATATCATATTGACACTTATTACCCATATTTATTGTATTGTCAATGTTAATGGTACAAATATCTTTCATTTTGTCACCTCGTAAAGTAGCTGGTTGCTTCTAGTTAGCGAAATTCCCAATTCCCAAGTATCCCATAATCCACAACATAACAGTGCTCCTAGTTGCGCGTGCGTCGGTCATTCACTCCGTCAATTAGTTAGAGTACGCCTCAAGTGCCTGTCATGAGGTCTATCTCTCGAATTCATTTAACGTGTACTCAATTCTACTTGCCTTCTTCTCACTGGTGTTTTATGAGTTTTCACACGATGTAAATGATTATTGGAGTCAGAGTAAGCAGCTAAGGAATAGCTGGCTACTTTGTATTGAGTATTCTTTAGTGGTCCTTATAGATATTGTTTTGACGTGATAACGTTTTTAAAATCGTTTTAGTCGGGTGACATGTTCAGAAACTTGTGTCACACCAAAACCTCACGAGCGCGATCGCAGGTATAACGAGAGAGAGACGGACCGATCTCCCGTCTCATCTCGAGCGCTGCCACCAATAAGACGTTATCACGTAAACATCTCGATCGTAAACCTACTTTACAAACAACCAATTTTTTTTAGGTGTTCTCTTGGCAAAGCACTCCTGGTACAGAAAAAGGAGTTATGTGTATGGGCTCGTTTAACAATATTACTAAGAAACAAATTAGTTTGCTGTTAGCCTTGCCTGGACATATACTGGAAATAGAATATTTATTGATTTAGGTATTAACTAAACTGGTAAACATATTTCTGCCAGAACGCCCCTCAGTTATAAGTCATGAAAGAACAAAATAAGTTGACGACCTACTGAATATGCATTTAAACAAAAAAAATAAATCGATCCAGCCGTTTCAGAGGAGTTTGGTTACAAACACTGTGACACGAGAGATTTACAGATGTGTAATGTGTCCCAGTTTTATTTGAACATATTTTTTTATTTGCACTGTTGTATGCTGTTAGTATGTATCTTGACATAATATGTACCTAGTACCTAGTCGTTTATTATCATTTTCCAGACGGAAAATTTATAAGATATTCTTTTTTTAATTTTACAATTTAGATTGAAAACAAAGTTCATCTACACATTGTATTTACAAGTTATATAAGTTTCATAAAATTTCTACATTTAAATAGCTTCTTGTCAGTTCGAATTGTTAAACATAACTCTAAAATGGCATTTCCTCAAAAAATACCATACAGTAGTCCATAAAATAATTCACACAAGCAATATCCCTTTCACAATTTCACAGGAGGCTCAAAGCATTCCTTCAGTGCATGTAACGTAATTAAAAAGTATGCGTTACGCCAATAAGAGTGTGTGCGCGACACATGCGGCCCGTTCACACGATGTACCTAGCGGTTATTGCCATAGATTATACAACAGAACTGTCAACATTATAAGTATCGATTACTGGAGGAAGAAAAATATTCTGTAATCTATACTATAAATATAATATTATAAAGCTGAAGAGTTTGTTTAAAAAAAATTATTTCGGTGATGGATATCGAGGAAGGCTATAGGCTATATTATATAATCATGCTAAGCGAATAGGAGCAGAGCACTGCGGGTAAAGCCGCGGAACACAGCTAGTAAATTATATACTACACACTCTATATATTAAAAAATACCACATTAAAATCCGTTGCGTAGTTTTAAAGATTTAAGCATACATAGGGACATAGGAAGGCACTTACCTCCAACCCAAGATGAAAACTTGTTTAAAAGAAATAAACAATTTTTATTCTTTTTTTTTATAGGGACAGGTAAAGCGACTTTGTTTTATACTATGTAGTAATAACTCTTAAATTTTCTTCTACTTTCTACTTTTTTAACTCTTAACTTAACTTACTGGAATAAGACAAAGATTCTATCACTGTGTGCGCTATCATGTTCTCTAAAGAATGCTCGGAAAACTGTCATTTAGTTGTTTACTAATAATGTGATTGGACGATATTTATTACATTAAAATAATTTTCCTTGTAGGTACATTGTATTTTATATTGCCTATGTAACAAGTATAAATCAATTACAGTGCTTATAATGTATTTTATCTATCTTTCATGTTGCAATAGAGCCATTTTATTTTTGTGTTAAAATATAGTACCTAGATGCAAGAGCGATAATGGATTTTCTTACTACGTGGACGAAACTGCGGTTAGCAGCTCATAGTATAGTAAACTAGATTTCCGCCCGCGGCTTCGCCCGCGTTTTCAAAGGAAAACCCGCATAGTTTCCGTTCCCGTGGGATTTCCGGGATAAAACCTATCCTATGTGTTAATCCAAGTTACCCTCTATATGTGTGCTAAATTTCATTGTAATCGGTTCAGTAGTTTTTACGTGAAAGAGTAACAAACATCCATACATCCATACAAACTTTCGCCTTTATAATAGTACCTAGATGCAAGAGCGATAATGGAATTTCTTACTACGTAGACGAAACTGCGATTAGCAGCTCATAGTATAGTAAATATTGCAGTAAGGAAATAGTAACGTTTTGCTTTTAGACATCTGCCTACTCTTTGTCAAGATCACGGTGCGGTGTATCGAGGTCGCATCTGTGCTTTGAATCACACACCGCTCAGCCCCGCGAGGTGTTGGAAACTAATCTTATAGCACATCTGCTTCTTTCATTGATACACGTCAGTTTTAACAAACATGCACTTTATTACTGTATGACTTGGAATATAACATTGATAAACACTTTTCTGGCAATTAATTATACTTTCACATGGCGTATCACCACATGAGTAGAAAGACGGAACAGAGACTAAGCTTCTTAAGAACGTGCAAAATTGTTACCTATTTTGGTAGGGTTGTCACAATAGGTTAAGACAAATTAAACAAAACTACCTACTACAACCCAACCTGGGTGGGTTGGGTTGTAGTAGGTTGGTATGTACACACTTACAATACATACATACATACTTACAAATGTAGTAGTAAAAACACACCGTGTACAATTCTCTTATTAAAAAAGGACCTAATAAAATAAACGCAAGTAGGTACTTACTTGAAAAAGTAATAATCAAAATAATTACTCACCTATTGTACTCCTTGGGATAGTTGAAGTATGATATATTTTTAGTTTTTCTACTATTATTCATACACACAGTACAATAAACAACCATTTTTGACAATGAAATATTACGTTTTATATTAAAATATTCAAACTTGCAAGTTGCAACTAATAAAACAAACAACGTGCGTAGTATCAACCCTGAGACTGTCCTCTGCCTGTGCAAGCGCAAACCGGTTTTTTCCTAGAATCGCTGCGTACGCGACAAGCGGCCAGAGTCACACACACATGCCCCGCGTACTTGTAGTAGTGCAATCGATTCTCGCGTTTGTTTGAAGCTTAGTCTCTGTTCCGTCTTTCTACTCATGTGGTATCACTGTGTTTTTTTTTCATCCAGATAATGATTACCTACTTAAAATAATGAAAATTCCAGCAGAAATATAGTGGCCACTTGCGTCAGTAGTACCTACATGTTTACATAACAAGAATCATTATATTTTTTGGTTACCGATGACAAAACTTCTTTAAAAAAAATGTGTGCATGTACTAGTGTATACACGTAAGAAGTGAAACTTCTTTATGACCTTATTTTTCAAAAAATAATTTACTATATGCAACTTTACAGAAATACGTTGAATCAAAGATGGCGCGTAACGGAAAAATGTCACGCTTAAAGAAAAAATGTTTCGCTAAATTTTTTTCCAACCCCGATAAAGAAGTTTCACTTCAAAAATATGCAGTTGTAAGTGTAACTGTAAGTTTAAGAATTCATACTAGTCCATTACGATCATACAACTTAGACAATGCATCCATACATGCAAATCTATTCATCCATTTTAAATACATAGCAGATCTTTGTGTGGACCTTGAACACATTGTTTTATTTGGTATTAACGTTAATCTGAACACCGTATACCTACCTACTATTTTTAGCCAGCGCCGTGGTGGGTGACATCACGAACAAGGCAGCTCTGTGTGCCGGCGCCGGCGTGATATGCCTGTGCGATTTTAATTAGTCATTTCGGGAACAGAGTTTTGTATTGAATTAGGAATCATATATTTTGAATAGGTCCACTAAGAGCAAGCAACCTCGTGAAGCAATTGCTGTGATAAGCAGCTCGATTTGGTTGAATTTGGACAGGCCATGCACCAGGCCACCACAGGTAGCTGTAGGTGCCATTGTAGTAATGCTACGTGTAATTTGAAGGTGGCCTAAAGTTGCATGAAGCCAAAAGTACACAACGCATTTAATGGGCCATTATATTATGTCTGTAAAGCAAAAAAAAACCTTTTTGAATCCCGTTTCCACATCTATCGCATTGCAGTATTTCAGTTAATTATAATATCTATAAAAAAAACTGTTATTTCTATAAATAATAAGACAAAACGCAATGAAGTAGAAGAAAAGCCTTTTATATTGACAATAAAAAATGGCTCTACTATAAACTGTTATTCATTGCGATTAGTAAATACATTGAATACATTGAAACAAAAACCTATATTTCTCCAAACCGCAAGATGGACCTATGAATAATCCTCTATTTATGATATAAACAAATAACTAATGTAATTGAACATTTTATTAATAACATTACTAATAAATTCAAAAGTTAAACACAAGGTAAATAATTCTTTGAACCGTGACTCACGGTGTTATTAAAGACAAAACTATGAGTATTCTTGTAAATGCTTACTCATAATATAGAAATGAGTATGCAGGTGGAAACTATTTTTCTGCGTCAAAACCATAATACTCCCACTAGATTTTTACTCGATTTCTCTCGTGTATGTAAACAGTACCACAGACATTTCTTTCTTTAGTAATGCAGATTGATTGCTTTACAGATTGCTTTAGAGGCATGTTTATCTCATCTTAATTTTGATAGTGTGTGTTCACTATATACCTAAGTTAAGGAAAATTAATTGTATTTAGATGCAGCGACATCTATAAATTAAATAAAGAGACAAAAATTGCAAAATATAAATTAAATCTATACCATACTATATATATAAGTTTGTTTATTTGTACGCGCTAATCTTAGGAGGAAATTATTTCCCTGTTAGATAGCCCATTTATCGAGGAAGGCTATATATATATCATCACGCTAAGACCTACAGGAGAAGAGCAATGCGGGTGAAACTGCGGGGAACAGCTAGTTGTGTATAATGTTTATTGTTATAATATTATGTCCATTCGTAGAGTTAAAATAAGGTTAAAATATTATTTTTTTAAATAATTTTTATGCTGTCGATATGATGTTTTCTAGAATAATATCGTCCTTTTTGAATGCAAGATTTATAGCATTCTATTGAAACAGCAATTTAGCAATAAAGTATAGCATAGGATGCGTCCGCCAACGCTTGCCGGCCGGTGGGTGCTGTCATTATTTAGTGTAAGGTGTTTATTTATTACTGTAATGTCCCTGATAACGTATTGGACACCTTTATTCATTATAAGAAATGATTTTTCAAGCCATTCGTATAACTAACAGATAAGCAGAAGATCATACTGAAATGTTGTGGAACCAGTAGATTGCTTGTTGATATATTTGAAATGAATGAATGAATAATTCTTGATATATTTCATCGTATTATAAAATTCTTATTAAAAAAATCATTGCCTATTTAAATATATTAATCATTGGTACATTCATGAGTAATTCAGATTCATGGTTTCCATTCTTCTTGATGATAACAAGTGAAAATAAAAATTGTTCGATAATAGAACTACTGTACCTAGAAGGATAAACATAATATTTTAGTCTTACATGATTTCGATTCTTATTACTCTGTCAAGAGATATACTACCTACTAATTATGTATGTTATGTTGTAATACAAAGCCTTATTATTCTCTGAATAGAAGTTTTTTATCAGATATCGGATAATTTTTACTATTTATACAGTTTCTAATGTATGCAAAGGCCATTGGCCGTTCCAATGAGTTAGAGCAAGTTTGGCATGTGTGTGTTCGAATTAAGCTCGGAACGTTTCTGGAGCGACCAATCAAAGTTTCGGGTCTTTCTCCTTAATCAATTACGGCGTCTTGCAAGCCAAGCAGATGTAGGGTAAATGCACCTATGCTGGTATAGTGGATTTATAATTTAGAAAATAAATTTGGTCATTAAAGTATATACTTATTGGTGTAAGTATGTAATATCATAACAATTAAAGTATGTATTATCAAAAAAATTAGATAAATTTTACAAAAAAAGTTGGTGTTAAGATTCGTCCGTTCAGTTACCTATTTAAAAGACAAGATAATTGAAATTATAACTTTTCTTATGTTTTATCTGAATTTTTTTTTAAATAAATTTTGCTGTATTTAAACGTTTCGTCATACATATAATGCTATAATATAAATTTATTTACTTTATAAATACTTTATTAAATAAATTAGTTACCTCATCATACATACATTACATATACCTGCGGGCTGCGTATAATACATTCAATATATCAATCATTTGATGATAAACGAACAAAGGTCCAGTTTCATTACACCCCCACACGGGCCCCCAGTGCAGCGCAAGGTGCCGTCTGAGACCGCTCGGCCGTGGCTAACGCCAACTATACACCAGATTAATTAAATTCTGAGCTCTCAACTTGAACCGTTACGTTAACTTAACCTGCCCGAGAATTACTTACAGGAATTACTCGGGTCTTAGATAGTTTGCGTTTGATTAAGCTGATTGCTCCGCTTATTGAATGTGTAAGCAATAGTTTCGGAATATGTTAGTTGGAAGTTTTAAAGGCGTTGCATATTATAGATGCGGAAGAGGAATTTACACTTTTTTTCAGTTTTAATGTATTGGCGTAAAGAGAGATGATAAAATAACTTTATTACTTATAAATACATACAAATTTAATTACTATAATCATTTGGTAGTTCACACAGGTACTGCTCTTAGTATATAATAAACAGCTGTTATTTTGATATCTCCTATAGTCACATGATTGTTTCTTTCAAGTATTTAATAAAAATAACAGGATGTTTTGATGTTCGTACAACGCAGCAATATAAAATCAATAATTATAAAGAGATTGAATATTTATAAGTAAATATAGGTACAATATACAGGCGCTGGTCTTCCAAATAGCATAAAACTATTCCAAATACAGCATCGTCAGCGAAGTTAGATCAAACACAGGATAGTTGGTCCGCCGCAGCCGAGCTCCAACTTCCACTTGAGATCTATTTGCGTTCCGAACAGCTAATCCGATCTGTGCCGATATAGGGACAAGCTCTGCATTCTTTATTAGCCTGGCGTTGCGACATTTACCTTGGATTTTGTTATTTTGTTACTAGAAAGAGTTAAATGATTGATTGGTAGAGCTAGAACGTTAGAATGCACATAATCTATATTGTGTGTTTTATGTGATAATATAACTTTTGCATGTTTATGCCAATGAAGTTGATATGGAATATTATTCTTGTAACAATTTTATCCCCAAATAAGGAGCCCGTATCACCTCCAATATTCATTTTCACATAAAAAAAACATGTGAAGGCTCTTCTTCAGAAGAAAACTGTTCAAGATCTTATTATAAACTCTTAAATCTCTTCAAATAAAGCAAAATAATATTATTTTATTTTATAATATCTAATTTGTAAACTAACAAACAAGATTTTACTCTCTTATATTATAAGATGTAGGTAAAACACTTGGTTGTTATGTCTTCTAGTTGAAGGGTCGGGGGTCAAGTTTAGGAAAATCCCAAGGTTTAAACACCTCGTAGTATTCGCCCGCAGCACCCCCCTGTATCGTTGGTTTTACTTTCTATAATTTGTATACAGGCTGCTCTTTAAATATTTTGTATTGAATACATTTTTTGTTTAAATTAAATATTTTTTTTGCAAATTATTGTGTCTGTATCCTAATATTATTTAAATTTAAATTGATTTCTTAACAGAATTTACTGGCACGGGATAGATGGCACATGTAAACTATGTAACAAGGAATTTATAATGTTCATTTTAAAATCACTCTACACAATATTAAGTTCCAAATAAACTCCGAAGCTTACAAACAAGAACTTTAAACTATATATAAATAGATGGTCAAAATTACTCTACAATTATACTTAAACGTATTTTAAAAGTCAAAATATTTTAATAAAACAAAACATTGAACCAAAAAGATCACCCTGTACACAATCCAACAATCAAGAAAGGGGGTTACTTGAAAGTTTAAGCAAATAACCGTCCCCCCGAGGTCCGAGCGACAACAATTTCTTAATAGCCCATAACCAGGCGTACGTGCTGGCACTAATGTCGACTTAACGCTTTATGTACACTTACAAACATGCTGTATATAAGTGTAAGTGTTGGATGATACAAACATACTGTATATAAGTGTATTATGTTTTGATACTTAACATTATGCTAAAAGGTTACGAAAAAGTGTTTTAATCAGAATATTTTGTACATAGTAGGATTTGTGGCAATAAAACAATGGAATCTGAGAACAATATTTTATTTCCCATAGTTTAACAATAGTTTTACATTATAATCACTAAGTAAGATTCAACTTAAACACCTAGTTTTAAGATTATAATATTATGACTTAGTTTCAATTGGCATAAAACATATATTGGCAATAACATAAACAATGTTTTAAATGGTTGTATTGCTGTATTACAAGGATAACATTTTAAAATTTGATATAATACTACACATTTAAATATAAATAAACTACTGCGAAGTATTAGTTAGTAGTAGTGTACCCACATACAATTAAAATATCTTTTTTTTTCACTAGTTAATGTAAAACACAGTATAATATTTTATAATGAAAAAATAACTACTTATGTAACATAAGATATATATATATATATTACACCTAACGACTATACGCTTCAATAGTAACTATTAAAAACAGAAGAACAATACTACCTAATTACTAATCATATTATTTCAAACATATTGTGCTACTAATACATACAGCTATTAGCGACATCACAATCAATTTATCATAAGAATACTATGAATTAAACATCCCCTAAGAGCCTAGTGACGTCATCTCTGGTCACCCTCGGTCGGAAGTCGGCATACGACGGACGGTCACGACAGGTAGCCTGGAAAGAAATGTTTTGTTTTGTGTACACTGTTTATTTATTCACATCACATAGAATTTACTATTATTACAATATTATTATTATATAATATACATTATAATCGAATTCGATAAAGTTATTTTATAAATTAAGACTAACAAATCTCATAAAAATTATAATATATGAAGTTATAAGGATTTTATGCAAGGTTATCGAATAATATTGTAAGAGACATATTTTTATTGTAGGTAATGGTAGAACTAAAACTTATTAACTAATTCATCAGAAGAAAGTTGAGCATAAATGCTCAAATTTCTTCTGGTATTAAAATACCTCGTTGTTTATAATGGTGAAAACGTATTTATTTTATAAAAATTATAAGAACACATAGAGCAGAAAAATAATAACGTTCACCAAGGAATGTAATTTCTCTTTAATTACAAAGATCGAACCCATATCCATGTAGCAAGCTGGTTAGTCAATTGATTCTTGTTCCTTTAAGATTAATATTTTTATCAATATTCTGTTATAAAATTATATTTGTTTCTAAATTATAATTAAAACACTAAATTTCTATCCCAAAAGTGTCTCACTTAAAACTAGAAAGCGCCAGTTAAATTACAATACTTCCCAACTGACTTTCCAGCTAAATTAATTTCACATACCAAAATAGCAGCCTTTAATCCGCGCTCAAGTGTGAATTTGACTAACAAATGCACACACGAAGATGTCCTCTGGCGATCCTTAATTGCTGTCCCGAAAACTGCTCTTAGATCATTTCCTTTACTAGAGGACGTAGGCTGGAGGAGCTCGCGACTGGAACAAGGGATTGTGGACTTTATGCTAACGTGTTACGGTACATTTGTGTGTAAGGCAGGGGTTTGTTTAGGTGGTTTGTAGACGAGTGAATTCAAAATTGCAACATGTTCTTAAAGATTAGTGGCTATAGGTAATAATGACAAAATTAAAGAGAAAATAATAAAAAAGTAAGGTATTACATAGGTATTTATTAAATAAGTTTGGTATGTTAAATGTGGATTCAATAAAACGTAAAATTCACTACATATAACACTTATACGACAGGTATATGAACATGTCAATTCTTAACCCTAGAACTACAACATCCAAATTTAATTAAATGAACCACAACATGGGTCCTGGGTGACCCCAAAATAAAAAAATGATTACTTACAAAATATTAAACTTTAATAAATTTAAACAATTGTTACAAGGTTTTTTGGATATTAATGGAATGTTTAAGGGAAAAAAATTTAGTACAAATCTGAAAATCTAGATACAATAGTGACAAATAGGTAACCTGTGTTGTGCACATATTTTTTTTGGAGCACTTTACACATTTCTCTCTGCCCTTCCTATCTTTGGCTCTAGTGCATAAATAGCAGTGGGAACTTGAAGTTGATCGAGCTTGGGCTACCTGAGCACTGTTTTAGTCATCTACTCCCAAAACATGAAGCATTATCACTTTAAGAAATTGGGGCAAATTTTTGACCTCATCAAGGCAGCGTTTCACGTAGGGCTGTACTAATTGAAGGATTAGGTTTCTTAGAAAGTAGTTCCTTTTCAGTTTACTCCTGCGAATGTTTGCCTTGAGTATTACATAGGAATTTACACCTCCAGCATCAAGCATGCCGTAGTAAAATCTTAGCGGCCACCTTCGTGTTTTTCTTACTGTTCGTCTTAGAATGACTCTCTTTTATGGTTTCAGAAAGTCTGTCAATTTGTGCATTGGTATGCATCACAATAATATCCAATATTTAGTCTGGAAAAAAAAAGCTTCCACGCTTCTAACTCGGTTTTTGCGTCGCGTGCGATACCTTTAGGACCAGGTTGATTTATCACGATGTTTCTACTTGCAGTGCGTGTATTAGGAACAGTGAACGGAGTTCTTCGTCAAGTATAACCATTTTTGCCCATACAGAAATCAGACAGAAGAACATCATCATCATCTGATCCAGATTCAACATCAAACAAATCATCTTCATCGGAGTGTTCATTTTTTGCAGTTTCAGATCCATCTTCGTCCGAAAAGCTGGAGGTTTCACCTTCATATTCCTCCAAAAGTTGCTCAATTTCATTACTTTCAAGGGCTCGTAACGTTGAGGCCATATTGAAAGACTATTCGTGAAATAAACGTGAAATCACACAAAAATAATCACAAAAAAATAGTTTCGATAACCACAACACGGGTCGCGGGCGACCCCAAACTGCTATATCTCCGAACCTAATGGGCGTGGGCACCCCGCCATGCGTCATGGGCCACTGATTACCAATTACGGAAGGTACCTAGATGCACAATGTTGTAGGTGCAAAAATCGCTAAATTAAAATAAAAATACGTGTGCGTGGGGTCACCCATGACCCAATGTTGTGGTTCTAGGGTTAATTTAAGGTAATGTAATTTACTGTTATTTTAACTAAACTATTAAGTTTAAAGTCAACTAAAGCATCGAACGGATTAAACTCAAACTTTACTCTGCTATTAAAATACCTTCTACAAACGTATACTACTGTCCTCTTCCTCAATAGCTATATTCCAATCCGCGCGTTTCACACGCCCCAAACAAGCAGCCTAACACAGTAATTAGTCCGGGGAGATCAGGTCAAAGGGACGGAAGCTGACCGCGCGGCGGGCGCACTTCCTTCGCCAGCGCGAGCGTCTTGTCACTCGGACCTTTACAGCCTGTTTTTGACTTTGTCTTTTGGTATTTGCTTATATTTGTAGAGCTGTAGCTTTGGTTTGGGGATGTTATGTCGCTTTTGTGCATGTAAACGGGTTATGACACGGAATTTAAGTTAGATATGTGAAAATTTGTATTTAGTTTTCATCTCATAAGTCGTATGTTAATTCATTAGTACATAATATGATTGAGCAGTGTTTTATTTCAGTTTGAATTATAAGTATTCTTATACACTAACTCTAGAGATGACTATTCACTATGTATCAGTGAAAAACTTGGAAGAACCTGATCATTCATTTAAAATTTCAGTAGTATTAAATTATAGTTTTCAACAAAGATTTTATTATTTAAACAACAAAATAAAAATAGATATCCTTTTCGTCCTGTCTACCTCTCCATAAGATCTACAAAGTACAAACCAAACATTTCGGACGTAACAAGTCAGGATTTTTAATACCTTGCCCTGGACGTGCATTCTGGAGGCACTCCGCTACCATCGCGTGCCCACATATTTACTACGGATGATACAATCATACTTGTCAGATAGGTCCGTATCGTACCTCTCTCGGGATGGGTGGAGGCAGAGGCCTATGTCGTGCGGTGTTCCACAGGGTTCGGTGCTAGGACCGCTCCTGTGGAACATCGGCTATGACTGGGTTCTGCGTGGTGAGCATCTCCCAGGGGTCGGTGTGTTATGTTACGCCGACGACACGTTGGTGACTGCTCGTGGAAACTGTCTAAGTGAGGCAGCCCAATTGGCGACAGCTGGCGTTGATCTAGTTGTGAATCGTATCCGCCGGCTAGGTCTGAAAGTGGCCTTGGAAAAGACGGAGGCGCTGTGCTTCCATGGCCCCCGTAGGGCACCAGGGGCTGGTTCCTGTGTACAGGTGGGGGGCGTGTCCATAGAGATCAGTCAGACAATGCGCTATCTGGGAATTTTCTTAGACGGTCGTTGGTCTTTTGCGGAGCACTTCCGTCGCCTCGCCCCCCGGCTCACCGGAGCGGCCGGGGCACTGGGAAGCTTGCTCCCCAATCTTCGGGGGCCTGGAGATAGCTGTCGCCGGCTTTACACCGGTGCCATCCGCTCAATGGCCCTGTACGGAGCGCCCATCTGGGCTGATTCTCTTAGCGCCCGGACTAGACCCCTTCTGCGTCGTCCGCAACGGGTCATGGCGCTAAGAATATCGCGGGCATATCGGACTGTCTCTTTTGAAGCAGCCTGCGTACTAGCCGGAACCCCCCCTTGGGAACTTGACGCTGCTGTACTCGCGGACGTGTACCGACGAATTGCTGGGTCCAGGTCTTCGGGGCTGGAACCAAACCCCGAAGAAGTCTCGCGCTGGAGGGCTTCGGCTCGCGAGCGTCTGATGGAGGAATGGGTGCGGCGTCTCGAGAACCCAACTGCAGGTGTAAGGACGGTGGAGGCCATCCGGCCGGTCCTTTTAGAATGGTGCAGCAGACGACATGGGGCTCTCACGTTCCGCTTGACACAGGTACTGTCTGGACACGGGTGTTTCGGACGATACCTGTGTCGAGTCGCGATCCGGGAGCCAACCATGGCCTGCCATTGGTGCCCAAGCGAGGAGGATACAGCGGACCACACGCTGAGTGTGTGTCCTGCGTGGTCCGTGGCTAGACAGCGACTGGTCGCTGCTGTGGGGCCGGATCTCTCGCTCCCGTCCTTGGTTCGCGCCATGGTTGGAGGCTCCAGGTCCTGGCGTGCGGTGGTCGCCTTCTGTGAGGAGGTGATGGTGCGAAAAGAGGAGGCGGAGCGGGTTCGTGAGGGGAACCCTCTCGCGGACCCGATGCGGCGCCGGCGACCCTTTAGGCGCCGACGCCGAGTCGCGGTCGCTAGCGATCGCGACCTGCCTCCCTAGCGAAGGGCTCTGGACGATGGACCGGGGACATGCTCCATCGTCCGGGGCAGTGAGGTGACATGAGACGTGTTCCGCTCATGCCGCCTCGCAGAGGAAGGAGGAGGCGCGCACGCGCGCAGCCGTAGGTGGTAACGGAGGTGGGCCCGTAACCGGGCGTCCGCTGCCAGGGTCGTGGACGATTTCTAAGAGTACCCGCGGCCCCGGCTAACTGCGCGGCTCGACGGAACACAGTGGGGTTTTAGTCGGTAAGAATCCGACATAACCCTTGGCTCCATCCCCGGGGGCCGTGGGTATCTTTCGAAGATTTCCCCACTATAAAAAAAAAAAAAAAAAAAAAAAAAAAAAGGATTTTAAAACACTTCTGAGAACCCTTAAAGCTCTTCCATGGAAGCGGTACCTTTGAGGCTAATAAAATAATATTAAAATAAAGGAGTGCTTCAGGTGAGGGCCCACGCACCACTGAGCAAGACATCAAAGGAATGCTTCAATTACTGGCCTAATTGGCTTGACCGTGCTGCTGGGCGCTAGTTTGGCGCTACACCTTGTTATTAAGAAAAATTGATGATATTATTTGAGGTTGGGGAATTTTAATTAGTTTATGGACTGTGTAGTTTATGGTATTGCATATCATGTACGCATATTGTACTTTCCTTGATACTTATAGATAGTGCACTTTTATATAATATACCAACCAACTGAGACTTTCTAACAGTATTCAAACTTGAAGCTTACGGATATTACATCAATATAAAATTTCGTAAATACAAGTTTAACATTGTTTATCTATTGTAAATGTTACCTAATGCATTTTATTTAGTTTATTACAAAAATCAAAATTTACAGAGGCAAATCAAAATTTACAAATATAGTTTCTGTTTATACTAATTTAAAATGCTAATGCAGCATTTTAGCGCTAGCAAATTAATACGTATTTTTATTAAAATATTAGTATTTGCTAAAGTAAAAAGTTGTTGAGCGTCTGTCGGTGGGCAAGCGGAGTTTGAGTGAGACTTCGCTATGAGATCAAAAGTTTTTAAAACCACGCGGGGAAAGATAAAATTTAGCGATTCGCGACTTTTTCGAAAGCTCCAGGTTCAAAAAAATACTGAATTTTGTTGCGTTTATGAATTTTGTTAGAGTAAATTTGAAAATAATTAGATATATTATAGGAGTAAACTTGTGTGACTATTTTTTTGAATGAGCTAATCTCAAACAATTGTTGGTTCCAATTGAATAATTAGCTTTCAGTCAATCAGTCATTCAGTTCAGTCTATTTACTTATGCTATATAAACTTCGACATAATGCTACGAGTACCTAATACAAGAGGAGCATCAGTGAAAGCTACCAAAAAGAAGAAAACATACTTTCGATTGCAGATGAAACTGCACGGTTCAGCTAACATGCAAGTCATACACCAAAACATAATGCTGAAAGGTGATCGCTTTTCCAAGTAAATATTTAATCGGAAGCTGTTAATGTATTAGTTCCACGGATAGTCACAAGCGAACCCGGCTCCGTAGCTAAGTGGTGTCACGGCGCTTGCCTTCCTTAACACTGACCATGCGAGGAGGACTGTAAACCACTTTGAAAGCTAAGATACATTTTTCATATTACAATTTGAATTTGAATTTTCGTTGCCTTCGTGTATTTTATTATTACAAATACCTAGTGGTTCTATGTCCTTCCATAAGGTTCTACCTATGTTTATTCAAACTAAATAAATGTATCAATTGAGTCAGACGCCATGACTTAAAAAAAAATATTATCTTAATATTACACCACACAAATTATTTAAATTTTCTGAATAAAAAATAGATGTGAAACCGAACTTATTCTATTCCTTAACAAAAATTGCTATATTTGAAAGGTAGCAAAGTATTAAGCTAGCCAAGCTATTATAGCTACCACTGGACGCAAAGTTTCCAATGGTCAAGGGACAAGGGTGGTCCGAATTAATCTTAGGTCGGATTTTAGTAAAGACAAATATGGCGGCCGCTTACTAAATGGGTGGAAATTATTGAATTAAGGGGTACTCTTATGGCTTGTAAGTGCTCTGGGCTTTGGTAAATAGTTGTTTGTTATATCCGAATATGTATAATATATCAGAATTTTTTTATTCGTGTTTTTGAAATAATTTAAATTGAAAATTATTGAAGGATCCTCTTTACATTATGTACTATGGAAACTGTAGGATTCTCATGAGCTTTTGAGCAATGAAGACGACAGCGACAGGAATTGTAAATATAATAGAGCCAAATTGTTGATAATCAAAACATGGCAATATTGTGACAGTATAGGAATAAATATTATGTAATCTTATCTCTTATATATAAAAATGAATCGCAAAATGTGTTGGCAAGCGCATAACTCGAGAACGGCTGAACCGATTTCGATAATCCTTTTTTTAATATATTCCTTAAAGTACGAGGATGGTTTTTATGTAGAGAAAACGTAAATATGTACCACGGGCGAAGCCGGGGCGGACCGCTAGTCTTTATATATAAAAATGAATCGCAAAATGTGTTGGTAAGCGCATAACTCGAGAACGGCTGAACCGATTTCGATAATTCTTTTTTTATTATATTTCTTGAAGTACGAGGATGGTTTTTATGTAGAGAAAACGTAAATATGTACCACGGGCGAAGCCGGGGCGGACCGCTAGTTAATAATAATTATAAGGACAAAAAAATAAAGCTGCACTAACAGCTTTATTTTTTGTAAGTTAAAACTATAATGTGTTATTTCACACCACCACAAGTATACTAAAACTATTCCACTCATGAGATATAAGGCCTTGTTTTACTACATCACCAAGGGGAATACACGTGTCAAAAATGTTTCCACAGCACGTGGATAAAGGAGAATACGTCCAACAAAGGTCACGATACAATGTGTTAACTAAACAAACAGAACCAAGACGTTGAGACAATTTACATGTTGTAATTTTAATTAGGATTCCGCAACGGTCAACAGTTGGACAATGGGCCGGGCTCCACCTAATGTTAATTTAATCCGGCTCGAAGGACCAAACCTAAAAGTTGTGACTTTACGTCTTGTGTTGTTCTTGGCTGTTTGTATTTGGGTACATTGGTGTTGATACGAATAAATTTATCTAAAGGATGTTTTGGAATGTTATCGCCAAAAAATAATTTCGTTTATTTCAGAGACTCATCGCTGCTGGTAAACATTAATTTTTATATAAGTAAACCGAATTTGATTAGATTTTAGCAAATTCAGAGGCTCTACCTCTGTAAGTGTTCATGGGTGGTTGTAATGTTTTACCATCAGGCGACGGGCATAAAAGACAACTAAAAAAATAGCATAGCTTAATACTATCAAAAAAATTTAAAACCAACTTCTATCGGATAACCATTACAACTATAGTGCTACTGAACTGCCTATCAAAACACATAATATACATATTAAATATTTTATTTCAGCAGTCCCCCAGTATGAACAGCACAAAGCCACGTGTTAAGTTTGTATAATTAAGGGGAATAATTCAACGGACCCTTGAGGTCAAGCCAGTGCCGGCTGAACCTGTCGCCAAGACGTTCTCGGTAATGCTTATAAAATTATTCGGATTCGTAGACAACATTCGGTCGTTGTAATGAAAGTAGGTTAAGTTGAGGAGATCTTAAGACCTAAATCAAATTTTCGTTCGATCGTATCGAGGAAGGCTATATTATATCATTGCGCTAATACCAACAGGAGCGGGGCCACACGGGTGAAACCACGAAGCGCAGCTAGTAATCACTGAAATTAAATGTCACAATTTGTAACATTATAAGTTAAACAGAGCCCACAAATATATTGTATTCTTAGCAATTTTTATTATTTTCCATTAGATAATGTCTCCACATGTGCCTAAAAATTGAGAGATATTTTTGGAAAAATACGCGATGTCAGGGAATTTAAAGAGACACACGAAATATGTTTATAAGGAGCAACGTGCCTTGATTTATAACGATCTGTGGGATACCGTCTAATACGCGTTTATTATACTACAAGTTACAAGCGAAAGCGATAAAATGGAATACTCATAAAAAAGCGTGTGTGCTGAGCACACGTGTCAGAAGTGAAACTTATTTGGCTAGATTCAAAGATACCGAAATCGTCGTCTTACTCCATAACGTGATTGTATTGCTATAACACGACCTTACAAAATACTACATTAACTACAAGTTGAGAAACCGTAACAATGAAAACAAAGGTTTGTTAAAAAATAAATGACCTTATATAGAACTGAAAATAAGTTTGTTACCTATATATTAGCTACTATTAAGTATTATGTGCTTATATTATACTATTATTAATTATTATATTACTGGGATTAACAGGTTCTAATTTATATTTCTATAATATATAGCATTGTCATATTAATGATGTGTTGTTTATTTAGTTTCATATTGCTGAGATCTTAATTTCATGTTTAGGTACTTAAAAATCTACATAAGGGAAGATATTACATTATAATAATAATAAAAATATACATTACTTTATTAAACAAGTTTTGTTAAAAACATCATTCGCTTATGTTTTTGTACCACTGTCCCATTTGATTTATCTGCAGAACAGGCTTCAAACTAATAACGAGCGAACTCGCGGGATCATGTATAGTCTCTTGTTTTCACGGATTTGTTGGAAACCTTTTATGTTTTATGTGTTTTGGTTAGCAAGTGAGTTTAGATAATACGAATTGGGATTTTTTGCAAATTTATAGCTAGTACGCATTATAAAATGTGATCTTTGGTGACACTTTTTACCAAAACCAAAATATTTTGTAGAATACAATGGAATGTATAATTATTTTTAAGAATAATATAGGACATTTCGTACAGATTTTCATATTCTTCATATTGTCATGAAAACATTGACGTTGGTACATTAATTTAACAAATTAACAATCTTACTTCATCAATCTGAAACCTTGACCTTATTTATGTATCTGTGTATTTTAAATTACTTTACAAAATATATAAACAAATAGTGTATTAGATACTAATCGCTATTCTTCACAAAAACCCCAAAAGCATTATAAAAAGTGAACCCGAGACCTTTTCCAGCCCTTCCCTCACTGATTATCTTAAGGCGTGACAACTCCACCTTATATATTTTATGGGTCGCGTCTGGTGATGACAAGAAATGAACAGGGAAATTATGCACTTTTAATGTGAAAATAATATAACCTATATACGTACAAACATATTATTTTTGATATGTTTTTATCTATAGATACAGGCTAATATGTACTGGATAGAGATGTGGGTTTCAAATGACAATTTTTTAATCAATTCAGAAATTTTAAGTGCATTGTAAGAAACAAAAAATACATATTAATTCCTAAAATATATTACTTGAAATACATGTAATTTAAGATAATTTAAATGACATCTAATAAATAAACTAGATAGGGATTTAGTTCATTTTCAAACAACAAATTTCGCAAACGACTTTAGTGCAGTTTTAATACCTAGCAAGTAATCTGTCATGTATTTCTGTCGTATATTTAATGAAAATGTTTATCTTTATTTCAAAGTTAATATTTATGTGATAAAACATACCTGATAAAGTCGTATAAATTTGAAAGAAGGCAATTCAGCGGGCACTATATACAAGTTGCAATTGGACCGTGTAAAGGCGTACAAAAACGCGTACAAACCATAAAACCGTAATAGTTGTCAAATATACATTATTTAATACGCAATAAAGTTGAATAAACTACGTATTAAAGAATTAAAAAAGCGGGCGGGAAGCCAATGCACGGGATAAATCTTGGAATTAAGGAGATCGTTCTAAGATGGCGGAGTGTCAAAAATATACCTAGTTGGGAATTAGTATTTGTGACGGTTTTAAAATATTGGTTACTCAGAGTAAAATTACCTTTTCACACGGGTTGATAATAAAATCTGATGTGAATTCAAATGCCAAAATTGGCGGCAAATTATAAATTAGCTAGTATAAAGAAAATTGCGTTGTTTTGTGTAACTCATAAACAGGTAAATCTGATGATCTGCTTAATGAGTTGCGATACATAATAAACGGTTAAGACTACGATAACATAAATAATAACCTTTATTACTTACAAAAAAATATATATTTAGAAATACAGCCAGGGCGGGATTACAAGCGTCATTTCATGATTGCTTCATTAAATCCACAAGTAATTCACATCGAGCGCAACTACGCCATTAAAACCTTCAAGGCAATAAAATTCATGCAGTTTTGACTTTTTTTATAAATAGACGACCGCCAAAATGCAAATGTGCCTCCTGAAACATTATTTGTTAAAATTAAAAAAATGAAACGCGTCGAGGGCAGACAATTGTGATGCAAATCACCTTCCAGAAAGGGAGTGCAAAAAATTGGCGTATGCCGAGAGCTGGCTGCAGATTCTTCTATGTGATGTGATAATTGTAAATTTAAAATATAAATATATAAAATAAGTGTATTTATGTATTAGAAAATAAGTAAAAATTACTGCACTTAAACATGAAGATTGATTATTATTTAAATTGGTTTAAACATAACATGAATCACTATTTTTTACGTTAATGCTTTTCTTCGGGTAAAATTACACTTGCAATTACTCTCATGCTCCAATTGTTTATTTATACTAAACATTAAACCTAATTAATTATTAATTATATAACGGTAATATGCTTTATCATGATCCACCAAAGTAATATAGTTGCTTATAGTTGGTACGTTGATCCGACGATTGCTTTACTGTACTATACCTACTCAGAGCTCGATAACGATTACGCCAGTCAGCTCTCGAACTATAACACAGGAATTTATAATATACTTTTTTATTTGGAGTTAAGTGTTGAGCAGCTATAAGGGGCAAGCAAATGACGCAATACTCCAGCAAAGCGGGTGTCGGCTGAGAAATGAGGTTATTATTTATGTTAATTCTAACACTAAGTGACGTCTTACCTTTAAGGGTTGCCACGTTAGGGTAGCATGCAATAAGCGACTATTAATGTTTGTAATGGTTGGGGGTGTAATGGAAAAATGAGATTATGGTTTCCTGATGCTATGCGTAGGTCTGGAGGTGAGATATGAGTAGAAAATTCGAGAACATTGGAATAGTTTCTTTATATTTGATTGGCTTTAAAAATGGAGTAGGAATGGTATGGATTTGCGGGATTTTGATTCGGATAAAATAATTTAAAAAGTAAGTGAAATATAAAACAAGTAAGTAAATTTAAATTTATAAAGAATAGAAAAAATTCGATCACGAGGCGGGACTCGAACCCGCATCCTCTCGCGCCATTCCGGGGCGGATGCCTGACCAATTCAGCCACTCGTGACCCGCCAGAGCAATCGAATTTATTCTATTCTTTCAGTTTTATGTGTCTAAGGGAATTTATAAAGCATTTGAATGCCATAAAACAATAAATATCAATTTCAAGTAAGTAAATTACGTATTAAATTATACGAAAAACTTTATTCGCATTTATACCTCTAATAATGATTTCGCAATCTTATATCCTGCTATAATTCACTAGGTTTTAAGTCATCTAGGTGGCTAATACCTTAAGACCAAAGTATTGTATTACACACGGATTCTCCTCACAAGCGAATCCACTGTATCAACCCTAAATGGCAACTTTTTCTCAAGTCACCGCGGTAATTGTGGCACTTTACATAATGTCTATTTTAGTGGCGCGAGCATTTTTCAGGCCTCCCTAATGAGGCGCGAACGTTTCGTAATGCAAGGTAACTCATTTGCGCATTTCGGATTTATGGCGACGTTAAGTGTAGTCGATTGACTGTAGCTGTTGGTTGTTAGACATCGATTTTGCCATTTTTGTAATAGTTTTAGCGGTGACGCGGTCGTGATGTTGATGCTATTTTTAGAATTTTAAAGATTTATAAGAAATGTGACTAGATGCGTCTGTTGCTTATTGATTATTAAGTTTTATGTGTATTTACTTGGGTTTCTTATTTAAGAATGCAGGAAGTACTTATTAGAGAATTAATAAATCTATTTTTAATTTTCAACATTTTTATTACGTGTTCTAACCTATAGATACTTTTTGCGATAGTTTGTGGACTTTTCTAGAAAAAATATTCATTAATATTATGTGCTACTTTATGTGTATTATTCAATTTACAATTCATCACTATCTGGCTTCTAGTTAATTTATTATTCTACACAAAACCTACTACATACTACTAAAAATCACACTATTGACCAATTTTTCTATCCCCGTCCTACTTACCCGACCAAGATAATCAAACATACAAAACATCCAGACAGGCTTGTCCTGTCCCGCGGAGCGTTCGTCCCATAAATACCAGTTATGTTTCGTGTGAGACGAATCGCTAATGCGCATTACCAACTTTCCACTTCAGCCTGGATTTATACCCCCACAAATCTACCTTGGCTGAGTTTAAACGAGATCATATTTACAAACTTATGATCTTGTTAATGTGGACTTGGGTAGTATAGTGGTGTTTTTGTTGAAAGGAAAACTGGTGGTATAGTCTGTAGACAGCTGAGATTGTATTGAGTTAGCTACCATATTAAAGTTCAAAATATTTTAACATAATTGAGATAAGATATAATTACTTATTATGTCGTTGAATTTGTGAAAAAGGGCTTTTAAAATAATGATCATCAACTATCTGAATGCCAAACTCTACCAAATTCGGGTCATTCATTATATGATAAGAAGGTAGATAATATTACTATAATAATAATTTATTTATTAATAGAACATCAGAGGTCCACTTGTAAGTAACCTACTTTTTTCCAAAATAGTAGTTGCACAGCTAAGTTGATATATTAAAAGTTCAAAATAACATTATAAACCTGTGTCATCACTAAAGGAAGGTCATAAAATTAATAATTTAAAAACATCCTCAATCACAAGGTGCTATGTTAGTCCGCCATAAAACTCGTGCGCACACCCGGTCCCGTCTGCCAGCTGGCCGCACCTGGCCACATCACAAGACGAACCATAACATTTAATGATCATTTTGCGAATGTTTATTACTTCGGCATTATTCATAAATGGATTATTGTCTGTAAGTTCAGAATAGTTTGAAGTAGTTAGTAGACTTGGTAGAGGTGAAGTTGTGATCTTTCATTTACGTTGTGTGTATTCATATCACTAGGTACATACCTAGTGTTAAACAAAGTCACTACCAGCTGTCTGTTCAGCTTCTGTATATATTCTTCTTTATTTGATTTTTATGCGCTCTTTTAATAGATAGACTAAGAGCAATGTTCGAAATAGTAGATAAGTATTCATTTTTTCTAGATTCAGTCGAAGCGGGCAAAGCCGGGCCTATATACCTACCTACTACAATATCATCATTTAATGAATGTTATTTATTAACACTTCATTGTACATACATAGAATTATTGAACATATAAGTTACACCAACAATATTAAAGATAACTAGACTATCTCCTACCTACGTTATATAAAAGCCAAGAAGCACTTAACAATCAGATAAACAAGTAACTTTTCCATACAATATCAGCGACATTAAGCCTCTCAGAGCATTACATTTATAAGTTTTTGTTTCGCCACCTGCAACAACAGTCGTTACATAAATAATACGAAATGCCGTGTTTACGCGACACGCGTTTTTCACGACATGACAGGCTTTTCGGGTGTATAGATGCTTTCGAATAGTTACATAACGTTTTCTATAATATCAGAGATGAAAGGAGAATATCTATACTAATATTACAAATTATGTATGTATGTATGTATGGCTTTCAGTTTTCACGCATAAACTACTGGACCGATTTCATTGAAATTTAGCACACATATAGAGGGTAACTTGGATTAACACATAGGCTAGGTTTTATCGGAAATCCCACGGGAACGGGAGATACGCAGGTTTTTCTTTGAAAACGCGGGCGAAGCCGTGGGCGGAAAGCTAGTATGGATATAATTTGGTGAAAGGTGTTTATAGTCGCGTAAGCAGGGATTTCAATTAATTTTGAAGTAAAACATAACATAGGTCAAATAAGATTGTAGTTTGAATTTGAGTTAACTCGCTAATACCTAATTATTGATGACTGGGGAGGGCTCTATCTATTAAATACCTATTCGTTTTAAACCAAAAAAGTACCCATGTATTTTTTCTTTTCAGGAATTTATTTACACAAAACCACAACATTAAATTTAAATTATATTCAAATGTTGTGTGACCTTGTAAGGTGACTAATTCCGTGTTGATTTTCAGTCCCCGAACATTGAAATACTTACGGGAATTTAAATAGATAAATAATAAAAAACAGTCTTCATCTTAAAACATTTTCGACATCCAAAACGTCTCAGTTCGACATTTCTTAATGACTCAAATAAACAGAGGTGGTGTTTTTATGACTTCGACATCATTGAATGTACCTTTTGTAATGGTAATAAAATCGCTTTTTCATTGCCATTCGAGTGTAGCGGAAAGATTGCGGGCACTCCTGTAAATATTTATGAAGCGTATTTGTTCAACTTTGCCTTTTTCGTAAAATACTTGTAACCATATGGGTTTTGAAAATAAACAAATTTCTGGGTTCTTGGGTCAGGTCTGTTGAAGGGTTGATTTGTGAAATATTGTAGTTTTTTGCAACCCACAAATCTTTACCTACCTACCTACTTCTACAGAATACAAAAATATGTCTATTCATACGAAAATAAATTAAATTACCCACAGGAACTAGAGAGTGAACTTTTAAATTTTTAATACCTAAATAGATTTAAATCCCTAATAAAATCTCCAATAAAACTTATCTATAACAAAACTAGGAAAACTCTAAGCAAACACATAAATACAGGCTAATAAAGTGTTCTAAGAAAATCACATCTCGTATAAATCTCGTGCAAGAATGCAGAATATTTTTAATCAATACAAATTATGTATCGCCGATACTGCCCCGGGGCGCCAGGGGGATCTATTTCAACTGCACAGTGGGCGAATTTCACAAGAGATTGTTTTAGGAATATTATTTATGGTGATGAATTATTTTTTTAAAGAAGCAATTATTGGAAATAATATGGAGTTTGGTATTGAAAATTATAAATTAGCCAGATAAGTTGAAATAGAAGTTATTAAATCTGTGTTCTGATGGTTTATGAAAGCTGAATTCAGTACATTTATAGTTTTTGCGATCATATTACATTGTTTATATTTTGTCCATAAACTAGAAAATGCATTTTACACATTGAAAAGGACTATTTGAAAGGTAGCAAGTCTTTTTTTATAGAAACTAAAGTGTGGATATTCGATCTGTATTTTTTATAGAAGTTAATGGATTCGTTTTAAAAAAAAATCAATGTATGCGCAATAAACTGAGATCGTTACATCTTCAATGTTTAATTGAACTCTTAACTACCACTTTATAGTTTATACAGATCATTCATACAATATTTAATTAATTTTTATGTCTGAATATAACACAAAACCGCCCACTGTGCGCCGGATACGATGGGATCTCGGGATCTCGGGATAAAGTTAGTTAAGATATTGATTCATCTCCCCTCAGGTAAGTAATGCGAAGTATGTGTGGCTATTCGTAGCTCAATGCGAATTGTTTTGTGTTCATTATACAATGTTTAAGAGTTTGGTGGAAAATTGAAGAACAAGTTTTTGTTTATTAATTGGTTATTATTAGAGGTATATCTATATGGCTTATAAAGCTGAAGAGTTTGTTTGTTTGTTTGTTTGTTTGAACGCGCTAATCTTGGGAACTACTGGTCCAAATTGAAAAATTCTTTCGGTGTTAGATAGCCCATTTATCAAGGAAGGTTATAATAGGCTATACCTACATCATCACGCTAAGACAGATACGCTATTAGATAAATTGTTATTATCGTGAGTAGATTGGTTTATTGTTTACATATTTTGGGATATTTATCAAAAGCGCTTCTGACTAGAACATGAAATAATTGATATCAAGAGTGATATTCTTTCAAAGACTATCTCTATTATTTTTAAAAGAGTTTTCTTTCCTTTATCAGAAGCTATAGTTTTAGGGGCACGACGTTTGTGTTCGCTTATTGCTGGTATATAAAGTAACACAGGATTTAATTTTATTACAATATAATATATTATGATACTCATGAAACAAAACCCTTACTTTGATTTAACTTAGACACCAGGGCCTCGTTAAAGAAAGACAATTGCATTCCAAACAAATTTATAAGTAACGTATTGCATAATTATTTACAAATACAATAGTTTTACCAGCCATGCGACCGCATGCGAGCTAAATGCGTCGGCTAAAACAAAAAGCTCGTACTTGCAGCGGTTTCGGTACAAGTTCCGAGCTTTTTAAGTGTCCAACTCAGTGTGTTGCTGGTAAGCTATGTGGGGTTCCATTTAATTCTATATCGGCTGTTTTTTGTCTATTGGCTATTGGAGTTTTGTTAGATGCGATTCAAGGCAAGTCTGTAGATTTTATAGTTCCTAACTGTCAGTCTTTTCAATTTTATTTTTTTTATTATAAAACTTGTCTCAAAAAGCTCTGGTATGTCTAACTCAGTCTCCCTTTTAAATGTTTTATATCTTAATTTATAAAAGCTATTATATTTAAATGAAGTAATTAATTGAATGCAATTTGAATATAATCAATCATTGTAAAATTCTCAGCATAATATTTTGTTTAATTTAAATATGTACTGGTAAAAATATTTAGGAGAAGACGACTCGCTGCTTATTTTATTCAATACTAGCTGCGCTTCGCGGTTTCACCCGCTCCTTAGTGTAATGATAATGCCTAATTAAAGTCTTCCTAGGTAAATGGGCTATCTAACACCGATATAATTTTTCAAGTCGGACCAGTAGATCCTGAGATTAAACAAACAAACAAACTTTTCAGCTTTATAATATTAGTATCTGGATGTAATCAGGACATAGATAACCTGAGCAAAAATAAAAAATAGCCAACATACCAAATCTAATGAACTAATTAACACAAAGATACGTCCTTCCAAAAACACGAAGCAAATGACCAAGTTGAACTACTTAAAAACTAAATACTTGTATACAAGGCATCGCTTCAGGCATACACAGTACTCAACTAAAACTGTCTCAACTCAAGAACTGATTAAGAGCACACTAAGACACTTAACACTTGAGTAAATAACTTGTATGTATAGGTAAATACCTAGGTAACAAGATCAATGAAGAAATAAAATAAATTATTACAAAGATGAGTCAGTAATATATTTTCAAAGAATAAGCTCATAATAAGCTTCAGAGATAAACATTTATTACTCCGCGATGAAATATGAGGCAAAGTCCCAAGTATATAAGTACATACATACTATGTTTAATTTACATTTTATCTATCAATCAATGATTAATCAACCAACAATCAATTTAAACCTTTATGATACAACTAGCCTTCCAACCGCGGCTTCACCCGCTTTGTCTAAAACATAATAAATTATATACTAAAACCTTCCTCTAGAATCACTCTATCTATTAAAAAAACTGCATCAAAATCTGTTGTGAAGTTTTAAAGATTTAAGCATACAAAGGGACATAGGGACAGAAAAAGCGACTTTGTTTTATACTATGTAGTGATGATACGATGTTAAAATGATAAAGAAAGGTATCTATAAAATAGAGTATATTCTGATTTGTTCTAAATATAATAATAACCATAGAAAAAGTAAGATGCATATAAACGCTGACCCATTTCAAAGTTCCTCTAATGTTTTGTACGTAACGTGTGTGTACTGTGGCGCTAAGTGCATATGTGTGTAAGATTGTTCCGACTGTCCAGTGCTTTCAAGCCTTAGGCGGAGATAATGTAGGTTCTGAAAACAAGTTATAAAAATATATAGATTATGTATTTTTAAATAGTAGGAGAACTTATGGTATTCCAAATGCGACATGTTTGTTGTTATGTAACTATATTACTCCGTAATCAATAAACTACTACTGCATTTAAAAATGAATAGAAATAATGGACTGGATGAGTTATTAGGTAAAATTTTCATTTACAATTAAGTAACAAAGGCAAATTTTCATTTGCCTTTGTTACTTAAATTAATATCTTTCTTCTTACACATATATCTAGATATTAATTTGAACTTTATATTCACGTACCTAATGTACTAAAAAGTCGATAGATTCGTGTATAATTATTATGAACCATACAACTACAACATCATGTAAATTTATCACTTTGTATTTTCTTACAATGGAAATTCGAAACAAAAGTCCCCAATTACATGCAGTTTCTATCACAGGAAATATTCTAACGAGTACCTTCGCCTTTCAAGTGATTCATGAATTTATTAGCGAACTTTCAATAAGGGAGACAATGATTTTAATGTACTTGCAAATACGAACTTTGATACTAAGGGGTCTTATTGTATCCAAGTTTTGGTGAGGTTGTGGTTGACAGTAGAAGGTAACTAATTTTGGAGGTAAGTATGTATGTTGGATGTTTTCGGGTTTTAACTTTTAAACAATACAAGTTATTTAAAGGCTTATGCATGTACAAGGGATCAAACACCCTTTTTGAAAAAATAAGAAAAAAAATGTGTGCTATGACCTTATTTTTCAAAAAATAATTTACTATCTGGGGGCACGGCAGTGCCCCCGCCAAGTCGAGCAAAAAAAAAGCGGCACGGCCGTACCATCCTTTTCTCGAAGCAATTCGGGCCTTTTTCGACCCCCTATAATTCGGTTGTGGATAAAGCAAGAAACCTGAATCTTCAGTAACTAATCCGGCATTGTATAAACACGGAATATTTAAAATTTCAGTCAATTTGAACCAGTAGTTTAAGAATGACAACTTGTTAAAGTTTCTAAATTTTGTCACTCACTGACTCACCGATCATCAAAAGTCCAAGGCACTTCTAGCAGACTTAGAAGCTTCATATTTGGAATACATATAGAGTTTAGTGTCTTAATCATGGGAAAACTTAAATATTTTGTAATTTCGGTCCAGTTTTCCAAATACACCAACTGCATCAATAACTTTGTAATCCCATATAAATATATGGGATTACAAAGTTATTTATGCAGTTGGTGGTTGGTGGTGGTATCAAAAAGAAAGGCTCTACAAAAAGAAGTGAGATCCCATCAAAAACATCCTGTAAAAAACCCAAGTCTCGCAGCTCAGTCTTTCTACCGTCAAAAGTTGTGAGATCCATGTAATACCAAGTCGGTTAATCTATTTAGTGTCTACTTGAAGGACCTTCTGTCTTAAGTTATTACATAAGTTATTATCATGCCAATATTAAAAATATTTAACGTTTTAAACAAATAGATCGACTTGGACATCGCATGAAAACAAAATGAATATTACAATATTATATTAGATTCTTTAGTCTCTCGCGCCTCACGCGATTGAAACTCTCGTTCCTGTTGGTCGCTGGCCCGTCGTGCTGTGTAGTGTGATACATACTAATAATCAAATCAAGCGATGTCCAAGTCGATCTATTTGTTTAAAACGTTAAATATTTTTAATATTGGCATGATAATAACTTATGTAATAACTTAAGACAGAAGGTCCTTCAAGTAGACACTAAATAGATTAACCGACTTGGTATTACATGGATCTCACAACTTTTGACGGTAGAAAGACTGAGCTGCGAGACTTGGGTTTTTTACAGGATGTTTTTGATGGGATATGCAACTTTACAGAAATACGTCGAATCACGCGTGGTAGGGATAAGAAAAAGATGGCGCGTAACGGAATAATGTCACGCGTAACGAAAAAAAATTACACTAAATTTTTTTCCAACCCCGATAAAAAAAGTTGAATATGGAAAATAGTCCAGTCGATATTTCCGTGGTCTACGTATTTACTATTTAGGTCAACATCTCTAGCACACAATAAAAGCAACAGTGGTATGAGTAATTAACACAAGATAATGGCGTAAGACGAAGTTGGAACGTTACCGGCCGGGTATCGCAACTTACACTATAACCGGGAGATTAGCCCGGCCCACCCGGATGTGTGGGTTTGGCCATGCTCAACCGCGTATTTTCTGTTAAGATTATGATTTAGATGTGTATACTACAATGGTCATGTTATCCTCACATTAATATTTTTTTATATCTCAATCGTTTATAAATGAAATAAAAAATATGTTAATCGTTGAAAATCTACGTTGTTGTAGGCACGTCTGATACATATAATAAATGAAGTACGGTTAATGAATAGGTACATGAAACGTACATAGTACATACGTAGAGCATGTGTAAATAAATTATTGCAATATTTCGTAAATGGCTTCACTGTTTTCTTTATATTGTATGCTATTATACCACGCACTGTAAAGACAGGTCTTAGAATTCTAATATGTACTTGCAAAGCTTGAGGGATGTAAGGATTCATTAATTTATCTTTAAATTTCTTAATAAAAAATAAATTAAATTTTACTAAAAATATATTGACGCAATTTCTTAATTAAAATTGAAGACGACTATGAACTAGACCGCGTAAGGTAACAAACAGTAACAGATACGAATTGAATATTAAGATGTAGGGTTCTCAGAACGCGCTCATAAACGTATCTTACCTAAAGTACTTTGATTTATTGTCTACCCTCATACATTTTACAACCTGGAGGGTAGTTTGTTTTGATAATAATAACTAAATATTATTAATAGGAATGTGTATTATGATACTTTTAAAATATAAACATTTGAACTAGGAAATGTAGAGCATTTATTAATATCTCTAAAATATATACAACAACAGAGTCTAACGAATACAAATCCCTAATGATTAAGTTAATGATCTATACAATTAAGTAATAAGAGGGGATTTTTTGTTTTTATTTGTTTCTTGTTTGCGGCGAATTATTCATCCCTAATCCTTTGCTTATCCGAGGGATTAAGACGAGGGAGGTGTTTTCTCTGGCATTTTTCAAGGAACGATATCGGGAACAATGAGTAGGGTGACCAGAGGTAGGATAGGATATTTTAATAGTAGTATTTATTTAGTTTTCATTTTGTAGGATATTTTTTTGAGAATACAATAAGTTATTTGTTTGATATAGTAGTTATAATATGATACGTAGAATTAAACAAATGTTCACTATTATCTGTCTGTGTTGATGAAATTTCATGTCTCTTTACGTCTGGACTTTACAATAAACATTTTTTTTATTGTGAATAGGGAAGCGCTTTACTACAATCTCGCCCGATGTTAAGCTGGGATGTGCTGTAAAGTACGCGCTTCTAATAGGTACCCGTTCACTCTACGCTTGTAGAACCCCGTATTCGTCGGGAACACAGAACCTCTTCTTTAATGTAGTTGGAATCTCATCTTTTATTCGTGGGACATCCCAGATATCCTCAACGTGCGTACATCATCTCGAGAGGCAATATTTCAAGCGGTTGCAATAAAAGAAGTAATTAGTAATGTTTTGTTTACAAGACGCGTCGCGACTCACCAATCTCCGCGGCTAATCGTTGACACCATTGTAATCGTCAAAAGTTTTTGCGCAAAAAATGCTTTAGCGTGGCGACAATTCATTGTTTTTTTGATGGATTGAAAGTGTAATTCGTCAGCGATAAGCAGGATGATTTGGGGGTTTGTAGTTTTGTTTTTGTGTACTTGGTGTTGGTTTTAATTTTACGTACAGTAATTGAATTAGGAATTTTTTAACGATGTAAAGTAATTTCAAGACATTGTTGTAACAATTTTATACTTACTTTATTTACATGGTAAGTGGTAACTATAATGGACAAGATAGGTACTTATAGAAAATCAGTACTCTGGCAGAAGCGGCACATGCTAAATAGCTTTCCCTTATAGTGCAAGACACTTTTCTTACGTTCTCTAGAGTATACGTGTTGGAACTATTTTATTTAATTGTTAAGTCTAATACAACAATTCTTTTTAATCGATAAATTTATTTTATGCATAAAATTATCACTATTATGTTGTACGAATTTCTCCACTCCCTTTTATTAAACACTACATTAAAAAGTGCACACTTAATTGAAACACCGATCTAAAATAACGCAAATTAAATGACCTCATAAAGTCATAAATACACATACGTAGCGACGTCACTGCGCGCTGCGACATCCATAAATTCACAACACTTTGAAAATATCAAATGGAAATTTAACTACCTAATACGGTCTACACTACGCTTTAAAATGTTTATATGGGATTTCAGTGTTGTTTTTATGTTATTGTAGACGAATAAAAACGTCTGCTAGTGTTGTGTTATGAATGCCCTATCAATTTTGTTGGTCACAGATTATTTTTGCAGATGCGGCTCAGATATTTTTTTAGTTCTACATCACCCCATATTAGATAAATAAATCTAACTTAGGTACATAAAAGGATATGATTGAACATCCATGGTTCATTAAAATTACTTACTTAAATTTGTATTACCAATTTGTAATGCATTAAATTGTAGCCGATTTTTTAAACAATCAAAGCTAAGGAGTAAGTATACGTTTTATACACTTTTAGTAAAAACTTCTGTTGAAAGTTAAAAAAATAGGGAAGTATAATTCATAAAGTCATCTCTAAAAATAAACTCGAAAAGAGATGCATAAAATAAATTTGCGATACAAAATTCAAGAAATATCAAATAAAATCTCAGTCACGTACATAATCTATATGGAGTGTCTCTTAGGTTGCATCGAGGCAGTTTGCTTGATATAATGCACATCTCTGTCGTTATTGCTCCAACCTACTTATTTATAATTGTTGTAGCCTCCCTACCCCATACACGACCAGTATAACCTGGACCCCCAAGCTTAGACACTACACACAGTGACAGCTCAACCTGTAGTGGTTGATTCTTGAACCCAGCTATCCAGTGTAACTTGAGCTCTCGTTAAAAAGATTTGTAGGGCTGTGACAGGTCAATGGATAGTGGCGGCTTAGAGCCAGTTAGGTCGGCACGGGTAATTTAGTTTTCTTCCATGGTTGCTGTTAATGCTGCTGTTATTGTTAAGGACGCTGTCACAAATCTGCGTTACTCAAATTTAGGTATCTAACGACGTAACTTTGTTCGCGGCAATATCACGCTCACGTAAACATAGCGCATTCCATTTTATAGACCATCTTTATACTTGATATTATTTTTAATTTTTGATATTATGTATTTTTATTGAAATTGATTCCAGAAGATTACTAGGAACTTTAAAAATTCATTTTGTTACTTTTATTAGTAGGTACGATCCTAATAAGTATGTTAGTATATTCAAACAACTTAAAAAAGTGTGACTATTTTACATCATTATTTCATTGAATAATAATATATGAATTGTATACAATATCAAAGCTTTTTAAGAAATGTAGAATTATTATCATACATATGATGTTACCGGCACTGTATTAAATCCGGCATTGTATACAATTCTTAGTAAATGTATGTTATTCCGAAAAATTGTCGGAATGAAATAAATTATAGGTATTCGTCACATAACACATTACCTAGGATACTCTTAAATCTGAACTTTTCCTACGTAGCAAACACATTTGCAAGTGTGGGTAGTTTTTGGGGTAGCTATTAACCAATATGAGGTCAAAACTAAAATCCAAGATGGCGCCGATGAAAATTTTACATCTTTTCGTCATGGGTGTCATTTTCAAGGTTTTGGAGTAGCTCTTAACAAATATGAGGTCAAAACTAAAATCCAAGATGGCGCCGACGAAAATTTGACTTTTTTCGTGATGGGTGTCATTTTCATGGTTTTTGGGGTAGCTATTAACGAATATGAGGTTAAAACCAAAATCCAAGATGGCGCCGACGAAAATTTGACTTTTTTCGTGATGGGTGTCATTTTCATGGTTTTTGGGGTAGCTATTAACGAATATGAGGTTAAAACCAAAATCCAAGATGGCGCCGACGAAAATTTGACATCTTTTCGTCATAGGTGTAATTTTCTTAATAATAAAGAAGTAAACTAAAATAAAATAACAGATTTTCGTCGGCGCCATCTTGGATTTTATTTTTGACCTCATATTGGTTAATAGCTACCTCAAAAACCATGAAAATGACACCCATGACGAAAAGATGTAAAATTTTCGTCGGCGCCATCTTGGATTTTAGTTTTGACCTCATATTAGTTAATAGCTACCCCAAAAACCATGAAAATGACACCCACGACGAAAAGATGTCAAATTTTCACCGGCGCCATCTTGGATTTTAGTTCTGACCTCATATTGCGTAACATCCACCCCAAAAACCATGAAAATGACACCCATCACGGAAAGATGTAAAATTTTCGTCGGCGCCATCTTGGATTTTATTTTTGACCTCATATTGGTTAATAGCTACCCCAAAAACCATGAAAATGACACCCATGACGAAAAGATGTAAAATTTTCGTCGGCGCCATCTTGGATTTTAGTTTTGACCTCATATTAGTTAATAGCTACCCCAAAAACCATGAAAATGACACCCATGATGAAAAGATGTAAAATTTTCGTCGGCGCCATCTTGGATTTTATTTTTGACCTCATATTGGTTAATAGCTACCCCAAAAACCATGAAAATGACACCCATGACGAAAAGATGGCAAATTTTCGTCGGCGCCATTTTGGATTTAAGTTTTGTCAAATTGCTTTACCCCACCAATCCGTTCAACAACCCATAAAAAAAGAGGATCTCAGTAAACATAATTTTTAAAACATAATTTTAAATTACAAATAACTGGAATATGAAACTTATACAGTTTACTCTTATAAAGTATCAAATATTTCAAATCACGAAAACGACAGTATACGCACAATAATCTTTTTCTAATTCGTTTTTATTTTTGGGACGAGGAGCGATACACCCGTCCTTCCAAGAGCGCTTCTGAGCGCGGTCTGACGACCCGCGAGAGCAAAATGTATGAAGAAATCGACAAGTATTTTTAATTTAGCTTATAATTGAAATAAAATTTTGATTTAGATACAAAAAAATTATCACAATCTATAAAGGACTATATATCCCTCAATAATTTATAGGTAAGAAGATAGATTAGGCTTTTAATTTTCTTAAAAGTGTACCGGTTTAGACCCCATTTTTTTGCATTTTATGCGATCATTGTGCTGGGAAAATCGTATTTCAGTGACAATTTTGTATGACGTCGTACAATTTTTATAAGATGATCGTAGAACTGAATATATTATCTTTAAATTAAGATATCACTTTGTTCTCACGTGTAAGTGCTTTGAGTTAAAATTGTACCGTAAAATAGCGGTTTTTGTTAAAAAACTGTTATAGCACCCTTAACATCGTACACGAATTATAAGCTGTGTTTATGAAAATATTATAAGTTTAAGTGGATTTCATATTTAGCAACTCATAAAAAGGTATTTTACTAAAATAATACTAAGAAATTTTACTCCTTCGTTTGTAAGCGTTCGATTTTACCACTGTATTAGGGAAAGAAATAAGTAGATAAATGAGAAAAACCTTAATAAATAGATATTTCATTATTGAAGAATTGAATTCACTTAAATTAAATCCTAACTATAAGACGAAATTACAATGTCATTCAAAGGTTTAAAATTAAACTGAAAATAATGTAGGTTTAAATAAAAGGTTGTTGCCCTTAATGCAATTCGTCGCAGTCTGTCAGAGCTTTTCTTGTCTCACAGTGTCTCTTTATTCTAAGGTTTTCTAGAAATTTCTTCATAGTAACGAAAAGGAGACGCAAAATGATTAAAGTTTAAAGATAATGCGTTATTTTAAAGTTTGTAATTAATATGACAATGCCTATAGGTAACAATAGGATGGGAAGCAAAAGTCATTTCATCGTAAAAAAAATATTTATTATTGTAATATTATGGCTTTAATTTTATACTGAAAAATATGTAATTCGTATGAACAGGAAAATCTAAAAGCAGGCATTTTGCAGAAGGAAATGAATAGAGAATCGCTTTTGAATATATTTTCTCTTTATTGTAGCGACACCTTAGTCAGGTAGCGCATGTAGCGCAATGAAAAAAGAACTGTATATTTATATATTAGTGTATTAAATTTTCTTATTTTTATTTTCACAGAAGGATAATGTTTCAAGTATTTTCATAATATTTACAGATTTCTGCCATGTTGCCTTGTAGTATTATGTAGAAATAATCTTAACTAGTAGATAATAATATAAACGCAAGCTTCAATAGCTCTCCATTATTATCACTATGCAAGAACAATGTACCAAGCCGACCTTCGTTATAAGGCAATATTAATAAGAGTTCAGCTAAATAAAGCGTAATTTGAAGCCCGACGAATCCACCATTTTATCGAAGTTAGTTTGAACAACCTACGCAATAACCAGCCGCATTAGAGCTGCGGCGAACCGATTAATTTTATTGCCTCGGCTAATTCTATCAAAGAGAGTTCCGTTTTAATAGCGCACAACAAAATAAGACCCTTAAAAACTAATGTTCAGCCTTAAGCCCACAAATACCTCTTTGTGGCTTCGAACGCTTTACTCTTGCCTCGAACCTGCCTTGAAAATTTCTTACTACACTCTGAGCACGATCGAAATCCGACCTTAACAACGGTGAACAGACTTCATTTTAATTTGCAGCCATCCAACTTCTGAAGACGAAGTAAGACGGCGGACAGATTAAAAAGTTGGAGTCGGTCGCGCGATGTCATTGTAAGTAGAAAATGAGTAAAATAAGGCAATACATTTTAATTAGGAGGAAGGGAGCCCTTTATTCCTTACGCGATAACTCGCTCGTCCTCTATTAATTGAATTTCATGTTTAATTAACGCGAACCACGGCTTGATAATCCGTTCTCCGATCACGATTGTTGTGCCTTGATTAAACTTAAATTCAGGAGTTTTTGACTATGGTTATCTTTCTGAGGCGGAATGTTTACCCAGTGTGATCCTCCGGCTTCCAGATCGTTTGTTTTATTTCAATTTATTTTATGTTTAATTGATTCTAAGGCTGTGGAGGTTTCTGTGTTAGGTGAAATGTTTAAAAAGTTATTTTACTTAGTTTTTAGAATAAGTTTGGTTACGGATTTGGTGTTACGGCTTTCATAGTCTATTTTAGTACCTACTAGGTAAGTCTGGTCACATAAAATGCATTACCTAATTTGTTTACGTGATATACGTTTCTTATCTTATACTTAGTTGTGTGTTATTATATTATAACGACTATCTATGTATTTAAGAATGAACAACAAATAAAAATAAAGATAACATTGCTTAGTGGAACCAAGTAAACATTTTAACACAGTATCAAAGTACAGTTACGATCATATAGATGGGCCTAGATGGATTAGAAAAGTGAAAACATATACCAAAAGTCAAAACCCACATAAAAACATTTTTTTTTGTGAAGTCCCATGTCCCCTAGTGGGGTAAGGGGCAGATGCATTATACATCTGTTTCACTGATCGATGTTTCTTTAGGGACAAGTAGGTGATCAGCCTTCTGTGTCCTACCAGACCAAGAATTTTTTTTTCTTCGTCTCCACCGGGAATCGAACCCAGGACCCCTCGGTGTTACGCTCACGCGTCAACCACTGTACCAAGGAGGCGGTCAGAAAAGAAAATTTAATAGTAAGTACTAAAAAGCGGAATTAAATCTATGTTATAAATAAAGACGAAGTTCAGAAACAGGAATTGTAAGTAATAATGGAGTTGAGTTAAATGTGGTGAGATGATCCCACCCTTACAGCGGAGCTTGATTTCCTTGAAGATTAAAAACTTTCACCTTGCTTTATGGCGGGTCTTTGGGGCAGATTTTTGGTAAATACTTGCTTAAGTGTCGGGAAAATTGGGGAATCGGGAGCACGTTTTAATGTATTTTGTTAAGATTTGTATCAAATAAAGGCGATTGAGTTTTTGTAAAAATGTTAATTGTAAATCTATTACGCTTTGTGTTTCATTCTTACTATACAATTTTTTTTTTGGTTTTGCTACAGCGATATATACTTTAATAAGAATATTAGAATTGATTCCTTATGTGCAAATTATAATACTAATAATATACAGAAATTATTTATAGTACCCACGTAGGTTTATAATGTTGTTTTGAGAGAAGAGTTTAGTTTATTCTAGAAAATAGAAAGGCCTAAACAGCACTTTTTTTATTTATAAAATAAAACACCATTTCAGGGGATTTCATCACTCAATAAAATGTCGTGTTTTTTTCTAATCTACAAAGAATCCTAGTATACATTGCATCACGCATGTTTATACAACCCCGGACAAACAGGTCCATTCATCTTGCGTAAAATTTAATGATTTGTTTACATTGTAACTAAAATGATCATTGATTCATACTCAGCTTAAACTACTCGGTGACATTTAACGAGCGATCGAGGAGGAAGTCATTAAAAACGTAGTAAAATTTCAAACGTAAATGGTGTAAATCAGCCAGGCCTGCTGCTGTTATATGTCAGATGGGAAGAGACACAGGCTGTGTGCACAGATTATACATATTTTTTATCTGTCATGTGTCATTTTGCTGAGAAAAAATATGTAATTATACAGTAATGATTACGAAAAATATATTAATTGAATGTATGCTGAGAAAAAATATGTAATTATACAGTAATGATTACGAAAAATATATTAATATATTTAATTAAAAAAAATCAGTTAATCAATATTTCGTGCAAGCTGTTATTTTAGACTGACTTATTTCTCGTTTGAAAGTTAATTATTCTTGACAATGGCAAATAATAATAAGTAATTAAGCTGGCCGCAAAGATATAAAAAAACAGCAGAATTAAAGCAGAAGACGGAAAAAAGGTTTATTATTTGCAGGATGCATAAATAATAGAAAGCCGAATTGAATTTCTACATCATCATTCATCACGCAGTAAATTATTTTATAGTTTAAGACAGTTTAAACACGTTTATAGGAGTTCAATTTTTACAACCTGTTAATTTTCGAAAAATTTGTTTTTGTGCGCTTACGAGAGGAATTAAAACATGAAAGTGGTCTTAAGCTAAAAGGTAATAGGGGTGTTATTTGTTTGCATGCAATTTAATAGCAATTTTATAGAGTAATTAATTTTTAGCTTTACGCAGTTGACGAGATGCATTATGTGTGGTTCTTATTGTATAAGGGTTTGGTTTTTGTTCACTTTTTTAATGTTTTAAGAATGCCTGTGTCTTTCAACTGGTGTACAATAAAGTGTTTTTCATTCATTCAATTTCTGTTGAACTAGATTTTTTTTACAAAGTCGTTTTTTGTTATGCTATAAAAATATTGATCAATATTCTTTGCAACTTCTTTGCAAAGAAGAAAGATTTGAATTTTGATACTTTTAAATATTTGTTAAAGAAATATTGCAAAGCTATATGAAGGATATCAATTATCAACAATTATTTCACTGAATAGAAAGCTAAATAATTCCTGAATCATAATAATTTTGTTTTTTTTTTTTCAGGTGATCCAGGACGACGTGACGTGGTAGTTAAAATTAATAACTATAGTTAAATTTTCTTATAATTCCCTTACCATCTCACGTCTAGGTCAACCCGTAACAGGCCAGCGGGGCCGGACAGACCGACACGCAAATTGTGTACGATTTCATCAGTGATTTATACAGAACCCAGTAATACCGTCTCCAATCAGTGGACAGAGGATACATGGAGACATATTCTTCGTACATAATATTATGTGAAAAATGTAGGTGACTATAATGTGAAGCGTTGAGGTGTGGTGAGGTGTTTAAACAACATAATTTTTTTGCCGGACCAAAGTATTTTCTAAAGTAACAAATTGTGTTGATATAACAATGCACTTATCGTTTAATTAACGAAGTAAAATAAGAGCTGGGTTAGTTTATTTAATTACTGTCGTGTAATAATCTTATATATAAAATTCTCGTGTCACAATGTTAGTCTGCATACTCCTCCGAAACGGGTGGACCGATTCTCATGAAATTTTCTGTGCATATCGGGTAAGTCTGAGAATCGGCCAACATCTATTTTTCATATGTACCACGGGCGAAGCCGGGGCGGGCCGCTAGTAATTTATAAAATAAAAAAATATCAAATTCGGTAAAATGAGAAGAGCAATAAAACGAATAAAACGGTCATAACAAATGGCACAATGGTCGTCATTACATGATATTTGCGTTCAATTTTAGCAACTAGTCCTCCGAGGCTCACGTAATCCGAGCACACTCCACAATCGCCTGTATCCGACGCTGTCTAAGAAAGTGTCCTCTTGGGGGCAATATTTGCCCGCGGCAAGGGTGACCACTCCTTTATCAGTCATCCGATCCGATAGTGACCACTACTCACGCGGGACAGCCAATTTTGCGTACAATATATTATAAATTGCGATCTATTGGACCCCGTCTCTAATTAACCGTTAACGAGTCGGTTTTACTGCCGCAATTTAGGTTATCGCAAGTTTTGAATTGACCACCATAATATGTCATAGTTTTGGATTACGTGGTGTAATGTTTGGTTGAATTACTGTTTTTATTGGGATGCTCATTAAGAACGGCTGGATGTATCACGTTGAATAATGAAGATAACAAGATGCACTAAATTCCAAATTTCATACAATTTATATTGATCTAGGTGAAAATCAATCATATGTCAAGAAATTAAGTTCCATCACTAGAACACCGTACCTATACTCTACTATACCATTTGTTTTTACACGTTTGATATTATGTGTGATAATAGACAGTATAAAAACAGTACAGTGTTTACATGATTTACTAAAAATTGTGTTTAGGAAAAGACGTTAGTGTGAAAATCCAAACAAGTTTTAATTTGAAGTGTTAAATTAAACAATATTCTTTCACGGCAGGAAAGTGTAAACATTATTGCAACATTATTGAAGCCATTGGTCTGCGAACAAAGTAAATTCATGCAAATCGACTTATTTACAAAGAAATCCGGCGTTAAAAACAGCTTTATAATAAAAGGAAAGATTTTTTCCTCCACCTCTCACGGTATTTTCCTCTTAATTTAATCAAATCATGGACTCGTGTATTTTTCTGAGTCATTTATTTTTAATTTTGGCCGATCGTTGAGTGAGGGCTGGTAGCAAACGTTGGGAACTCGTCGTAAACGTGACGAATTTTGTTTTTATGAAATTAGCACGTGAACCGCTTTTTGTATTATTTGATTATAATCAGGCTAGCTTTCCGCCCACGGCTTCGCCCGCTTTGTCTAAAACATAATAAATTATATACCTTCCTCTTGAATCACTCTATCTATTAAAAAAAACGCATCAAAATCCGCTGCGTAGTTTTAAAGATTTAAGCATAACTAGGGACATAGGGACATAGGATATAGGGACAGAGAAAGCGACTTTGTTTTATACTATGTAGTGATGATGTGGCACGCTAAAATGATTCAACTGTGATTTATTTAATAGTTAGATGTTTTATCTGAGGAAGAAAAAAACGAGGTAGTCAATAGTTCAAACTGAATTTGCTCATTTGAGCAAATATGATCAGTCTAGAATTGTGTTCGCAACCATAAAAATAATAATACAATAAATATAATTGAATATTTTATGTTGTTTTTATGGGAGAAATAACATTATTATCAAATGAGGACCTAGAAAAAAAATATTTTTTAAAGTGAAACTTTTATTACATCGTCTCAAACTTTTTGGTCTGTGTAGCGCATGTCGCGTGACGGTCGGCTGCCGAGTAGGTATAAAGCAGTGTTCGGAGTCATTATCGTACAAATACGATAATTTTGTGCCTAAGTTTCACTTTTACCGTGATTTCATAAAACCACACAACATTTTTTTTGAATAATGTTTTTGTCACCTATTTGATGGAATTGTTTTGACCTTTCTTACCTTGTATATTATTTACTTTATTTATAATTATTGACGTGCCAAAGATCACACATGCGTTTGCAACATGCATCGTATAAAAAACATAGTATTTTGTTTCCAACCGTGACCTTGTTTTGATATTTTGATAAAAACCACGGTAAACATATTGTTGTTTACCGTGCAATAATGCAAGACAAAAATACATTTTATTGACCTAATTAAAATATTTTTTTAAATAATCTGCGATATGAAATCTTTCAAGATTTATAACGGTCGTAAATATTATGCTAAATTACTTCTTATCAGTTGAATAATAATCTGTTTAAATTCAATAACCATTAATATAATGTTAAACTTGTTTTGATGATTTACGGAAAAAAATTATCACTTGACAATATTTTTTCTAATTTGCATGCAACTAATTAACGATACCACACAATTTGAAACTACATAATCATAATAATTAAAGACAAATTTACCAAGAACAATAAATTAACTCCCAATATTAATATAATCCTCAGATAACCCCAATACGTCATGCTTAGAGCACCTACAGAGTTAATTGGTCTTAACGACCGACCTGAGCGTCTGATGCTCGTTTTATTATGTGCCAAGTTGAGGGTTAAGTGTTATTATTGCACGAGTATCTTCGCTACATACTACATAGTATTAAGTTGCTGTGGTCTGTCTATCTCTATGTATGCTATGTATCTTTAAAACTACGTAACGGATTTTGATGCGATTTTTTTAGATAGAGTGGACTTTTAAGAATATTTTTTTAGAAGTGGGTATTTATACCCATTAGTTTATTATGTATTATATTAATTTATTATGTAAAAATATTTTACATCAGCATTGCAGCCGTGCAAATCTATACATACATATTATGTTGAGTAAATCTGTATGCATACGAAAGGCACCTTTCACTTCTTATAAGATTTTTTTCTTCTGACTTGAATTTATCAAAGTGATGGTATGGTTTCCGTGGTGTAGCGGTTATCACATCTGCCTAACACGCAGAAGGCCCCCGGTTCGATCCCGGGCGGAAACATACTTTTATTTTTCTTCGTGAGAATCTATTATTATTTTAGAGTAACATTTTAAACAGTTGAACCATTGACGAAAAAAATGAATTTGATTTTTTTTATAATAAAAATTACTTTTTTTATGGCCTTGCCTGCCTTGAATTTCCTTGAACCATTATATACTTGCAAGTGTACACGAGCCCTTACCACTCAAGTGTACGCTCACCCTAATAGTATAAATGTATTCATCCAGTTGGTAAGGTAAGAAAGCGAACTTGCGTCTCCAGCGAGCCGTTGTTGCTTAGCTAACTCAATTACCGGCGACGGGTCCGCGACGCGATAAATGCGTTTTTGGTGAATAAGGTTAAGTTATGAGCGGAAGCGGGGACTTGATTATAATATTACTAGCTTACCGCCCGCGGCTTCGCCCGCTTTGTCTAAAAACTAATGAATTATATACTAAAACCTTCCTCTTGAATCACTCTATCTATTAAAAAAACCGCATCAAAATCCGTTGCGTAGTTTTAAAGATTTAAGCATACAAAGGGACATAGGGAAATAGGGACAGAGAAAGCGACTTTGTTTTATACTATGTAGTGATATTCATCTATAAAATATATTATTTACAAAAAAATGTGGATATTCGGTAGTGTATGAAGACCGACCGTAAACTATGTTCACTACCTTCGCCGTAAACTATGTTCTATAAGTTTGCTATGTCAGGTAATAATAATTAAAAGTTCAATTTCTGTGATTTGAAGTATTTAATAACGACCACATTAACAGTATATAACAAATATTGATAGAATTTCAGTGAACGTTAATACACTTAGTTTAGTGCTGTCACCTAAAGTAATATTATGTGAATAACAATAACAACCCTAACATAGAAATGCAACTTTACATTCAGTATAGTTTTTATTTGCTTTCAAATTCCGCTTTCGCTTATAACCTAGCCCATCATCTATGCGGTCGACATAACTCATACCGCGCACCTCTCCAACTTGTAAACTTTGATATATTACGCGTTTCTCCACCTGAAATGGCCCTGGGATATATAAGTTTCCAAATGTCTAACCCGGCTATTTATCTGCTAAATTGGTAGGTACCCCGAACTATTTAGTTTTGTGAGCCATATTGTATCTAATGAGATTTCAGTCAAATTTGAATAGTATTGATGTTTAATTTTTAGAAGATATTTATGAATTCTTTTTTAAAACTGTGTTTTAATAAGTAATTTACAGAAATGCGTAAGTATTTGAAAACTGATGATGTACCTACAAACGTTTCTTTTGGGACTTGTGTTATACCAGAAATAACATAATACATTTTAAAAAAGCAGAATAAATAATTTTATTATAGTTCATCAAAAAATCGGCACAAACGAAAAACATGGACGTCATTAGTTCACCTAAATCTGCAATCACAGTATATTGTTGTTTTTCCAAAAAAACAAGTCCAACGTAGGTGTTTTCTTGCCCCCTGGTCCGTGACAAACGGACGGACACGATGGTTATCAATACGGCTTATCCGGGATTACCTCTGTATAGTTTTAGGGTTCCGCAAAAAACTGACCGTGATGGTGCATTTTGATCAGGCCTTAATATTTACGGCGCGTGTACACGAGTAGGTAATTTTATGTCGTATTATAGGTAATTTATTCTGTGGTAATTTTGAAGGTATTTATTATTATGATTTTACCTACTTAAGAAAAAATTAAAGGCAAATTAGTGGCTAAAATTTTGTATGAGGAATAACTAAGGTGGCTAGTGTTCGGTGGTCATGGGCGGTTTGATGATATTAAAATATTAAATGTTGAACTCCTAATCGTCATAGAGTCCTATCAAGATTCAACTACTTACCTATAACAAAAACAATTACAATAATGCGTCTGCCCTTACAGCATAAAGGGGGGGGCTATACACTTTATAGATACTTAAGAAAAGAGGGCCTAACACCATTAAAATACAGTTAAATCGGGCGCCTCCTTGTCGCCGTCATGTTAGTTATAGGATAGTAATTAACGATTAGTTGGGCCCACTTTATCGGACATTATGTTGCGTCAGATGGACTGTTCTATCTATTCTATTTCTGGATTCGCTTATTAACTTAGAGCTCATCAGTAAATAATTTCTTACCAGAATCTGCTATGTAACGAAATAGTTAATTATACAGAAACTTGGATGGAAGGATGAAAACATCTTTATGGTCAGTTTCTACAATATCATTATTATTTTTTTGATTAAAATTTATAAATGAAAATTAAGTACACTTAGTGCTATAACGCTATATTATAGTACCTATTGTTTAGATAACGTAAGTTAAAACTGCTTTAATTAGAATTGTGAAAACCATTATCCTTTTTTTTTTTTTTTTTTTGTGTGGTGTCTCTCAATGTTAGCCAGAAGGGCTTCTACATTTTAACGCGGACGCGGGGGTGAACTGAAGGTTCACCCTGGTAGCGACATGCACAAGGGCGTCCCCCCTTGACGGGGACCACGAACCTCGGCTTGAGCTGTCGCTTGAGTGGAGGAGGCCAGAAGGGCCCTAATCGGACGGGTGTGAAAACCATTATCCTTCAGTAAAAATTTAACACGTATTCAATGTATGACCATAAAATGTGGAAATCGCTGAACATTACTTGTCTAATTTTATCATTCATTTGCTCTACGAAAAATTGAATTGATCTGTTCTATCTCCACCGTGCACGATATACCGATGGAACAATTTGTAAAACTTAATATTTATCAGACTGGTCTGGACCAGTCCAAAATATACTTACCAAACATGGTACCCACAAATTTCAAGGCAAACTGTCAACTGTGTCAATATCAAACGCCATTAGCAGGCTCGTAAAAACACACCTCAACACGAACAGTCGTTAAGCCAATTGGTTTTATGACGTCATTAATCACACTGGAATGGACCAATCATATCTAGGTAGCTGGAGACTATTGATTGCTAGCTTTATTGCCGCTTTGACATATTTTATTATTCACATCTGAAAACACAAGCGTCCCTTTGACGAAACATCGTGGGTATGTGAGTAGTACTGTTTTATTTGTTTCACAGATTGGCCTCTGCACAATGTCTATGCCTCTATGCCTCTCTGCACAAAATCTATGTATTTATGCCTAGTTGTTTAAACCGCAGGATTTTTCTCAGCTAAGTATAAATATCGTTTATTTATAATGATCTTACAACAGAAATGTATCATAAGTATTGGCCACCCACCTGAATCTCGAAAAAACTTCATCATTGAAACGTCAATGGTGAAACTCGAGCAGAATCGTAGCTCGTAAATCTGCCGTTCAGCACAAACACCTGTAAGCGCCATGTATAACAGCAATTACCATAAAACAATCACCCGGCTCTGATCAATCTGCCCACATCGCTAATGACTAATTACCCTTGTACAATCTCCACTACAATGTACTAATACATTCCAGAGAGCTTGAGGAAGTGCAAGCGATTCTCAACCTTATTGCATTCCAATACAGGATGGTTCATACGGTCTTCTGGACCTGGTAACGTTATGCTCATTAAATATTTGTCTTCGAGAGTATCTGTGCCAATTTGTAAGCTATTGAGTGCATGGTAAGGGTTATTTTTGCGTGGATGTTTAGTGGGTGCTCGAGGTTGTAGAAAGATATCGGCACATAATGAATTGAGTGGTATTTAGATGTCGTTATGTTTGTTCATGATCTTACTGTGGCTGCATTGTATTCGTTTGCAGATTTTATTTTGATTTTATGGATCTTTCATAACTATCTTCGGAATTGTATCGATGTTGAAATTTATTTTTTAACATTTTTCAAATATTTGTCGGTTCAAATGCATCTGAATTTTATTTTACATGGCGAGATGCTAATTTGTCGATAAATATCGCTACCTACTACCTACTAATGTCGTTTGTTAAGGTAAAAATGCCAGAACTATTTCTAAAAAGTATCAGGAATTGTAGAACTCAACTGCACGCGATAAGAACTCACATTTTTTTTTGATCTGCTAAAAATGATCTGCTAAGTTCACTAACATGATATTTTGATACCCGAGAAAGGACATAGGCTACCTTTTATTGCGAAACATGTACCACGGGCGAAGCCGGGACGGACCACTAGTTTATAATATGAAACAAAATGAATTGAAATATTATGTGTATGTGTAAAATGTGAAATAAGAACAATTATTGTAACATCATAATATTATAATAGTCGCTGTAAGTGCGTAATTTAAAATTATTTCCAATAAGGTAAGACTATAACTTCAAGCACAAAGTGTCTAGAAACTTCCAAGGCAAGAGTGTAGATAATACCATTGGTTATCAATGCATTGATACAGGATCATATAATAATTGCATTAGGCAGGTTTCGTCCTCTAAGTGAGTTACCCGGGCTGTGCTATAGATTGCGACTTGATCAAGTTAGAGATAAGTTAGTGTAACCAAACTTTGATCGATGCTGGCTTTACAGCTTACTGATAAGGATAAACAGCATTTATAAATATTATGTGATAAATAAGTGTTATAATCATAAGTATTGTACGATGGTCGTGTCACGTGTGGGAGTCGATGTGACGAAGATTTAGAAAAAAATATTGTAAATTTAGACACTAAACTTCAATTTTATTTATACTTTGACTTGTTTACTAAATTATATTGCAATTAAGGTACCTTCTGTAAAAATCTGTTACTTTTGTTAATGGGATAAGTAGTAAGTATACGTTTGATGAGGCAATATTTAAAAACTGACCCAATTTTACTACAAACCCATAAAAATTCCACACAGTGATAGTTTACAAAAATAATTAGTAATTACTGCAATACGACATAATATTATCATAATGTAAAATCTTATTATTTACAAAGTAGAGTCTTTAAAAATAAATTTGCATGTATTTCTCAAAAACTCAATCTAAATAATATTATCATCTCCTAAGCTAGCAAAGCAAGCAAAAATTCTAAATAAATAAAACCGGTAAACACAATAAAATACTATATGATCCATATAAAACGTTTCGTTAACCGCACAAATTCAATCCCCACAGAATTACATTCGCTCTAAAAAAGTTATCGGCCATTGAGAAACATTACCGCAATGAATTATGTAGGACTGTTAATCTGTCTGTCTGTCCTCATCTCAATTACTGCTAATTGAATATTAAGATGGCTACGATTGTGCGTAAAATTCCCTAATCATTGGATACTGATAGGTCATTAAATTGGTACAATTATCATTGAATTTGATGGATCTAATTTCAATTAAAAGATGGGGGTTTTCCTTTTTAGGTTTTAATTTTGGTTAATTAATCAAGGGAAGGTTTTAGAGTAGATACATCTACCTGAAGCTGTGATTTTTGGAATCTTATGAACCTATAATAAATGGTATCTATCTGATTCATAATTTTTAATAACGCGATTTAGAATAGTATTTTGTGTTCAAGAAGAAAGCTTCTATGCTTCTAGTTTGATCCTTCGGTCTGGAATATCGAAACAGTGGTTTATCTTATTAAGAAGATCTTTTTCATGCACATTGAAGTCGGTAATTTAAAAGTAACTTTGAGCTTCGAAAATCACGTACCTACTCCCCTAAAGATCCTGCGTTAAATCCAGTTACGTTATCGTCACGATTGATATTATGCAGTTAAGCTTTTGAATATTACTTAAGAACCATACAAAATAAACTATTGAGATACGATTCCAGAGTTAAATAAAACATCGAAACTCCCTCAAAATAGCCCATTTCAATAGCTAAAAGGTAATAAAAGAAATATTGGCAGAACATTCATACATCGCAACAAAGTGGCAATGAAGGAAGACATGTAAAATAATTATTGACGATAAAAATACGATATCGCACCGTACGTCGTAAACGTCGTGTCGTGTGCGATATATTATCGTGATATGAACGTGTGAATTATATTTAATGTGCGCATATTGATTTTAACTCGTTTATCTATGTGATTCCTGATTTATTTGCTTTGACTGTTTTTAAAGTGTGAAAGAAGACGCTTTTTCTCTGCGGTTTCCATCTGAACCTTGAGGAAAAATGCAATTGTTACCTATACTAATATTATTATAAAGCTGAACAGTTTGTTTGTTTGTTCGCGCTAATCTCAGGAACTGGTCCGATTTGATAAATTCTTTCGGTGTTAGATAGCCCATTTATCGAGGAAGGCTATATTATATTATCATCACGCTAAGACTAACAGAAGCGGAGCAATGTGGGTGAAACCGCGGGGCACAGCTAGTGTTAAGTAATTCAAGGTGTAAGGCACAATGAAAACATTAAGCGAACATAAAAATGACCAAAAGCCACTCATATTTTAACTGAGCCAATCAAATAATGAGATCACGTAGTATTTTGTATTCAGATACTTTTATTGTGGCCTTTAAGGTGGATGAATATAAACAGGATTCATAAGGATTATGCGGAGAATGGTCTTCGAGGGGGAGGAGGGGTGAGGCGTGTGGGGAGGGGGGGAATATAGCCTTAATCCCTGGGAACGCGGTGCGATGGAATTGAATTGGTTCTTGTATGTAAATTGTCGCGTGTTAGTAAATAAATATACGGAGCACTGATTTAAAGCAGTCGTTGAAGAACGGGGCACCTTTAAAAAATTGCTTTTTTTCGATTTCGCAGGATTTGGACGGCTTTGGTGGATGGGTAACAACTATAATGTTCGAATCAAGTTTGATTGATTTGGAGTTGGTAGAGTAGATATGCCACTCAATAGTACACATTTTGTTATCATTTTAGATAAATAATTATATAAGTATTAGAAATTACATCTCATATCTAATCTTTCATTACAAATATTTTTATTTTTACTACTTACATGCTGGATGATTCTATTTCCAATTTAATGTTTTTTAATCAATAGAAGAAGTTAAATAAATTATGACGATATAATTATATATAACAATAAAAATGAAATTAAAATTTCCACACTTTTTCTTACATCTTTTTCTTATAAGACAAGCTTTTCATCCACGATTTAGCATAACATATAATGAGTTATAAATACATAAATAGAGCATACACTGGCCGTCCGTTTGTCACAATAATTCGCCGTTTGTATTCATACGGCTGCGACATGACTCCACTTCATCTCTTTATTACGTTTATTGTTGGCTGGAGCTTAAGATATGGACCTTTTGCTACGCTCCGTGTGAGCTAGGCTTTATAAGGCTGATTTGTTTCAAAATTTGATGGGGACGTTAAGTTGTAGTTTTAAGATATGTGGAGATTAAAGATTTGAGTGGGAAGTTTTAATGTAATACTCTACTGTATAATTGACTACTTAAAACTAATGCTATGCTCCCCGATTGCAAGCAGGTTAATATATTATTAACAAAAAGTGTTAACAGAAACAGTTGACTTTACTAACATTTTTCAACGTATTGACAAAAGAATGGTACCTGAACAATGATAATATTGATACTGGCAAATTATTTTAAGACACTTAATATTATGTTTAGACACATAATATGGCTTCACATAAATTGTCTGATTCATGAGCCAGCACGGTCTGTTTAAAAAAACCGTCCCCTGTAAACCTACGTAAACTACTATAGATCATTTTTACTCTCCAACTGAACACACTGTCACTCGTTGTGACCAAACTAGCATAACAAATACCAAAACAATAACATCACGCGCTCAACTTGTCGGTTTGTCCGAAACATCCGGCCTGTCGCCGACAGCGTCCGGGCCAGCGACTGCATAAACTTGTAGGCTTTTTGTTTTAAAGTTATGTTGTTATATACTAGATAAAACTTAACAGGAAGTTCAGGAATATACCGTCTTCAATGTGTCCAAATTTGCGTATAGATGATAGGTATTTAGTACAGAAAAATACGACTCAACTATACGGTTTGTACCAATACAATATATAAATGTATTGCTCTACCTCACAATCAAAACCCATGATTCCTGTTATTCCTGAAGATCTCAAGCATCTATATGCAAATGGTGACAAACAGCCGCCTACGTTTACAAACGCTCAATATATTTTTATGGTTCAGGAAAAGCCGAATTTTTACCACAGCCAAGTGCTATTGGTTACGCGAAATGCAACCTTATTAGTGGGGGAGTAAGGTTGTTGTTTGTGATCGTGGTATTGTAGGTGGTTCCCCGTCAAGATATTGTTTCGTACTTTATGATGTGAATCGGGATTTCACGGCAACTTGGGGCATTCGAGTATTTGCTAGGGTGCACGATTGCATGTAACTCAGGCCTGAGCATTCATATTTTATCGCCTTGTTTATTGCTATTTCATTATGTTTTTTGTTGATTAATTTTGCAACCTGTACGTGTAATGTCGGGATGAAGTTGTTTTGTTGTTTGTGGCTTTTCGCAAATCATATTTAGCAGGTACATTGATAATAGCAGTGTCGAAAGTTTTGATCTAGTAAAATAACTGCTAAAAAAAGTTTCTAAAACTTCTAATGTTACTTATGTTGTCATCTGTTTGTTTAATCTGTCTTTAAATATAATGTTTAAATAATTTGGAAAATCCAAAAGTGCACGCCTCATAATTTTTTTTAATAAATATTTATTAATTATTATTTTTGTTTATTTAATAACAATTAAACCACATCGAATCAGACCCTGAAAAATGAAAGGGTTCTATTCCTGAGCATACTCAAGCGTAAGAGAAAAAAAAAGACTCGATTAGTAAAGTATTTCGGTCGCTATCGTGTTAACAAGAAAAAGGATCCGCACATACAGACACACGGACGTCCAAGACAGAACTTTTTTAAACTGTTTTTTAACTAGTTTAAATAACAAAAATGACATCAAAAATATCATGAACGTTAAAAATAGTGTTTTTTCTTAATATGTGTGTGTATGTATTATCTTACAAGTGCAATGTATGATACATAAAGAAATTTTAAGTTTGAAAAATCAGATGTTTTGCGCGAAGTGTACCACCTCAACGCTTCGCTTATGAGGCGTGCAATAAATATATAATATCAGTGCTATTAAAGTCTTGTAAATAACTTTATCAGTAATTCAGCAGTTACCTACATAATATACAACACAGTATTTAGTAAATACCTATCGACATAGTACACATTAGTGATTACAAATTTCAATAATTATTGAATTATTACATAACGATTTTGAAAGTACTGAAGAATTTCTTCTTAACTCTTTCTCTATATAAAATTGACGCAATAACGTCGTTCGCATATAAAACATCAATAGCAAGGTACATTACAGCAAATGTATGTTATGTATGATAAGTAAGAGTAATGTCAGTGTGTTTATATTGACAACATTCGTCCAGGGCGGGCGGGCGGCGCCCAGCGTCCACTCGTATTTCTTATTTGAAAATATGAAGCAGGGGTTCTCAAAGTGTGAGGTTTATGTAGTTATTTTGTTTCTTGGGTGTAGGATTGATGTAGTAAGAATCAGATAGGCTGATGATGACTTTGATCTTGCAGTTGATTGTTTGTTTCCTATATTTATGTGTCTACTCGTATATTTACGAGTTCTTGTGGTAAATTACTTGTTAGAATGAGAATGGGTATTTCTAATATGTAAACATTTCATGTTGTTTATAATAAAAAAATATTTAGGTTAAAATAAGAACAATATTGAAAAGTTACTCGGACACTCTCATAAAGATTTTTGCAGATTTATTCTTTCGTTAACAGCTCTAAATGCAACAGCTCTTAATATAAATTAAAATTGTAATTTTTTTATTAAATTCACGTTAATTGGCCATAGATATAAGAACAAATAGATACATACATTAATTTTTATAAAAATAAAATATGTATAACCTGGTTCATAAAAGTTTGAGAAGCGCAGTGGAAATCTTCCGTCCATCGCAAATTCTCGTAGCAAAGCATAACACAAAATAAACAAAGTGTTATTGTAGCTTATTTTCATAAGTTAATAGTGGACGGACAACCCCTCTGTTATGAGTTTTTTTATTATGTATGTAAATAGATAACCTGATTGTAGTGAATGCCTAGGTTCGGACTTTGATATAAAAATATTATGTCTCTTATATTTTTATTGAAAGTATTAGAATCTTTTTGGACTAAGTTACTAAGTAATGATAGAGTCGGTTCGATTCACGGAGTCAATTTGATAGTACAGACTATTAATTTATTGTAATGATCAATTCATAAATATGTGATAAGCATCTATCCCTGACACCAGAAAGGAAGCAGAACTTTTTTCGTTTCAATTTATAATATATCAATCAATTTATATGATAAGAACGGATAATATGTATTTATGATTTCAATTTTAACAAATTAAACGTTCAAACATTGTACTGATGGTCTATATTCCAAAATATTTTTTTTTCTCTCAATGTTTACAGAATAAAATTGGAATTGGAATATATTAACATTGATAATTATTAATTTATAAAGAAAAATAAATTGCGTCTCTATATATAGGGTACCCATATATTTATTAGTATATTGTGATTGGAGTAAACAATATTGACACTATTTCATCAGGATTATATGCTCACAAGCAACTTGTACCCACGTCACGTTTCTGGCGTTTTTTGTTTGGAGCTACATAAAATTATATAAATATATAGACGAACATATTATATAGGTCTAGGCTGAAGAGTTATTTTGCATAGAGAAGACGTAGATACTTGGTAATGCTTATGTGTTTGAGAATTTTATTTGTTGTTTTAAACTTTACAAATATTCTATTACGACATGTCATCATCACCATATTCTCTCTATTTATATTTCCCTGCAGGAACACGCATTTTCTAAACCTAAGTGTTGTTATAGATATGGTAGAATATTCTTCTTCAGGTAAAATTGCTTTATAGAACAGGTAATATTTTTAATACTTTTATGTGTTCAATATAATTATTTTATTGTCCAGATCTAAACATTCTCAACTCTACAGCACCAAGGATGTGCTATGCTAATCAAACAATACAATTTTTTGATACGCAAATGTTGCTAACAAATGAATGTCGTCCAAGAGTTGCCAAATGCGGTTAAGATATGTTACTGAGGGCAAGGAATTAACCGAATTGTATGCTTTTTATGGCTATCATATTTCTTACTAGTTATTATTGTCGGCCAGAATAAAGTTATGTTTTAGTAAGGGAGAAACTATTTATGGATGTTTAAATGGAGCAGTGTTTTAGTTATCTAATTGCGGGTTAAATAATAATAATAGAACCATAATGTATAGTCATATTTTTTACTCTTGTCTTCATTTAATAGTTACGGATTTCTTGATTTAAGGGAGGTGATTTAGATTCGTGAATGTTTCATTTATTAAAGTGAAACTTTTATTACATCGTCTCAAACTTTTTGGTCTGTGTAGCGCATGTCGCGTGTATCGCGGCTGCCGGGTAGGTATACCTACTCGGCAGCCGACCGTCACGCGACATGCGCTACACAAAGCAGTGTTCGGAACCGTTCGAACAGTTTCACTTTTACCGTGGTTTCATAAAAACACACAACATTTTTTTAATTTTTTTATCTTATATTTTTACATCAGTCTTTGCCCCGCTTAAATTAGGCTCTTTTCATTTTCTAGTGTCTACTTATCGAACAGGGTTCCTATACATTACAACTTTTAGTCACTTCTTTATATTAATCCTTACATGAACGTACGAGTAACAACGGATGTCATACCTTAACCAATAAATCCGTACATTTATCACAATTCACATAACTTTATAGACGAATGCATAATATTTGAAGCTTAATGTCATTGTCGAATAAAATAGGGGATGCTTGAGATGGGGTGTAAGTGATTTTTACAGTCGCTGCTCACGTCATAACGGGGCAAAGTATCACTGTATCATGTCATTAAATAATGTCATTTGTTGTGTACCGAAATATTAGATTAAATACTAGCGGCCCGCCCCAGCTTCGCCCGATGTACATATGAAAAATAGATGTTGGCCGATTCTCAGACTTACCCGATATGCACAGAAAATTTCATGAGAATCGGTCCACCCGTTTCGGAAGAGTATGCAGACTAACATTGTGACACGAGAATTTTATGTATAAGATTAGAAATAATGCTAAAAAAAAGACAAGTGGTCAATTATTTAAACACTTAAGTGCCTGCCCATGAACTATATTGTATAGATCATAATGATATCGATATACTTACCTACCTATTTTTTGAAGTGAAACTTCTTTACGCGCGTTGAGAGTAAAATTTCAAAGTCGCGTCCGTCCTAATACAGTCACGTCATGGAGTAAGGCGACGATTTTGGTCTATCTATGAATCTTACCGAAAAAGTTTCACTTCCTACACGTGAGCTCGTCACACTCGCTTTTTTTATTTATCTCACACATAATCGAATTCCTTTGCAATAACTAGTCTTAATTTCGTGCGTCTCATCTACATGATAAATTATATTTCCTCATATTAAAATATCATTTCATAGAATATAAAGAAACTACACGTCGTCGGCACCCAGTCACACGGAAGTGTAACAGTCAAATATATCAATCGACGGTGTAAGTGCGGGCAGATAGTTCGCACCTATTAAATGGATGATTGATTGTTATTTGTTTTATTAGGTTTGTTAATATTCTTTTTTGTGTTAGGAAGACCAAAGGGGTTTTACCAAGGCGTAGAGTTGGATAATAATAAAATGCCTGTATTTTGTTCTTTTACAATAAATACTAAGTCGCTCAATAGTTTTCTTTATTCTTATGTCAACCCCAAAATATACACAGCATCGTCTTTCTTATACAATCAGAGCAATAAATATTTAATTAATGTTTATTAATAAAAAAAAATAATGTTTGTTGATAACTTGAGAAACATTTGTTTAAACATGACAATTCAATGTTTATATCGCAAAAAATTAATAAAAAAATAAAATAATCAGATTTCTTTCCCTCGTACTATTTTACGAAGAGCCACGTGACTCCAAGCTCTGACTTATGCTCTCTTCCTTCCGGTTTCACGCCAGGCCTTCCTTTATTTTATTTTCAAATATATTTATTGCATGTACTTATACTTTTTCTACGTTTTTCGACTACCTATATAATATGTTATTTACCAACACGCACTTGAATGACGCAAAGCCTCGTTATCATAAAAATGAGAAAAAAGTCACTAGCTGCATAAAAAGCCACAAACCATTTTCGACAAATAATTTTACAACACCAAAAAACAACCGCATTTAGGTAATTTACTCTATCTTTTCTTAAATTGAGACAATAGTAATACCTGAAAATTATAAATCAAAACCATGCCATAGCTAAAGCCCATACAAAAAAACTCTCTCACACTCACATAGACTAGCTATTTAAAGAATACTCTCTTTTTATACAGTCAGTAATCATTAATTGAAGTCAAAAAGAAGTATTAAACCATTTTCCATTTAAACAAATGTATCTTTAAGTCCGTCCAGCAGGTATTAAATAAATCCGGTGAAATCCAGTTATCACTTACACACGTCGAAACCGCAAAATCGGTGACGGAAAGTTGCCATATGTACGGAATCGCTTGTCGAGCCTTCCGCACTGTTGCCTCTATCCGCTCATTATCCTATACACTCATACCAATCAAAAACCAAACCTATCGCAATTACTTAAAACACAAATTCCCATAACGACCCAATCAGACCACATTAAAACGTACTAATTACTCGTTGAAAACACGACTTTATTGTGTACCAATAGAGACAGCTTTTGCCTATCAATTCGCTCCAGGTGACATTTTGAATTATATTCCATTTACAAAACAATGATCTGACTGGTCAGTATTTACTGGTTTCATATTTGCATTTGAATATCTACCGTATTTCCTTGGTCTAAAGCGTAATTTCAAGCAGCTGTCAAATTTCATTAAACAGGAATTGTTTTTAATTCTTTAAGCGGTGTCATTTGAAACTGGACTCTATGTCATACGTATAGGGTTCATTTTAGATGATGTTTTCGTTAATCTTATTTGTGTATTGTTCGTGTCCGAATGCATGCGGCCGGATGCGAATTAATGCGGATTTTCAGGTGCGCGCCAACACACTGATGTCTGAATGCCGTAGATTGGACAGCTATAGTTATCTTATCTATTTACTAGCTGATAAATACAATACTGTTATTGTGAATAGCTTTTGTGATTAAAAATTTGAGTGGTAATTTGTGCTTAATATTTATATAATTATTCGTACATAATGTTTTATTTAAGCTATTTTATCGTAATGCGAAATTTTCTCCGCAAGTAATAAAGAATGCCTATAAAAAGTTATAGATAAACAGCTTGAACTTTAGGTAATTTTGTCCGAAAAAGATTACATCTTTATAGATTACCTTCGGCAAAACTTACAAAATACCTTCGTAGAAAATTATTTTCTACCCTACATTTTCGGGATAAAAAACCTGCTTCGTCACACTCATTGTGCACCTGCCACTCCAACTGTAATTAATTATTACCTACCCCTCCCCCTTGCCTCCCCCTTACCTTGTGTCATGTCAAGGTAGCGTATTGTTTTGGGAAACGCGGTGTCACCGTGCTTAATCGTAGTTTTAACGGGAGGTTAATCGTTAGCTAAACGAGGGATTAATAAGCGGGTAGTTTAGATGTTTCTTACAATGTATTCTGTAGTATATGAGTTAAAATTTTCTAGATAAATTTTAGCGTTTAATTAATTGAAGTTAAAAAAAAATATGTTTGAATTTAATGTGTCTAAAGAAAATGTTTTATGTTGCAAATTTTGTAGAATATGCTTTAAAATTTAAGTTTTCATCAACTGATATACAATAAATTATTAACATAGAAATTTTGCACCATGGAAGTGATAATTTTTATGCCTTGCTTTCAGATATACCCAACCTGGATACTTCTACATGCATAAAACCATACCAACTATCACATTTCTAGTTTGATTAAGCAAATAGTATAAAATAACTGAACCGTCGTTTAACCGTGGTTCATGTAACCGGCGCTTTAGGTGCGTCATTGATTAACGAGGCAAGTGACGTGTTTATTGTTGCGAACTGCGAGTCATCCAGTCAGTCAGTCAGTCGTGCCACGGAAAGGAGTATATGGATATAGGTAAGATTATAGTTCAGAAATGGGCAAGTAAATAGCCAAATTGAATACATTTATTCGTGGTAAGTGGGAATTATCAGAAGTAAATAGTATTTAAGACTAGGTGCTGGTTACTGATTTGTAAGTACATAACCATTGTGAAGAACTCTAAGCTTATGTATTGTGATGATATACCTACATATTTACGACAACAATAGTTCAATCAGTTGAAAATTATAAAAGAAAAAATTGGTTGTCTGTAAAGTCGGTTTACTGACTATAGTTGAACGTGACAACGTCCGATTGTGCTTCTTTATCGCTCGTTCCGCGCTCTCGCTTGCACTTTAAGTCTTACATGGAACGCCTCAGAGCGAGGTAACGCCGCATGAGTCATGTTTTTTCGTGCGTGCAGCCACGTCAAAAAAGATAGAATCATAGAACGAATATTATTTAGATATAACATCGCGATACTAATAATAATTAAATGAAAATGTAAAATGCTTGAAGTGATTATAAAGTATGACCAATACAAAAATTATGGATTCCCCGATAAATTTGTACGCAGGGCCGCCCGCGCCGTGAAGACATGCTCAATTTAAGAATTCTCTATACTTTTAAAAATGTAAGGTTCACAATAATTATTACACTACTATGAAACTACAAAATAATCATTTTTAGAATGTACAGAGATAGAAGAAGAACCTTTAGTAAAACATTCTGGAAACTTCGAAAAATATTAATTTGTAGTTCGCAAGCACTAACAAAACTTATTACCGCGGTACCAGGCGCGCATGACTGAGCGGATGTCGACTCTGAGCATCTCATTAAAGTTCACCTCGCTGCGGTGGAGTCTTAGGTGAACTGTCAACGTGGCATGATGCCTTGGTAACGTGATAGTTTAGTTTGTTTTGCACATGTTTTCTGACTAGTCGGGTTTTAACCGACTGTGGCAAAAGGAGTATCATGTATAAATAAAATAGTAATATACCTACATGTAAACTTGTTATTCCTTATGTTTATTGTAACTTCATATTGTTCTTAGTTTAAATATTAGCAGGGAATTGTAATTGCAAAGTGAACAGATAAAAAAATTGCAGGTATTACACAATGCATTTAGTGCAAGAAGCTTACCTATATCTTATACACTGGAGATTTCGGTATGAACATTTGACGTGTAACAAGAAAATTGTTGTGTTCTATCACTTTCACACCTAACTTGGTATTGCCACTGTTAATACGAAGTTTTCCCAAGGCTACTATGTATGCTGTAATATTCTGCGCAAAAGGTTAGTTTTTGTACATGAGTTTGTTGATAAATTGCCAACAACGTCATTCAGAAGCATTGTTGGATGAGACAATTATTATTTATGCTAAATAAAATAAGTATCTGAATCAATTATTAAAAAGCGATATTCCCTGATTATGGGTAGTTACCATGATAAAATTGTAGCAACTCTCACTTTGACAATATGGCATAAGTGTCAAAAAAATTGCGTCGCTTCGAATATTTAAGTTAATATTGTTGCGTATTTAATAAATATTTTCCGAATATTAATAATGTATTGCATTGTGAAAAATTGCAGAAGTTTTTGGACACCAAATTCTGGCCTATAATTTCACAGGCAAGTGTATATTAACGTTATTTACAATATTCCTCAATACTCATGCATTTACCTGTTTAGAATCATTTTAATGGCAAAAATCGTCAAATTTATCATCATTTTACTAAGCAATCATGTTAAATAAGTTCTTTTCCTAATACTTTCATCATTTTTCAACAAGTTTTCAACAAAAAAATTTAACAAGTAAGGTAACCATGATGATGGGTTTTTACGGATAGCGACGATAATATATTGCTAAACAATATTATGATGAACATTTAGAACACCATTTTAAAATTTTTTATACTAGTAATGAAACAACACACGACATCGGTATTGCACTCACATATTGTGGTTTGTTCTTTTTTACATTTAAATTTATACTTTTTAACCTAATATTTTTTTGTTTTACGTATTTCAGCTTTCCAAAAATGAAATAAAAAGAAATAAATGGCTGTCCATAGTGCCTATCAAGGGTAAAATTTATCAACATGCCAGAATATGCAGTTTGCATTTTAAGCCTGAGGATTACGGTCCAGAAAAAAAATACCTTTTGAAAAGTGCTATACCTTTTTATTTACCACATTCTTGTTACTGCGTCTCAACTGATAAAGTAATTTTAATTATATGATAATAAACCACCATGAAACCATTAGTAACCGTAAGTACAGCTCCTGAAAGACATACGAATTTCTGAGAACTGTAATATCGTTACCATACATCAACACTAGCGATGCAACTCTCCCTTTGGAATATTGAAAAGTTTTAGACTGAAGCTTGAGTAACCAAAACGATGTTTTAATGCATGTAGCACTCATTTTAATTAAAAAATTGTAGTATGAGATCAAAAGTTATCAAGCGTTATTTAAAACTATCATTCTCTACCAATTAAAATGGTATGTACCTATAGAGATGATAATTATTCATGTAAGTTGACCAGTAATATTATAATATAAATACTGTTAAAAATATATGTCGTTATTATTTATAGACCATGATTTTTAGTTTTTTTTATTTCGAAAAATCCTGAATATACAAACCAGTGTGGTCACCCACAGAAAGAGACAAAAAACAACACTGACGTCATTCAAGGTTATATTTTCTTGTGACAAGTTAATGGTCATAGTGCAATCTCCAGTGTATTAGATATAAGCTTCTTGATTTAGTGTCATATTTCAAGTAGGTAAGCTTTTATACGACAGTAACTCTTTGACCTTTTCATGAGGCAACAAATTTTTAAGATTGCTATAGAAATACCCAACATAAAATCTAATGAAGTAGATGGTAAATTAACTACAACTAAACTCTACATAATTATGAGAGCTTTACTTCAAAAGCTAAGCTAGATTTTTCTCAAGATGACAATTATTTTCACAATAACACATAATTAATAACAATTTAAAGAACATTAGTATGGACCATTGCAAGTTGGCGTAAATTTGTTTGCCTGAAGGTCGGGTAATAGAACATTTGGGCTTCTTGCGAACTATGCGAATTGCGAAACGAGCCGCTCGAATTATGGGGCCAATAAATGGGAGATAATTGATTATTCTTATAACAGTGCAATTTTATCACATCATCTAGACTCTAGATTCTAGAGATACAGATTCTGTACATAAAGGTTTTAAATTTCATGTTTTATACAGACGAGATGACAACAGAGAAGAATTAACTCTCAGCTAGTACTTATGTGTAGTCTACTCGAACTAAAAAGAAAATGTAGCACACTTAATATTTTGTTTAGAAAATACATACGGATTTTATTCTTTCCCTATTATGAAATTTTAAATTAGAAATTAACTTTGATTCTTCGAATGAATTACTAAAAGTATCTACCTCTCGCATTCTAGTCTAGGCAATATTATTATTTTTCTAGGAAAAGAGAACAGCGTCGCATTCCTAATTTTCTTCTAATCCTGAACTTTGCTTGTATAGTTTCTTCCTAACCAAACATTAATCACTATTTCAGCTTGTTCCATAGCCCCACGGGGCTTCTTAATATTAACTTTTGTCAAGGTATTCATCCCGGGGGCTCGGTGTAATGTAACAAAGATATTTACTGAAGCCTGATGCCTTTGTGCTTCCAACTTACGAACGTGGCTCCATTCTTTTGTGTAATGATTAAAATTTATTATGTGATGACCTTTGGACTTTGAACTTGTTTGTGTAGGGAGATACATTTGGAGATACTTTTCAATGTAGTTAATATTACAAGTAGTTTTAGTAGTAAATGTAAGGGTTAGTATTCAATATTTTATTTTTCGAAGCATTGGAATGCTTAACCATGCTATCTGTAGAGTCCAAAATGTGAGATGAATAACAACATGCTAAACGGTGTTTTAAATTTGTTAAAAAGTATTTAATCATTAAGTTCATAGCAAATATAGGTTCAAATTTAATTAATAAGCGCATGATAAGCATCATGCATCCAGAAAACATGAAACCTTGCAAGTAACAGGAATTAATCTTTAGGAATTAATTATGGTGTAAATAAATGATTTATTTATTTATTTAGATTTTTTTTTATGTCAGAGCAAGCAAAGGGGCAGGTGGGCCACCTGATGTTAAGTGGTCACCACCGCCCATAAACACACACACTAGAAGTGTTGCAGGTGCTTTGCCGGCCTTTTATGGACAAATTATACAGATGTATCGTAGATGCATTTTAATTCAGAAGAATTAGAAAGCTTCAGTATCATGCAATATAGCATCCATTTATTTAGTAAAAACGGCAACAATATTATCTCCGAAATAGGGTTGCGCAAGTAGTTATTGCGTACCATTATAAAAACAAAAGCAGTTGAAACTTTAAGCACCATAAAACCTTTTCATTGTCGATGCGTTGCTACGTCTGCCAAGAGCGGCCATTACGTAGATACCTCTGTTTGTACTTGCAAAGAGCCAACATGCTTCTGTAAGGGTGTGTGCCGATGTGTCGGAAAAAAGTGATCAAATGAATTAGAAGTATAAAAAAGAGGAAGGAAAGATGAAAATGACAGCCCTTGTCATTTTCTTCAGCCAAACCGCACGTACACACTGAGCAAGCTGGTGTGCGCAGCAATTTTAATTATATTAGAAAGTATGGACCAACGCCCTATTATATACCTATAATTTACGTAGTATTTTTAAATTATAAAATTTATCAAATCTCAACTTATAGTTTTAATGGTAACACCTATTTCTAGCCGGCAAATATAACCTGTAGATAGTAATTTAAATTTAAAATGTTGTTATGTAAAAATATTTTTCATAACCAATCCTTTCAATGTTTATCTTGTAACGTTACAAGGCGTTACATCACCATGTGCTACCACCCTAAAAAGCTCTTAATTGCGTAGGAAAAGAATCCTTGACATAGAATACGTTTTAAGATTGAATATGTTCTTGGCGAGTTATACAGCTTGGCATTGCGTTAAACAAGCCAATTGTAAGTTTAGATTAAATGTGAACGAATACATGATAGCTGTTTTTAACTGTCCATTCATAAATTATTGGCTTTTTGTTATTCAAACAGCTGAAGAATGGAAATTACCAATGGAAAACTATGCAAGTAGATTGCGTATATTTTTAGGTATTTTCATTCTATCAATTTTAATCGATCTTATATAGCAGGTTTTAATCTATACTAATATTATAAAGCTGAAGAGTTTGTTTGTTTGTTTGAACGCGCTAATCTCGGGAACTACTGGTCCGATTTGAAAAATTATTTCGGTGTTAGAAGGTTCATTTATCGAGTAAGGCTATAGGCTATATATCATCACGCTAAGACTAACAGGAGCTGAGCTACGCGGGTGAAACCGCGGGGCTCAGCTAGTATTAAATAAACATTTGACAATTCTGCATTGTAATAGGAAAACAACGATATTTAAATCACCGCAACATGGAGATCATTATAGCCATAAGTTATTTACACGTTAGAAACAAATTGTCTTAGACTCTTAAACTCAAACTCAAACTCAAACATTCATTTATTCAATTAGACTACTATTTAGTAGCACTTTCGAATCGTCATTACATAGTATTTTTAACATTTACCACCGATTCGGAAAGCAGTATCTATGGAGAAGAATCGGCAAGAAACTCCATAGTTGCTCTTTTAAATAATGTCAATAAATTTACATAATATGTAACTTATATCTACCTAACTACATAATATGCCAAAGAACTGTCCTGTGGTTTTTACGCGACAACCCTCCATGGGTCTTTATCGTCCATATATTCCTGAATACTGTAGTACGCTCTCTGAACTAGTACATTCTTTATGTAAGTTTTAAATTTAGAACTACTAAACTCTTTAATATTGTGAGGAATTCTATTGTATAAGCGTATACCTTGACCCATAAATGAATTTTTAACTTTAGCTAATCGGAAAAATGGCATTTCAATTCTATTCCTGTTCCTTGTGCCATAATCGTGTCTATCTCCTACTCTTGTGTGTAAGTCGGAGCTTTTGTGTACATGCAAAATATTATTAAATATATACTGTGAATTGTGATGGTACAGTAAGGATACCTTAGAGAGTACGATCATCTACTAGCCTGAAAAGAAAATCGAATAGTTAAACAAATGCCAATAATAGTTAAAAAAACAATGATTGCGCTAAAACTTACAATGAAGAGAGAAACAAAACATAATCAAAGATTTCATATCCTAGCTTAAAATATTCCAAATCCCTCAGGTATTCATATCATAGTTACCTATAGAGGTTGAACGATAAATTTTCTATCAAACTTACATTCTGTGCGATATAATATTAACCCGCGGCTTTGTCTGCTCTCAATTGATTGAGCTCGAACAATATCTTGCACGTGTAGACAAGAAGCCGTATTCTGAATATTGTTTGATAATGAACCGAGATTGAAGTGGTATTGAAAGTGAACTATAAATAGAGGTTATTAGGAAAAGTCATGCGGTTTTTGTACATTATTAGGATAGTAGGTCCTGTTACTATCCTAATAATTACCTGCTGGTAAACATAACACTTTTTTAAATTATAAATACACCACGAATATTATTAAACAATTTATTTCTCACGTGTACGATAATTTTAAATGTAAATTGCAACGATTAGGTACTTTATTTATATACCAAAACTGCATTATTTACTAACAGGTAGTTTTTCTACATTCTAAAACGGATTTCATGCTTCAACACACCTTAAAAAGCTTTAAATCATCTTCACAATATTAAAAAACGGCTTTTTAACGAATAAACCAGAATAAGCATCCCATAAATGTACCAAGGGCACAACCCTTTGACTGCACATTCAATTGACAGGCGAGAGGAAAAATCTCACCGCCGTTACAATAGTTATGTGGCTTCGTGAAAACTAATTATTTGTGTGAAATATTTCCATGGGAATAATGAGATAAAAAGGTTGTAAAATTAATAGAAGGATGACACGTTATATTTTAATAGTAGGTATCTAATATTTTGGAGTTTCTTGCCGGTTCTTCTCCGTAGATACTGCTTTCCGAATCGGTGGTAAATTTTAAAATATGTAATGACGTTTCAAAAGTGCTTCTATAAGAAGTCTAATTGAATAAATAAATGTTTGAGTTTTGAGTTTGAGTTTATTTTATGCCATCAAAAACATCCTGTAAAAAACCCAAGTCTCGCAGCTCAGTCTTTCTACCGTCAAAAGTTGTGAGATCCATGTAATACCAAGTCGGTTAATCTATTTAGTGTCTACTTGAAGGACCTTCTGTCTTAAGTTATTACATAAGTTATTATCATGCCAATATTAAAAATATTTAACGTTTTAAACAAATAGATCGACTTGGACATCGCTTGATTTGATTATTAGTATGTATCACGTGGTATCACACTACACAGCACGACGGGCCAGCGACCAACAGGAACGAGAGTTTCAATCGCGTGAGGCGCGAGAGACTAAAGAATCTAATATAATATTGTAATATTCATTTTGTTTTCATGCGATGTCCAAGTCGATCTATTTGTTTAAAACGTTAAATATTTTTAATATTGGCATGATAATAACTTATGTAATAACTTAAGACAGAAGGTCCTTCAAGTAGACACTAAATAGATTAACCGACTTGGTATTACATGGATCTCACAACTTTTGACGGTAGAAAGACTGAGCTGCGAGACTTGGGTTTTTTACAGGATGTTTTTGATGGCATCTCACTTCTTTTTGTAGAGCCTTTCTTTTTGATACCATCTACTCAGTCATAAAGTAAAATAGAGGCCAGTCTGTCTGTAAGGAGGCTAGTCGCGCCAACAATTTATATATTATAACAGATTTAAATTATAATATATTGTTTTATTAGATTTTCATACTTCAAGACATGTCCATGTCCAATCATGTGTTTTTCATTACGTCGACCATTTTACAAGTAATAATGTTGTTCAGTTTCATGGGCTAAACACACCCTTACCCACCCTATACCCCCTCCCTTGCCTCATATGGTAGGTACCTATCTACACCTATTAAATTTATAACCACCACCAACCACCAACTGCATAAATAACTTTGTAATCCCATATATTTATATGGGATTACAAAGTTATTGATGCAGTTGGTGTATTTGGAAAACTGGACCGAAATTACAAAATATTTAAGTTTTCCCATGATTAAGACACTAAACTCTATATGTATTCCAAATATGAAGCTTCTAAGTCTGCTAGAAGTGCCTTGGACTTTTGATGATCGGTGAGTCAGTGAGTGACAAAATTTAGAAACTTTAACAAGTTGTCATTCTTAAACTACTGGTTCAAATTGACTGAAATTTTAAATATTCCGTGTTTATACAATGCCGGATTAGTTACTGAAGATTCAGGTTTCTTGCTTTATCCACAACCGAATTATAGGGGGTCGAAAAAGGCCCGAATTGCTTCGAGAAAAGGATGGTACGGCCGTGCCGCTTTTTTTTTGCTCGACTTGGCGGGGGCACTGCCGTGCCCCCAGATATTCGTGATCGATTTTTTGCTACTAAAAAAATTAGACATTTTGATTTTAAAATGGTTTTACCTGTTACACATTTTTAACATATTCGAAATAACGGAACGTGAGTACTATAAATGACTTTATTAAAATCTATAAGTACATACTATTTACTCGTATTTAAAAGACGAAAAATATTGCTAATTTGTTTTGTATTGATCTAACTCAAAAATTACTCGACCTATGTGAACATACCATTAGAAAATTATATTTTTCCCTATTATGTATATAGGCCAGCCAGGTGAAGCCGGGAGAAGCGAGTAGTCTGTCTATAAATACAAGACATAAACCGCCTTCATTTGTATCGTATAATATCTTATAATATGTTGTTATTTGACATCGCGGTTACATATTTTATTGACCATATAAAAGTCATACGTGTGAGCAAACTCTGCGTGTTTGTTTCAACAAATAGCTAATACAAGTGAATTGCTGGCTTGTTTAGGATGCTGTTTGTAACATGAGAGAAGCGGATTTTGTAAACACTAATACGAGAGCATGCTGTCACAAAGTTTTTGCCAAATTAAATTTTTAAATAATTACCTATTATGAGGGCTGATTTTTCAATCCTTGGTTAATACTTATTAGTCGAATAACGTATTAAACTACCATTTCAAAAATGTATTCTTTTCCTGTATTTGACAGTTTACGGGTGACATTTTTATGTTGTCGTGTAATACTTTATTGGGCGAATAAGTTTTAACCATGGATTGAAAAATCGGCCCTTAATTATTTAAAAATAGTTGTAGGAAATAACAGATATTTTTATACAAATTGTGATTGTATACAAAATTTCTATTCTTTCAGTCCGTTCTTGTTTTATTTCGTCTTTAAGTAAAATCTACTGACTACAAAAAATTCATTCCTCTTGCGATGCATTCATATCAAACGAGCGAATGCTCATTCTAATATCAAATTCTTAGTGTAAACAGGCGTAGCGTACCTGTGTGAATTCGAGTTTTCGTTTACACAGAAAGATCACGAAAGAATGCTCTTGCTCTAGCTCTAGCTCTATGTTGGTTTGATGTAAATGCACTGTTGTTCTTTTTACATTCCAGTTTAATAATATTAATTATCTACTGTGTAAAGTGTACAAACAAAATCAATGTTTTTTTTCTAATTGAATTAGGTATAATATACTTTTTGAGACCATATTTTTTAAAGTGAAACTTTTATTACATCGTCTCAAACTTTTTGGTCTGTGTAGCGCATGTCGCGTGACGGTCGGCTGCCGAGTAGGTATAAAGCAGTGTTCGGAACCGTACGATAATTATCGTACAAATACGATAATTTTGTGCCTAAGTTTCACTTTTACCGTGGTTTCATAAAACCGCACAACATTTTTTTTATTAGACTCATTTATGCATGTCTCTATAAACAATTTTGCAATAAGTACTTACTTTTTGCGATTCTTTTCTTACTTTATCGCTCCGCTCATCAATATGAACATGTCCGCTGCGTGTTCCCGTATAATACGCGTAATAACAATAACATTATGCGTGCGGAGCCGGGGCACATGAATAACTTGATGTTGTATAATGTTACACCGATTCGTATAAAGGTAGGCTATACTATTTTCTATATAATTATGAAGTATTGTTTTAATCAATAATTATAGATGTTCTAGAGAAATTGGTGTTGGAAAAAATGTAGAAATTAGATTTTTAATATCAGTAATTAAAAACCTATAAAATTAATAGCGCATGGTTGTCAGTGAATGTAAACGAGACACGAAAACGAGTTCAAATAGTTTCAGATACTGGGCCATTCATACAAACAAAAATTTATTAGGTACTTTCGCAAACTCTATAAAAGCTTACGAATAATCTGTTAATTCTATTCTAAAAGACCTTACTTATAAAAAGTCTGTGTATAAAAATATCGTATAAGTATTTTAGTCCACTTCATTGTGGTCATTTCACTAATTAAACAGGACGAAGCCGCGGGTAATTACTAAGCTAATATAAGTGAGATTTTATCCAAGTTTTGTCGACACAACATGCGGGTAGTAATTGTTACCTTTCAAAGAGACTATTTAATTTCCAACCCTTTGTACCTAGCAACCTTTGTTTTTATCTTTTATGTTTGTCACTATAACTATAGTTTAGATAAACTAAAGGTTAAATTTTAAACGACCGTTTTATTGGTTTAGAATATGGGTTGGAGCTTTTATTTCCATTGATTATTAAAAGCAAGATTTTCCCGGTTAAACCGGAAAATTTGCCTGTTTATCGATAAATGATTTTCTGTTAAATTTAGACAAAGTTCAGTCGTTTTTCAGACCTCATATAAAAATATGTATTGAAAATTGCAAGTATTTACTAGATATTAGTATTCTATCACTGAAACCTATTGAATAGTAAAAGCTACAATATGAATGATCGTATTTTTAGGGTTCCGTAGCCAAAATGGCAAAAACGGAACCCTTATAGTTTCGTCATGTCCGTCTGTCCGTCTGTCCGTCTGTCCGTCTGTCACAGCCGATTTACTCGGAAACTATAAGTACTACAGTGATGAAATTTGATGGGAATATGTGTTGTATGAACCGCTACAAAAATATGACACTAAATAGTAAAAAAAAGAATTGGGGGTGGGGCCCCCCATACATGTAACTGAGGGATGAAATTTTTTTTTTCGATGTACATACCCGTGTGGGGTATCAATAGAAAGGTCTTTTAAAATGATATAAAGTTTTCTAAAAAACATTTTTCTTAAAGTGAACGGTTTTTGAGATATCAGCTCTCAAAGTCGTAAAAAGTATGTCCCCCCCCCTCTATTTTTATAACTACGGGGTATAAAATTCTAAAAAAAATAGAGGTGATGCATGCTAATTAACTCTTTCAACGATTTTTGGTTTGATCAAAGTATCTCTTATAGTTTTTGAGATAGGTTGATTTAACTGTAATTTATTATATTTGCTGCTACGGAACCCTTTGTGCGCGAGCCCGACTCGCACTTGGCCGGTTTTATTATTTATATGTATGAATATGATACCTACAGAATAATTACATTTTAATAAAGCATCAAAAATTATTCTTCTAATATTTGATAAGACACAACAAATTCGTGTTTAAATAGCCTCCACCAGTTAAAACAGATGTGTTCAAATTAAAGGTAGTTACTTCAATTGGCGTCGTACCTGCGTCTATCACCTAAACTACTCAATTATTCCATGTGGGTCATCCGCACAGAGACGACCATGGAGACTCTGTTAGCGTTCAATTTTAATATAACGAGTGATTTTATTAATACGTTTAAATTTTATGTATTTGCTCATTAATCAGATAATAATGTAAATGTCATTCTTTGTAGTGACATTTTACTGTTTTTTTTTGCAAACATGTGTCTATATTGTGATCTTCACAAAGGTATAAGCTATTATAATGTGACGATATACTGTATACGTTAGTTAAATAATACCTATACAATATACATCCATCAGGTTTTTCTTATTTTCTGTTTTCATATTAAAACTATTTTCTTAATTTTAAATAACTGTTTAAACGAATATAGTGTACCTACGACGTACGTCTTCATTTACAAGAAGAGCAGGCAGCTCCATATAGTTTCTTATTCTCGGTCGTTTATTAACTAAATTGTCGGTTGAGTAAGCGACCACCTGGCGGGCGATCACCTCTTCTCAATTGATGGAATGGAGTCGACATACTGAGCAGGATGGTCATGAAGGTAATTTATCCGTTTTTCCCTTAGGATCTCACGGTTGATAACATTTTTATGTTTCAATGAACTGCTTTATGACAAATTTATTTTTTCAATGATGTAAGCTAAATAAGTATCCCTAGGTATCTATTTGTAGGAATCAAAGTCTATATTAGAATTAACATCAGATAGAGCGTTGATCGTACGGTTTAGAATAGAATAGAATAGAATAGAATAAGAATTTATTCGCAGTAAAAATCAAACACATAAACAAAAAAAAAAAGTTTTCATTTATAGTTTTTAAATTCTAAAGATATTTAAGTATCTAGTGATATTCCAATATTTCATCATGTAATAATTCAGTAAGAAGTTATAGAAATGAACTCAAGAAAATCAATTTGACACCTAATTTAGACCCACAAAAACTGAAGTTAGAAACTCTAACCTTACCTAGATTAAAAACTGAAGTTACCTACATATTGTTTAAAAAACGGTAAAAGCTATTACACGTACTCCTTTAGACATTCAATCCTGTAATTAGCCGGCCAGACCGTTCCAATTTTTATCAGTACATCACAGTATAGCCACCGGTTCCCCGAAGCCCGCATACAGACGGACGGACAATTGAAACTAATAAACACGCTAAGTAATCAAGCGGTTTAGTTTGTGAGAGTATGCGACATTCCAATTTTTGGTCCTTCGAGGAAGATTGGAAAGATTGTGAATTGCGAAAGTCAGGTAAAAATAATTTAATTTACGCAAATATAGTTATGACATTAGCTCTATATTTTTTTATTCGTTATTTATAACGAATAATGGTTAGAATCTAACTAGAATTTCAATTTAGAAAATATCTTAGTCACTTATATCAGACTAGCTTTCCGCCCGCGGCTTCGCCCACGTTTTCAAAGAAAAACTCGCATAGTTCCCGTTCCCGTGGGATTTCCGGGATAAAACGTATGTGTTATTCCAAGGTACCCTCTATATGTATGCTAAATTAAAAGAAAGAGTAACAAGCACACACACACACATACACACATCCTCACAAACTTTCGCATTTATAATAATTATTAGTAAGATAAGACAAGCAAAAACATCCTGTCATCACAAGATTTTTTTTTATTGACACACGTACACTCTTTATTTTGAGCGTATAATATACCTTACATTTTTTGTGACAATCTCGATAAAATCACAAGCAAGTATAACGGTGCAAAAAGTCCATTGACGGGTTAAGTTCGGGACACCTGGAGCGCTTTGTGTGCTGTGGGGATAATGTTACACGTTGAGTGCATACGGGTTAACTCAAGTTACTTGGTTTGCTGTTGGAGTTAGTTTAAGCACGGTGATATAGGTGAAAATATTATAATATGAAAAAAGCATAGGTATAGCATGTACTTAATTAATGGAAAAATATATTTCTGAGATTGTGTACCTACAGTATTTGTACAGTAGGTACAGTTTACAGTACAGTATTAGTATTATAAGAAAAAATGGAAACAACTATAACCGAAATGGTTATGAATTATAAATTTCTCCTGACTTATTCTTATTCCTAAACTGCCTGTAAAACATGTAACTGTAGCGTGAAAAAACAAAATATACCTAAGATCGCTCAAAATGCCTTACTCAGTGAAGAACCGCAAATATACCGTAAATCTGAACCCATAACTCAGCAACTCAAACAATTGAAAATTTATTAATCTGCCCCGTGTACCTCGTAAACAGCCGGGCTTAAGTAATTAACATCATGTGGATGTTTTAATAACTTGCCATCCTCAAAATTGTTTGCACACGTCGTTGTAGGTAATTTTGGGTTAAATTCGTACGTGATCCGCTTTTAAAGGGTTAAGGGATTTCCTGTTTAACGCTGCTAATAGATATTGAAGACCGCTCCGTTTTTGGGAGATTTTAAAATTTTGGCGTACGATTTGCCATTTTTTGTAGTGGTTTAAACTTTAGAGTGTAATTGTGGATGATATATTTTTATTTAAAGCAAGTTTAAAGTACCTTTAGACGTTTTCCGTCCTTTTGCTAGATATAAATGTAAATCAAACTTTGTCTTGGTTTAAATTTAATGAGAATTTTTTGCAAATGTTTTGTATCAAATCTATAAATCTGTTTTATTTGAAACAAGGAACTATCGAAGATTATTATTTGCTCAAAACTCAAAATACTCATTCAAACTGTTAAATTAAAAACCCGTATTATAATATTATAACAGGCATCATTATTGTTCTATAAGGACTTGTTATATTGAACATTAACACATATCCAAATTAAAGACATTATACATAATACATTAGTCATATAATTTCGGTCCAAAACATTAGAAGCCATGGTAGACCAGGGCTAAAGTTATTAGTTTCACCTGAGGGGCCAAGCGATGTATCTAAAGTGTTTACACTTCAAACAATACATTCAAATTATTATGAACCCCTCAGACGAACTCCGATATAATCTAAAACATACCCTGCACCTTTGCGTCAAGACTGAAATTCCTGTGTTCAAAATTTTCATTGTCTTGTTCAGATTAATAGAAGTATATTGACATAAGAGGTAGCTATTACCTTGATATATTAAAGTTCGATGCTCGCATCTCCCTTGAGCATTCTGTTATTGTTATTTAAATGACGAGAACATGCTAGTCATCATTATCATCTTGTTAATGGGTTTGATAGTGGCCTACTTGCGTGTTTCTTGTATTATAAGATTTTGGACATGATGTTTATTATGTGAAAATTCAATACAGCAGTGATAATAGTTTGTATCATTTTAAATTCTAGCCACAATTTACTTAATGTTTATTTTCCGTAATTTTATAACACTAACTAATATTCAGCGTCACGGTTGGTATGAAAAATCACAAAACGCAGTTTTGTTTGTCTTAATAGTTTGTGTTGCCCAAAAAAAAGCTTGTCAAATGAATTTCTTAGGAAAGAAAAAGGAAGACAATCATTATCAAATATGAAACTACCTCATAAAGTATTTCTTCTATAGGCGTAGTATTTTTCTACTATGATGATGATACTTTATTGTTTGTGATACTTTGTACAGTCAAAATATTAATTTTCTAACAGTGAAAATTGTGCTACACGTGTAACTTGGAGGATTTTAAACTGCAAGTTACTAAACTTCAATTTCAAATAGATAAAGAATACAATGTACTAGTTAAACTCAGAGGTGATACATATGAATTTTATAACTGTTTTTACGACCGGCTCGTAAAGTGAACTTGCAAGTTATTGATTTTTTATTGTACTTGTTGTCCCCTTAATGACGTCATATAAGTAAATGATGTCATCTACGGTTTAGTTTCTAACAAAGACGCTTTTAGAAGATATTATGGTGGTAAGGTAAGCTCTTATTTAGTCGTTTGTAAGAAGATGAGTTAGCTTGGAACTACGTTTCAATTATAGTTGAATTGTGATGAGGTTAAATTTTAAAATGTTATAATGAATCATATTTAAATTCATAGAAAGTGTTTCAGAGAAATTAATAACAATATATAATTATAACAAACAATTGGTATATCGACATAAGTACAAAAATTTATTAAAATTGAAAAATTATGCATAATTATGTGCTGCATGGTTTTACCTTCAAATGAAATCCAGGTACCTACATAATCTTTATTTACAAATCTAACATTGTTTTTTTCGTTTCAGTGCAAATTCTGATATATATTTTGCAGGACGTTTTTCACTTTGGTACATTACTCATCAAATTGCTGCCTGAATTTACAAAACATACACGAACAAGGGACATAATTGAATTACTTTTCAATTCTATAAAACTGATATGTATCCTTAGTATTAATCAGTGTAGGGTAACAAGATTTCCAGCACGTAATGGGATGGTCTCAGCGGGACATTGGACACTTTATTAGATTGTCGCCCTAACCTGCGATGTAGATGAAAAATAAATGAAAGAGTTATATATTATGAGGGACGATACAATGCTGTTTTTATCTGTGCCACGTGACCTTGCTAATGGATGTGGTATTGAATTATAATCTTAATCTGTTTGCTATTGTAAAGGTAATGGACTAATCTTGTTAGGGGCAATGGAGGCTTTAAGAAGTTGGTAAAATGTATAAAGTACTATAATACCGAAAGTTCGGATATCGTCGGATAATAAATATAGAAAGGAATGATTCAAAAATGTTAGCTGTGAAGCGGTCATTACTTGAAAATATTATCATCTAGGCAATATTGAAATATTAGCCGTTATTTATCCACATTAAAAGACGTGAAAGAGGAATATTTGAACTACAGACGTAATTTAGACAAGGCGGACAAATAAAACAATCACAAAAAATAGGTAGAGAATTCCGGGAGACTTGCATAAATTTAATAGCATTAAAGGTCTCAGAAGAAATTCACATTAAAAATTTCGGTAAAAGCCTTATGTTATCCAAACACGTTACATCATAAATACACTTAAAAAAAATCTAACAAACGCTGGGATAAAGTTGCACCATCATTACACTCCCGAGTATCAAACAAAGCGCACCATGACCGGAATACAGCCGTTACATTCAAACTTACCTCGTCTCCCCCGCCATTACTCATTCCAATGATTTTTAGCCCGTGTGACACATTCTTTGATTTACAACGCGCGAACAATGAACTAGCCACGCTTATGAAAACCGTGGGTGACTGTTGCTTTTTGTTTCGCTTCGTAATTATTGGTGTCGCATATGGCTTGCTTTACGGGTTTTGTAACCGGTAAACTATTTTGTAATTTTATGAACATGGAACGGATTTTGAACGTAGTTTGTGTAATGTGCTTTAGATGGACATGCGTTCTAACGCGTACGTTTTATATTCACCTTGATCATTCTGTAAGACTAATAATTATTGTACTTTAATTTTAGGTTTATGCATTGAACCAATTTATTTTTAATCGAATTAATCTTGCTCAACTATTGATCGGGTACTTAGTTTTGTAGTTTCACACACACATTTTTTAAGTTAAGGGTAAGTGTATAGGATATGGGATGCCGATTAATTGCTTAATATTATATTCACAGAACAACCATGAATTCCCTGAAATATTATAGATGCATATTCCCTCTCGCGTGTTTTCAATCACCACCACGTCATCTAAACAAAATTTATCTCACGAAAATAAAAGGGTATTCTGATCATTACGTTCGCGACATTGACTCTCAGTCGCCAATAAAAACACGCCAGACCTCCTGCTTAGATGTTTATTTTGTCACACGAGCACCCCTTGGCAAGGTATTATAATTAAGCTCATTTGTTATTTCTGCTGCAGCCGGCGCGGCGGTGCGCAGGCGCTATAAGCCCTCCTGTATAGGTGCGTCGTTAAAGCGGGTTTTTTGATGCGCACGCGACTTCAGCCCGCATTATCTTTTTATCGTCGCAACCCCAGCGCGGATTATGAATGCAGGGGTGTGTAACCTTTTCGTTTTTAAGGAAATTACATTTAATGTTGCTGCAACCGATTCTCAATATGATAATCTAGTTAGTCTAGAAATATATCATTGTATGACATGTTTCTAGAATCTAGACTAACGATTTTGTATTTTTATGATAAGATATAATACATAAATATGAAATCATGTTAAGATAATATATTTTTTTACATTTACACGCGAACGGATGATTTTTTTTATTACATAATATTTTATAGTATTTTCTTTACGTATCGTATGCATCGTTATTTATCCTACAATGGAGATTTTTAGTACAATTCAGGTGAGGAACATTCGAATGATTTCACACCACACTTGGCGATCCCAGCATCCACCAAAGGTCCCCTACCCCTGGCTAGGTGAACAATACTAGCGCGTGTCACCCGTGTGTCGGCGAGCAAATATTGCATTACGTCCCCCGTCACGTGACGTCACGAGTCCATTGTTGTCCCCCGCGCTTGGTCACCCCACTGTAGAGTTGCATTGATTTTGGATTCCTGATAGGTAACCGTTGGTGAACTTTGTGACCTTATTTTTTATTGATTTAGATGAATAAATGTGTAAGAAATATAATACAAACAATTTTTGCGTTGTCACTGATGTTATAATATGGCTTTGAGTGATGTTCGATATGTTATTTTTGTAGAAGTTTTCAAGACAGAGAGAAAAAAGCTAATTTGGACATATACTTACATGCCGTCGACTTCAAAACATGGTCATTAAAATTGTGCATAGTCTGCCAAAAATTAAGAAAAATGTAAATGTTGCGATGTTAAACACGTATCTTTATCAGCAATTAATTTAGCAGTATTTAATCATAAGATTTCGACTTACTACATCCCAGTTGGTTGCAACACTGATCACATAATATCTCCACACAAATCCCGGTATCTAAACCTTGTTTCACTTCCAATTACAATTCCCATACAATGACGGTTCATTTCAATAACCCAAGGTGTGTGGGGAGGTATTAATGGGCCAAATTAATAATTTCCTTCGCCCGCATCCCGATGCGATAGCCCTTTTGTGTTTAATTGACCACCATTTTACTCTCATTTCGGCTGTTTCCGTGAGTGACGTGGCCGTTTTAATTGCTATGTTCATTGTGGTTACGGTGGTAAAAATAAGTTCACTTTTCTGTGAGATTGTAATTGAGATAGTATTGCCATATTGGTAACTTCTACTACACACACGATAGGGAGTTCTTTCGGAACAAGATGCTTTATCTTGTGAAGTGTATAGATTATAAAACTGTTAAAATAATAATATGCAACATATACAAGTATCCCATTTATCGAGTAGATATTTCTGCAAAGCGTTGTCGGCTACAATGTCGCGGGAAGCGAGGCGACATTACCTAGCTAAACTACTCATTTGAATAACGTAGTGTTGTACGAAATTATCGATGTTTATTGGATTATATTGCCTATTATTTTTAACCGACTTCAAAAAAAGGAGGACGTTGGAAACGAATGTTCTGGATCGTATTGATTTTTATTACGGCGTCAATATAGATTTAAACGCTCTATTATTAAGTAGAGCTTGCAAATTGAAATAATTAGATTTACTTATAAAGTTTATATTTTTACAAACTTTTCTTAATTCCGGAAAAAATGTCTTGATTCCCACATGCCCTTCGATTGTCGAATCATCACCATGGAATAACATTGTAATTAATGTAGAACAGCAATGATTTCAGGTTGTTTATATGATTTTGTAGATCTATCTATTTATATCTACCATGCCCAATTTATCGACTCCAGCCCATCACTAGTGTAAAGGAGTACGTCAGCGACAGATCGGCGGATTTTGCATAAAATCCTCATTTGTCACAGCACTAATGTCCGTGCCAGATCGCATATGAACTAGCCATAGAATTGTGGGATGAATTATGACGTCACTGCGTTCTTTGTTGGGCTGTATGGGGGAACACCGGGGAAGGTGTTTGATATGTGTAGTTTAATTTTAAATATTGTGTGTGCATCTGCTGATTTTTCTTGTGATGTTGGAATATTTTCACAAGCACGTATCGTGGATGTATTTAATAGGATACACTTAGCATTCGTTTTGACTATATGGTTAGTGTGGTTATTGTTACAGAAATTAGCAGCATGTCCTTCTACAAGACCTAATCTATTTCAGTAGGTACTATATTCATGAAATTCAACTCAATTTTAATTAAGAAACGGAACACACTAACATCCATATTGGCTTAAGGAAGCACAATAATGAATTTGAATAAACTTATGAGGAGTAATAATTTCCTCCCAAAATTTGGTACCTGCAGCCAGTAAATGTTTTAAACATGAAATTATGTGTCCTATTCACAAGACCTTATTTTTTACTTAATATAAATTTTATTTACATACTTATCAAGTCGTAAAGTCAATTGTTTATGATGTATCAAATCTCGCGGTTTTTATCACCATTTGAGTGCAACTTAAAATTTAACGCAACCGCAAAAACGTTGAGTGTTCCTTAAAATTTGTTAATTATATAGATTGAAGATTGCAGTTTTATTCATGCTGCGAATTTTGATGAGAAATGTGTTCTGTAATGTTATTTATTTATTTAATGCATATCTTACTTTTGTAATGAACTAAGAAACTATAAATATAATAAATTATCGTGTAAAACATATTCTGACAACCCTACAAATTTACCTTAGCGAAATACATCGTAAGATTTCAATATTCGTACTCAAAAGGCAACCCCTTATTAAATTATTATAGACATTGAATACAATTCCCTTCGGAGATGAATACAGGATAAGTGTATTATCGCCTTTATACCTTGGCTTTTCTGTATTAATTGTGTTATATATCTAATATAATATAGATATAAATACTAAGAAATGTTATTATGTTAGGTAGGTATTTATGTTCAACCGATTTAAAAAAAAAGGAGGAGTATGTACTCGACTGTATTTTTTGCTGGGTTTGTTACCTCAGAACTTTTGAATAAGTAAAGCGATTTTGATGATACTTTTTTTAATTGAAAGCTAGTGTCTTCCGGTTGGTAAATTTTGTCTAGTTATGTACACTTGCTTGGCGGTTTAAGGTTCTCTGAGAAAGTCAATATTTTAGTAATAATATTTATTTCCGACTAATAATAATTATTAAACTTACGTAAATGTTCATGAGATGGATGTTTGTTACCATTTAAGGTTAAAATGGCATTAAAGTATATCGCTTTCGCTAAGCGTATCGCTATCCGCTATATCACAGGCACAACCTTATCCGCCCCCCACTTGAAGACAACTTTACAACTCACGTTTTTATAGCAATAATCAAATACGAGACATAAATTCCAATTATAATCGATGTGTCCTTAACAGTACATAAAATTGAGTTAGGAGAAATAAATTATAATAATGGTCCACTAAAATGGCGGTGGAAACCTTTTGGGATATTTAATTTATAAAAACTTATTACATTATAGTGTATTGTGTTTGGTTTATAATTATTTGAAACTATCCATTTGATGGGATGATTGAAAAGCTTTAGCAAAACATTTTTAATTCATCTGCTGTCATCTACGAAACATTTTACAGATTAAGTATGCTCTGATATACCTAATCATAATATAACCTATACTCTATGCTCTATGTTACCAATATTGTATGTGAAATTTAAGGAAATTTCATATCAAGATTCAGTACCTGAGCCTTATAAGCTTCATGACTGTAATTATTATTAACCGTGGGTGTTTTTTTTTTCTTTGAAATTTTCATTTTACCGATTTCACGTTGGATCTGATCTCTCAAGTAATAATAATTCGTTTAATTGTTAGCATGGTATACAAGCAAAAGTGAACCTCCATAATCTCTTTAAAAAATCGGTATACGAGTATTCCATTAATAACATTTAAATAAGTACCAAATTTAAGTGATGCGTCCACAACACACTCAGTACAGCAAAGGGCAGTAAAAACTATTAAATACGACAAATGAAGAATTATTATTAGAACAGCATCCCCTCACAACCCTCCGTCTGCGACACGCGCTAAGTTGAGGTGACCGGGAGCTGGTATGTTCCACTTGGGTCTATGTGACCATAACTTGAATATTATGTATTTATTTATCTGTAGGTACGTAGAAAAAATTGATTTGTAATTTACTCATTACTGATAACTGAAGTTCTTCAGTTTCAAATTGTTTTTTCAAACCTTCTGTATAAGGGTGTATAAACTATTGTAATAAATCTTAATATCAATCATTAATTATTTCATATAGACTGAGAAAAGCGCCATTGAATTTTTATTTCTGATGTTGGTCAATGATCAATCTATTATCTATTATTTTTCGCCATTATAATATTTACTTTGTAATAATCAAGCAAGGTACCTTCTTAACGTCAAAAAACATAATAAGCTTCATATTGCAATTTTGCACCTGTACCTACCTGTAAAAACTTTTTTATTGGATTTTTTCATTAATAGCTTTTTTAACATGAACATTAATTGTATATATGTATATATATCAATGACTTTTCCTGTATATCAATGACATACAAACTTGAACGGAGATGCATTTAATAGTTGACTTACAAAGACCCATGTGGAATATACCTTTAATTTTGCTTTTTAACGTTAGTTTAAATAACAAAGAAAGGGTGCACCATGGTAGATAAAGTCACCTATTTAAAATGCTCTTAAATATAACTGCAATTGGTGAAGTTAATAATATTGTTATGGGAAAACTAACCAAAGCGATTACTTTAAAGTTCCACTACGATTGTTAAGAATAAAAATTATGTTATATTGTGTTTTGTAGATACCATTTAAAATAACATAATATACGGCAACACAACATACAATACAGCAATTACCAAAAAACTTTAATCCAATAATTTGAAAAGCTTCATTAAGGGGAAGCTATTCGGGAAACTCTTTAAGATAGTTTAAACTCTCTTTAAACTGGTTAAGTTGATCATAATAATAAAATTAAGGATAATGAAACTTTCTTCAAATTATTTTATACGGTAATGCAAGTTTTTAACTAATTACAATACATAGATTAAAATTTAGCTTTTAGATCGTGTTATTACCAATATCAGGGTAAAAGTTCCAGAATGTAATATTAGTCAGGGAAAGTTCATAAAGACGGTTCAAGAAGAAGGAACTATATTACAATTAATTACCTTATTTAAACGAAAATTCAAAACAATTAACTAATCTTCTACAAATGTTTATAAATCTTTATAATAATTAATCAGTCTTCAAATAAAACAATTTCAATTGCACTATTTCAGTTAAAATAACAACTTAGGCCCATATTTTCTCACCATATAAACTTTCTACTCTCAATACATAATTATCGATCGAAGCATTAATATCAAAAGTTATGACTACACCTCTACAGAGGGAGAGAACAAAGGTACGGTGACGTATGACCGATGCCACGCGACGAATCTCAGTTAGCACAGTGGGGTAAATGCAACGTGTGTGGCCATATAGTTGACAGTATATAAGGTGTATTTCGGTTATTTAGTTAGGAAAACGTGAAGAATAAATTGTGATTTCATGATATTATGGCTTCATATTTAAAATGTCATTAACCCATTGAGCCCAAAGCGGCCCGATCGGTCCCAGACACAATAGATTTTCTATTGTGTCTGTGGTTCCGGGGCCTGAGTTACTAATTGAGAAGTTAAAAAATTATAAATCAATCGTGTTTTCTGTCTCATCTGAACTATGAAAATATAAATAAAAGTGTTGTGCTAACAAAAATTACTTCATATGCATCTATAAGTATACTAACATAGTAGATGAAGAAGAATTCACATTACAGCAACACACTAACACGTTTCTAGCGTCCCAAACGTATGGCCAAAAGCGTCATACAAATCCCACTGTGCATGTCGCCCCACTCCTCACCAAGTATTATTATTAAGAGATTTATTGCACGGAAAATTGCACGTATTGTTAAAACGTAACGCATATTCTGCGTCATAAATAATTTTTATGTTAATTACCTCTATCGTTAGGGACTAACGGTCGTCCCTAGTTTATGGCGATAATTATTATTATTACCTATTTCCTTTCGTTAGTGTCACACTTGGACGTGATTTTGTTGTTAAAGTCGGATAAACTTTATGTTTTTCTTAACTTGATGACTTGGTTTGGACACCATAAAATGTATGAAAATAAAATTCGCAACATAATTTTTAGGTGATAATGCATTTAATAATTAATGGTTTGTAATCAATGAGATTATGTCGGACTTAAAAAAATAATATAAAGTATGACAATATAAAATACATATATAAATTCTTAAGGAAACAATGTGCTTACCTATAGGAAATAAGCTCAATTGCACGCCTCATAAGCGAAGCGTTGAGGTGGGTACTACTGTCACTTCGCGCAAAACATCTGATTTTTCAAACTTAAAATGTCTTTATGTATCATACATTGCACTTGTAAGATAATACATACACACACATATTAAGAAAAAACACTATTTTTAACGTTCATCATATTTTTGATGTCATTTTTGTTATTTAAACTAGTTAAAAAACAGTTTAAAAAAGTTCTGTCTTGGACGTCCGTGTGTCTGTATGTGCGGATCCTTTTTCTTGTTAACACGATAGCGACCGAAATACTTTACTAATCGAGTCTTTTTTTTTCTCTTACGCTTGAGTATGCTCAGGAATAGAACCCTTTCATTTTTCAGGGTCTGATTCGATGTGGTTTAATTGTTATTAAATAAACAAAAATAATAATTAATAAATATTTATTAAAAAAAAATTATGAGGCGTGCACTTTTGGATTTTCCAAATTTCTAAATTGATTTCGATATTATTTATGTTTTTATAAGCCCAGAATTTGTTGTCACAAGGTGATAAAACGTGACGTTGATAAACTTTACATTATTCTTATCTTTTAAATTCCATTATATTTTATACTAGCGGTCCGCCCCGGCTTCGCCCGTGGTACATATTTCGCAATATAAGGTAGCCTATGTTCTTTCTCAGGGTCTAAAGATTATTTATTATCTGTGCCAAATTTAATCAAAATCGGTCCAGTAATTTATGCGTGAAAACCATACGTACATACATACATACATACAAACCTTTCCTCTTTATAATATTAGTATAGATTTTGCATCACTTATTTCGTATAATAAGCTAAATTATTTAGTTTTAATTAATTGCACTTTTATCAATATTAAATGAAGACTACCTACTCTTAATTTCATCTTTTTCCTCCTAGAACATGAATTAGACTCTTGAGACACCTACAACCTTACTTACAACCTAAGAAACCTAGGTACTACAAAACTCGCGAAACAATCTCGCAAAAACAAAGCTGCATAAACCGCTCAGCACATTTCATTAAACGCACCTTCCCCTTTAAAAATGAAATGGCAGTGTCCCTTCGTCACTTGCAACAATGGATAAGCTAAAACCCGTGACAATTGTATCTGACAAGCTTCGCACGCACGAGTTAGCGATCACCCCATGTGAAAAGGTGTTTGATTCTTTGGTTTCATTGATTGTGAGGAGCAAAAATATAGTAAAAATGAATCGCTAAATATGTCGCTAAGTGTAGCTTGAGAAAGGCTCGAACAATTCGCCAATTTTTTTATTATAATGTTAAGGCACAATAAAAGTTCTCATCGAAAAGGGGGCACTAACAGCGTCTGCTGGCTACAATATATGAAAAGGTATGCTTAACTTTCTGGTTTGATTGTAGGTGGAGGAGAGAATGAGGAGGTGATGTGGATGGAGCTTGAAAGAGAAGAAGAGCAAGAAGAAGTCTGATAATGAGGACTGAAGAATTTAGGAGTTTTAGAACGTAATACCTTCCTACTGGTATATATAATCACACAGAAGTAAACAGCAAAGAATGATTAAATCTATGATTCAATAAGTACTATAACTACCTTAGTTTTCTACATCAATCTCTACTCATCAAACCTAGTTGCTATTTAAGCAGTGTATAATTATATAAACAAAGCGAAATTAATAGCTATTTAATAAATTAATAACAACAAAGGTAGGGAAATAGTGTCCAGACAAAACTGGGGTGTGCAGCCAGCGTTAATCGTCTTGATCCGTTTACAGTAGCGGCATTATGCACGCTTTTATAAATAAATCTGAGGCACATGAATGGGCAATTTTATCTGTATTATTTTAATAATAACTGAAGGTAATTGTTAAAAATATAGCAATGAGGCTGGGTAAAGGACTGGAAATATGGATTTGGTAATTGGTTGATGATAATGAAAATTAAAAGGAAATATTTATAGGTTTTGTTCAATTTTACGTACATATATAAAGTAGCCTAACTATCATATTATTATGTTCTTATTTTGTAGGTACTGTACATTCTTATTAGTTCTCAACATTATTTTTTCTAGTGTCTTGGACTTAGATCTCTGAAACATTAAAAAATATAAACGTCATAATTTTTTTTAATTCACATTTCCACAATTTCATTCTTCGATACAATTTAATATATAGTATGTACCTACTTATTTAATATTATATCATTTCTCCAATCAATTGCACTGGACACTAACAATAGGTCCCAATTTAAAACGTCAATTTGTGATAAAAGTTGACAGCTGTACGTTGGCAATGCTAGAGCAATTACAGTGATCGCGATCTGTGACGTCACTGATACGTTATCAGAAGTGGGATCTTTTCATTAAGACTATCGACACGTGGTAGAGGAATGGTATGATTTCGTTCTGCAGAGGGGATTTTGTTTTGTGTATGTTGGGCATTATGTGGCGAATTTCTTTTTCAACAAAAACAACAAACAATCCAACAAAAAAGCCCATTAAAAAATCTGCCTATCGATTAACTGATTTTCTGTAATAACTGCTTGGTCTTTTTAACATTTACAAGTGCAAGAGCCCACAAGTTACTACGTACTATTTGCAAATTTAATTTTAATTTAACTTCTGGTTTTACCCTAATCCGTTTAATAAAGCCATAAAATTATTATTATTAACTAACTGAAAACAAATAATTTCTAAGCTGTATTCCTAACATTATTTACGTTTATTTTCAATAAATCTACTATTAGTCACACGAGATATTACCTATTAATATAATACTATTTAAATAATTATAAACGCTCAACAATGAGCATTAATTGCGCGTTTCTCACGGGCAGGGTAACTGCACCGTAGACCGATCACATCGGAACCCCGTGCTACAGATTCCAATTTAAAGCGCACGTGCGATACGGAGGGCGACGCGTGTTGTGAAGTAACAAGTATGCACTACTGAGGGAATATGTTGTTGTGTCCCTGGAGTGTACGCCATTAGTTTCAATAACCACAAAATACTTGAGATTTTATTTACATGATGGCTCGTTGAGTTGTGAGGGTTTTTAATATTTATAACGTTAGTTATTTGGAAGATTTGATAGCTAGCTTATATTTCAGAGGATCTTGTTGTGAAATATAGATCATAAGGAATATTATCAAACTAAAATAAATAAAACAAATATGTACAGTATAACGCTTGAATTAAATTTATCAACTACATATTCCAACTTTTTATGTAAACTATTCTACATCATCCGCAGAACAGAACAAAAACGAATTTATTTGCCCCAAAAAGCGGCCGCAACTTCCCAACAGAAAGGTTTGCACGCCCACACGTCAGTTAATCGATGTTTAAAAACAGTCAACTGGCTAGTTGACTCAAAGCTTTTTTCCGCCAATAGACTCGGTTCCGGCCGCTCGTCCGGTGCGGGCCACAACAGGAGTGCTTACCTTACTTTTTTATTTGTACCACTGATTTATAGTTGTTTTGAATTTGTTCGGACTGTACGCCAAAATGCTTTCGACACTTGCAGGAAACGTGTTTTTCGCTTTTATTTTGGTAACGGTAGTTGGAAAAATTTTCAGTTTGAATCCGGCAATTGGAGTGCGGCGGCGTATGTTTATTGGCTGAAGTTTCATAAAAGTTTGGTTCTGTTTGAATGAAATTATGTTTAGGTTATGTAAAGTTTACAATGACTTTATGCATGTTTGAAACTGTGTTTGGTTACACAACATGCCGTAACTCATTATAAGGTCTAAAACATCATTACCACAGCAGCGTAAGAGTTTTTGCTACTTGTTTTTTTTTATTTCTATGTCTTCTTAATAAACATTTTGTCTATTCGTCCTTGTTAACTTTTACAAGCACGGCTGAAGTCCTCTTAAAACGCGCATAAATATAATCTATATTAACACTGCACCTTACTATATTGCCATGTGTTTAGGTAGATACGTATACCTACAATGCTCGCATTACTAACAGATTTTCCTCAAACTTTTCCACAGAATCTCGCTTATAAACACAATACATAACACCTAACAAAGAGGTCCGGATACCTAACCATCCCATTCAAGTCCAAGCCGAACAAAGCAGAAATAAAACTCGAGTGTTAAGATAGCAATCTCAACGAACTACAAAGCAACATTTAAAAAGAAAAACAAAATATTTTTCATTAGAGGCGCCTAACAATGACAATTGGATAGTACCTTAGGATTACAGCCTTATTGCGGCTGCAATATCCCCCACTCCGCTTCCAAAGAATAATATGTCTTTATAACGAATCCCGCGGCTTTCCTTCTTACATTTTTCAGTAAAATGCGAGCTCTTCTTTACTTCACTGTGAGATAGAGCACGCAGTTTTAAACTCTATGGTCTTAGAAATACATTCCATTTTCTGTGGAGAGAAAACTACAAGAATAGATTGCATTGTCTTCACACGTAAATCATGGTGAAATAAGATGGTGTATTGTGTTTACAGGAATAGCAGCTCTATTTCTGTAGCTGTTAGATTGTTATTTACGTGATTTTGAGTTTGAGTTATGACTGTTTGATAGCAGCTGATAGTTTCACGTGGTAAAAGGTCACTCTGCGCGTGACGGACGAATTAAATTTATAAAATGAAAAGCTCCAAACAATAACTTAGACTTTTGAACTGTCTGACGTCGTGTTTTAATCAAACTGTAGAGCAATGTAATCTGTAAGTGATATTTTGGTAGATTTGAAACAGAATTGTTAGTAGGGGAGGCCAAGAGGGGATTTTGGGATTTACTCGAGCGCGTCAGATTACTACATATAAGGGACGGTACCTTAGCTATTCATTAGTACCTCTAGTCAATATGAGCAGTTATGGTTGGTGGGTGCGCTCAGGGGCCCCGCTGGAAAATTTGAATAATCCATAATTCCCTAAGGTTGAGCTCGAATCGTCAGATTAGCGAAATGGGGACTTCTTATATTGTAATTAACCCCCCCATATATTAATCTGACGCGCTCGAATAATATTACTTTAATTTTTTACCCTTTCTTCATAGCGATTAAATCGCCACTTAAATCGTCAGATTAACGTATACTTTTTTTCAGTGACGTCCTGGAGCATGCAAAATATCAATATCTAACGCGCTTGAGTATTTCCAAGCCAATTTTTTTCTTTTTTAAATTAAAAAAAATCAAAAAACCCTTCCCCACCGCTAAAAGTGAAAACATTATAGGACCTTTTTTTCTCGCTATGGTCTAATCTACCAATTCTAATAGGTTCCCGTGACGCTCGAGTAAATCCACATTTAGCATCCTGGGCTCCCCTACTATTTGCGAATTTTACTTTTGAATCTTTTTGACTAAGTGATTTTAATCAGTACTAGTTTAGAACTCTTACCTAGAGCAGTAGAGTTTTAATATTGTTTATTTGATTGCTCAATTATTGATCTTTCACTCATTGTCGAAATGTATTCAAAATCGAATAATAATAAAAATAATTAATAATAATTATTGCAAGTAAAGATAACGCAGACTACCAACGTAGACTCGAATCTGTACTACTTCTTCTTCTATCGATTTTTTTTTAAATTGCGATCAAATGCATAAAGCTCGATTTATAAGTAGGTACAATAAACTACATACTAAATGATATCCCAAAGCATCCAATAAGAAACAATCGTATTAAAAACGACGATAAACAAAAGGTTTATCCCCTCCGTAATAAAGATGGCATTTTATTCGGCCCAAGAAACACCTTAATTCGATAAACATAATCTTTCATTTGGCCGAAGTTTTACGACATGCCTTTCTTTCCCACTTTATCACTTTATATATCTGTCTCTGTTTAATAAAGGTGCGTTAGGTTGGTAATGATGATTGGTCCATGGCTTCTAAGGTACGAACATACGAACTCACTTAGTGTAGTGTATTTTGTTGTCGGCTTAATAGTTGATATTAATCTTTGTTTGATCTTGCGTTTGGATATATTTTTTGTGAGAAGTTTTGGTTTCAATGCTGAGGGTATTAGGTAATATTATGGATTTGTTAATTTATAGTTGTCCGATGTCAAATTGAACATAAGATTGGAAAAAAAGGTGGGTAGATATTGGAGATTACGTGAATTACCAATCGTCTATTAATTAATAACGTGTGGAACCAAGGCACAACCAAATTTTCAAAAAATTTTGAATAAACGTTTCATCTATCTAAAAAGAAAAAAGAAACTCTACAGATAAAGAATATTTCTAAAATAAGCGAATTTATATATGGTGTTCAAAAACTACCTACCTACAATTCATACGCAGTTGGCCAAGTTACACCTTTAAAAGTGTTCCAAGTCACAGAAACGATTACACTCAAAGCTCCAACCAATATCGAATGGTTTTTATGAATACCATACTTACTGTAATAAAATGGTCGCTATCAATAGCTGGGTAAATAACCTCGCTTCATTAGGTTTGTATACATTTGTTTACATAACTATCAGTATATTTCTGAGTTATAATATACGAAAAGTTAATGGTATGGGAAAATATATGCTAAAATGTCTTGTTTAGGTTATTTCGTGCGAACGTTATGGTGTTTTTTATTTCCGATGTTGTATGGCGGTGTTTATTTCAATGATACTAGATATGAATCGCGTAATATCCAACATGAGAGCTTTTCTTGTGTGGTTTTATGTAGGTAGGAATGCTAGTAGGGCTTGTTGTTAAGTATTCGATGATGAGTTAAATAAGGTGGTAATTGTCTCGATTGGACGTCATAATATGATTGACTTCGATAATAAAATAAAGTTATAAATTATTTACGTTTCCGATTCTTAGCATAGTTAACATATTATACGTTTTATGAATATTCATAAATTAAAATACACAGAAATAACTACTAGAACGGTTACCGCTATTACCTACCTCCACTTTTATTAAAAGTCCGTTTATGTAAGTAATTATAAATTCATATTTTTGTACTATTAGAGCCAATAAGTTCGCAGATAAAATAATTTTAACTTTTTACGTACGTTCGTACAAAAACAAAAACAAACATCATAATATAACAAAAAGACAAGATGCTAAAATTTTAATCCCATTCCCGTGCGATCCGAGATTCAATTCAAAACCATTCAAGCGAACTTCAAAGTTCAAACTCACGTTCATTTGTCACAGTTTCCGCTTAACTTGATATGTGTGCGCATTCGAACTTTGTTCCACGTCAATGCATACACCACCCTATTGCGTCTCCTTAAAATTTTAATTCGCTTAGCACGGTATGTGGAGTTAGATTCTTTTGCGGGTAGGTGCAGAGAATGCACACTACCGCCACGTGCCGGGCGATGGTCACAATTAGTCTCATTCATGGCTCGTCTTTCGTGACGGAAGGACGCATGCTGCATCCGACGCACTTAACGTGATGGAAATGAATTGCACGAATTAATCGTTTGTAACGGTTATCTCTCGTAAAAATGTTTTGTTAAGGTATAATGGGAGCTAATAAATAATTGTATCTAAAATAAAAAATAATGATGATCAGCCAATTGTGCAAATGCATCGTTATGATGCTTAAATACCTATAAAAGTGTATTTTATAAGTATATTAATTTAAGGCTCATATTGCTTAAATGTTTAATCAAATATCTTGCAATTATTTGATTAAAAATTTAACAATATGAGCCTTAGGTAATTAAAATTGATTTTAAAATATTTGCTTAAGAACGTAGTTACTTATTTTTAATTTTTTAAGGATTTTAAACAGAGGATATTTCGTAAATTTAGTAGGTACCTTATAACGAGAAATAAGATGACTTAAAAGTTATGACCGAAACGAGTACAATTTTTGAGATTTATACTTGCTGAAGTGTTTAAAACGGAAAATAACATCCGACCAGTTAAAAACAACAAAAAACTACACATGAAAAACTAATAAACAAAATTTCAAAGGCCATAAACGTAATGAAATGTTAGACATATATAATGTTATATATTATATACAGTGGCTACTTGCCAAGTACATCCATCAATATTGTATTGCCTATTCTAGTCATTTCGCCAACCAACAATGACTATTATGATACAGCGTTTGACATATTATGGCAGTTACTTTCTGGCACCGGACTAATGGCGATTTCAATGTGAAACCTGGGATATTTCTTATGTCTACTAATTTAAAATAAAAATAGGGAAAAAATTATGGAATTAGAGTTCCTTGACGATGTAGAGCGATAATTGACGTTCGACACAAAACCTCAGAATACAGATGTTCTGTATTCTGAGGACGATTCAAAAGTGCTTCTAGAAGAAATCTAATTGAATAAATAAATGTTTGAGAAAAAGAGAAACATACGATACAATAACTACCTGTACCTGTGTATGAATACATCATTACATGCTTCGGTTTGGAGCTTTATAAGAAATCCTGAACGTGTTCTTACATTGATGATAAGTAATACAAGTGATTAAATAAGTTTTATTTTCAAAGATATAGTACGCTAAAACCAAGTGAAATGCTAGTGTAAACACACACTACATTTTATGTACTATCCTACAAGTGTAATTTGCCCCTATATTAAGTAATATAGAGGGGCAAATTACGCTTGTATATAGCTATAATTTATGTTTTCAATCTTCCATCCTTATATGAGCTTTACCTGAATGTAAACACATCAAAACACGTCCACCGAAGCTATCTACATTAAAAAAGGAGCACCATCATGTCCCACCGCTTATGGTCGCTGAAGTTTACCATCAAGCAAAAATAAACCTTGTTAACTTCACATAAAACATACTTTACCTCGCAATTGTAGTGGTCAGTTTTGTGACAGTAGCCGCCAAGCGAAGTTAAGTCGTAAAGCTCAGGAATAGAGCTCTCTTTTGTCCACATTGGTGGAGATATTAAAAGCATCAGGCAGTGAAATGAACTACGGAAGATGTATGAGCTCGTGGATTAAAAATATTTGTACGGGCCATTATACATGGTGTAATGAAAGCCCTAAGCGAGGTTTATTAATACAGGGTGTAGCATTAATTGAAGCCTCAATACAAATTTGACGGAGGTCCGACGTTTTAATTTTTGTTATTGGACTCGGGTTAGATTAAGGTTTTATTAAGTCGTAGTTATTTCTGTATTAAATTTTGGTACTATGTGGGTACAATGGGTTGTAATATGAGTCAGTCGCTAAACTATACGGATTTTCTCAACTTATGTGAATAAAATATTTATCAAATAATAGCCGTAAAAGATCTTCATTTTATGTTAATATTGAAAAGCGAAAGTTAATGTATTAAGTACCTATGTAGCCAATATATTATAATATATTATCGAATTAAGGTAAGTAAGTAAGGTAATAAGTAATGTGCTGCAACTTATCTCCATCATTCAAATTTAAACTTGATGATAAAGAGGATGAAAATTTATATGGTCAATTGCGGTCACATTGTAAAATCATATCCTAAAATATAAGGATAAGTTAATTGTAAAAAGGTATAAAATGCTACTTCTACGTTCTAATATTGTAGTAGAGTTCACGATAGTGTGCCGCTTAATCTGAAAATCATTTAAAAGACATAAAATACCGATGCTAATAATTATTTATATGTTTAATAACGATTCAAAGCCACTTCTATAATAAATCCAGTTCAATATATCAGGTACTTAATGATAATTCTCGTAATAGTAGGTAATATCTCACAATTGCCTACAAACCTGTCGCAAGGCTCTCAAATGCAACTTCAAAAACCACATTCTGGTATAGGCTATATATTTATCCAGTACATATAATATATGGGAAAGAACATACACAAATGGATAATAGACAGGGATATGAAAGTCTTTTTGCAGTATTTGATATTCAGGTTTGGTTAGTGTAAGGCGTGTGCGGGCATTCATTACGCAACCCTAATGAGTCGTGCTCGCCAATCTTACATAGATTATTTAACAGATATGTTATTTTTTTATAAATCTATTCAGTTGTATTTTATGATTGTTACTTAAGAATGACTCCATTGATTTGATATGGTCTTCGAAAAGTTCAGATCAGTTCAGTTAAAATAGGTTCAGCAGTTTGAAAGTAAAAAAAATAGATTATAACTTTAAAAGAAATCGATATTATTTTTATTTCATCCATCTATAATATCTATTCATATTTCATATACTGTTCTTCGAAAAATTAGTATGCAGTTAAAATTGTTGGCTCTACATTATAAACTTTTCCTATCAGCATTGACCAGAGCAAAACAGTGCGAAAAGCTATTTGATTTTATTTATAACAATATATGAGAACCTCATCGATTTAATATACAAATCAAGATACTTAAGCTAGACTGACGATGACATTAAATATACAAATTGAAACTAGCATAGATCTCTATATTATTTTGTTTACTTGCCCCTATATCGGTTTTTATCGCATCTGCAACTTGCATAATCTATGAGAACATCCAGTACATTAGCACCTTTTAAGGCTTTAAAGGCACTCTGGGCTAATCACGCGCCCGCGGCGAGGCGGGATTATCACACTCTTTCTTATGCTACTTGTTTTGTACTTTATTTTACATAGCCATGTTTTTGTTTGGTTTAAGACAAGTTATTATAGTCGAGTAGCATAGTTAAAAGTTTCAATTAACCATAGATGACTGTAATTTTTGAAAGATCGTTTAATTTGGCAGATAAAACTGGAAATCTCGTTCAGTTCCTGACTGCGTTGTCAAGAAAAGATAACTGCAATAATGAGAAGACTGATTGTTAAGCTCTTTTACGTGTTTATGTATGCTTGTTTTTCCAATTATTTTTTATTTTTTTATTTCAAAATAAAGTATCTAGTAAGACTCTACTTTATATGCATTCTTTAGATCTTTGTTATCGGAGGACAATTAAGTGCCGATTATCAACTAAACACTGAAAACATTTATTTATTCATAAACATAGGTTATTATACCCCTTCTCACGAAGTTCATTTCATAGGTAATGGCAATAAAAAGCGGGCAATACCTCCACTTTATTACATTCCGGCCGCTCAATATGTCGGTTTTTTGCTTCGTCCCGACGTAATAACTTACTGCTTCACTTTTTGCTCGAGTTTTAACTACCTGGGGAGTTGAAATTAGATTTTTTTTGGACATGATATACATTTACATGTGGTAAGTAAATAAGTATTGTTTATGAAAATGATATTAATGCACCAAAATATGATTTTAGTTGTCTAAAGCTAAGTTTTTTTTCAAGAGAGATAGATTGAATTGAATTTATTAAAACTATCGCGATGTGTCTGAAATTACATCATTCCCCTTTTTTTCATTGAACGTATAGAAGTGCGAAATAATTAAAATACCGTTTTAATTTAGATGTCATTGGCCATTGCGACGGAAACATTACAAGAAACACACAACCAACTGCGCATTTACATGTATAGAAACCTAGAATAAATGAATTTAAGATTTACGTTTATTTTTCAGAGACAGCAATCCAATTAACTGTCTGTAAAGAATTGAATTCGGTCGCAAGGTTAATGTATAATTTAGTGACAGTTTCCGCGCCGTTTTGCCACTTTCTTTGCGCGGCTTGTAAAATATTATGTCCGGTTCTTTGATGTGTATTCATAGGTGCGGAACAATCGTGTTATTGTTGGAGATCCCTGGGTGTGGGTTGAAATCTTTTTACTTATTAAATATTATCATTTTAGCTGCTTGTTCGTCCGGGTTGATTTCGGACAATAAATTAAGAGTACGTTACTCATTTTTACATCAGCCGCGGTAGTTTTTGGGATAAAATAAAACATTAATCATTTCTAATCAACTGATAACATAGATGAATATTCACTAAAGGTTTAAAAATCGAAGAATGAGACAAGATACCCACCTAATTGCTCTATTTACAAATTAAAACTTATTTTTCATATATTATAATATTAACGAAAAGCATTTCCTATGGTTCAAGAGACAAAACTTTCGCAGGATTGTGATCTTCCTTATAATTATGAATGCTATGAATGGTCAGCTGTTTTCACCGCTAAATATGTTTTTGAGATAAAAATGGGAATCTATAGAAAACGTATATCTACAGAACCATTTCACTAAAAACGATTCACTTTTAACCACTAAAAATATAATTTATGCGATCTAATTCAGATAATTTGTTACAACGGGCGCAGTTAGTGCCAAACCCGTTTATTGAAAGGTATATTTACTTTTATATCTCGTCATCCTCTGGCGAATAAATTAAATTATTTTTTTGATGTCAGAACTATTTCTGAGCAATTGTGGCAATATACGAGTGTTTTACATAAAAATGACTTTTCTTTAAACTACATAACACGTGCAGGTAAAAAGGTGTTTTTTCACATTCCTGAAAAAGATATAATTTATTTTGTTTGATATTAAGAAATTATTTATTTATACACGCCACAAGGTTCTTGAGTGGCGACCACGTACAGGACGTCGCAGTGTGGGACGGCCTACAACGCGATGGACAGACGACCTGATCAAAGTGGCGGGGAGCCGCTGGTGATCGGTCGTTTTGGAAATCTTTGGGGGAGGCCTATGTCCTGCAGTGGACGTCCTGAAAGGCTGGAATGATGATGATGATGATGACATGCCACAAGTCTCTATTTAATCACTTTATAGAGACGAGGAAATGATAAGCCTTAGGTTCATAAAGGAACTAGGTACAGTTTACTATAATCACCTAAATCAAGACCTAGGTACTTAATTTCAATATGTAAAAGCTATAACAGCTTAAGACAAAGTCTTAATTAATAATACTGAACCATAATTTAAAAACATTAATAAAAATATATGCTGCTTATTAATCGGCTAAATCTCTGCAATTTGTACGAATTTCCGTTAATCTCTCGCTCAGTCAGTGTACAGAACAGTTGTAATTACCATCGTACTGTATAATAAACTCATAATGACACTATTTTTCCAAGCGAAGTGTAGCCTAATGTGTGTCCCATTAAGTGGCTTAGTGTTAGTGTAAGCGAGTGTTCTAGAATTTTTTTGTTTCGGTATAATATTATGTGATTGCGTATGGACTCGAAAAGTATGTTACCCTTTTCCCATATTATATGTTATTTCTTTCTCCTGTCTGTAGAAAAAGAAATTTCTTACATCACGATTTCTCTAAAATAATTAAGAGGTCTCCTAGTAATATTAAAACTTATAAAACAGACCTTAGAAACAGCCCAGAAGCCGTAAGATGTGATCGAAATAAAAAATTTGGAGAATCCATACTAATACATATTATAAATGCGAAAGTAACTCTGTCTGTCTGTCTGTTACTCAATCACGCCTTAAACACTGAACCAATTTGCATGAAATTTGGTACAGAGATATTTTGATACCCGAGAAAGGACATAGGATAGGTTTTATCCCGGAAATCCCACGGAAACGGGAACTATACGGATTTTTCTTTCTTTTGCGCGGGCGACGCCGCGGGTGGAAAGCTAGTTAAGAATAAACAAAATATTGTTTTTCTCTTGCCTAACACATCCATAAAGACACTTTTAAGCTTAAAGTAAAAAAAAACTTTTTATCCATAAAAAGTAAAATTATTATACATATTATTATATTTTATCGCTGTAACTCCGAACACATCCTAACAAGAAACTGGCTCTGTTATGACAAGTGTTGTTTTTGTATCTATTAACGAACGTCGCATCTAAACCTGACTCGAAGATTAACTGTTCCTCTTTCGACTATACACTAATTATAAAATTAGTTTGTTTGTTTGTCTAACACTGCAGAATGAATGAACAAGCTATGATTGATAAATCTTTTTTTTAATAATGAGAAGAGTGCATTTTTTAACAAGTAAAATTAACAAAAAAATCTCAAGCAGAAAAAGGAAAGTTGTTATAATGATAATATCTCTTCCCTTTGGCACACTGCGATTTTGATATCTCTATGTTAAACCAATTGTAAATTGCTTAAAAGTGTTTTATTTCCAAATCTCCAAATAAACTATAACATAACATTTAAAGGTAGGTAAATTTACGTCATCAAAATATCATTAACCTCAGGTGGATCACTGGGGTCAACTGTTTGTATAACTAAAATGTTTGCTCAATAACCCACACCTCATGGCGAAAATAATCTCATTTTTGGAAATAGATTTTATATTATTAAAGCTTACATATTTCTATCTACTCTGTACAGCATCAGTTAGAATTTTATTTTAATAAATAACGGCACAAGTTTCGTAACAATAAATAATACATAAAAACTTCTGAAAAAGTAGACCTTACGTTTATATAACAATCTCTGTCAGAAAACTATAAAAAAAACATCTAGTAGATGAGTACACAATAATTCAATTCATAAATCAATATAAATAGATTGATCACATTTGAAATAAGATAAGACAAAAATACTTTTACTCCACGCTTAATAGTACAAAATGTTGCAAATATTTCCATAAAAATAGCTGAAAATATGGTTTGAAATACATCACTGTTTAAAGGTAGGATCGCTTGGAGCTATGCTACATTTACAACTGAAAATAAGTTACATTTACTGCTGCGAGAGTCGGGTTATGTTCATAAGCGAAGCGGGTACGATTTTTTGAAGAAGTAGGACTTTAAATATTATAAGAAGTAAATTTAATTACGTGCAGGTACTTATCCATCCAGAGAATGTTAGTTTGATATTTGACAAAAAAAATCAGTAGATTCTCTTTTTTATAGCATTGTAGGAGTACCTATTCCTAAAACATATTTAGATTCCAGTCTTTCTATCTAGCAACATAATTTAGTTTTATTTCAAAGTAACAACACTAAAAAAGAGGTAAGATTTGATATTATTATGATTCAAAACCAGTAGGCTAATTGATAAAATACTTTGACAAGCAGAACGCTACATTAGTACCTATTCTGTTTTGAGCCAGGAAGTGCTGCTAGTTTCTAATAAAATCGCTTCGCTCGTCACCCAAGCCTGCACCCTCCAGTTTTATGAAGCCACGGGCAAACAGTCAAGTTCCAGTAACGGTATTAAGTTAGCACCGCACTTTTACACCACCTCCTATGTTCTGCAGTTTTGTTATAGATTGATTCTTTACTAGCCTCGTATTTATCCCTCGTATTTAACATTTCAATACAGATTCAATGCAATACTGAATAACATTACAAATATTCGCCCAATCTATTGATGTTATTAGACAGTTTTCTATTTTTATTAATTATCATTATAAACCGTAATAATTACTGTTTAGTATGTTTAAATTATTTTGAACGATTTTGTATGAATCACTCATATTATGACGATCGCCTGAAGGTAAGCAGAAGCATATTGATAATGTAAGTCGACACTTACAATTTATTAAGGTTCGTATACACCTAATAAAGCTTAATCTAGGGTCACTACAGTGATTTTCTGTTCAATGTAAAAATATATTGTACCCATTATTACTTAATATGCTATTAAACGAAATTTTAGTTAAAAAAACGAATTTGAAACTATTTAGAAAATAAAGCGTGAAACCTGCTTCTTTTAATTAATCGTGAATTGACACGAATAACCTCGCATATGAATGGTTACAGAACCGTTTCATAAAGATTTCTGAGTTACACGAGTAGATAATAAATTTGATAAAATACTTAGTAACTTGAGCTAATAAATAATTAAGAAGTCTTATTTAATAAGACCTCATTAATGAAATCTTAAGTATTCCTCACTGGGAGGTAAAACTTGAAGATTAGGCAGAATCTACTCTTAATATTATAAAGCTGAAGAGTTTGTTTGAACGCACCAATCTCAGGAGCTACTGGTCCGATTTGAAAAATTATTTCGGTGTTAGATAGTCCATTTATCGAGAAAGGCTATAGGCTTTATATTATCACGATAAGAACAACAGGAGCGGAGCACTGCGAGTAAAACCGCGGAGCACAGCTAGTAAAATACATAATATTTAACCCAATAAAAAACGTTTTCAGACTTTTAATCAAATACAAACTGATTTAAAACAGAAGCTCGTTAAGGCTTAGGTAAAACTAGGCACCTAATTACGAGAGCACTAAAACGTAGCTAGACTACCTAAAGTCCTAGGTAATGAGGCGCGCGCAAAGAAGGGGGTGGGAGGTTGTCACTCCCTCAACACAGGGATGGATTTTGTGTCAAGCGTGCTGTTGGGGCTCTAGATGAAGTGTTTTGAGTAGAATCATTTTAAAATAATTTGTCTTAATTTTTTATGGTAATTACGGATTCAGGTTTGAGAGAGAAGTACCTAATTTAGAATACCTATTAAGTCATTCATATTGTATAAGATAACATGACAATAGATAAGAAATAATAAATACACCTAAGTAGATACATCATAATTCATAACAAAAAAAAACATACGAATATAATTTTAAGAGAAATTGTTTTATCTTAAAATGTAATTTGTGTCATTTATTTGTTTTCATTGTTAGCTTTACATAAATTATTATGTGAGAAATCTATCCTAGAGTCGGGCTCTACATTACTCAGATAGAAAAAAATACAGTCTTCACACAGTAGATAGCTTATTGATACATCAAACTTAAACTAAAGAATAATCTAGGCAAATATAAAACCCCAGAGGCCCTGTATTGAAGCCCCAGCCAGACTTTACTAAGGCTGCCTCCACCTAATTATGAAAGAAGATTGAGTGGCCCCATAACGTCGTTGAGAGGTGTATTTTGAAGGCTTTCCGTTGAAAGCTTTGTTGAAAATTTATACAGATTTTGTTTTCGTATTTTACGATGCATTTACGTTCAATCTTATATTAAGTAGATAGATTGTTTGATAAAACTCGATGTGTACATGCGGTATAGATAACTCGGAATATGTTATGCTTTAAAAAAGGGAATGTAATTAACATTATTTGAGTTTATGAATTCGCTTTTGCAATATCTAATACTCTGCGTATTTAATATTATGACACATTACCTACATTAATAAAGTATCTACACACAATATTTCAAAATACGTCATATAATTTTAAAGTCATAAAATACACATCAAATTTTTATTAGCTCAATCAGAGAGTATTGCTACAATTTACGTCGAAACTTTAGTAGATAACTGTATTATATACTTTACCTCAAGGCCGGGGCGCGGCGCTCTAAATTTAGCACACCTCAAGAAAACATCAATCGCACCAACACATGCGCACAAAAACCACAACCAACCACTGAGAAACACGGTAAAAAACACAAGGAAATTGTCGAGGACACTACAGGTGAAACGTGCGTACGACGGGGGTTACGGCGTATACCTGGTAATACCTGTGCTCACCTTTCGGCCAATCGCCGCGCAGCGCACCTGCGCAGGTCAATAAATAGGGCGTGGTTTGACTGCGTCGTACCTGTGTTACCTGGCTCTGCACAGGTGCGTGCCGGTTGGCGGATTGCCTTCCAATGGTTGGTTACCTGGCAGGTGAGAGGTGTGTAGGTATATAAGAGTTTCAGTACATGACCTATTTCATTTTGTTCATTTAATTTTGACGTTTCAAGGTTGGATTTAAGGTCGTCGGAATGGAGTATCTGTTATTTTATTATATAAATATGCCTTGTAATGTTTGTGTAAGTAAATAAGAAGGTACCTATGTTTGACTATAATTTTGGGCTGGAAAATGAGTAGATGCATCGCAGTAGGTACGTTCAAATTGAAAAATAAATAATATACGTATTAAAGATTCCATATTGATTTTATTTTTAAAGTAGATTTAGTACTTATTATAATAAGGCATTTAGATTATATATTATGAACCACGAACCAGAAAATCCAACCTAAAAAGCGTTCATTTCATAATTCGAGCAACCAATTTCAGTGTTCATTTTACGACATGAAATACCTAACTTCTATCCATAAATATCTACCTCCAGCACCTAAGGTCACAGCGGGCTGATTACACTGGGCGGTGGGAGGGGGAGGGGGGGCAATGGCGGCTCACTTCGCTCGTAAATGATTACGGTTTTACGATTGTATAAAGATTTGGAAGTTTCTTCCGAATGTGTTACTGTTCTTGGTTTACTTTGATGATTCCTTTTGATCCTTTTATTGATGGAAGTGATAAACAATGGTGATAAGGGGTTAGGTTTGAGCAAATAATTATTAATATCTACCAGGTAATAATCTGTGATGCTGGTAGGATTTAAAGTTCCATTAGGTACATCAAATTGTTTGTTCTAAGTATCTAGCTACTTATGTAGGTACCTTATAGACAACCAATATATTCATATTACATTCATTACCATTTCTATAGAGACATACAGTTCAAACTCAAACTCAAACATTTATTTATTTAATTAGACTTCTTCTAGAAGCACTTTGGAAACGTCATTACATATTTTTAACATTTACCACCGATTCGGAAAGCAGTAGGTACCTATCAACGGAGAAGAACCGACAAGAAACTCGACCATAGTTGCTCTTTTAAATCATGTCAGTTTTACAATCTGTGGCAAAATATGTGACTTGGCCGTTCGTTACTACAAGAACTATCGTATAACACAAAAGTAATGAACAGTGAATTAATTTTTCACCTTACGCCGATGTGAATGTAGCGAAATGGCCAAGCCACATATTTTGACTAAGGTGTAGAGTTTGTGAAGTTAGGCCTTGTAGAGTTAGGGCGTGTAGTGTTAGAAGCTTGGTTCTACATGAGATCTGATAACTTTTTGACAGTGCGAGTCATATGGGCTCGTCTTGGCAACATTTTACATGAAAATGTTTATGGTGGGATTTAATTTTACAAAATACAAATGTCACATCATATACGTATTATAATAATATGCCAAAGAACTGTCCTGTGGTTTTTACGCGACAACCCTCCATGGGTTTTTATGGGTTTTTAGTTGAATGCCTTGTCCATTATAGTAGCTACGATGAACTGATTAGAAACATATTATCATTATGTAAGTAATTATATTTTCATGTATTTCATAAGAAAAATTGTTCCACCGCGTTTATTATTCCATTATCAAATTGTATGAATAAAATACGCCGTATAAAATATTCTAGTGGGAAAAATATCCAAGAAGAGACTTAAGTCTTGAAAGTTGAAGGTGAACAAGTTAAGTTTTAACAAGCGCCGCGAATATAAAAAGTTCTTAGTGTATTTTATGGCAAATTTTAAATTGCATTGTATACCTACCTATAGTGGGAGTTTGAGTTATGAACTGGTTAATGCATGCGACTTCTTTCGTATTTAGTTTTGAATGGGATATGGATGAAGTTGTTAATAATTTGTTATTAATGGTTTTGTCAAGTCAGTCATTTTCCTAACCGAGCCACCCTGACCGAGCTGCTTCGCGCAGCAATTGCTTCGCAAGGATGCTCGCTCTGTGCGGGGACACGGACACTGGCTAATTTTATTTTACGTAAGATAACTAGCCTATTGCTTGTGCCTATCATCATTAGGTATTAGATCTCATATAGGTAGTTACTAGTTACCTTAATGAGTAACTAGCTTTCCGCCTGCGACTTTGCCCGCCTAGTAAAGAAAAACCCCTATAATTCTCAATCCCGTGGGATTTCCGGGATAAAAAACTATCCTTTCCCAGGTCTAAAGCTATCTTAGTACAAAATTTTATCGAAATCGTTTCAGTGTTAGTGGAATGTGGCGAGGAGAAGACAGACGGATAGAGTTACTTTCACATTTATAATATCAAAGTTAATATTTTAATAATCAAACTGTAAATTTTCCACATTTATTCTAGTACAAATATTACATAATCTAAATACATAAAGGTTAGCTCTAGGTATGTTTATGTGGCCCGACACTTAGAGGATTGTGTTATGCAAATGACGTCCGCCACCGCGACGCCTGCTTCACTCTGATGTAACACCTTTTATTTTATTTTTACCTATATAGGTATACCTAGCTAACAAAAATAATAAATATTTAGAGTATGCGAAGTGAACGTACCTATATATTATTTTTTATTATATTCGTAAGTACGTAGATGTAGAGTAAAAATACTGTAGGTATTTGTAGAGTCAAAAAAAGTTTGGAAAATCCAAAAGTGCACGACTCATAATGCTCATTTAATTATGATATATATAAAAAAAAACTTATTGTAGTTTTCGTTTTTTATTAATTGCAATTAAACGACACTGAATTAATTAATCATTCGCATTCAGTGACCTACAATCGTCGATTAGAATATTTAAAAAAAAAAATTTAACTCAAATGATGGATTTTTTCACAAGTTATAGTGTTTTCAGGTTTCACATATGACGGACAGGAAAATTGTTTGACCTATTTCGGTGTTTTTTTCCAATTCTATTGAAGTAAATCAATTTTTAAAAAGTATGGGATTAATCTCCATTAAATTATCTCGACAATAGTATGCAAAATATCTTGATTCCGTGAACTAACAAGGCTATAATAATAAGAATAGCTGCAAAAATGAGGCGAAAAAAATTTTTCGATCGTAAAGCACTCTCTGATGCTTCGCATCATGAGTCGTGCAATTTGCTTTTTTCTATATGTTTGTAATTACTAATTAGTTAAGGCTAAACTGTATTGTTGAGTGTTTTAACTATTGTTTTCTTTTTCAGGTTTCAATCCAGGCGGAGGCAGATCGCAGGATGAGCGTCTATTTGCATATTTAATAAAATTTTAAACATTTTCAATGCCTTTTATTTTACCTATACTTTCAATATACCCATTACCCAGTTTCATTAATACAATTTAAGATTACCTTAATATAATACCTACAATATAAACTTATGATAAGGTACCTACTCTAGAATCCTCCATTTTTAATTGTAAACCTAGTAACAATCTCGCAATAAGAATCTTGCTAAATGTAAATACATTAATTAAAAACCATAAAATAACTCTACGTAATTCAAGTAGGTACTGACACAATACTTGCCAAAGTTCATTTACATACATACAAAAATAAATTAAAAAAGCACCAAAAACACATGATTCCAATAATATTAAACGAGGTACCGTTCCAGGCCGTTACCGTCACATTTTGATGACGTCACGCCGCGTTAACCCGCCGTTAAAGCCTTATTCTTGACACATGAATATTTTGAACTCTTTTGACGTATAACGTGGTATAACTGAGGCACGTGACTCTGTCCATGCTATGTTACATGTATAAGGGAATAATATTGTCTAATTACTTCTTATAATTATTGCTCATAGGGCTAATCTGCTTCTAATATAATTACTGTTACACTATAAAAATAGTACCTAACAGTTACACCAAAGTTGCTACAAGTATGAAATAAGCAAGTCAATCTACCTAAAGGTACTTATATAATATTATAACTAACATTTGTTAGAGTCGAAAGAAACCTGCAATATTAAACGGAATAAAGGAAATCAGCTTTAACTGTGCATTAAAATCTGCTTAATTTAACAGAACATTATGTAGATACCTATTACACAAATGATTATTATTATTATATTACAAATGATTCTTCGCAATTCCTTACATAATACACTATAGGTACCGTCTTCAAGACACGGTCCGTTTATGACTTTGCGGTCAAAACGAAACATCTGTTCAAGTAAATCCAAAAACTTGCGAATAAAAAGAAATATCAATATCCAACCTGCGTGGAACTTTTTCCATACGCAGTATTAGAAAGTTTTTCAGCCGTTTCCCAACTCGGAATTCATTTGTAACTGAAAAAGGCAACGTTTTTCATTCGTTGCCGAGTGAATATGAAAAGCGTGGAGTTACGAGCGTGGAGTTAGAATGCTAGATGTACTATAGCGTGTAATGCGTAGTTATAATTATTAAAAGTGGATATGTATGTCTAAAAATAATTGTAGACTGTAAAATAAGGTTGGGTCGCCTAAGATCGGACGCATATGCCGAAAATTTTATACGTACTGTATTTTTTATTTTATTTCTCATGATTCGATGTCGTTTTTCTGTTGCAGTCAACTGTAAATTGATGACAAGAAAATATTGTTTAACCCCTAATTTTTTGGTTTGCGTAGATGCTATCTATCTAAGCAAATTTAGAGCCTAAAAAGCAGACTTTTTTCGACTTACCATAGTGAAGAAAATAACAGTTCGGCCGAAGATCGGACTATGTAGTATCTTCACTTCTATGCGTTTAATAATAATGTTAACATTAGGAAAACATCCGGACTTACGTCCATACATTGAGCATCAATGATTGAGTCAGGAAATTCCTCAAAAAATTTGACAAAGAAGTTTTTTTTTTTATTGCGTTTTTTTAGTCCGGTCTTCCCTCCTCATCCTAATTAAGTTTCTCAAACTTTTATCCTCCGTGTTCTAGGACTAAATAATGAAAATGTACCTAAGGTCTGATAGTCATAGCGTCATTGGATAGTTAAATATATTAAAAGTTAATAATTATTGCGCATTATTGCATAAGGCGCAGTCAAGAGCTAAACTTCGGTCCGATCTTCGGCATTGGGAGGGAAGATCGGATCTTGGGTTGTGAACGTCCTAGGCGTAATCAAAGTATACAGATGGAAAGAGGATTCGCTAATTCTGCCCCAAAATAATTAATTACATTATTTCAATGAAAGTACTCTCCACAATGAGCCATCAAAATTTTGTAGGTAAGATCGGATCGACGATTTTCGCCACAAAATACACCTTTTCTGCTGAATCACCTGTGTACACGTCCCGTCTGGTCGCTGGCCGGCCGCAGAGTGAAGAGAGGGGCAGAACAAAATGGCGGATCTAGTAGTGTTGGTAACAGTAGAGAATATTGCCTAGTTTGCGAGTTATTCCATGCATCCGATCTTATGTCACATCCGATCTTAGGCGACCCAACCTTAATATGGTACTGTATTGATAGTCATGTTAATGTAAAGATTAGTAACTTTTCACATGTGAAATCATAGGTAGATTGAGATAGAGTTATCACTACATAGTATAAAACAAAGTCGCTTTCTCTGTCCCTATGTCCCTATGTCCTTATGTATGCTTAAATCTTTAAAACGACGCAACGGATTTTGATGCGGTTTTTTTTAATAGATAGAGTGATTCAAGAGGAAGGTTATAGTATATAATTTATTATGTTATAGACAAAGCGGGCGAAGCCGCGGACGGAAAGCTAGTACATAAAAAAAATAGGAGTTGCATGTTATAATGGTTATTATAAAAAAAATTTTCTCCGTAGCAAGAATCAAATAATGTCAATGAAATGGGAGAAGAAAAGTTATCGCTAAACATAATAATTATTACAACATAATATGAAGATATATAATTATTAACATACTAGCGGTCCGCCCCGGCTTCGCCCGTGGTACCTACATGTTTAAACTATCCTATCTCTCAAGTTGGATCGAACTGCACATGGTGTGCGAATTTTATTATAATCGGTTAAGTGGTTTAGGAGTCCATTGAGGACAAACATTGTGACACGAGATTTATATACATATATTAAGATAAAGCAAGTACAAATGAGAGCAAAAGAAAAATAGGAATGAAATGTGTGAAATAAAATTAGATTAAAAATCTCATTTTTAATTAAAAGCACGCATCCAGCAAACTAAATCCCTGTTTACGACCAACTGCGCAGTAATCATAACGTAGGTGTTTGAAAACCGGAGTTTTGTGAAAAATAACACCGCTGTGATTGCGTCGCGCTTCAAGGTTTGTGTTCGTTTGTCTGTTTATCTAGTATACGTCACTTGATGGTCAGACACTATGTATCGATGAACCTATAAGCTAAAAATAGCATAGAATATGTAAAAAAAGAACAAAACTGGCATGCAAATAAATTTATTAAATTAGCTCTAGGTACAGAGTTTTTGATGACATAGCCCTGTATTATATTTCACCAAAATCAGCCAAAAAATAGTGATGTTTCAAAAGATCTCAAATATAATATCTATTTTTGTACTTATATTATTACCACGGATTCTATTTTTACATCCACGAGAACTCTCTAGAGAACCTTAGCTTATTAAAACATGTCGCAGCAAAGTCTAATTTTCCGGTTAGCCGCAGATTGGCGAGTTGCAGCGCTATTCAGAACTTGAAAGTACTGAATGTACCTAGAAAATGGTCGTGTTTATTTTGACGATATTCATTAATGATTGTAACGTAATATTAATGAAATATACACGCGCAGGTAAAGTCAAGTAAAATAAAGAATTATTGTGGCTAATTAAATTATGGCGTACAATTTTTACTAAAAGTACCTACTTAATTCGATTTTTTCTTTCAGTCTGAGAAATTAAAAGAATAATCAAATTTTCACTCTAGCTCGATGCTACAATCAACAAAAAACAAATCTATTGCACAGAGTCCTTTTTCTTCGACTTTTCGGTTTTATTTTCCTTTCGCTAATATTGCTATCGCCTACGTAAATGAATAATTACCTACTTTATTGTAGGTTTTGTCTGGAGCTTTAGGATTTATTTTATTAATGCCATTCCTCGCGTAAAATCAAATAATATAAGTCACTAAATTACGTTTCAATATCATCCACTAAAACTAACAATGTCTGTAACCGCGACTCCGGTGCAATAAAACAGAAAATAATATGACATGGCCGCGGATTGGAAAACTTAGTTCGTTTATGGCTTTCCAAGTTTTAGCAATTTGTCGTAACACCACCTAGCTGCAGCCATTTGTGTTATATTGTATGTGATGTTTTTGATAAGTTATAGAATTATTTTACTTTATAAACAGATAACACTAATTAGAATACCACAATTAAAAACCATATGAGGCTGATAAAAATCTGATTCTTTCGAAATAAATTAATTTAAAGCAGGTATTTGCAAAAATAATTTTTCAATGCATATTTTACGGTACATAATATGTCGCCTATTGCAAACAGCAATATTTGTAGTAACTAGTTTAGTATTAAATTATTATATTCTGTGGTGGAAGGTGGGAGATTTCAACGAGAATTAGCAAAACCCGTTCATTTTTTACATAATAATATGTTGATTAACAAGCCCTTTTACATTAATATGAGCAAATATTGCGTAAAATACTATCTGCTAAATTTCCACTTCATAATAATCGTCCATAATAATAGTCCTGGTAAGTTATTGTTAAACTATCGACATCATCTTTTTCACAGTCGGTAAAATATAACAAAAAAGGCGGTCTGAGCCCACCTCACACATGCAGCTATGACGTCACGCGACAACCTGTCGCCCGCGACGTGTAATTAAACCCGCCTGGAGCTAGTGTGGGGAAGTGTCGATAGATTTTGTCGATAGTTATCTCTGCGTCAATTGTTAACAGTACTAATGATAGAAAAATAAAGTAATCTACTGTGGTTATAGTTAAATCTTAATCTTAATACTTCTTAATACTATTATAAAGGCGAAAGTTTGTTTGGATGTATGGATGTGTGGATGTATGGATGTATGGATGTATGGATGTTTGTTACTCTTTCACGTAAAAACTACTGAACCGATTACAATGAAATTTAGCACACATATAGAGGGTAACTTGGATTAACACATAGGATAGGTTTCATCCCGGAAATCCCACGGGAACGGGAACTATGCGGGTTTTCCTTTGAAAACGCGGGCGAAGCCGCGGGCGGAAATCTAGTTTTAAATATGTATTTGTATTCGTAGTGCAGATATTGCAGTAATTTCAAGAGCATTAATTTCTTGTGGTGGCCTTTGTTGTTGTTTAATGTCTATTTAATTAATTCTTACCTTATGATAGAAAATTTTGTGACTGTGTTTATAGTAATAGGTATTTATAAATAAAATCGATTGAGCTTACCTATTCATCATTATCATCGCGATTTTAAAGTACATATGTAATTCAAGCCGATATATTTTGTAAAATCAAATAGAATAAGGCCTTTTCAATGGTAATAATAATAATTTTACTAATATTTTAAGACTATCCAGGGGCGACATTATAACTCTACTCTACGAAACAATCATATAAATTGACCACAATTTATCGACATCAGCACATCCCTAGCCCCCGGCATCGTTTTATTAAGGCGTGTTTTTTGTGGACACACGTGCGGCGCATACCTCGCTCCTTATTGCAACTAATGGCTCTCACGGTACAACACTATTTGCTTTGTTTAATATTAAATTAAAAGATGACGTGCGAGAGAGATCTAGTTTTTTTGTTGAAACATTTTATCCGAAGGAATGTTGTCATGTGTATACACGTAATTTTTATGACTTTGGTACAATTATAAAAATGTTTTACATTAATATAATATTTGTCAAATCTTTACCCAAACTAAAGCCAAGCAAATTGATAATTTTAAATTCAAAGCCGCTAAAGAAAATCACACCAATTTTGCAGTTAACATTATTTCATAATAATACTAAATTATTTAGCAATATACACAGACCTCGATTCGCACGAGAGTTAAAAAAGCGTTGCGTTAAAACCCGGCGTTGGCGCTTTTTAAACGTTCTCTCTGTGGTTGTTCTATATATATTTGTATTATATATATTTGGTATTATATATATATATATATATTGGTTATATATATATATATTTGGTTGTATACTAACGCTTTAAAATCACTCATGTCTCGTCTCTGGCTTCAGTAAGACGTGGAAATGGTTTCTGCTAAAATAATTACGTAATGTCAGTTGCGTAATATCTTTATGATATTTATATTATTATATTTGCTTAGAATTCCTCGGAAAGTTTGTTCTTAATAAACTACTTGTAGGTACCTACTTAGGTATTTGTTCAAACTCGTCATCGATAAACATGTTACTTAAAGGAATATGATAAAAAAACCTACTGTTTTAATTTTTATATGTTAGGTATATTTGAAAGAAAGAAAGATTGGCACTAGCGATTTGTGTTATTAAAAGACGAAAAAGGAAACAAAAGGCATTCTGGGTACATCCTCTGAATGAACAGAGATACTTAAAAGGGCAGTTTGTGACACTGTACGAAGAGTTAAGGCAATACCCCGGAATTTTTTTAATTATTTTCAAATGTCTATAACGATTTTGAATACAGGAACGGACGAGACTCCACATCTATAATTAATAGTTCGGGATCAACAATCCACGACATCGTATCGATTTTCTGATGATTATAAGCACAACAAACACGTGCTACCGCTGAGCGAGCGTGCGGCATACTGAACGCAGCGCCGGCGCTTTTTTAGCGCTCGTCTGAATAATAGTAAGAAGTTTCCTATGGTCTATTTTATTTAACGCCCAACGCCGAGCGTTGAAAATAGAACACTGCGCGATAAAAAAGCGTCGCGCTTTAAAAGCGCTGACGTGTGAACATATACTTGGGAATGCATTTGTTCTATTTGGACGCTTTTTTAACGGACGTTAAAAAAGCTCTCGTGTGAATGAGGTCTTAATCACTCATAATCTTAATACATAGTTGAGGAATTAATCAGACGACTTTGAGTTAAAAATTAATTCGTTTATTATTAATTCTTATCACAAAATATATTTTGAAATTAATGTATTTGTCAGTGCATATCTCAAAATTCATTCAAGGTATCCCTTATCGCAGTTCGTGACCTCTACCTCACAAAAACAGGTTTTTTCTTTGAACCCTATAAATAAATTATTGATAAAATTGAGACATGTGATAAACGAGTTTTTGTTATTTTGGGATGTTGTGAACCCCTTTTTATTATCGATTTAGTAGAGTAGGTTTTATGTAGATAATATACTTGCATAAAATTAAAGGTTTACCATAATAAAATGAAATAAAATATACCTATTTAAACAATGTGTATTGCTAGAATATAATAGACAGTAAACTAGTAAATGACTAAAGAGATGATTTTGTACATATTTTTATGCATTTTTTTTATTTTTATTGCGTATAGATGATCGTTTTATGTAATTTATAAAATATAGGTACATTGAGATTTCCTCTACTAAAAAGAATAGACAAACTAGATAATGACTTATCTATGATAAAGGTAATTTGGTCATAGATATTTTTTTTATAAAATCATCATTCCCCTGTCTTACTTATAAAAATACATAATAAATCTCATCCATACTAATATTATAAATGTGAAAGTAACTCTGTCTGTCTGTCTGTTACTCAATCACGCCTAAACTACTGAACTAATTTACATGTTTGGTATGGATATATTTTGATACCCGAGAAAGGACATAGGCTACGTTTTATTGCGAAATATGTACCATGGGCGAAGCCGGGGCGGACCTCTAGTTCTATATAATTAAACCTATTATTTCTCAATAAAATCAAACAAGAATACTATAAAACATTATAATGTAGAGGAAGTCGGGGTGAACCGGGTCAGCTCTTATCGCGGTGTCTCGTAGGTGTTACTCAGAACTGTGCCACTCTTATCACGATACCTATACATTTGTGTTTTATTTTATACGAGCCGAATAACGTTTTATATGAATCTATACTAATAAGATGAGTTTGTTTCCTTGTTTGTCTGATTGCGATAGTCTTAGGAATTTCTAGATCTGAATCGTGTAGCTTTCGGTCGGGAAAAATTTTTATGATTGGATCCGAAAATTACCTTTGAAGGTACAAAGTTTTATCTGTATGATATAAGTTGGTACATAAATAGTAGTTAGTGTACATACATTCTGGTATCCAACTAAAATGGTTGTTAACCAATTACCACAGCTTAATCGACTTAAATATACGACTTATTTGTAGTGTTCTACACGAATAAAAATATTAACTGTTTTATACCTGCAAGCGATGGGTTTTATTTAAAGTTAGAGCCAGGTAACGAAAAAAGGTCACAAAAACAGAAGAATAAATAATTAATAAATCTTTATTCGAACGAACAATCATAAAAACGTAAACACCTTTAATTATAAAAAAAATGCGGTCATGTCTACCTGGATAACCATTCATTTCAAAATACACCTTATCTGAAAGCTATAAAGTTCATAATTAAATATATTTAACGTACAAAGCGGCCATTTTGTAACTATATCTTTTAACACATGGCTCTTCTCTCGTCAGGTAACTGATATTCTTTTTATACACAGTTAGGTAATAAAAAAACTTTTCCTTGAAATCGGGAAATAATATTATAATTTACACATGAACATTATACCAGATGCAAATGCAATATTAGGTATATAGTATTTTTACTACGGCTTTGCTTGCTTAGTACTTACCTGTATAAAATGTAACTATCTGCGTATAAAATTTTCGTTAATTCGCTACAATAGATTTGGCGTGACAGACTAACAAACATTTTAACTATTGGAACATTCATTTTCGGAATTGGCATTGCTAAAATAACAAAAAAGTATTGCAATTATTGTAATACTAGCTTCCGCCCGCGGCTTCGCCCGCGTGGTGTTTTGATAAAAGGTAGCCTATGTTCTTTCTCAGGGTCTTAAGATTGTCTGTGCCAAATTTCATCAAAATTGGTTGAGAGGTTAAATCGGGACAGACAGACAGACAGAGTTACTTTCGCATTTATAATAACAGTAGGGAATATTAGTAGGGATAGGGATTAGATATCACAATGTTTTTTGGAAGAAATTGCTCTATAGTTAAGTCAACCATTCAATAATTTTATAAGTAAGCTAAGCTGTGACCTTATTTAGCAATAAGGTCGAATATTGCTTGCAATGCTGGGTGTAAATAATACAAAAAGATTGGTCCTGACCATATGTGTTTCGAGGAATTTAATACCTTATTAATGATTGAGTGAGGAAAACATATACTTTAAACTTTCAAAGATACCGACCTTGTTAAAATGTATTATTATTTCAGATATGTATTTGTAAAAATGATGTATGTATGTATGAATATGTCACTCTGTATTTTGACCTAACCAGTGAACAGATTTTTATAATATTTTGATTTGAGTTGATTATTGTTATTGATTGGTATATATTCATATTTGTACTAGATAGAACTCCGGGCTAGCAAGCAAGTAAATTTATCACATTAGTTAAAGTTTTAAAATTTTTCTTTCAATATTTAACAGCATTTTTATTAAAATTACAAAAAATATAATACTTACTGGAAACTCAAACTCAATCTACCTCTATAGAAACATACCTACCCATGATAAGTAGGTCCATATTAACATAGCTCCAATATCTATTGCCGAGTTTTTCCTGTATGCCTTTCAATTTTTTTTTTACTAAATACAACATATTATTAAAACGTTTATAAAACTGTAATTTCGTTAGAATCGGCAAAAGCAAAAAATTTTCACGATCTAAGACGACTAGCGCCACCTAGTATGAAGTAGAGGTACTAATTTTTATACGTTTCAAAGCTCTATATTTTTTTGTATAATATTTTTATAACGTAGTATTTTGATTGTAATTTTATTATTTTAGTTTAAAAATACATTTGAAACATTGAGAATTATTATAATATAATGTAGGTAAGAAGAGTGTTAGAAAATAGTTTTGTGAATATTGGTAAATGTTTCTTTGCTATTTGTTTATTATTTATTTATTTAACAATTTATTGTACCACACCATTTAACATTACAATGTACAGTATATACCTATTACCTATACTTAGGTGTATTTAATATTTTCATTAAAAACCCATAAATAATTTTTTAACTTTAGCTAACCTGTGCCATAACAGTGTCTATCTTGTGTGTAAGTCCGCGTTTTTGCGTACATATAAAATATTATTAATTAATATAATATAATGTATGTGTGTGTGTATAGGTATTTAGTGCTATAAAGTTAAACATTAGATACTTTTCTTTAATATAGTTACCGTTTTCCTGGCAAAGCTCCAGAACAGGTGTTCAAATAATGATAGTAGCAATAGTCTTAATTAATAAATCTTATATTAGTTGTTAAATTAATCAATATTTTTTTCAGTACTTTAGAATTATAATGTTTTCTAATTAGATATTTCCTTCCTCTATGTTTTAATATTTTTAAATATGAATAGAATGAAATCCAAAGCAATATTATTGTTTGATAATGCAATGTAGGTGAGTCAATCATAGTGAGATAACTAGGGCAAGTCGATATTAAGATTTCCGCGAACCGGATGGGCTCGCTCTAGATTGTGTAGCGGGTTCGATACCTATGTAAATAGTCATTTTTGTTATCATGAGTTTTATAGTAATTTGTACGGAATAAAGGTAAAAATTATGTTCTTAATGTATGTATCTAAAAATAATATGTATATGTATAATATTTAATTGTGTATTAAGTTAAAAAAATTCATTCAATAATATAATAAATTTGCTCATCTTACGATAAGTTAAATTAATTTTCTAATAAGAAGATTAGGAAATGAATCTGAAAATTTTATATATAGGTACCTACCTAAGCGAGATTCGACCCTTGTAGTAGTAGTAGTAGGTAGTAAATATTATGTAGAAGAGACGATTTAGCTATCTAATTATGAATGTTACCTTTAATATATATTTTTTTTGTTTGTTTTTCTAGGTTTACAATTCACAATTTTTTTATATTTCTATACATTCAAAATCAAAAGCCAACTAATCAAGACGTCACATAAAGATCATTAAAATCTCTAATTGCTTTCTTAATTCTTATTTTGAAACGAGCATATTTTACGTGACATTTACTATTTGTATGATATATTATGTTAAACGGGAGTTAAATTCAAACGTATTTCTAACGAATCTAATAGCGATGTCTAGACAATTGATGTTAATTTTCTGCATACTTTCATTTGGCTGAGTGACAAAAATGTCAGTGGAGCGGCGAAGCTTACACCTTGACAGTAATTGTGGTAATTGTAAATATTGTTGTACTGAGACTGGGTAGAAGTGAAAATGGACGGAAACTTTAAACATTAGAAATTGGATAAATAGAAATTTGACGGAATTTTTTTATAGTACCTATATTTTATACACATGACTTCAATTTTGACCCTTGAAAATTAGGAACTAGTTAGCAGGTAGGTGCATAGAAAATATGGAAATTTGATGAATAGTTATAATAAATTGAAAAAGCATGAGGTAGATTGTTGGTTAATTGGAAAATATTTTAAAGGAAGTACCTCGATATCTCTGCCTTATCAAATTAGAATATCATGCATTTAAAACTATAAATCTTAAAAATAATGTGTTTGCTGTCATGTTATTTTAAACTGGTTGTGCCATGCAGTTTTACCCGCATTGCTCCGCTCCTGTTGGTCTTAACGTGATGTTATATAGCCTATAGCGTTCAGCGACAAATGGGCTATCTAACACCGACAGAATTTTTCAAAAACGACCAGTATTCCTGAGATTAGCGCGTTCAAACAAACAAACTGTTCAGTTTTATGATATTAGTATAGATACTAATTTATAATATACATAATCTATATGTTTCTTAGTAGATAACAAAATGTCAACGGGAAGTGAGTGCATTGACCTCACCTTCAGGGCGTAGCGAAAAATCCACATAAAGGTCCTTTCATACGGCATCCGTTCGAACCGGACGCGCCAACCGCGTATCGTGTTACCCAATACGTATCAAATCATCGAGATTAGAATCAGTCACTTAATAATAATTAAAGATTTGATTGTCATATTGTAATATTGTAGTTTTTTCAGGTTATGCTTATGTAGAGCAAGTGTATATCAATAGCATAACATAATGCATACACATTGGGTATTTTAGTTTCCGGTGTTGAGTGTTCTTCATATATTGTATGGCGAGGATATTATAATATTTGAAAAGATGTTTTAAGATTTTGAAGTGAAACTTCTTTAAACGCGATGAGAGTAAAATTTCAAGGTCGCGTCATGGTATTACCATTACGTCATGGAGTAAGGCGACGATTTTGGTATCTTTAAATCTTGCTAAAGTAGTTTCATTTCTGACACGTGTGCTTGGCACACACGATCTTTTTTTAAATGTTGTTTAAGAAGGAATTCAGGATAGACTCGTAGACTATACCCATAGAAATATTAACATGTGAAATGATGACCCGATGATCTTTTTATATCGTCCAGATTATTAACATTTTAATTGATGAGATCGTGAAAATTGACATAATTACTTCATAACGGGATGAAATGAGGAATATTTTTGTTTGAGGAAATAGTCAATGAATCTGCAATGGCTGACAACTCGTAGAAATAAAAACAATAATTAATATGACTTCTTTATTCCTGACTAAAAAGTTCTTCATAAATCTCAACAAGAAGAATTAACAGTGCATATTAGTTTTAATCAAAACACACAATCACAAACGGATCATGCAAAATTAATTATCCATATCAAAAACAGTATTGCCCTCACCAGAGTCATATATTGTTTTTTTTTTTCATTGGCAATAGACGTTAACAAATTATAATGACACTTTTTGGCGCCAAAATAATTTTCTTCGTTCAGGCAACCGTTAATCATAGGTAAATGGTGGTTTTAATTTAATATATTGTTATTTTTGTATGGCACGGTGACTTCGTGTCATGTACAGAATTTGCTGCGATTTCTTTTATGTGAAATTTATTTTCATTGATCTAAATATTTGGAGGTGATGTACTGCATTTAAAAATAGGTTTTTACCCGCGCTTGTTTTTGTGTGTAGTTTCTCATAAATTTTGATTTCGCAATTCTTCGTGTTTTCGCTGTAAAATGTGACCTTTATCCTTTTCAGTTATATGGGTTCAATGTGTACAAACGGATACCATGTAATTTTTATTATAATGATTAATTATCGTAATATTTTGAGTATGTTTTAAAGACTATGTATTCATAACAATGTCCAGTGTTTAACAAAATAATTCAGCTTCAGATACGCAGTTTCAGCTATTTGCTTTAAAATGTCTTCTCAATATCAGTGTAGTACATTCCGAGGTCCTATATAACAAATGGACTATCTATCTTTTGTAGAGATGAACGTTTTGATCTTTTACAGACTAATCAAGATTCAATAAAAGCTTAAACTCAAACTCAAACATTTATTTATTCCATTAGACTTCTTCTAGAAGCACTTTTGACTGTTCATAGCATGTTTTTAACATCTACCACCGATTCGGAAAGCAGTATCTATGGAGAAGAATAATTGGCAAGAAACTACATAGTTGCTCTTTTAAAATCATATCAATATTACATTTATGTATTATTACCTATATTATACATATTTATATGAATAGTTATAGTATTTCCTCGCTGTAAATAATTCACATTAATAACTAGAAGCACCTATTAATATGGAGTTAAAATACGAATATGAGTTCCCAGAATAAGAGCAAGGTGGACAGATGATATCGCATTAGTCTACAAGCTCCATCAATTAAAATTATTTCCTCCATTTATCTTCCGTAAGTGAAGCAATTATTTGATATGTTTTAAATATTCGATTTTATATCATAAATCATTTTGGTATCGAGTTTCTTAAAGAAGTGTTCTTGGTAGAAGCGATATTTATAAGTGAGAAAAAATAGACCGTGCGAGCGTGTCAGAAGTGAAACTTCTTTGACAATAATCAAAGATACCAAATCGTCGCCTTAGTCCATGACGTGACGGTATAGCCATGACGCGGCACGAAATTTTACTCTCAATACGCTCAAAGAAGCTTCACATCAAAAATATGTTTTAAAATTGAAAAATTAATAAATATTTAAAGTCTATAACTGCTCTATAATGCTATTATATATCATTTTCTACACATTTCATTTATTCTATCCAAATTTAGTTTTATTTGTTACTATCTCATTGTGCCACAGTATTTCCCTTATTTCACGTCCTATTTTCTATCGTACACAAATTAATTTTATTACGAGACATTCATTTAAGATAGCTTCAATTTATCTTTCCAATCAATTCCAAAGAGTTTCTTGCTTATTTCTTTTCCATACCAGATTGTATTAAGCGGATTGTGACTTGATTTATTTCAATGTACATTTTTTCACACTGTGGCAATAACTTTAAGTATTTGTGATAAATAACTCAGCTAATAAACGCTAAGGAACTATATATCTTGCGCGATATTGGGAGGGCCACAGAGGGGAATAATCAGTATACTAAAACTATTATTATCTAAATATTATATCATTATTTTAGTTACGTAAAATACTGTATAGAAATAAAATATAGAGGTACGATTTCAATTAGATATTTGCTACACACGGTTATACTTTTTATTATTCAAACATAGGAAAAAGTGGAATTATTATTTATTCTAAGTTATATGGAACAAAATGGTGTACGAGAACTTTTAAATTTTAATTTTGATCATGTTATAAAGAAAATTGATTCACGAAGCAGATATCTAATTCATAGATGGCATGGGACTTCAATTTTTACGCCATACCTACTTATTTAATTCTGACAATAGATAACAACATTTGAAGCATTGTGTATCTGCTTTTCTTACTCTATGTCTTGAATCGTGTAAAAATACACTGAAGCCTAGAGGCAAATAGATTTACATGTGTGAAATATGGAGTTTCGGAATATGGTGTATCGCTTAACTAATAACTGCGGTTATGGCCTTGCGAGAGTCGTGGTATAAATCTGTAGCATGTCTGTGAATTACTTGTATAGATTATGTATTTATTGGTGTAAATAACGGTTTGATGGCTGCAATAAAGGAACACATAATAAAACTTTATTTTGCAGATATAACAAGTACAGGTGCTATAAGTATATTAAAAAATTCAAACAAAAAATGGCACTCGTCGAAGTTGGTGCCAAAAATGAAAATTGAAAAATTGTTTTTTTTTTTTTAATATATATGCATATAACAATTTATATGTTATCATCTTCTACAAAATATGGTAATACTAAAATAATTTCACAATAAGAACATTCACTTTTCGCCCACAAATATTGTACATTCTATACTGTTCTACAGTACGTAAAGCTTCCAATAGATAAAGGACTATTTGGATTGGACATTAGACAAGGCCTTCTTTAATACAAATTTACAAAAATCCAAAAAATCTAACCCCAAAAATAATAACATGTTTATGTTAAAAAACATACATTTGCACATAACACCTAATCCGTTACTAAACGCCATCTCTCATCCGCGTATTATATTAGAATAAATAAAATGTGAGTGGCGAGCAAGTGATGACGCTAACGTGCGCTGTTGACGGGTTAATGAGCACCGACACACTGCTTTACCTGCACAGAGTAGAAAATACAGAGCCCACGAACATGGGGGTTGCTAAATTGGTCTGTAAAAAAGGGCTCTACCTTACCGATGGCTCTATCAGGGCAAAGTTATGAGACTATGGGATCGTTTCAATCTTTTTTTTCGCGATTCAAGGGAGATGGATGATACTATGAGAATCAAATGCTTCTTTAATTGTTCTACCACAAAAAAAAACATTTATAATACTGGAAAATAAACTAACACAAAAATGCAATGTTATTTGTAAGTCTAGCCAAAACAATAGTATGTGGAGGAGTGTCATCATGTAAAAAAGGAGCTTTGTTGACAAATTACAATATAATGTTTCACAAAAATTTACCTGTCCAACATAAAACATTGAGTGTCTCTACACAACACTACTCTGTGCACGCGCCACTAGTTCAAGGGAAAAAAGTGTGTTTACAAAACGATCAAAGTTATCAATACCGCTGTCTCGAAGCAATTTTTGAGTGATCCTCTTCTGTTTGATTAATGCGGTGTGGCTGGCACATCGCCAGTCTACATGCATGTGGGACTTTTTATAATATGGGAATCATTATTTTATCGGTAGTTACCTATTATTGTGTTGTATTCTGGATTGGTGTTGCTTCCAGGCTTGATTGACTAATCCTGGCTTAGTAACTGCAAAAGGGCAGATAGATATGTCAAATACCTATTTCTTAGTAAGTGCGTGGGAACATGAAGGTTGAAATTACAACCTATTGAATTATTGTATGTATAAGAAAAAACTCTGAAAGTTATTCATTCATTTATTTATTTATTGAACATCCTTGGTCCACTTGTTAGTAACAATATTCTTATCCTAGGTTAGTAACAATACAAATTTTATTCTAGTTAATATGTCAGTACTTATTATGAATTAAATATGTCAGTACTTATTATGAATTATAGTTATATGTATAAGTTAATTTTTTAGTCATAAGTCATAACATACAATATTTTTGTTGTTTTAATCTAAAAATAAATTAACCCGAATTTCCCGGTTAATTTTTTCTCCAGTTACCTACAAGGGAAAACAAATCTCGAAAGTTTAAATTCATCTATAGTTCGATCGCATAAAAAAAGTCATGAACGTTATTAGTAATTACGCACTTTGATGCCACTTTCACAAGTCGAACCTTTCTAACTCAAACTGGACTGATTTCCATTAAACTGTAGTCATAACCCACACAAGAACCTTCCTGGAACGTCATGAAAATATTTATCACAGACCGCAAATAAATGTTATCAAACCACTCCAAAATTTCCCATCACAATCAACACTGAAAAGCATTTAAACACAAAGAACAAGATGAATATGATGTTTATGAACGGATATCTATCACATGCGATTCTCACACAAATTTAGATTAAAAAAAACAACATGGACAGTGACAGATTCAGCTTTTACCGTCGACATGGCTACACCTGTCGCGCGGTGTGACTGGACATACCTACATACATCACGGCTTTTTAGTTGTATTGCAGTATTTATAATGCTGGATGTGTGGAGTAAGCTCTTATGATGATCGGAAAATGATAGGTTAATGCATAATTGAGCTTATAAATGACATGAAAGTAATGATCTCGGTTGTGTGTATCTACTATCTACCTATCGTGGTTTTAATAAAAAATATTTTTCTAATTATACAATATTACTAACTATTCAGAGCTTAGATTTAGAGTTACAGGTCCTTTCCTGGGAAATGAAATTTTGTTATTTGGGTAATCTAATTAGGTATTGTCAAATTTAAATGTATGAGATAGTATTATGTAATTTAAATATAACATTATGATTGTATTGCAATACCTGCATAAGGTTACTTATATGTAAAAATTTATTGGTAAGCAATAAATTATTATTCGAATTTGAAATGTGAACAAATAGATAAAAAATATATATTGTTTCGATTCTATCTATATACATAAAGGATAATTTATTTTATGTTGTTTTAAAAACAATCTTTAGGTAAGTAAGTAATTCATGTCTTTCTTGCCGACATACTTGTTCGTCGTCTTTTTCAACTTTCACTCTCTTTTTCCTGATTTTATTACAAATTGTTCAAAATCTAGACATCAAGCCGAGGTTCAATTTCAAGCAGAATGTAAAAGCGTTGTTAGCTCATTTTTCTATGGCCATAAAATGTTTTTGACCATTAAAATTCCAGGTACGTCAGCATGTCGGCAACACATGGTCCGTCTGCGAATCAAATAACAACGTTTAGTTTTTGGAATCAGAGGTGAATGTGCTTGGGTAAAAAATATGGTCTTGTTAAATTGGTACTTAAAGTGTTTGTAATAATTGTTTGTTTTTTGAGTTCCTTTTTGAAAATTGCCAAGGATATAGATGCGTTAAAATTCTTCAAATTTCATTAATTAGAGGTAAAGTAAAGCATAATTGCACCCTGCTACTTCTAAGTTTTTCAAATGTTGAGTTATGATTTATAAATAAATTCACATTCGTTATAAATAAGTTCATGCGTTTATGCGCTAGGAGGAAATACACGAACACACATAAAAACAGAGAAAATTGCTTACGATGCTGATTATTCTTTAGAAGTAGGTATAAACTTTCATTAAATGAAAACTATCAAGAAAAAAGAATAATAAAATATATGCAGACTACTTACCAGCATATTTTAACCACTTCAGGCAGAAATAGAGGAATGATAGAAGTGTCCTTATTTATTATCTTGATAACATATATAAATATGCTACCACTCTTTATAACCCCTGTAATTAAGATTACAATTAAAACACAATAAAAACATCCTACCGTGAGAATCACTGAAGAAACTTGACGACTTTATTACAAAGAGATAGAGTTCAAATTAGAAGATAACTCAATTAAAGGTATGATTACAGTGACAGACGTGTGAACGACTTCTGAAACCTTGTAATAAGGGTTGTCACTTACTAGAAATATTTGTGCAAGAAAATAAAATATGTAAAGATGGTTAGTTCAAAATAATTAATGTAAATGAAGTTTATTGAATTTGTTTAATTATCTTACCAACTGCATTATTATCTGTTAATTTATTAATCTTAATATTTAATGAAATTTATATACAGACCACTAAAAGGACAGATTATTTAATAGAACCATTATGGGATAGTGAAAACTTTTTTGCATGTAAAAAAAAGAAATACTTTTATTTACAATACCTGTTATCATCACAAAACAGTTTTCTTAGTAGGTAGTTACGATCCTGTATTAAAGACCAGGGAAGAAAATAAAATAACTAATGAGTGACAACCCTAGTTATGATCAAAGCCAAGGGGAGACGCCGTAATGGTTTCTCACGTCTTGAAACTATTGATGTTTTAATGGAGAGCAATTTGACACATGATACTATACTTACGTGTGAAAAAATTACAGTTTTGAGTACCTACCTACATAGTTGTCTTTCATAGGAAACAGATTTAATATTTGATACACGTTCATCGAAATATTTTTGGAATGTTGTTCGGGTATTCTGTATGATGATAAATATTCTGCTGTTCAGGGGAAAACCTTTTAGTGGCAGATAATAATATGGCGAAGATAACTATTCCTTTAAAGCGTAACATATTCACATCACTTTGGAAAATCTTGAACCTCAGCAGGCAACATTTACAGTAATCAAAACCCTTGAAAGAACTTATTTCCCATTATATTATATCAGCCATAAAAACAAAACATTTTACAAAATTAAAAACCCAATTGTCATTCAAATCTAAAACATTCAAATTCAAATAAAAATCCATTGCTTAAACATCTTATTAAAGTTCACAGTCCATTCGCGTAACAGTAAACTTTTATATCGCAGACGATTTCATTAAAAATATCGGTCAAGTACGAGTTGGGTTCGCGACACTAAGGGTTCCGTACAAATAAGCTAAAAAGCAACTCCAAAACAACTCAACACATTATGACCGTACCAAGTAGGTACCAACTCAATCTCATTTTTTTATATTTTGTTATAGTGACTTCAGAAATACATCTTCTCTGAAAATGTCAACTGTCTTTCTATCAAGGTTTAAGGGATACAGTCTGGTGACATACGGTCAGACAGACAGCGAAGTCATATTATTATAGTTTCGTTTTACCCTATCCGTACGGAACTCTAAAACGTAGCCCGTGAACGCCCCTACCTAACATCTTAGTTTCGTAAATATATGCAAATTTTATTTTTAAAAAATACAAGTGCTCGACCACATGTCGCCGGTCCGGGTATGAGGTCTTTTTATTATGTCCTTTTGGTCTCCCCATACAAGGTCCACCTTTGCTAAATGTATCTCATTTAGCCTTTATGGTCGATATTGTGTTTTGAATTGTTGTTGATATTTTTTGATACAGGGATTTTGATGCTTTTTTAATTAAATTGACGAGTCGATATTAACATGATATAAAGTATCTATATAATATGTATATTATGTTTCCTCTTTGTAACTCGATCGCAATAAATAGCAAAGAAAAACATCGCATACTTCTCCTTTTATTTTATTGTGATACAAATAGCTAGATTATTATTTGTTGATGAGGTAAGAAATTCAACTGTTGATAGTGGTCACAATAATTATGAGACAAAACATTTTAATTATTATCAATTTGAAAAAGTATTATTTACCACAAACCTTAAAGAGTGGATTTTTAAATCACGCCCAAATTTTATAACCTTTTTATCTTTTATCTATTTTATATTATTCGGTATTTAATAACACATGTGTACAGGTAATCCTTTATTAAAATATCCAGTACGTAATACAAAAGCTTAATAAAAGCAGGGACATTTAGTGCAGCGGGTGTCCGGTTTACGAGGAGAGCCATAACAGTATCTATTCACCTGGCTTTGTCCATATTGGAGATATAAAGACAATGTTTAGTTCCTATAGATACTGTATACGTTATAGATCGAATCGATGAGATATTTTATGAAAAAGCTACGTTTTCCGTAGTGGGAATATATGAAGGACTGATGATTACATATTTTTTGTGGGTAGTTGGTGTTTGGGTAATATAGCTTTGGTAAATACTAGTGTAATTTTTATATCAGATAGCAGTCACAGTTTTGATAAATCAGTCTTGCCATTCACTTCGGTTTGGTTAATGTATCTTTTTTTGAAATAAATGGTCTCCTTAAAAATTATATAAAAAAAAATGTTTTTCATATCGCACACATAATATTTGCTCACCCTTATGAAGGATCCATGTAAATTTACAGTTTTATTTTAAAGGTTAAACCTTTCTTCGTATAAAAATAATAAATGCGGAGGGGCGGGCTCGGTGTGGCGAAACATAAATATATAAGTTTGACCGCGAGGACGATACTCTACCTCGGTTAGAGTCGGCTTACATGGCACTTTCGAAGTAGTTTATAAGGGCCAAAGGTTTAATGTGGAAAATTTTCTAATTAAATAAGTACCTATGGCGTGTGTGGAACTGGTATTTGTACAAAGAAGCTATTGAAGGGATTTAAGCACGAATTTTTGTCTTTACCTTTGCTAAATAAAATTCAGCTCAACTTTATAGAATGAATAAAAATTTTATTATAACCCCAATAAGAATTGTGCATTATTATTCATATTTTTGTTTCTGATTTTGCGTAAATATTGTCTAACATGTAGTTGTAGTATAGTAGTATTCTGTTGTAGATTTATAGTGAATCAAATATTGTTTTAATAATAGCGCCATGTAACCCCAGCAGTACTTCAGCAATATTGTATCAAGTCGAAGTGTCCACGTACAGACGTGTTTGTATGAAAAATATTCCAATAACCGCCCCCACGCGGGGGTAAGGTACCAAGATGGCCACGGGTTAGCCACTTTGCAAATTGTGTACTGGATTGGCTACCTATTGATGGCTTCTGATATGATAAACATATTTTTGTTTTTGTGTGAAAAAAAAGTTTTGTTGTATAATTGATGTCTTCTTATGTTACATCATACGTATCTACGTATTAAATATACGCCTTCGTTATGTTTTGTATTTTTTGCTTTCTTTTAAATTTAGATAAGTGTATAGGTCATCTGTTTAACTCAATTTATCTTTAGTAATTACAGATTGTATATCAAATAATTCCTGACAATTCACAAATGAAAAGACACTTAGGTTCATAATAATGAATCTTGTCCGTTTATATATAGCTATATTTTAATGGTGAAGAAATTATTCTCAAATTCAGTTCAGTAGGTACCTACCTAGTTCATTATATCAATAAAAAAAATTCAGCTCTACACTATCAATGCTCTTCATTTTGACAATTTTGAAGATAACGAGAAAACCAGCTAAGAACCACAAATATCGCTCAAAGGAATAAACAAGCTAATCCAGGATAAAAGTCTATCGCAGGATCTGACCGTGACCGGATATTAACACGAGCGCCCCCAGCGTCACTTCCGGTCACCTCACTATTATCATATTTCAGATGATATCTCAGTGGATGCTGTTTTGTGATGGCAGTGAGGGATTGAACTATATGTATAGTAAAGTGAAGTAAATCTAGGGAAAATGCATACTAAGTTAGGTAGAGATAGCAGGTTGAGCTTACTATTTTAGTCTAAGGACGCTGACTTCGTTCCACTGCACGTTTTGGTAGGTAAGATTTATATCTTACATACTTATGTACATGTAAGATAATATTTGCTTTATAATTAACATCGATAGGTACCATATAATTATTATACATCATCAGAACACAGGCAGAGGAAACAATATAAAATACGTTCGAGACGCTGACCAATTATGTAGTCGACTTTTTGTATTCTGACTGTACTAGGTAATGGGCTAGATTCATTATTTAGTAATTAGATGTTCCAAGTAATGTTTAGGTTAAAAAGTGATAAGTTATACCGGAATAAGTGAGTCAATATAAGAAAAGCTGTTTCCCGCGGTTACACCCGCATTGTTCCGCTCCTGTTCGTCTTAGTGTGATAATATATAGCCTATAGCCATCCTCGATAAATGGGCTATACAACACCGAAATAATTTTTCAAATCGGACCAGTAGTTCCCGAGATTAGCGCATTCAAACAAACAAACTCTTCAGCATTATAATATTAGTATAGATGAAGAAGTAAAATAAATGAATCGAGCAGCATCATGAAATTCGTTACTCAAACTAAGGTATGTCAAGAAATGCATTCATACGTGTTGTCTAAATTGATAGACGCATACAGTAATTACTGAATATTATTTACAGTTCTCAATTCCATTCTATTTTATACCCTATTGGTGCACTTTAAAGTCTTATTTAATTCAGATGCATGTGCATATACGTTAAGCTGTAGATTGTTAGAGTAATATGACCTGTAAATGTGGGTGGTAAGGTATATTTTTGGTTGAAGATACAAATGGATAGATCCTTTTGGATGCGTTTATCAATTGTGCGGATGGCAACCGGACACTGAAATGAAAGCGACAATAAAAGGTAGACCGTTGATTGGTACAATCGCGTGGATAATGAAATATGTTGATTTTTTCTAAAATGTATTAGTTTTTATTGTGTATTTCACTGCAGATATAACAAATATTTTTTTTCCATAGTACCAATTTTTTCCAGTTTTGGCATAATAGATACATAGGTAATATAAGCGGCACCTATGTAGCGTCCATGCTGCATGCATATACAATAAACTCTATTAGGCACCTATATGTAAGTAAGAGGGCTAATCGGTGTGAAAAAAAAGTTTCACACCAATTAGCTAATGTTTAGAAATTAATTTCTAACACCTCTACATTAAACTTTAGTTTATGTTTGTTTGCGTTTCAAATACAAGTTACTTGTCAGGTAAATACATCACACAAATGTCCACCTAATCATTCTTAAAATTCCAAGCAAACTGATGATAATAATTAATAACACATAATAATGAAGAAAGTAAAAGTCAAAATTGCATATCCGCCTATAGTCAAAGCAGTCTGTGAGGTAAATTTACATTTAGCGGGTCAGATAAATAGAGCACACGAAAATGCTCCTAATCAATCTCAAAATTGCAACCAAACTGATTATTGTACATAAGTAAATAAAGGTCAAAATTGCATATCCGATTATATAAAGTTCAAGGCAGTCTGTGAGGTAAATGTACCTTTATTGGACAATTGACGGCATCCGCTGAGACCGTTGAACCGACGATAGAGGTGTGTTATCATAATGCTATTTATGTTTTATATAAATCATTTTTATGTATAATATTATCATCTGTATGTAAAAATATATTTTATTTACTGTGTGCGTTTTAATTAAAATCGTAAATAGTCGTATTTCTTATCAAGTTACCAAGTTCCTGCAATTATTTTTGAAATTGTTTTTAATGTAGATAAGCGAATTATTTTCTGGTTCTCAGAGATATTATTCAAAACCATTCAGAGATTATGTTACTTTTTCAGCCAAAATATATTGAATAAGTATTTAGTTTATCGCCCAACTACCTAAGTAATTTAAAGTAACATAGCAAGTTATTGTAAAGAGTTTGTAAGTAACTTGGTTTAACAACTGATGTAGAGCTTAGCATACGAGCTAAGTTATTATGTGTAAGTATATACGTATATTACTTATACACTATATAGGTATAGGTATATAAAGCATTTTATGCACGAGTACATTCTTTTACATAATATATATTTACGTTAACTCTACATTGTTTCATTTCTCTAACTAAATACGTAGTTTCTTTTCTTAAAAAATACGAAAATCAAAACTGTACATTGAATATTTTGTAAAAAGAATATTTGTGGACATGATCTATAACAATCGATATCGAACTGCATGTATTTTCTTCAAATTTGGAATGATTATTTTTCCGACCCAAATATCGACCAATAGAATTGCACCATTCGACGTCACGTGGTACTATACTGATAATTTTTTGAAAATTTTCTCTGGTCGTTGACGTCAAACTGACAGGTTTAATTCAATTGTGAAATTATTGGCCGACATTTGGGGACGAAAAAATAATCTCCCGAATACCACACGAGCTTCAAAATTATCTGGCATTTCCCTCAAGGTTCCCTGCAAACAAACAAATAAAGTCGTCAAGTTTTTCAGGAAAAATCACTCGCGCTTCGCGCTCGTGATTTTTTAACCTTGATTAAAAACTTGACTCCTTCATTTGTTTGCAACGAACCTATCGGAAAATACCCGATAATTTTGAAGCTCTTGTGGTATGTGAATATTCTAATTACAGGTTGGGTTAACATATAGGCACAGTCATGCTAAGACCAATATGAGCGGAGTGATGTGAGTAAAGCCGCGGGTTACAGCTAGTATAGAATAATACATAAAGTGCAGTGCATAGTGCACAATGCACATGGCACAATACCTCGGCCGGTGCGCACACGCATGATTGCCGCAATTGCCGGCAATCAGCGTCAATTTAACCCCACCCCCCTCTAGCTTTCACTTCTCACCGGTACACTCGTATACATAAAGCATTTTATATTTAACTAGCTGTGCTCCGCGATTTCATCCGCATTGCTCCGCTCCTGTTGGTCTTAGCGTGATGATATTATATAGCCCATAGCCTTCCTCGATAAATGGGCTATCTAACACCGAAAGAATTTTTCAAATCGGACCAGTAGTTCCTGAGATTAGCGCGTTCAAACAAACAGTCTCTTCAGCTTTATAATATTAGTATAGATTTGTTAAAAATGTATGTTTATTAAGGATTTTTTTTAATTGTTCCATAAGCAGATTTCTGGACCGCTTTTGAACTATTCTTCCCCGTTTGTCAATGAATCTTTTTTTAATTCCTTCTGTTTAAAGTCGATAAAGTAGGAAAAAATGTAATAAAAACAGTATACATATTTAATTATATACGCAGAAGATTGGTGTAAATTTTTCATAAAAATGTTCAAGTTTCAGAAATAATATCTTCGTCTATTATTAAATGTTTTACATTATAAAATGATTCATCAATATAAAAATATCTTACCTATATTACTAATACAACAAAAAATCCAAACAAAAAGATTTATAACCGATTTAAATATTTTTGTATTCAAATCGAACGGTTTACGTAAAACTAGCGCAAACACGTGGCGAATAAAATTATGTTAGAACAACAAACATACGCTTTTTGTTTATTATCAGTATCAAATTATAACGGTAATATAACTGTGGGAAAGATAGATCGGTTTATATTGTGGTGGTTCTGTAGATTTCAAAAATAGCTTAATTCTTTATGAAAAAGAGATTTATTCGTAAGCGAATTCAAACTTTTGTCATGTTAGGAGAGAATATAAATATTTTACAGGTTAGGCAACCAGGGAAACAATGCATCCTTGTCTTGATGATAGGTAAAATTTACCTACGGGTAGGTACGAGTATTACTGCAGTCTTTAATTAATTACGATGTACATGTAAAATGTATTATTTTATTATTTCTGGCCTTCGAAACACAGTTTACCACTAGTTCGAAGGTCAGGGTCTGAACATAATGCTGTACCTCTTATTTAAAAAAAAAATATTAAGGTTAAATTTTGGTCTTGATCCCTAACCGTCTATTTTTAACCAGTACCGCAATGTAATATTTCACATCAAAATATTACACAATAAACTTATAATAAATCTAAACTGAGTTCACTGATTTTTTTTGGGTTCAAGGTATATCGAACATATATCAACATATCGAACGAATTAACATATCAAAGTTATTTTGTAAGGTTTTGTCAGCTATAAGTCCAATCAAGTGGAGACAAATCTAACAAATCAAAAACTTTTAAAAGCCGTTCATTATAGATATGGAATTCTAAGTGATATACTAGCACTTTCTTGTGGTCTCTTTCTTTTATAAATAAACATAATATTATCAGTTGAAATTAGGCACAGGCGTTTATATAATATAGAAATAAACACATTCACTCTTAAAGCGACCGCTCCAGGGATAAATCGCTATATTAAAGCAATGCCATTGTCCGAATAAGGTATGTTTCATTCGCGCGGCTACCTCTGGACGCGTGCCAAAGACTAAGCAACGAATAAACAACAAATTAAAAGTGTTTTGGAGTAACTAAAGGGCTTTGAAAAAAGTTTTGTTAAGGATGTGAGTTTTTTTAGTTTTACGTAAGTCTCAGAAAGAATCATTGATAATGTTCCTCGTAATAATAAAATCAATTGCAAACTTAAACAAGTTAAATTGCATGCAGCATTGACCAACGGATTTTTTAGAAATTAAATCTAAAATCTACATTGTATTGAGGATTCACCGAAGAACGACTCTCAAATTCTATTCGTAAAATTACATAATAAATGCATTATTAGAATCGTATATGCTTGCACGTGTCCAAATATCTTCTCAACACTATAAACCATTTTACAGTTCTAAACTAATAGAGTATATTAATTTATTTGCAAACGACAGACACGGAATGAAATAAAGTCGCAGTTGCGTTATATTTTACTGTCTTATAAATTATTATTTTGTTTGCTGACGTTTACGGTCTCGTATTATTTGGTATTGCGGAAAATGTGCATAACATGCAATAACGGTGGGTATAAAATAATTAGGTAACTGTATTAAATTAATCATCTGTTAAATTCTATGTTGATATGACATAAAACATTATCGAGTTTGGTTCATGTCTGCATATTTTCAAGTTTTTCTTCAACTCTTTGAATCTTAAGTTGTCGGTTTGTTAAAATTTTTATGCTGTATTCCTGTGAGGTAATTTAAGATGTTTAAATATTATAAAGGTACGTGTAAAATAAATACAAACTTTATTTAATTGGCAAATAAATGAATTTAATTTAATTGACTGTACCTACCGAAATGCAATATTGTAAATTAATAATAATTTTTAACTTTTATTAAAATTATTATTACATAAATGCCGTATCTGTAAAATAATCTATGACGATATTTACCAAACAAAGCGTTTGCTTCGACCACCCCGTATTGTCCGTTTCCCGCAGCCCTATTGTTATTCTGACAGCCACCGTCACACAACCCTGCGGTTTTCAGATTTGCTGGGGATCTTTGAGTAAAGATATTGAGGTTATGATTTCATTATCTGCGTTTGTGATTCATTTCTTGGATTGTTTAGTCGTCTCAAAACACAAAAAATGAAAAATTACAAACATATTAATATGTGTACGAAATTATAACCCAGTTGTATTTAACAGGCAGATTTACTAGCAATTCACTTACTATTATGGAAAAGATATTAACATCGAAGTGTCTCCTTATCCTATTTTCACATTCACAAGTTCAGTTCCTGTTTGTATAAAATGGCAGTTCACCTACTTCTCACAAAGATGCATTAAAATTGAAACTTCGATAAAATCGTAACAAAAATTAATCTCTAAAGCAACAAAGACACAAGACACACGAATCCATGAAATATATGAGTGAATTAATGTAAAATTCCACGTAAAGTTTATTAGCAAGCCAACAGAGGGATTACTCCATAGACCAATAACTCTGGGCTTCCTGTCGTTGCGTCATAAACGCGAACCGATTTGATACTTTGTAACTTTATGAGTTATATTGATTGGTCTACTAAATTGTGTAGTCTATGACTGTGTTTACGTTTAGTGTTGAGTTAATGCTATGTGTGGGTGTGAGAATGTTAGACAGGTGAAACTTTTGGGGATTAAGAAAATTAGTGATTAATATTGATTAACTAATTAATGGAAAATACTTTTAATCATCGACGCAAGATAAATTATATCTAGGTATTAAGGTTATTTCCTCGTCAATAATATGGGAATTAATATTAATAAATATGTCCAGTAATAAAAGGAAGGAAAATAACATAAAATGAACGTTCCTAAAATGCATAAATGAAATACTTTTAATTTTGAACAGGATATTCATCGTTCTATATGCATACGAATCATACAAAAACAACTAAATGCTCGCAATTCACAGTTTTAAAAACTAATATTAAGCCAAGGTTACAAAGTATCAAGACTATTTAACCAATGTCTCCAGGTGGCATGTCGACAACTCTCTTGGTTTGAGCCTTGTTTAAGAGACAGGTGATCAAAGATTAGTATATTTACGATCAGCTAACATAGTATATGAAATCGTTTTATTGCATTTAAATAAAACGAGCGATGATGGAGTTATCCATTGAACTATATTTGGAGTGTCAACTATTTTTTTTTTTTTTCAATTTTTACATACATTAAATTATTTAACTATCAAGTGAGATATGATTTTAAATGACACTTTGAATGAAGAAAACATTGAGTTTATTATGATTAATTAGGTTACAAAATATAAAATGTAGTTAATTGTAGTTAATTATTATCAACTATACATTCATCATAAATTATTTGGATATGGTACATGGGCATGTACATCATAATGCATACAATAAGAGCGTATACGCACTATGCGGGTAGCCGCATTGCGGGTAGCCATCCGGCTGACCGCAAGCACAATTATGTACGTAATATTCATTTCTATGCGCACTGTGCGGTCTGCGGTAGCCGCATCGCAGTGCGCATAGAAATGAATATTACGTACATAATTGTGCTTGCGGTCAGCCGGACGGCTACCCGCAATGCGGCTACCCGCATGGTGCGTATACGCTCTAAAACACACCTATGCTTTTACTGTAGGTAAGTGTTCATCATACCTCTACTATTGCAACAAAGTATCTTCTTTGATGTTAAATAATTATATTTTAGACGTCTGTTGATTATTTAGGATTGTCTGTTTGTTTATGAAGATCTTAAAAATAATGATCTTAATTAGAGGAGAAAAATAATTTGGAAAATCCAAAAGTGCACGCCTCATAATTTTTTTTTAATAAATATTTATTAATTATTATTTTTGTTTATTTAATAACAATTAAACCACATCGAATCAGACCCTGAAAAATGAAAGGGTTCTATTCCTGAGCATACTCAAGCGTAAGAGAAAAAAAAAGACTCGATTAGTAAAGTATTTCGGTCGCTATCGTGTTAACAAGAAAAAGGATCCGCACATACAGACACACGGACGTCCAAGACAGAACTTTTTTAAACTGTTTTTTAACTAGTTTAAATAACAAAAATGACATCAAAAATATCATGAACGTTAAAAATAGTGTTTTTTCTTAATATGTGTGTGTATGTATTATCTTACAAGTGCAATGTATGATACATAAAGACATTTTAAGTTTGAAAAATCAGATGTTTTGCGCGAAGTGACAGTAGTACCCACCTCAACGCTTCGCTTATGAGGCGTGCAATAGATTAGTACTGAATAGTCACTCGTCGTTATTTTTCGAGAGACAGACAGAATTACTATATTTTGGTTCTGTACTTTCCTGGGGCCGAAAAAGTGGAAGAATTTGTAGAGATGTTATAGCCCGTGTTTGTCCATTAGAGTTAACAATACATCTTAATACTATTATAAAGGCGAAAGTTTGTATGGATGTATGGATGTTTGTTACTCTTTCACGTAAAAACTACTGAACCGATTACAATGAAATTTAGCACACATATAGAGGGTAACTTGGATTAACACATAGGATAGGTTTTATCCCGGAAATCCCACGGGAACGGGAACTATGCGGGTTTTCCTTTGAAAACGCGGGCGAAGCCGCGGGCGGAAATCTAGTTAAAATATTAGTTTATATTATATAGTAACAAGTTCTTGGAATGTAGAAAGACTAGGCCAGAATAATATCTATCTTCATTGATCAATGCTTAACCTATTTATTTAAGCCTGACACGTGCCACTCAATTGATTTTATATATTTTGAAGAGATTTATGTCTTTACTATCTCATCACCCTGACTTTGTCTCGATTGACGAGAGAAGAACCACTTGCGTGAAATAATTAAGTTAATTAATCACGAATAAACTTACAAACCATCACGATTCACGACTCTACTCTTTGAAAATATATTAGTTTAGATATAAAATATTGTAATGAATTTGAATGCTAAAAAAATTTAACAAAACAGTTCTTACGATATTTATATAAAAAATAATTATTTTTATAGGTATCTACTCTTAAAAATATATAAGTAAATTAAAATAGCAAGACGTTTACGACACTATTTCGTTGGTTACTTACAGTTAAGTTATGTATATTCTGAACAGGTTGTATATCGGTTGAGATACTTTTATGGGCATTCCTCTGCAAATAGAAGTGGGCTGTTTGAATGTTTGTATGTGGGTAGATTTAGAAATTTGCATACTCGATAATTTTAAATTACAATTGTTCTTGAAATGTCCATCCTCTTTTACTGTTTAAAGTATTTTAAATTAATTTTGCGTGTTCATGTACCTAAATCGGTTATGTGGATTGGCGTGAAAATAGTATTATAAGTATGTAGGCATACACACTTACTTCAGCAATTTAATTTTTAATATTAATATACCTGTAGCAAAGGTAAAAGAAATATACCGATTAGAAACCTTTGTCTTTTAAAATGCATGAATTTTTTTACTTGACTCTATCTATAAATAAAAATTAATTCTGAATAAAAATTCATACTTCGTTTTTACAAAATACTACAAACAGTAAATTTCCAAAACAACATACTAATGCAGATAAATGAACGTCTATTATTAGTTAAAAGATACACAATGTTGCATGCATGTCGCACGCTCAAACAATCTTCAGATTTATATCGTTGCTACAGGTGTAGGGATTAGATTAATAGATATCATTTATATTATTGCCCAGTGTTTGGTTTGGTTTGGTTTGATTTCGTCTTGTTGCGCTAGCGTAACTATAGCAACCATGTGAACCATCAAATAAAGTGTAAAATAAAGAGCAAATTGCGATTTGTGTGCAATATTTTTGAAGTGAAACTTCTCTAGGTGCGTTGAGAGTAAAATGTCAAGGTCATGTCATGGCAAAACCGTCACGTCATGAAGTAGGTGACGATTTTGGTATCTTTGCCAAATAAGTTTCACTTTTGACAGACACTTCTTTAATAATAATTATAAATAGGCATACATTTCATTCTTGGAATTGGCAATATATTATCTACTATTATCACTCTTCGTATTCAGAGGTGCTCTACAAATGGTATGCGCAACAATAACACGTCTGGAAAGCTCCTTTAAACCTTCTGGAATAAAAATTAATATCAGAGTTTGGTGAACTGAGAAGCGATAAAATATAAACAAACTTAACTGTTTTTAATTCCAAATAGAACATTATTACATACCAACATAATATGAAAAGAAAGAAAGAAAATACCTAATGTGATATTGTGAACATCGTAAATATTGTGAATATATTTGTGTTGTAAGTCGTGTATTTTAAAAACATACCATTTATTTTAACCTTCAATAAATTATTGCTAAATAAATCACTAATTTTATATCAAGAAAGCTTTAACCTTTCCCTATTTACCATCCATTTCGCTGCACCAAAATAAATAAAACAACAGGTTATAGGAAGGTAAATTGCAGAATTTGCAACTGGGTTACCTAGCAGCGAGCAATAATTTAATCTTGCCTGACGAGCACAGCTAATTAACTGCAAATATATAAATGGCAGACATATTACCTGCCCGTGCATCACGTGGGACCATTCCGCTAAATCTGAGCTAATAAGGACTAGTGTTTGGGGAGGTTGGGTTGAATTGGTGTATAATGTATAAAACCTAATTTTTGTTATCTATATAGAACTTTAAATGACTTTCATTCGAATATACCCTACGGACTACAATAATATACCATTCTTCTTCATCTCTCTATTATATTCATTTTTTTTGCACTTACACAAATGCAATAAGATGATTTAAACTCTGTTCAAATAAAAATAATTTTTTCTATTCTTTATAAATTTATATTTATGAAACTAATACCTAAATTAAGCTCTATCATCTATTTCCAAAATCGCCCATTTAAAAACCAATCAAATAGCAGTAACCGTTGGGCGCTGAACACAGCAAATTATTCCAAATTATTCTAAATACCGGCACGTTTCGCACTTCATAACAAAAGAGTTGAGCCCAACTATGGACAGCTCCAATTTGTCAGTTGTCAGCACGCACCTTAATTGCGACGGTCCCCGGTCTCCCCCGGCACCTTGATTAAACGACGGCTATTTATATTTCTACTCAGAACTTGGTTATTTTGATTTGACGTGTTTCGGCCACTTACTGTGACCACTGTATAGATTTTAGTGTTGAGTAATTTGGTATGCGAATTAACAAATTAATTATAAAAGTATTAATTTTGATAATTTTTGATACAACTAGCCGATTTAATATATTAACCATACTCGAAATGTCGTAAGCAATTTCATGGAATTTATTAATATTATTTTTAATACCTGCCAAAAGATAATTAAAATAACACAGCACCTTGAGGGCACAGTGATTTTTCTATTATCATTTACAAAAGAATACTAAAACAATACAATAATACTTATTAATTTAAACACATATATAAAACAGAGTACATATAGCATAGTACAGAATTTCTGCTGAAGATGTTGAATTATTAAATAATTATGGGCGACTTTATTAATTATTTAATAAGCGCTTTCTTCCAAGGAATCCAAAATGTATAACGAAGAGATAATAAGCAAGAGTCTTTACCGATATTATAAATTCAAAGCGTGCTGTCTTCTTCACGAGTTCAGAGTCTTAAATAGTTGGGAGGGTATCCAGTGATAAAAAATTTTTGGTGAAATGGAACATCTCATTACATTAGACCACATGAACAAAGCCGCGGGTAACAGCTAGTGTATTAAATGCTGAATTATCAAATAGATATTAGATAATAGGTAGGGATAGTGAGCAGGCGTGCGGCGGTAAATCATTGCGGTCAATGCGCTGTCGGGGCGCCTCAGTCGTTTTACATTCATTTGTACCTGTATTATATTAGTACAATCGCGTAGTAATTTAAATTCATAAATTGTTATTACATTTTCACGCAAAATATGTTTAATTACGTCTCTTGTAGCCAGGGAGACGTCTGAAACACCATTTTTGGATTTGGATTGGAATCTATAGATTAGATAGACCAGCAAGCTCTACTTTAAAAGCCAAAAACATCATAATATTTCGTAAGTAAAGTCTTGGTTGTAGAGTCCACGAAAAAAGTCTTATTCTGATGCACAATATAGCTAAAATAATAATCTACTCACGAATAACCAGCCTCTGACATAGAGGCAAAAGGCATCTAGAATATTATATTATATTATTATAACATTACAATTAATTCTTACAATTCTTTTAATTTCAAAGATTTAATATTAAAATTATCAAAGCGTAAACCGATTCAGCGCCTGTTTGTACCACACTAGGAAGCAGTTTGTCAATGTGACAAATCGTCGGTGTTTCCCACTCAACGCTTTTAATATTTTAACGAATATTCTATTATTTTTATTATCGCATTATATCAGATATAATTAGGATTTGTCTGGAGAATTAATGTCTGGTTGGCAAGAGAATAAGCTAAATCATGTTTTAACGAAGTGGTTTACAAAAACAAACTAATATACAATGAACAAACTTCATTTCTGAATATTAAAAGTAACATGGAATTTTATTTTCATCAATACTTTGTACAAAATCAGATTTAAATCAATATTATTTATTACTAAAATCAATAGGAACGTTTTGTAACTGGGAACCTGGCAAATTGCTTCTAAATGTTAAAGAGAACTTACCAGTATAAAAAAAGCTAGCCAAAAACCCACAGGTGTTTAAAATATAAAACAAATCGCATAATATTTTAAAATCACTAACATTTAACATTTAAAACTTCGTCGATCCCATTGCCGGTCCATTTAGCACGAACTATCACGTACAATTTATTCATTTTCCACTCAAACATAATCAAGGTGCTAAATTATGGTTAAAAGTTTAAAAACAACGAGAATATTATCGTTTCGTCAACTTCCTGCTCCATAAAGAAGCTTACTGCGGATTTGTGTTCTGGATTTTTGTACTAAATAAATCGATTATGGTCTAGGAAGATTATTATAATAGGATCTACGTTATTTCCTTGTATTGGGAAAGTAGGTGATTGGTAAGATAGATTATTATAAAAAGTATAATACTTACTTATCTATTATTTTATACATTTAAGAAAATACTGCAAATTTGCGAGATTATTTTTTCAACTATATAGAATTCGCATGTTGTTCCTTTATTGCTTAAACAGCAATTTCTTCCAAGCAACCAAAAAAAAAAGCAGAACGTTAAATACATTTAAAAATTTGGGAACATAGTGTACCTACACAGATAGATATGTTATTAAAACAAACAGTAAAATCATTTTCCATTCAATCAACAATTTCCATCAAACGATTGGCACGATCGGATCTAAATGAGAATACTGCATAAAAATATCCATGTTCGAAGGAATTTCAACGAAAACAAAACACTTTTAGCCGCACGATAAAATTCCAAAAAACCATATTAATACACGCTACCTGTGCCACTGCCAAAGTATTTGCCTCGGTTGCCCCTGCGATATTCGTTATACGACGGAAAAAATAGATCACCTTGAAGCAGAATGCAGGTGATATTTATCCGACTGCTGAAGGTGGGATATGGTTTTAAAGTGTAATTAAGGTACGAATATTTGTCCTGGGTGTATTCCTACATGATACTGGATGTGAAATTTTTTTTCATTGTCTTAATTTTCAGTTTAAATGTTAGTATTTCTTGAATTTAACTATAAAAATAAAAGTAAAAACAAATTAGTATAAAATATGTTAACTTATTCTTATTTAATTATTCATCCGAAGGTGCCTCATGATCTGCTTTTATACGATGTCTAAATATTTTAATTTTATACCAAACTCAGTGCCAAGAACACCTTTCTAGAGACAAATAACTTATAATAATTTAAACAATTTATAATTTTAGCTTTACTCCAAATAAATTTTGTGATAAAAAGCCATACCAAAAATCATAATAAACACCCTGTAGACGACTTTATTTGTGTTGACGACCATTTATATTAAATAAGGGCAGTGTATACACGAACGGTACAGTTGCGTCACAAAAGGAGTGGAAAGAAAGTTCAAACCATAAGCATAACTTAAACCTTACTAAGTTCGTAATTATTATAATGACAATTGTAGTTTAACAACATACCTACTTAATTTCATTTTTGAATTAAGTTAAAATAATTTAAACTTTCAATATCTACTGCGCGCCTTGATAGTGATAGATCGTTGAATACCTTCAAAAATATTTCAGAATGTCGATTTTAAAACAATGTTGATTTAGTTTGGGGGCAATAAAATTCCTACAATACTTGTGTAAGCAGTAGTCTGAAATGACCCCCTTCATCTTAATTTACTTACACCTTTTCTTTTGAGAACAAAAACGCGGCGTTTTCACGCTCGTTCGCAACTCGCTTACCAACACCTGCTGTAAAGTTTGTTACCGTATGATGTAGTGACATGCGAAATTGTCACTTTAACGTTTTCACGAAGGAATGTTTTACTTTGAATTATAGGTAGTTTCTAACACGAAATTTTTATATTGAGTCATAACTATTTTAAACAGCTATAAAAATAAATATATGAGGTTATTAAATGGAGTACTATTACAGTTATTGCGTTAAATTAGATTGAGTTGCGATGTGCGTGATTAGAAATTGGCTATTTCAATAAAATAGGTACAAACTCTAATACGCGAAGGTGCTCGCATTTTATTTAGGTAAATAAAAAATGCTCCTAATGTTTGTCCAATCCATACTAATATTATAAATTATTCATTAATATTATAAGTTACTCAATCACGCCTAAACTACTGAACTAATTTGCATGAAATTTGGTATGGAGATATTTTGATACCCGAGAAAATGCCGAGAAAGGACCATACGCTACCTTTTATTGCGAAATAATTATGTACCACGGGCGAAGTCGGGGCGGACCGCTAGTATTATATAAATCTGTGATATAAAGTTACGTTTTTGTAATAGTTTTGACCTTTTCATAGAGCGGCAGCTGGTGCGTTAAAAAAAGTTTATCTTTTGTTTTAAAATGGTAAAAATTATTTAATTTTGTACGACAACTGTGTACTACCTCTTTCTAATTTTGCACGACAATTCTCTACGCCTATTACCTCTTTCTCAAAAAAACCGTTACGCTTGTTAAATGTTAATTTTAAAAAATGTGCACCTTCAAAAACAATGCAATAAAAAACATCTGTACGCTCACAATTAACTCTTTGCAGGGGGCGTGAATGAAAATAATGTAAAAATAGATTTTAAACATCTGCCATGTTGCAGGCAATGACATTCAGATAGACACGTGTAATGTCTATTCATCTTTGCTAGTTAAAAAACACGTAAAAATGATAGAAGTATTATAGGAACCTAAATGAACCTAATCAACCTAAAAGTGTGAGGAATCTCTTATTTTTATTTTTTATTTTAAGTATTTTATTAGTTTCCAAACAGCTTATACAACAATATAACAAACAAATTATTCAAGTACAATTAATAACGTTCTATGTATGTATAAGCCTATTCTATGGATACACAAATGTTTAGAGTGTGAAAGATGTTAAAACAATTAAAAATACTGTTACCACAACAATAAAAGAAAAAATACAATAAAAGATGTACTTAGGCTAACAAGATTCGACATAAATCCGTATGCTGTTTTGAAATTAATACAGACCTAAGTAGGTAACTACTCGTATTTTAGATTTTTTCCCATTATAATAACTGTGATAATTAGGTATTATAAATAATTCATTAGTACATGTTTCGAATATGGCCATAATTAGAAATAATTTGGAAAATCCAAAAGTGCACGCCTCATAATTTTTTTTTAATAAATATTTATTAATTATTATTTTTGTTTATTTAATAACAATTAAACCACATCGAATCAGACCCTGAAAAATGAAAGGGTTCTATTCCTGAGCATACTCAAGCGTAAGAGAAAAAAAAAGACTCGATTAGTTAAGTATTTCGGTCGCTATCGTGTTAACAAGAAAAAGGATCCGCACATACAGACACACGGACGTCCAAGACAGAACTTTTTTAAACTGTTTTTTAACTAGTTTAAATAACAAAAATGACATCAAAAATATCATGAACGTTAAAAATAGTGTTTTTTTCTTAATATGTGTGTGTATGTATTATCTTACAAGTGCAATGTATGATACATAAAGACATTTTAAGTTTGAAAAATCAGATGTTTTGCGCGAAGTGACAGTAGTACTCACCTCAACGCTTCGCTTATGAGGCGTGCAATAGAATTAAACAAGACAGAAATGAGCAAAACCTATATATATCTATTTGTTTGTTTCGGCTAAACTTCCCAACCAAAAGACCCAGTTTATCATAATATTATCATAAAGTTATAAAAATACAAAAAAAAATCTATTGCGTTAATTGAGTAGCTACTCAAGAGAGGTGCTTGTTGTAATTGAAATTCCTTCACATAAAAATGGCAATTACCCTTACACAAGGTAAGCGAGTGTCAATCAAGATGTCTAGGGGAGCTCCCTCTGTACAGAGTAATGTGGAATAGAAACAGAGACTTTTATTATTCTTAAATTTTTGACGTGACAACGTCTTATAATTCTATAGAGCCGGCTGCACGCACGAAAAAACATAACTCATGCGGCGTTACCTCGCTCTGACTTCTGAGGCGTTCCATGTAAGGCTTGAAGTGCAAGCGAGAGCGCGGAACGAGCGACAAAGAAGCACAATCGGACGTTGTCACGTTGAACTATCGTCAGTAAACCGACTTTATAGACAATCAATTTTTTTAATTGAAAAGAAATAAAATATCGGTTTAATGTACTACATAACACATTATGTCTCACTGAAATAATATTAAATCAATGTAAAAACATAAATTCCTGCGGTGTTCTATATTTATATCCTCTTTAATATTTAAAAACACATTATGATCCCCAATGCAATCCCTATAATTTTAAATTAGGTACTTAATAATAATATGTTCTTTAATTTGTATAGTTCTACAAATTATTTCATCATTTAAAATTGTGTTTTCAGTCTCTATTGCGATCTACTCTGTGCTCCCAAGATAGCGCACTCATTTAATGGCATACCGATTGAGTTTTTATTTATATTCGGACCGCAAGAAGCACGTCTGTATGTTAATCAAGGGCTTAGGTGATTGTAATGAATTAGAGATTAGCCCACGCTTTTAAAAGCTTTTAAAGTAATTGTTTATTTTACGGGTAGGTGCAAATTTATGTAATCGTCAAAGTTTGTGGGGAATTTTGTAGATCTGTATTTTATTAGTCTGTGTTTTTTGTGGATTAGTGTTTGTTTCTGTTGTCAAATTGTTATTAAGGTTTTGTAATAAATCGTAAAAAAAACATTGTAGACGAAAGGCTTCGGTTATAGATAGGGATGTAACGATACCGATACCGATATATCGGCTGATATAATCGGCAAGCCGATATATCGGTATCGCCGATTATAAAACAACCGATACCGATATCAAACAATTCAAAAATACGATTTACAGTTGAGTCTCTGTTAAATGTTGGTAACTTTTATGCATAATTCACTATTTATTTTTCTACCAAGCCATCGATATCGGTATCGGAATCGCCGATATTTTATTACAAATATCGGTATCGGTATCGTATCGGCAAAATGATGTATCGTTACATCACTAGTTATAGATAATATTAATTTAACTGAAAGAAACTAGCCAAAATTATTTATACTTCCAATTCTTCCAAATATAGGTAGATAACATCTTTATCGCGACTGCATTTCTTTTTTTTACAGATTTTTAGAGTTAGTGCATAATAGTAAGTATAATATTATAGGTTTTTTAAGGTAAGTAGGTGCCAAATAAATCTCAGGAAAAAAATTCATAGGTAGACGGTATAGTAACTAACTAACTAGCTAGTAGACCTATTCAACAAATAACATTCAATTACATATTTAAAAAAATATGATTAATTTGTGCAGTTAAATAATTTTAATTATTTTTAATAGTGAGTAGATAAAAAAACACTGAAAAATTATTTTCTAAATACACTGTTAATATAAAGCCCTATTTCGAGCTAGCTCCCATCGCCCCTGTGGCCTAATGGATAAGGCATCGGCCTCCTAAGCCGGGGATTGTGGGTTCGAGTCCCACCAGGGGTAACCAGTCACCTTTTTATTTAAACAGACTTTTCAATATTTTATATTTTTATTTTAAAAGTATGTATATAATTTTTTTTTATGTACTTGATAAATTACATTTAGTTTTGCATTGAAATTATATAATATTTTTGTTTTACACTGTAAATTTTAAATCTTACGTAGTTAAAGAAACATACTTAAACCGCAAATAAATAATCAATTACATCAGCATACAACATCAATTTTACAATCAAAATATGCGAATAGATTCCCAGAAAACTAACGAACCTCGTACAAAACTGCGTAAGCATATAAAATCACTTCAAAGTAGCGTTATGGCGCATAAAATGTGACAGGACATACAAGATACTCATATTTTATAGTCGGATAAATCAAATTAAGGTGGCCCACTTAACGTTACATAGAAACGTTTTTAACAATTCCTATTTTCAGATGAGTGACGTGAAATGACGTTCTATTATGAAATATAGATTTTTTATCAAGAACAAGTATTCTCTCCAACATTTTTTGTTTAATTTTTATAATTAACGAAAGTAGAGCGCAATTCTTGGAAGTATTAAATATTTGGGATAAGTATTTCGTTATTTTTTCAAGGGATTCATTAAAAATAATATGTAGTAAGTGCAGTTTATAGATTCACACTCAAACTGAATCAAAAATAAAATATTAAATCATCATGATTCATAGCCTGTTCTTTTTTGTAAGAAAACCGGTACGCTATATTCTTATTAGCATTCTTCCCTAATTGGACTATTCAACACAAAAATAATTGTGCGATTCGAAACAGGGGTTCCTGTGAATAGCGCTTACAGCCAAACAAACTCAAGCTTATTGGTTTCTATCTATCAATTCAAGAATATATATTAAATATTTACTGAAGTATGCAGAAAAACTAAAAATTTGTTGTGTTTTCAACAACCGCAATGCAATTTTCAGTCACTTTATCTTTCTTGAGCTAATTTACGATGAAATATTGTTTGTGAATTACATTATGTGTTTATTTTATATAAACAATCTGCACAGTTTTTTTTATTTATTTTGTTAGATTTATAGTGACTATTTAAAAGAAAGTGATTGTAGGTATGCAAAGAAAATTATTTTAAGAAGTGTTATTTTAAACATATTTGTGTTTTATAAAAATAGTAATACTTTAGGTTCGGATAAATTATAATTTAACTTATCTTCAGTATAAAATTCCTTGTATCAATTACCTAAGGCCTAAGCCGTTTTGCCTTGCAACAGCACATCTGACTAAAAATGAAACTTTTCGCCATCTAAAAATTGACGAAGAAATTGTTACAATAAATAAATAAAATTATGAACAGCATGCATTGCTATAATTTTATCATATTTATGTGCATTTTATGTTTCTGCGAAAACACCGGATCTGAATATTACAGATTTACTGTGTACGGGGCCCATTAAAATTTACAGGACATTGCGTTTTGGTATAATGCACTCTATGCCATTGGAATACAGTTCATTTTAGCTCACGTTGCGTTTCGTTAACTTTGAAATTTATTTAATAGTGGGTCATCCGGAAGAACGTGTTGTCTTATTTTACTTTTCCGTTTCCGCTTTGCTAGTCCTTTTTTAATTGTGAATTTATTTGCTATACTTTTGAATTAAATAACATGATAGGTACCTACCTACCTATCAATGTTCATATGAAATACTCTACAAGAGACTCTACAATACACTACGGCATATGTGTCATATACTATTTCAATACTGCTTTTAATCGATTATTCCGCGACGCCGTACAAAAATCATGGAGAAAAGGGGAAAAAATCTCTACCTGTACTTTCGAATTCTCATCTGCATTCAGGTGGACAGCTTACAAGTGACGTCATAGTGCTGAATCTTATTATTTTATGCTCTTATATCGTTCACGATAGGTCACCTAGTGGTTCAAATGACCCATAAATTTTTCAACATTGGCCTGTAGTCTATTATGGTCTGTAGAAACAACTAAGTAAGTAATTTACTATTACATATTATGGAAGTTAACGTGGAAGCTTAGGTATATGGACTAAGGATATTTGTTACATTTTGCCGAAATAATAGTTGAATTAAAAACAGTGTAGGTAATACAAACTTCAAAAATTTATTAAGAAATCTATCAAAATATTGATACGAAAAAAAGTTACTAGGTAGGTAGGTATTATGGTTGGATATTTCATTTTCAAGATCATCAAGCAAATAGGTACCGAATGAAAAATTCCTAAAATTTTACAAATTCCTGCATAACGTAAACCCTTCGTAAACACATCTAACCATTCCAAAAATCCATCTCGATAATAAAGACATCCCAGATTCAGTCTAGAATAAAATCTAGATCATAACTCAGCATCTAGACATGAAACGAGCTAGAATTTATGTCAGGAACAGCCGGCAGAGCATTATTGTAAAATTGTTTTTTAAATTATCCATTTCGTAGATACCGTGTGACAGATATATGAATTGCAATGACGTAGCGGGATTTATGGTACCTACCTATTGGCAAATCGTGTCAGTCGATTTTTTGGGTTAAATACTGTTTAGATTTGTAAATTTTTGTTGTATTGTGTATTTTTCAATTTCGGTTAAATGTAAAGACAAAACACAAACAGTAGTATTGTGGCTATGTTTAGCAATTAGTTACTTACCTATAGTTGTTCTGCATTAAAATCCGTAGAACCCTACGGATACCATCATTCATCTTACTTATTAAAAATTTGGGAAAAGCGCTTCATTATTCATGCATCCTTACAAAAGCTCAAACCTGAAGGCTTTAAACCTCTCCCACCTCACACGTTACCTTTATCGAATCAGATATAAAAGCGAGCTGAGCTCTGATTGGTCCACACCTGTCTCACCTTGAATTTGCACCAATCAGAGAGCTGTACACCTGTCGGATCGATGCGAAGGCGGTGCGGCACACCTGCTGAGTACAATCATACAATGTTTATCTAAGATGTTCTGTAGATATATATCTATAAAGTGGTAAATAGTGATGTGAATAATTTAAAACTAATGAATTTTGCGTTTTAATAAATTAGAAAAATTTTTAAATGTAGAGATTTATGAGCTTTTGTACAAAAACGTAAAAAGTTAAAAAAGTGCAAAGGTAAGTAGAATACCTATTATAAATTTTGCAAGTCTGACATGAGATGTTTTTATTATTTAGATTCTTCAACATTTGTTATGTTTTCAAACAAAAAAACTTCTAATAATAGAGATAATTTATGTGATCGTATAGTCAGGTTAATGAGGAAATTTATTGTATTTTCATTTGAGATGGACGTACTGTACAGTGGACATAATAATTATAGCAGTTAAATACCTATTATCATTTCTTGGCAATGATACATTTTAGTAAGTTTTTAAAAATTAAATTACAGACAAAACAGTTATTAATTATTGTACAGTTTATTCTTACTGCACTCAGCGGCCTCAAGCACTAGGTACCTAGTACCTACACGGGTGGAGAATATTATTATATTATGTGATTATAACACACTATAAATAAATAAATAAAAATAATCTATCTCTGAACCTATAGATGCTGTTTTTTCGTAGAGATTTACATCAATCCTCGCAAACTTTTACCTCTAAAATATAAGTAAAAGTGGGATTAAAAATCAAATTGATACGACGATTAGTGAACATTATCTCTTTCATTTTATCCACGTTATTTAAAACATCAACTTCACAAAAACGTGTCAAAAAATTATCATAAGAATCAGCAATTTTTCAAACGAAAACTGCTAGTAGCGTTGCCAAATAACTTTAAAAAAGCAGGTGTACTATGATTAGTTGTAGAAAGATAAACCGACATCTAATATCTATTACATGGTATTTTAGCGCGTCCCTAGCGGAAATCCTGCCGCGTAATGATGTGTGGACACCTCACCTGGGAGTGTCATTAGTAGTGATGGGACTGTATCGAGTTTTGTGGAAATTAGTGATGTGCGTGTGTGAGTCGGTTTTAGTGATGTGCTGTGTTATACTTATAGCACAGAATAGTTAATAGTACAGGTTATAGTGGGTAGGTATCTATGTTAATAAGTTTTAGTTATATGAATATTTTATGTCTATCTAGGTACCTACTTATAGTAGGTGACTTATTGTTTTTTATATACCTATTGTAGCAGTAGGTGCGTTGTGATGGAGATTGAGTACCTAAATAATAAATAAATAACTACTTACCTACTTAACAACATAAAAATTAACCGTAAACGAAATTGCGTCAAATAATTCAATTGCAATTACATTTAACGATTTAAATATAGAGATGCGAAAGTAATTTAAACAAAAATGTTAAACCGTTTCGATAAATACCCGTTGCCAAAATATTATGTACCTACACCTTGACGTGCTTACTGCATCTGAGCTGGATTTGGCACCTAAGTCTGTAACCTAAAATTTTATTGTCACACGCAGTTGGAAGGAAGTAGTTGATGTTTTCTTATTTATCTGTTGTTTTGTCGGTTCATCAATATTTTTGGAAATTATCTTATAACTGAATTGACCTAGAAAACGTACTCAAAAATCTATAACTGAAAAGTTCGTTTGTTTATTGAGCGCGCTAATCTCAAGAACTATGTGTCCGATTTGAATAATTATTTCTGTGTTTGTGTTATATTTCCCATTTATCGAGAAAACCTATAGGCTAAATTATAATCATCATACGCTAAGACCAATAGTACCTGATCTTTTATTAAATAAATAGCTTGAGAATATCTTATTCAACATCGTTATAAGATTAAAAACGTCTGTTGCTCTCTATAAAAACCTGCTTTATTTACGAATTTCTTCGATGTGATCATATTAATTTAATGATATCATTTATTTTCTAATTAAAGCATTTAATTACAGCAGAGACAGATTTTATTTTTAAACCTTTGATAAAATTAGAACTAAGTAGGTAGGTACCTCAAGTAATACGAGTCAATACCTCTGTACCTGCCCCAGGGGTAAAATATATCTCCCGTGCCCTCAATTGCAGGCAAATTGCAATCCGATAGGTTGAGGGGAATTAGGGCTTTTTACTGAACCCAATTTGTATTTAAATTATGTTTCTATTTTTTGTGTTCAAGTTCAGGTGGTTTGTATTGAAATGTAGGTAATGACGGTTTTTAATTCTTCAAGACTTAATTTAATACGAATTTCAAATGTAATTTTTAGTAAAAAAAAGACGTGTGGCACTCGGGGACTGCCGCGGTAAAGCTATTGCATGCTTCTATGCCTTCAAGCCACACCTCCGTGCCCGTCGGAGTGGGGAGCGTGAGGTTTTTTCGTTACGCATTTTCTGGATTCGGTCTCCGCGCTCAAGGCCCGCGATAGAAGCTATGCATTAGCTTATTAATTTATCAATAATAATTGTTTTTCCGGACGATGTAGACCTACTTTTTGATTTAGTAAATAGGTACCTACTTATGAGTGGATACTGTCCGGCAATCCAGTTACTTAAGTTACATATTATACTATCATTTTGACCCCACTCATATTCCAATTGGAGTAATAAATACCTACACAGGATACGTTTTAAGGGTTTGGAATTGTCACTTAACAAACCTAGTACCTATAAATCAAAGAATGACCCAATTTTTTTTTACAAAATCCACAATTTTTAACATCTAACGTCCGATAAATTCTGATACAAGTTCTAAAAAAAAGTAACATAAAGGAAGCCGTGACGTGTGTTGAATGGAGACGATGTCGCGCCAAAACAGTTTTGGCGGGAAGCCATCAAAAAGTGAGCTTCAGGTAATTGCGCGTGGACGCAGCTGTTTTACTTCTTTTTTTATTTATTTACATTGAATATGGAATGCTATTAGTGTTAATGATACGGGGATAACTAGATGAATTGCTGCGAATTGTTTTTAGGTGTTATACTTAGGTAATGTGTTAGTATTACTATATTTTTAGGTAGAGTACGTAGATGTGTGTTAATTTTTTTCTAGTTCACATATTTTGGAGTATAAATATTTACAAATTTTACTTAAATTCAATTTTTATGTATTGAGGTATTCACTTTTATTAATTTATAAATCCATAGACAAAGGCCAAAGCAAGTGCTAATGAAATCAATACATTTTGCCAATATGTAAGCTGCAATGTTAAAAATGCAAAATGCCTTAGAAATACTTGATAAATGTATTTTCCTTTGTAGAGATGCTCTGCATATAAAAGTATTTTATGCTTCTAGTTTTTGATATGCTTCAATTCTTAATTACATCTGTTTAATTTTTAAATAACACAATGAAACAAATCGTATTTCTTTATTAGATTATTTCGTTTCTTAGAGTTTCATTTAGTCACGGACAAACTTACAAAACTTTTTATGTTTACTTCACTAAACAATGTTTAGCATGTGAAGGTGAGTGCCATAATCATTATAATCCCACGCACACATAAATTAGCTCTAATTAACAATTATATTTAACAAATTACTAAAAGTAAGGTGTTGGTACAACAGCCAACTAGAACAGACTGAAATAAACTGTGATTTAATATTTGTATATTTTTTCTAACACCTCAAATGACTAGGGAAGGTAAGGAATTTGTTTTCTGTCCAAATCATCATCATCATCATCATCTTGTGATCATGTTATCTTAATGTATTTTATCATCTCAATGGTTTATTCAATATATTAATTATAATTTATTTATATAGACAAAATAAGATAGAATAGGAAAAAAATGAAGGATGAAATGAAAAAAATCCATATGAAGTAAAACTCTATAAGTGCCGTTAAAGTGATCGCAAAGGTCTTTTATAAGTTTAAACAAGCTATTTCAATACTATTGGGCTATGATAAATAGAAAATTCTGCTTATATCTAGGTATTTGAATTTTGTACAACATCGCTAATATACCTAAAGAAAATCTAGTTTTCAAGGTTTATGAATAAAATATATAGTGTGCAGTCTACGCGATACAATTCAAAAAGGCATCATAGGTAATTATTGATCTCCACACCACCTTCTTACAACAAAAACTCCTTTATCACACCTTAGTCCGCAAACAAAAAAAAACGACATCAAAGCGAACACTTCCGCATAGCACAGTCGCACGCAGAACTGTAAACTTTTAATCTCAGGTGGACTCTGACACCTGTCATCCCGGTGACAGGTGACAGCTGACAGGTGACACTCGGCTCTGACAGATTGGGTAGAGCGCCGCGGGCGGCTATTGTTTCCCGCCTTTTTGTTTTAATCATTTTTGATCCTGACTGTACGTACGCGTGAAAATTGTCGCCGTGTTTTTGTTGGATGGTGATTAATCGAAAAGTGTAATGAGTATGAGTGGGAAAAAGGATCATAAGCAAGCTGTTTTGTACTTCGAGTTCGATTAGGTATATTTAATGTTTTATAGATAAACATTCACAACGTAATTTTTAAGCAGTAACTATTTAGTAATTACTACATAGGGACGTAAAAATTACATAAATGTAGGTACGTTTTAGACTATGGCTATTTCTTCCTTAATAATTCTATAGATATCTTTTTAATATACTTTGTTTTTCATATCCATTTCCATACGATTATTTATCCAAACTATTTGATATCAGGGCATCTTCAAAGTGGTTATCCAGTAGGTGTCACCGGAAATGCCGCCCAGAGCAGGCTTCGACCTAATTTCCGGTTTCATACGTCACTGGACACCTCAGGGGCAGATGTAATGTGATATGGTTTTTAGATGAATACTGATTTGTGGTAAAATAAACCTTATTAGCGGGAGTGAGGTTATATTTTTAGTTGGAGTAAGAATATCATTCCAAGATATCTTTACTGCAAAATTTGAAACTGGAAATATTCAAAATCATTTGGAAAATATACATTATCATTACATAGTATAAAACAAAGTCGCTTTATCTGACTCTATATCCTTATGTATGCTTAAATCTTTAAAACTACGCAACGGATTTTGTTGCGTATTTTTTTAATAGATAGAGTGATTCACGAGGAAGTTTTTAGTATATAATTTATTACGTTTTAGACAAAGCGGCCGAAGCCGCGGGCGGAAAGCTAGTAAATAGGCATGTACCTACATATATTTATATGACATATATTTTAAAAGTTTCATCAATATCGGTTCAATATTTTGTTAAGTACGTAAAATAGCACGGATCATTAATATTATTACCGAGAACAGATATAAGGAAGTATTATTGTAAACACTATGAAACTCGGCGTTAAATTTGATGGCATAATATTTCTGTTGGGCACACATACAAACTTTATGCATTAGCATTACCTAAATATAATTGATAAATGTGAGTGATTATTATCTCACATCTTTACCAATATTTAAAACAGAAAAATTTGATTTTTTTTTTCATTTGTTTGTAAATTAATAAGTGTAAACATTGCTTAACAGATTTTGATAATTTTACCAACTACATAGTTGAAAGGTACATTGTTTTTGGAATGTGGGCTATATTTGTTACTTTTTATCTCCATATGGGCCACCACCTAAATAATTATCGTATTGATCGTAAAATGCGAATTTTATTCCGTTAATCACTACATAGTATAAAACAAAGTCGCTTTTTCTGTCCCTATGTCCCTATGTATGCTTAAATCTTTAAAACTACGCAACGGATTTTGATGCAGTTTTTTGTAATAGATGGAGTGATTCAAGAGGAAGGTTTTAGTATATAATTTATTAGGTTTTAGACAAAGCGGGCGAAGCCGCGGGCGGAAAGCTAGTTTTAAATAATATGGAAGACATAAAACGATTTCAGTGAATAATCAAACGTGATTTTAAATAATACTTGGCCACTCGCACTTGGCCACTAATTCATCTAAAACCACGTTATTTCGATAATCACCAAGTAGAACTAAAAAGCTTTATAAATGCATACAGTAAGGTATAAATACATTAACATGAAACAGTCGTGATCCCGCAGGGAGAAACTTAAACGAATTGAGATTTGATGCTGTTTAAATTGGGTTTTTATTTACAGTTTTTAAGCGTTTTATTTTGATTCGAGGTAAGACTAAAATTATATGGATATAGTTAAAGAAAAATCATTGTCGCAAACAAAGAATAAATAATTATAACATTGTTTGTTTGTCTTTCTTTCGCGTTGCAACGGAGCGACTTGATGATATTATATTTATGTCTGGAGATAGTTAGATTGAGGCAAAAACTACTTTTTCCACATTGAAAATTCACATTCGTATTGGCAATTCTTTTGACCACACGGAAAAAGCCGCGGGCGAAAAGCTAGTGCTATAATATATCATCAAGGTTAACTCGTCTCCTTCCAAGTCAATAATGCTATATCTGCATTCCAAACTATTCTTTGACAGCGATTACCACACCCGTACCGCCCTACCGGTTGTGTTCTACACCTCCGCCATCAAAGCGAACAGCGGATATATTTAGTGAACAGGTAACAGGAACGCTTTGAAACATAACACTTCCGTTGGCCAGCTAGATGCCATAGAGTATAAAGTGAGTTTGTACTGAAATGGGGGCATCTCTTAGAGGCAGGTTACATTGTGATGTTTTGTAAGCAGAGTTTTTGATTAGATTGGAATGTTAAAAAATCACATAATATATTATGATATAGACCGTACTAAAGTAGAAAATATCATAGAAGAAAATAATTTAAGTTTTGCCACCATACTTTATTTAGTTAAGAGCAAATCAGTTTGAGCTTTTTAGCAGAAAACCCATCGCTACTGGAAATATTTCGAAAAAAAAAAATATGAATGAGTTAATAGCAAACAATTAGGGAACCACAAAAACAACAACTTTGTCATAAAACCACTTAGGAATTACGAATAGTTTTCAGCTAATACTTTGAGCTGAAATGTAAAAAAACACCGTGTCATATCTGTTTTTAACTCATCTCTATGTGGCGTTTAAAAATAAATTGTAACGCGCGTGTCGATACATTTTATATTTTCAAAGATATTTCCGCTTCTGTATATTGTGCGAAAGACGTTTTTATTCATAGCCATAATTATATTAAAACAGGTGTATTTTAATTATTAACTTCCTTGGTTTGATGTTCAGCGGAAGCGAAATTCTAATTAGTTCAAATACTTTGGAAAAGAAATTAAAAGAAAATGTATAAAACATAATATTAATAAATAATTCTTGATAGCTCTACATAGCGTTTGCAACTATAGTTATTTTGACCTTATTTTATAGAAGACTTCTTTATGTGTTTGTCTGTGGCATTCTTACTCACAAATGAATGAAGCGAATTGCATTGAATTTTTTTCTAAGTTTTGAATCTAAGTTTTCTAAGGTTCCAATTAGAGTCTTTAATATTTTAGGTGAATGTTCGCTTTTGATTCATTAGATAGATAGATGTTAAACTTTAGTAGCATTTTCTTTTCTAATTTTTTATACTATGTTTTATAATATGGTTTCTTATTAAATTCATATTTACGCAGTATAAAATTATTCCTTGAAACCTGTAATCTTTACAAACGGATGTTAGCTAATACATGATAGACATTAACTAAAACTATTACAAATGGAATAGTACCATGAAAACAATTATTACGAATCATTCGAAATGTTTCTGCATCCATTGCTTCTCCAATACTAAACGTTAAATTCTTCAGCTATGAAAAGGGAGCAATGGACAGCGAATTTTTGTTACTGTATGAAGATGCTATGGATGAAGGTGTTCGGAATAGATATTGTAATTAAAGTTTTAGTTACATCCGACCTATTTACCTTTAACTAAATAATATTTGCATATTATTATGTAATACACGTCTACTTTTCAGCAATATGTGATAGTTCCTATAAGAAATGGGACATTTCTGAAGTGAATCTTTATTTTGCATTAGCAATGAATACCACATTGATTAGTTATATCAAGCTGTTGTTACTATTCGAGCTGATTTTGAGAAAAAAATAACACTGTTGCAATGTCTTAAAGCTAGTATCTAATCTGTGCGCAAAGTAAGTTCCTTGTATTAATATGTCTACATGATTTAAAATATATCCTAAGAACCACACTGTCCAATAAAACAAACACAACATTGTTACACCTTCCAACCAATATCGACAAAAAAAGCGCAAAAGTCACACATCCTAAAATACCCAAGTAACAAATACCTTGAACACGCTACAAGAGTCCACTAAATCTGTCACCTTCGGCAACACAAAGAAATCTGCTAACTAAATTGACCCATTAAAAAGACAAAGATTTTACACCTAACTTGGTGGCTGAAATATCCGATGATTCAAATGAACACCCTGCAAGGTAATTTCAACTTTAATCACACTTAATATGATTGAATTTAGATGGTTCTCCAGATGAGGTGAGACAGTGAAATACATGGAATTCCGGCTGCAAGTAGGAATTAATGTCAACTGTATATAAACACTGTAAGTGATGTTTGATCGGGATAATTTAAACATTTATAATCGCAGCTTTGTATTTGAGAGGTAAAAGAGAAATATTTGTGTATTCATTAAGATCCACAGGACAGTCTGGCATCATTATCTTTCTGAAATGGAAATTGTTGTTACATTGATATGATTTTAAAAGAGTTTTTTGCCGGCTCTTCTCTGTAGAAACTGTTTCCCGAACCGAAGGTATTGAATATATCATGACGATTCAACATAATTTCTATAAGATGTCTAATTGAATAAATTAAAGTTTAAGTTTGAGTTTTAATTATACTTTCGTTTCCTTTTGCTTGATATTATCTATCCTCAAAAGCCATACAATTGCTTAATCGTTAAAAAACCCTACCTGAAGAAACAAAGAGTCTGTAAAGACAAAGAAGTCAGCCAGAATAATTAGTCATCGCCTATTTTGAATGATTTAATTCTATTTGTCCATTGATTTACCTGAAATGTTTAACTCATAGACTTAAAATTAAATTTAAATCTTTGTTTTTTTTTTATATTTATGTTTATAACGTTCTCTTTGTACATAATTAAAAAATCCTTTGCTAAGGAAAATAATTAATATGTCCTAATTTAGTATATCTTCCATTGGGAGCTAAAACCTTTTTATTTTTATTTTTTCATATGAAGCAAATCCACAGAACGAAGCTAGTGAAAATATAATTTCACTCCGACTGTAAGTGAACCGTCAAAGTGGTAATAAAATTTAAAAATATCACAAGGCCAGCTTATATTGGCCATAAAGGGGACTGGGTTTTAACTCAAACTCAAACTCAAACATTCATTTATTCAATTAGACTACTATTTAGTAGCACTTTCGAATCGTCATTACATAGTATTTTAACATTTACCACCGATTCGGAAAGCAGTATCTATGGAGAAGAATCGGCAAGAAACTCCATAGTTGCTCTTTTAAATAATGTCAATAAATTTACATAATATGTAACTTATATCTACCTAACTACATAATATGCCAAAGAACTGTCCTGTGGTTTTTACGCGACAACCCTCCATGGGTCTTTATCGTCCATATATTCCTGAATACTGTAGTACGCTCTCTGAACTAGTACATTTTTTATGTAAGTTTTAAATTTAGTACTACTAAACTCTTTAATATTATGAGGAATTCTATTGTATAAGCGTATACCTTGACCCATAAATGAATTTTTAACTTTAGCTAATCGGAAAAATGGCATTTCAATTCTATTCTTGTTCCTTGTGCCATAATCGTGTCTATCTCCTACTCTTGTGTGTAAGTCAGAGCTTTTGTGTACATGCAAAATATTATTAAATATATACTGTGATGGTACAGTAAGGATACCAGTATTCTTAAAATGATCTCTTAGTGAGTCCCGAGCACGTAAATTATATATAGAGCGAATGGCTCTTTTCTGTAAGATAAATATAGTTTCTATATCTGCAGCCCTGCCCCACAGTAGAATTCCATAGGACATAATGCTATGAAAGTAGCTGAAATAAACCAATCTGGCCGTATCTTCATCGGTGAGATGCCTTATTTTTCGGACTGCATATGCAGCAGAACTGAGCTTACCTGCAGCGGTGTTGACATGGGCTCCCCACTGTAGTTTCTCGTCCAATGTTAACCCTAGAAATACAGTAGACTCAGTAGGATGCAATACCTCCCCGTTCAAGGTAATATCTCTGTTCAACTTTTTTACATTAGGAAGTAAAAATTCAACACAAGTGGTTTTTTTGGCATTTAATAATAAATTATTGGCAGTAAACCATTCAGATATGTGTAAAAGAGCACTGTTCACTTCGTCAACATTTGGGTCATGCCTATCCACATTAAAAATTAATGAGGTATCATCTGCAAACAGAACTATTTCACACCTATCCTGCAAATAATAGGGAAGATCATTGATATATACCAAGAACAAGAAGGGACCTAAAATTGACCCCTGTGGAACACCAATGTTAATTGACGCACCGCTAGAACGTTCTCCATTAACAACTACAGTCTGTATCCTATCATGCAGGTATGACGCTATGAGGTTCTGGGCTTTTCCTTTAATTCCATAGTGATTAAGTTTACGTAACAAAGTACAATGTTCAACGCAGTCAAATGCCTTGGAGAGGTCACAAAATATCCCTAGAGCATTTTTTGAGTTTTCCCATGCCTTATATATATGTGTTAGAAGTGCAACTCCAGCATCTGTGGTTGAGCGCCCCTTTGTGAAACCAAACTGTTTGGTGTGCAGTAAATTATTATTTGCAAAATGACTACTCAATTGGTTTAATATTAACTTCTCGAATACCTTACTTAATGTTGGTAAAATAGAGATAGGTCTATAATTGTTACAGTCTTCTTGATCGCCCTTCTTAAATAAAGGTATAACTTTACTAAGCTTTAGTAAATTAGGAAATGTACCATAGTCACAACACTTATTAAATATGGAAGCTAAATTTTTCGCAATATTTTCTATTATATTATTAACTAAATTTACGGACATTCCCCAAAGATCACAAGTATTTTTAAGATTAAGCGTCTTAAAGGCAGTAACAATATCATTAGCAGTTACGTGTCGTAATTCAAATAATGTACTGCACCCCGCAACATGGTCCCTCAAAAAGGTCTCTGCAAGTGCTGAAGACGAATTTAAACTATTAGTAATAGTAGCAGGGACACTACTGAAGAATTCTTCAAAAGCAAGCGCAACATCAGCACTTTTGTCAATAACCCTGTCATTATTTACAAGTTTTATGGTATTACTTGATTTGCTTTTACCCATTTCACCATTAATAATTGACCAAACTGTTTTAACTTTATTATCAGAGTCGCGTATTTTTTCTTTGATATACAAACGCTTTGCAGTGAAACAAACTTTTTTAAAAATTTTTGAGTAATTTCTAACATAACTAAGAAAAGATGGGTCTTTATTATATTGCTTCATACCATATAATTCATAAAGAATGTTCCTGCACCTATGTATACTAGCTGTCGCCCATTTACTAAATGGTAAATCCTTGGTAATATTTAAAGATTTAACTTTAAATATTTTTTCAAATTCTTTATGTACTAAATTAAAAAGATTTTTAAACATTTCACAAGGACTATTAGGATAGGATTGATCATTTAGTACGGGCAGGTTTTTATTAATATTATTCCTAAATTTATTAATGCCTTTTTTAGTTATAGGCCTAACATTAATCCTTTTAAATGTAGGTATGCAATCCCATTCAAAAACTACTTTCTGGCCACAGTGATCCGAAGTCAATGTATTGAGAATATTTTTCTCTAAACAGATGCAGTCACAGTATATATTATCAATACAAGTTGCAGAAGTAGGTGTAATTCGTGTGGGTTCGTTAAAAAGTTTATATAGATTAAATGACTGAAACAAATTAACAATTCGTGTAGCCGTTTGTGTTTGTAAAAGTAAATCAATATTAAAATCACCACATACTATAACTTTTTTTTTACTCCTGCTTAGACGCTTTAATATTTCTTCCATGACTGTCTCAAACATATTATAGTCACTGGAAGGGGGTCTATAAACGCAAACAATAATATAACGCTCCAGCTCCACACAGGACAGTTCAATGGTCCGTTCTACAGAAAGACTAACAATGTCAGTTCGTTCTTTACATTTTACACTATCATGTACAAAAATAACAGAACCTCCGTGAATAGCCTGTGTCCTAAAGTATATACTTTTTAATTTGTAATTTTCAATATTTACTAACGACTGACATTGTTTAAGCCAATGTTCTGTTACACAAAATATTTTAATATTGTTATCATTCAGAAACAATTCTATTTCTAACAATTTGCTAGCCAAGCCTTGAATATTTTGATGCACAATGGAAAAACACTGCTTAGCTGTTGTCTTATATACTAGTTTAAATCTAGCTTAGGGCTAGATTGTCTGTCTACACTTAATCTAGGTTGATGTATAAAATTACTACTACATAAAATTATAGTAGATCGATGGTCTGATACCGAACATGTACCAGACTGGTTAATATTATATGCTATTAACATAGCAAGTTCACGCTTATATCTATATGGCAGATACACTGTATTCTTTGTCAAAGTAAAAGATTTAATACATGAGTTAATGTCAAAGTAAATAAATGCATCACGATGATGATTTGTTAGGTTATACAATTTTAAATTCATATTATAAATTAATCTATTTTGTTCTTGTGTCAAACCAGGTAGGTATGGCAAGGTACACAACATAAATTTACATTTAGTCTTACTACTAATATCTAACATTTTTTTTAATCCTACATCAATATCCTTATTATTTATATTTAAACTGTCCCCATATAATATAATTACAATATTATTCTTATTAAAGCTGAAATGATCCAGTGATTTGATTATATATTTAAATGAACTGTTAGGCGTACAAACATTAGTAACTTTAAGCCCTAAGTTGTTGAGCATAGCGCCAAATCCCTGACCAATATTATCTGACAACACAATTATTTCCTGCTTTGAAAGGTATTTAGTATTACTGGTTGGAATTGTGGTAGTGGGTTTAACACTATGTATGTCTGTGTAGTCAGGCTTATGGGGCGACGGTTGCTCATTGTCATTGTTTGAACACTGACATACATATACATTTTACCTTTATGGACACATCAAATACAGGTATGTTTTATAGTGTTTTATGAAAATATGTACACACATAGGTATATAACATACCCGTAAACAAAGGTATCAAAATTCAATGATTATCTTATAATAAATAATAATAAAAATACTTTATTGTATGTACACACAGATGAAGTTGACAGAAAGGCAATAAAAAACAGCACAAGAGGTTAAGGTACAAGCGGTCTTATCGCTCATGAGCGATTTCTTCCAGACAACCAAAAAGCAAAGGAGAGCTGAGAAGTAGGAGAGTAAGCGTGGTATAAGATCTAGTTATTTTATATAGCATTTAAATTCACAAAGCTTTTCCTAGTCTTGCGAAATTTGAAACATAATGTGTTAAGTACCTATTTGTAATCTTTTTAAATACTCCTTTATTAACTTACTAGATTTCCGCCCGCGGCTTCGCCCGCGTTTGCAAAGGAAAACCCGCATAGTTCCCGTTCCCGTGGGATTTCCGGGATAAAAACTATCCTATGTGTTAATCCAAGTTACCCTCTATATGTGTGCTAAATTTCATTGTAATCGGTTCAGTAGTTTTTACGTGAAAGAGTAACAAACATCCATACATCCATACATCCTTACAAACTTTCGCCTTTATAATAGTATTAAGATTTGTCTTTGGAAAGAACGAGTAGAGCAGAAATATATTTAAATCTATCGTTAAATCATTGTTTTCCTTAATAATGTTTTAATCTTGTTTTAAAGCTCTCAGATCTTTACTTTCGTATCCTAAAAATAGACCTATAAAATACTTTCTCCTAACTTATGACTTACCTATAAACAGTGCATTATAAATTATCTTCAATAATTAGACAAGAGTCGTAACAAAAGAATTATTCCTTTACCACCAGACGCAAATTTATTGAAGTCAAAACACCTGGCACCTGTAGGTATTGTTCTTACGTTGCGCTAACACATAACTTTTGCTTTAAATTCCTTTGATTTACACTGAATGGTATCATCTATTAACTATTTATACTCATTAATCATATGTATTAATAATTTATAGAGGAAAAATTTGTATGTATGTTTGTAACGAATTGGCTCAAAAAGTACTGGACGTATATGGATGAAACTTTACAGTTATACAGGGTGTCCCACTGTTGGTATACTAAGCTCAAAGGAGGTTATAGTTTTGCATACGCTGAGTACGTAAAAAATACTTAAAAAATTCCAGACCCATTTTTTTTTTAAATAGATGAATTCTTAAAACTCTATGTGTACACCCATAACAAGAAACCCGCCCATTTTTGCCACTAGCACGTGAGCTATCGTTTAAGATTATGTTTTCATAGACAAAATGCTCACATTAGAGAAGCGGTATATGACGGCTGCGCGAAGCTAGAGAAGAAAACATGGATTTTCAGGAAAAAATTATCAAAAAAAATTTAACGTAATTTTGTTGTTTATGTATTTTTTACGTGATCAGTGTATGCAAAACTACAAGTTCCTTCGCGCTTAGTATACCAATAGTGGGACACCCTGTATAGGTAATACATCAGAATAACACATGAGCTATAGAAATACGTCTTGATTGTACCCGCGGGTAAAACTGCATGACACAACAAGTGAATTACAAAACTTTTAACGCACTTGTTGAAAATGAATTACGATCTGACTGATGAGATTTTTAAATATTTAGATCATGTTTTTAACTAAGTGCATTGCATTTATTCCTAGGTTTTACGATTGCGTCAGAACTATATAACTAACACAATTTTTTTTTTCCAGAACAGTCCAGTAGTTCTTGATTCACATCAGGAACGAGATCGATCAAACAAACAAACTCATCTTTATATTATCACTAGCTGTTCCCCGCGGTTTCACCCGCATTGTTATGCGGGTGAAACCGTACCGTATTTCTCTAGTAACTAAACGGAAACTTGTCAATTCTTTAATTTTCTCCATCTTTCTATATGGCTCCGAAACCTGGACATTGCGTAAGGCAGACTACTCTCGGATAAATGCTTTTGAAATGTGGTGTTGGCGACGCATGCTTCGCATCCCATGGACGGCACGTAGAACGAATAAATCAATTCTCGAGGAGCTTGGTATTACCAAAAGACTGTCCTCCACATGCTTGCGACGAATATTGGAATTCTTCGGTCATATTGCAAGAAAGAGGGGAGACAACCTGGAGAAAGTCCTTCTAACTGGCAGGGTAGAAGGAAAAAGGCCCCGAGGCCGTAGCCCAATGCGCTGGTCAGATCAAATTAAAACGACCGTAGAAACTAGCGTACCTGAAGCAATCCACATCGCAGAAGATCGAGACAAATGGCGTAAAATAACTAGGAAATCACAACTCCAAAATGATCACGACCCTCAGCAGTGAGGATTTCGACTGAAGGAGGAGGTTCCCCGCGGTTTCACCCGCATTGTTATGCGGGTGAAACCGCGGGAGGAGCACCTCTCCTGTTGGTCTTAGCGTGATGATATAAAGCCTAAAGCCTTCCTCGATGTATGGGCTATCTAACACCGAAAGAATTTTTCAAATCGGTCTAGTACTTCCTGAGATTAGCGCGTTCAAACAAACAAACAAACTCTTCAGCTTTATAATATTAAGTATAGATTATAGAAGACTTACAAATTATTACTATCAACTATGTAATAATTCTACATCAAATATAATTCCATCGCCAAACACATATTTATCACCTTTACGTTGAAAATACCTTTATCAAGATCGTAAATCTCACAGACGAGGTACATCGCTATAGCACCTCTGTTTACATCTGGCTATTTGGCCAGATTGGACATGGTAAATATTTATACTGTGGCCGTAATAAGTAATCATACATATTACGATGTTTTATTATAGGTAAAACTTGTTTGATGAATGTTGACAATGTATTATTATATATTCTATTATTTACTAGCTGTGTCCCGCAGTTTTGCCTGCATTGCTCCGCTCAGTCTTCGTGTAATGATATAATATTACAGACTACTCGATAAAATAATGGGCTATATAACACTGAAAGATTTTTCAAATGGGACCAGTAGTTCCTGAGATTAGTGCATTTTTGCAAACAAACAAACCAATTTTTTAGCTACAACAATAAAAATCCAATGTATCGATGTTTCTAAAGAAATATAACATGCATCTTCCTACTATATCAGCTCTTCTTAAAATTTTATAAAAATTTATTAGAACAAACCTAATAAATAAATTTAAATCACTTTAAAACCTGAGTATTTGAAAAATATACTTCATATTATTATGAATTCTAAAAATAAGAATATGTTTATTAAAATACGTTGCAGAGATTTTTAATAAAAGCACAGGAAGGAAAGGACAGTATCGAGTATTTTTCAATAAGACCCGTGAGGCCATGTTGCCGTCTATATATGAAACTGGACAAAACGTGCATAATCTAAGGGTAATTTATTTTTAAACTATAGGTATTAATGTCAATTTTCTTTGGATATTTATTTTCATTTTCTTTTTTATTAGAACTAAAATCAATACCATAGGTCCGCTGTACTTACCAAACACCATCTATACTAATATTATAAAGAGGAAAGGTTTGTATGTATGTATGTATGTATGTATGGTTTTCACGCATAAACTACTGGACCGATTTTGATGAAATTTGGCACAGACAATCTTTAGACCCTGAGAAAGAACATAGGCTACCTTTTATTTCGAAATAATATGTACCACGGGCGAAGCCGGGGTGGACCGCTAGTCGTTAATAATTCTATGAGAGGATGCTCTTCTTGTATTTTAAAATAAATCTATATCAATATCGAGAAAGGAGTGAACGTCGTGGTGTAGCTAACAGTCATTGAATTTAGAAAAAAAAATTGTCTTTAGACACATTGAAAACCGCCTCTATGTGTAAGTTTCGCTGCAACACTTGGAAAACGAGCCAGTTGTTTAGCCTTATTAAAATATTTCCTGACGACATTCACTTGCTTATCGTTCTAAATTGGTTATCGATGGAAACTCTTTTACAAAACATTATATTTTCGTAACAAATTTTCTTTTTAAATGAAATAAGATAAGGTTTAAACTCAAAGGTAATGTTAGACATGCATGAAAAGTTAGGTAAGTTTTATTTTTCACTAGATTTCCGCCCGCGGCTTCGCCCGCGTTTTCAAAGGAAAACCCGCATAGTTCCCGTTCCCGTGGGATTTCCGGGATAAAACCTATCCTATGTGTTAATCCAAGTTACCCTCTATATGTGTGCTAAATTTCATTGTAATCGGTTCAGTAGTTTTTACGTGAAAGAGTAACAAACATCCATACATCCATACATCCATACATCCATACATCCATACATCCATACAAACTTTCGCCTTTATAATAGAATTAAGATTAAGATATATTTTCTAGATATTTATCATGTACCTATGTTTATTGTTTAAGTCACCTTTGATTGGCATCAGAGCTCTTGAAAGCATGAGTCGGTGTAGACATTAAGTAGAGTCTAGAATCGCGTAAAAGCTAATAAAAGAAAAAGAGAAAGCTTTTTCAACTACAAGACAAAAACTTAAATAATCCTACTAATATTATAAATGTGATAGTTTGTGAGGATGGATGGATGGATGTTTGTTACTCTTTCACGCAAATACTACTGAACCGATTACAATGAAATTTGGTGTGTAGGTAGCTGAATACCTAGATTAAAACATAGGCTACCTTTTATCCCAGAAATACCAAAGGAATGGGCTATGCTGGTTTTTCTTTTTCTTATCTAGTAATACATGAGACTTCAATATCTAAATAGGTAAAATCTTTTGTCAATAAAGAATTTTTATTTATTTGTTTATGATTTAATCACGCCAAATCTACTGAACGGATTTCGATCAAACTTGGCAGTGTTTTAATTCAAATTCTGGTGAATGACGAGCTATAACTATTAACTAATACTAACTATATGTACCTATAACTTTGCCCTTGGTTTTCCCAAATAAATAGACACTAAACGATCAGTCCTTAGTCCTTACAACAATAACATATAAATATTAGCCTTCATAATCACTCAACCGCGATCACTCGATATCAAAGTGTTTGTTAAACAGGGCGTAATGTACAACGGTCATAAACAACATTACCTGTGAAATATAGTCTGTGGAGCCGTGCCGTTTTACGTTCCGTCGGTGACCATGATGCAGCGTGTTTGGGGATATACCGGAAGTTGTTTTTAGAAGAAAAGAAAAGGAATGACTTGGGGTATTGAATTTTGTTTTTATAGACTGGAACAGGTTTATATAGTGTTGTGAAGCTCATGATTAAATGAATCAATCGCTGATTCGCAATGATGAATCGCTGATATCCTTTATTTAATTTATTCCATTTGTTTTAATAATACATAATATAGTAGTCGGTTTTATTGATCTCATCTGTCTATGGCTCGTTTTATATGCAGTTTCCATTAATTAGTTTAGTGTTAGTGTTTGGCTTCTATTTTAATCTCAGCTTTTATCGGAAGATTGAAAAATGTATTATTCAATAAGATGTTTACGTAAGTCTTCTATTTTTAACCAGAATTCATCTGTGTATTGTTAAAATCAGTTTTGTATGTAGTTCACAAGATTCATGTGTAAAATAGACAGACAATTACTAGTATTAAGAAACGTAAACATAAGAACGTTTTTGAGTTATATTATTTTCGTATCGTTGTAATTTATACCCTCACGTTTTTACTGTCTACTGAAGGAAAATTCCAAAAGCTATATGTAAAGTTATGACACAACCACTTAACACCCACGTAAAGCTATTTCCACCAGTCACCAAGCATACAAACATGCACCCACAAAAATATCTATCTACCCACATATCCTTACAACGCAGTAGCGTGGTCACCCGAACTTTTGGCAAGTACGTTGGCTGAGCTCCAAGTTCCCGCTATTTGCTTATAATTCCGAATCAATATGCCAGCACACGTGCATCTGACTATTCCCCTCATAAACGATGTAATAGTTGCTGTAATTCACGCACAATTGCAATTTAGAACCGTATAACATGTTTAGCCTGCGAACTATATTGCCTTATTAAAGTATCTATTAGCGATATGGTGACGTCATAATTGTTATTGGCGATGGTTAGTTGGGCCATCTTTAGGTGATCACTGAGTGTGTGGTAGGTCACTCGTACCTAGAAGGTACCTACAAGGTTTGAGTGAGTCGAGTGTGTCAATAATTTAACAGTTACTTTCGATATTCAACAATTACAGAAGTGTTGACTGAGTGTGTATGGGTAGACGAGAGTGGGAAAAGATTAACACACTTTTTAAAATGTAATAGCAATTTAAAATTACCTGTGAAACTACATTTTATTCACTTTCTGTTCATAAATTTTATTTTATAATATATTATTTATTTATGCAAAAGAAAGCAAATGTATTTTATGGATATTTCCCATAATATCTTAACCTCTTTATTTTATATTTAAACCAATCAGAATAAGTCAATGAACTAAAATTATGAATACATACTTTTAGATATAGAAAAAGCATTACCGTCGGTACGACTTAAAAATGCTTACTAGATATGCAAATAAACAAAAACAATAAAATCTTTTGGTTGTAATCTCTACATAGTAAGAGATCTGTATCTCTGTATTAGAAAAGCGACCGGTAAGTTTCTGTAAATAACCCACAAAACCAACAAAAAGCGGCACTTCCAAAACTCACACCTATTTGTAAGACACGTCGCGATCTATTTCTATCGTATCAACACCTGTCGTGGGGATACACACGATTAACAATACGACTGGACGCACGGTTACACGACGACCGTACGACATTTGAATAATTTTGTATTATTGTTAGTTTATAAAAATTAATACTGTGTCTGATTTTATTAATCGTTGTAGAAGAGAGGAATGATCAACTAAATTGTCAACATGAATGCGAGAGTTATTAGATTGGAATTCATCTTGAAAGCTTAACAGTTTTGTTATTATTTCAATTTCTAAAATAATTAATGGATTAGCGACATTTCATGAAATCACTGACAGAAACTTACATCAAAACTCTACATACTCTACTTTTGTAAATTGCCATTGTTTGACCCAGGGTTTTCAATGATCTAAATTATTAGGTTTTATCCAAATCAATGCTATGCTAATCATAGATGCTATGCTAATCACAAGAAAACGTACATAACAGAATGACGGACGGATAGACTTTCGCATTTATAATAGAAGCATAGATTAGTCTCTCATTTTTAAATAAAAAATCGTATAAAAGGTGTGTAAACGTTCTTCGTACTTTAACAGTATTTGTGACTGTTTGATTTTCGTCATCTATTTGTGGAAGCACTTCGCCTGAGATTAATTGAAAAATACAAACCGTGAAACTATGGCCGGTTTAATTGTTTTTTTTTTCTATTCGATACGGATATTTCTAATATACGTAGGTGTTCCTTTTTATGCCTATATCTACTTATAGAATAAAGGTTTATACAATTTGAAGGTATTTTACCAATCATGAGTTTCCACTTCACGTTTTTTGAAATATGTAATGCTGCTTGTTAACAAAAAGTTCATTTTTTTCTCACATATTAATATTAGGTTACGTTTTCAAGGTATAACACAATTTCAAAACAAGGTTGTTCGTAATCTCTCATGAAAAAAAGATCAACAGTGATCCTCTATTTACAAACATTGAAGATTTCATAGTAATTTCAGTGCAACTATAAAAGAAGGTAAATATATTCATATCTTAAACTAAATATTTCCAACGCAATCTTTAGCCTCGATAAGTATGTACAATAACAGTTTACAAAAAATAACAATGGCTCTGAATAAATTCTTTGTAACTGTTTTTAGATGTTACGACACGATTTAAATATCGTAATTTTCAAATAAACGAATTGCCAGTCATTACAGTCGAAGTCATAAGAGTTGTGTTTTGTTTCTTATTATTTTTAAATATGCTTATTTCCTGACACAGATTTTTAATTAAGCTATTGCATAGCTTCTATCGCGGGCCTTGAGCGCGGGGACCGAATCGAGAAATTCCGTAACGAAAAAACCTCACGCTCCCCACTCCGACGGGCTCGGAGGTGTGGCTTGAAAGCATGCTATGCAATAGCTTTACCGCGGCAGTCCCCGAGTGCCACACGTCTTTTTTTTATTAAGAACAAAAAACCATGCATCTCTACAAATTAATTATCTAAATATTTTTAGTATATTTCAAGCCATAGGTACAATGATTATTACATCTTCAACCTACCGATATTTCAAAAATAGTACACGATAATATCGTACCGTCTAAATGCGTCTAGGTGTATCAGTTGAGAAATTGCCAAAAGATTAGGGATCTATTCCGTGCGTAGGCGGTATTGATGGCTGAAAAACTTCGCGGCTTAACTATGCTGATTTATCGATGTATAATAATTCTGTATTACGGTTATTGACTTCCAGTCTGTATTCATTACCTTACTTTGTAAACATTTTTGTTACGATATTTATATTTCGCCATTTTATTATGGAGTTTATGAATAGATAAAGATTGTTTGAACTAGTGCTGTTTGAAGGTAATTCGAAAAATGATGTGATTATTTTAAATCTATCTATACTATAATAATATCTTAATATATATAAATCTCGTGTCACAATGTTTGTCCTCATTGGACTATTATAATAAAATATCCAACTTGAGAGATAGGATAGTTTAAACATGTAGCCGTAGGTACCACGGGCGAAGTCGGGGCGGACCGCTAGTAATATTATAAAGCTGCAGAGTTGGTTTGTTTGAACGCGCTAATCTCAGGAACTACTGGTCCGATTTGAGAAATTCCCTCAGTGTTAGATAGTCCTTTTATCGAGGAAGGCTATAGGCTATCATCATGCTAAGATCAACAGGAGCGGAACAATGCGGGTAAAACCGCGGGGCACAGCTAGTATCTGATAAGTTGGTCATAAGACAGCTTTTTTAAATGGCTATTTCGATGCTAGTAAGAGTGTAGACGGTAATATTTTATATTGCATGTCAATGGTAAATAAATACATTTTTTATCTTCATGATATACGTATTACTTTCATAAATACGACTGATACAAATATATCATAATAACACATAAAACGCAAAACGTATAAGATTGATGAAAATAAGCCGAATAAATAGATCGACAATCTTACACCAACTGTGAAGTCGTAATATTAATTAAAGTGTTATTTCAACAAAAATAAATACAAGCAAATATTCAAAACAAAACGTATAACACGTAAAAATGATTTAAATAACTCGACTAGATACATCAAAAAATATTTCCTTGCATTATTTTAACCGCGAGAGACGTGAACATGATCTAACAATTTTATTAATGACGGTTATGTTTTGATCTCGAAAATATTGCCAACAACTACAGTTTAAAGTGTGTTGACCTCGCGTTTTTTATATATTTCAAAAATATGAGTCGTTAATTAATTTTCACCTAATTTCGCGGTCAGAGACTAAAAATAACGTGTACGTGGAGCGGGCTTTCGTAAAATCACAGCTGTTTCACTGGACATCAAAATTGGCGTATGTTGAGGAATGTTTATGTGGTTATATGGCTTCGCTTTGCTTTCATTTCGCGATGGAAAGGATATAGTTTAGGTCATGTTTGTGCCATGTTAATCTCTAGTTACGAAATATTTCCGATTATCGTATTTAGTTGTATTAACGTTCACCATAACAACACAATTGCTTCAAGCTTTGAATTGTAGAATTATCTCCAAAACCAAAAAATATGCAGCTTTTACCATTATTTTCATCTTTTCCATTATTTTTAATCATAGAGTACCGTTATTCTGTCCCTCTAATATCAAAATTATTGAAGTACGCAGGTGACAAAATGATACATAATAACAATTTAATGGACACTTGTTACTTTTTTAACAAAATTGTTTTTCATCGCACTACACAATAATACAAGTACCAAATCCGTTCGAAACAGTTTCGATACTTGCAACCGCAATTCATTTAGCAATTGTTAGCAGTGTACACTAACGCAAATTGGTCACACAATACATTCAGAATAGAAATCAGGTACTGGCCATAAATCTGCTTGGACGTCGGCATTCCTGCTAAATATAAACGCGACCAGCTCGAATAAAAACTAAATACGATTCGATTGTGATAGTTATCGATGTGAAACAAAATAAATACAGGAAATTGGTTTCTGATTATGATATTGTTGTTACTTAGGTAAATTATTTGTGACCTGAATATGGAGTGAAAAAATGTTATAAGGTATTTTAAATTGGCTTGTTTTTAATTCGGAGTTCATATGCTATACAGTAGAAATATTATGTCGATGACATGATACATAATATTATGACCTGCAGTTAAACTTGTTTAAATAATAATAAAAAAGTATCGTTGCCTGTACATACCTTATAAATAATACCTGTATATTTTCTTCAGACCGCCAGCACCTATTGCAGTGTCTTTAAAATTTGTTTTTGCGAGAAAAAGTATCTCCATATCTCTGGCCAATCAGAATAAAGTCTTTATTAAAATCTATCGTTTTAGCGTGAAAATGGATCAAAATTTCCCATTAAATTAGAAATGTTATAAGAAATAATTAAACAATTCGTTTTATTCGTAGGTATAGTATATTATTATCTGTACTTAATTTATTATATTATGTTATATTAAATATATATATTATATATAATTTATTTAATATATATATTATTATTAATGTGATAATTATGATTTGTTATTTGTACTAAACAAATTATAATTATCACACATGTTCTACAATCCTCTGAACATGAGATTAAAGACGCTTAAAAAACACAGTTTCCCGTTATTTCCCTCAAATTAAAACTAGGTTTATGACCACCAGGTGCGTGAAGGTGTAAACTTTTTATTGCCTTTGCATACTTGCCTTTAGAATTGTTTCAATAGCCGTTACCGGGAAATGTTCGGTATTTTTACCTACATGGGTTTGATCTAGATTTTTTTTATTAACTTTCCATGGATCTTCATAATAAAAATTGATGAAAAGTATCAGAAGAAATAACAATTTCAATTGAATTAATTAAGAAGAAGAAGAAGCTACTCTATGGAGAAGAGAAATCATAAAACATATTCTTATTACAAAAAAAATGCTTAGACCGTATTCTATAATGAGCTTTCTGACCCGGGTTTCGCCTGCTAGACCGGACTCTCAGTGGAGTTTCGTTTGTAAAAATCGCGGACCTAAATCTGACTTCTGATATATATTGTATAGATCCCAGACATCCTATAGACAGATGTTGCCAACCAGTTTTGTGGTCCCCCTGCCCGCACCCCGGTAATTAAATATGGCATACAAAGAAAAAAATAAAAATTTCCAAAACATGCCGTGTGGGGTATCAAATGAAAGAGCTTATTGAGTAGATCACGAATATATAGCATACTATATACATTTCTTACACTTTCTCTAAGATTTTATAGAAAATTTACGAAAATGGTCCATTTTTGAGTTAACTTTAAACCACTATAGATTGAAAACTCATGAATATATTTTTTAAATTATTTTTTTAAATAATTAACAATAGTCCATTGTTTACGATTCAATATTTCGTACAGTGAAATAGTTGCATGGGGGAGTGGGGGGAGCATTCAAAGATGGCGAGTATATTTTCAAGTTCATATAGTATATAGTTATTTTCATCAAATCCACCACATAGCTCACTTATATTATATTACGAACTATTGAATCATAAACAATGGACTATTGTTAATTATTTAAAATAATAATTTAAAAAATATATTCATGAGTTTTCAATCTATAGTGGTTTAAAGTTAACTCAAAAATGGACCATTTTCGTAAATTTTCTAAAAAATCTTAGAGAAAGTGTAAGAAATGTATATAGTATGCTATATATTCGTGATCTAATCAATAAGCTCTTTCATTTGATACCCCACACGGCATGTTTTGGAAATTTTTATTTTTTTCTTTGTATGCCATATTTAATTACCGGGGTGCGGGCAGGGGGACCACAAAACTGGTTGGCAACATCTGTCTATAGGATGTCTGGGACCTATACAATATACATCAGAAGTCAGATTTAGGTCCGCTATTTTTGCAAACGAACATCTCCTTGGAGCCTGCTCTATGCTTGCTTTTACATTGAATAATTCCACTCTTTTATACACTTACAAACAAAACATGTTATTTTTGTTTGTATGTCTGTTCATGTATAACATGAACGGTTGCGCAATCGGAAGTCAGGTACGTATGATCAAGAGCTGTCCGGAGATCTGATGTAAACATTATATATTATGTGAAATTGTGTGTGTGTTCGTTCTACAATGGTCGCCATTTTCAATTAAAAATTCAATTTGTAGTATTGAGTTTTAGGGAATGTGTTAGTTTCTATTTAGTTTCTATAATGCTTGCGTCTACAGGGCTTTAATTATAGTAAACGGTTAAGTGCATTTATTTATTCAAATATATATTTTGAACTAGAATTGAATCACACGCACAACTCTACAAGGTCTACAAGCCACTATTTATCAGACTTTTTATTTCATCTAAAAATTGCATTTCTTTGCACATAAAATATAACTCTTTCAACGAAACGATGTTATTTGATAGTATTAATGCAATGCTTTCATACATTTTTTTAATTCAAACGCAGCCACTATAGAACGGCTCAACATCCGGCGATAAAAACTCTGACATATGAATGACAGACGTCTGTTTACCTTCCCAGAAGGTGTGATGTGCGGAAATATGACGCAATGCGAACAGGAATAATTTTTAATCTGTGGCTTCAATTTGTGAAATGTGCTTTTAGGAAGTATATCTAGTATTGTTTATAAGATCTCGGATTGTGGATTGGAAAGATTTTAAAATCGGATTTAAAATAGGTATTTGCAAAGATGATCGAAGATTTTTTACTATTCAAAATCTTGGCCTTGGTCAGCTAGCTTTAATATTAAAGAACTTTCGCAAAATAGTGCAATGAAAAAATCAAGTATTTTAAGATTTAAATATTTCAATACAAGTAGGTACAAAATAACTAAATACCTACATTAATAGCTTTACGATCATTCAATTTAACATCTACAAAGGTAATAATAAAATTTCATTCGAATTCTCTCCACTAAAATTACCTCTGGGCGAAGTCCAAAAAGTTTTTAAAGGTCTCGTAAAAAACCTCAACAATTGCATTCAGCAGCGAAATTAATACTTATAAGCCCACTTTATGAGGACATCTGCCATAATATTGCCGGTGTTACATAACTACATGTAAGGCTTAGTTCACAATGTTTTGCGACTGTGCGATTTTGCGTTAATACAAAATTTAAATAATGATACTTATACACACAATGATTTGACTTATAGTGATAGTGACAATGTTAATAAAGATACAATATTGAAGACAAGCTTTACTTTACATCAAAGCAGTAAATGACATTGACAAGATGTTTGAATTTAGCCTTGATATTCCTACTGCACTATTTTAAGCACTGTCTAGATTAGAGCTAATCAATACAATTATTTTCAGATATAAGAGGTGTGATGTCGATTGTAATATTTCATTAATTAGACTACATATTATTAAGTTTTATTTTAAATGTTTTTAATTACATTTAATTGTTAAGACGCACGTTATCATTACACATAATATATTTAGTAGAGTTCTACCAAAATGAGGATTTTTTATTTTCACATTCATAGCTATTTCCACAATAAATATCCATAATACCGTGGCAGTTTCGCTAAATATTGTATTCCTACCTATACATCGTACAATTTGTATTGTATTTTGTCAATTTTTAGTCGCAATTACGATTCAATGTTATGAACACAAGTTTATTCTTCTTTATATTATCGTATTCGCATACTACCAAAGTAATCCCGCGCCCACGGTTTTTTTAGTTTTTTATCTGTTTCTTTTGGATGATATTTAAATTTCTATTACAGTACAATATAGGTATGGCTTCGATCTCCATGACAATGTGTTGTGTTTGTAATGTTCTTCTTGTTTGTACAAGAAATAACACTGCTGAAGAATTATATAATATGTCTGTAATACGTATAGTTGTTTTTGTCATAAGAAATTAATGTAAGTAGACTTATTATCTTTGATATTTAGTTTTATTACATTCACAACAAATTTCTACACAATAAAAATACAGACATATCTTGTTATGAACATTGAAATTTTTTAATAATGCTGAAACTCAGAAATATTTTTTTTTCCATGCAGGGTATGGTCACAATCACATCTACAGAATATCTGCAATACTGACAGCCATTTCTTGGCTTTCCATATCACAAATTAAAACATTTTCCAACTTCCTGCCTTTACTTTACATAAAAACATTTCAAGCCCCCAGAGAAATGGCATGACGCAATTAACTTTAAAAGTATATTATATTATTCCCCAGTGTCCATTAGGATCGATACTTCATAAACAATGATGATCAAAGAGTTTGTTCGCTAGCTGTCCACACCTCGGACTGGCGCCGGCGCAGACAAACAAACATACACTCAAAATAAACCACTTAGACCAGTAATTTTGCAGAAGAGTGGCTTGGACCTGCTGAAAGGTTGTAATCAAATAGCTTCAGTCTAAGTGAAAAGAAGGACTATAAAAACGATATACCATCAGAACTTTGTACCAAATTAGGTTCAGATCCGATCTTTTGATGTGAAAGAGTAAGAAATGAACCCGCAGATAGGCACATCTCTCCGTCCTTTAATCGATATAAAGTTACTTCTTTGGACATCTTTTTAAAATTAATTTTAAATATTCGAAAATACGGTTACCTATTGTTTTCCCTAAACATAATAGAAACAATTGTAGATAAGAAAATTATGTATAATATAAATTATAAAAAAATAATTATGCTTAAGTCAATTAATTAAAGTTCAGTCAACTAAACAACACTTACGATACCTGGCCATTATTTACAGACAAACATTTTATTTTATTTTATCCGAACAATAGGGAAGCGTTTCTTCAATCTCGACAGATATTTTATTAAATACTCCACAGAATTAAACTAATAAAAAAGCACCTTGACCATAAAATGGCGTGTGGCCAAGTTTACGATGACCCCCACGGACAGGATTATGAAACCTTTTGCATTTCGCGACTGACCTGCCTTTATATGAAATGAAATGAATGTATTTATTAATATAATTGTATTTATTTATATCCTAAAAGGAAATACTCAAGCAATGGAAATTTAAATAAATAGAAGATTAAATATCTGTATTAATACATTTTGAAATCATACGTTTACTACCACGACCAAGATTAGAAATATTTTGAATCCCAAAGGACATAATAGATTCGACATTACTTCATATTTAATTTTTACACTATTTTGTAGTTTTTAAAAGATATAGATGTTGATATAGATGAATGCACACTGTCTCTATAGAAGAATCCTAATTTATTTTGTGCATTACAAAACGTTTTCGTCCTAAGACAGAATCTCCTCCCGCTAATCACATCTTTAGGAACATTAAGACTAAGAGTAAATTTTCAAGGTAGTGTCATGGGAATACCGTTACGTCATAGAGTAAGGCGACGATTCTGGTATCTTTGAATCTTTCCAAAGAAGTTTCACTTCTGACACGTGTGCTCGGCACACACGCTCTTTTTTTACTCAGATGTACTCCCGCCCAATGTTAAGCAGTAATATGACCTAATAATGCAGGATCATGTCTGCTTTCTTCACAATATAACCCATATTACCCATTAACATTATAAATTCATTTTTCCCTCCATTACCGTACAGACCACCTGCTGTGCTTGGACGCCTGGCGTTCACAGTTTGACCACTAGGTACCTTACAATTAAGCTTTCTAAGCTTTCAAAGGATTGTTTGGAAAGACAATGCTATTGTTTTGGTGATTTTAGTGACCGCTGAGTAATTGGACGAGGGATTAATACCCTAATGTGAATATAGGAAAATTAATTGGTAGTATTAATAAAATTAAAAAAAAACATACCTAATATTTGTTAAAGCGTTGTTCCGTAGCCTATTCTGTTAAATAAATCTAAAAAGGGAATTTTCTGGTACATTTAGGGCCGATTTTTCAATGCTTGGATAAAACTTATCCGTTCAATAAAGTATTACACGATAATATTAAAATGTCACGTAAACTGACAAATACGAGCAATTAGAATACGTTTTTAAAATGGTAGTTTTATTCATTATTAGACGAATAAGTTTGAAAAGTTTGAAAACCAAGGATTGAAAAATCAGCCCTTAATAAAATTAATCTTATGTCTAAAGGGAAGAAAAATTAAAGTATCGTATGCATAATAAAGATAATTAATATAAGTAAACTACGAACCAATACTGTAGTCTGAGTGATATACAAATCCTGCATGTTATTTTCATCTAACAACGAACTGTGAATCGTTTATTCAGAACCGTGATCTAATAACAAATTTAAATAATGGAAAATGGAAATCAATTCATAATTTGCGGAATAATTTCTTAAAAATCACAAAAAACATGTCGATAACCTCTTTGAAGTCGATGGAAAATACATTTTAATTAAGAACATCCGCTTTACACGTTAATAGTTTTGCCGCGGGAAGTTTATTCTAACGTTTTTTCAACCGACTTCAAAAAAAGAAGAATCTTTTTATTTGTCACCTTAGAACTTTCGACTGGGTGAATTGATTTTGATGATTCTTATTTTATTTGAAAGCTAGTTTTATTAGAAACTAGCTTCCGCCCGCGGCTTCGCCCGCGTGGTGTTTTGATAAAAGGTAGCCTATGTTCTTTCTCAGGGTCTAAAGATTGTCTGTGCCAAATTTCATCAAAATCGGTTGAGAGGTTTAAGCGGGAAAGCGTAACAGACCGACAGACAGAGTTACTTTCTACTTTATAATATACTAGCGGTCCGCCCTGGCTTCGCCCGTGGTACATATTTCGCATTAAAAGGTAGCCTATGTTCTTTCTCAGGGTCTAAAGATTATCTGTGCCAAATTTCATCAAAATCGGTCCAGTAGTTTATGCGTGAAAACAATACATACATACATACATACAAACCTTTCCTCTTTATAATATTAGTATAGATTTAGTAGGGATAGTAGGGATTTCATTAGTCTAGTTCTGAAAATTTGAACCGCCTTAAAATTGTCAGAACTAGTGTTTTTGTTAAAAAGTAATTATATGTACAGAAAGGTATCAGAGTTCCCTTCAGAGTATAATTAGGTATTTCTAAATTCATGTACAATTCTCGTGGGCTTTAGAATAAAGAGACCCATTTGTTAAGATTACCGTCAAACGGTACACAGCTCATTATTAGAGGTTTAACTTGTTACGGTTTCTTTAAATGGGGGGTCAAATGTCTTATAAGAACTCTTCTCGGGAAGAAGTATAGCCTATGTTGCTCGGTAAAGATAGAGCTTTCGAATGGTAAATAAATTGTTTAAATCGGTGGAGTCGTTTTTGACTTATATCGTATGAAACAAACGTATGAAAATGTGATATTATTTCAATCTCTCAACTGTGAGGTATGAAATTTTTGTTTAATATATTTTATCCATATAAAACATACAAAGAGTCGAAACTTTTCACTATAGTGCGCGAAAATATACAAACTCAAACTCAAACATTTATTTATTCAATTAGACTTTTTTTAGAAGCACTTTCGAATCATCAATACATATTTTTAACATTTACCACCGATTCGGAAAGCAGTATCTATCGAGAAGAACCGGCAAGAAACTCCAAAGTTGGTCTTTAGTTTACTTTTTACAATAATGCTTATGAAGAAGTAGACTCTGTAACGATAACGAACAAGCGAAGCCTGGGTTTGAAACTAGTGATACGACTATGAAAGTACCTACGTACTTATTGTAAATATGATATTTGAAATATCATTTTTTTTCGCATCTGTAATTCTGCATGTTTTTATGAATCATGTTTATTGCGTATAATAACAAAATCTTCAACTATGTTTGTTTATTTTCATGTACATGTTTACTCGAGGAGTAAATATTAATTATTTAAAACCGTAGAATTATGCGATGCTTACAATGAAATCTTTTTTTAGACGTTATATCATTCAAACGCAAGCTTTTAGTATTCAATCTCGTGGAGTCATAAATTTTACACAGCATTTCATCATGTAAGAGCGATGTCACACAGTCAGATGTTTAAACTAGTTTAATTTTAAAACCACGTTTTAAATTCACTTAATGTTCCAAAAAATATTTTTAATTATTTTTAAAATAATGGTAATTCGTAGATAAATTATTACATTCGTTATTTAAGAAAATAATATACTCAATTAACAGTTTACAATATATTTTGTAATTAAATATGGTCATTATTTTTCAAGCTATGCAACAAACGGACATACAAAAAAACAAGTTAATGCCAACTAAACGTACCTAGGTACCTAAAATACATACCCTCATTTTCGTTCACAGATAAGCCATTCCACACTATCATTCACGTGTGACAAGGGACTTATAAAATCGTAAAACATAAAACATTCAGGTGACCATTTGACAATATAATTAATTTTTCACACTCATATTTAAAATACCACACGATATACACACTTATCTCTATGAATATAGAGTTCAATTTAGTATATTTTTTATTTTAATTTCAGTAACCCAGCAAACGATAATCACCCTTATTTCTTTACGTATAAAGTTCAATTTGATATTTTCCTTTTTCTTGATTCAAAAATGTTTACGTTAATGATCCATTCCATAAAAACATTTCAAAGTATGTCATTATTCAGATTTAAAATAATTTCGCGATGTCACGGGAAGGTAATAGTTGTTTAATTTATTCTCTTGTACATAAATGTTATATGGCTATAAATCTTGAAATAAACTATTATTAATGTGGGTAGTTTTAGAATAATAAAATAATATAAAAAAACTGCGCTGTATTTTTTCACCGTGCATAGTTTACCTGTTAGTTTATTTTAAAGAAAAGCTATTGAAAATGTCTAAATAAATATCACTTTTACTTATTCCAAAAACAGGATCTAATATGAATGTCGTGTGTGTGTGTGTGTGTAAGTGAAATTATAAAATTGAAAAACATAAAATACTATACACAATATATTTGTATGAGAGGAAACGCGTGTGTGTAAGGGCGACGACTCCTTAACGCTAATGACTTAATGTCATTTTCATACAAGCACAGAGAAATGCATGGAGCGGTGTGAGAGTCATCGAATTAAAAAATATATATATGTATATTTTTATTTATACGCTTTTCTGTCGGGTTAATAACGTGCTTGACGACTGTGAAATGTTGTTACTAAAATTTAGTAGATATTTAATATCTACATAATATTAAACCTACATCAGTAATCACAGTACATAATATTATAATATTTCTTGCATAAGTGACAATCGAAGCCACTCCATTTACTTAAGCAATATTGAATTATTTACCACTGCATCATCCAGTTTCTATTAATATTGAACTTAAAATCGTACCAACATTATATTTATCGCTCATACATATTAATTCCGCCAAATATTATAATATTATCACTATTTAAAAAAAAAGACGTGTGGCACTCGGGGACTGCCGCGGTAAAGCTATTGCATGCTATGCCTTCAAGCCACACCTCCGCGCCCGTCGGAGTGGGGAGCGTGAGGTTTTTTCGTTACGCAATTTCTGGATTCGGTCCCCGCGCTCAAGGCCCGCGATAGAAGCTATGCAATAGCTTAATAACCTCATACTAATATATAAATTGCACTCAACAGCGACTCCATTCCTTTGTCCCTCACCTACGGATATTAATTAGAGGTAAACAGGGCTCCTTTGTAAGAATTTCACTTGAACCCTGACGAGAGATGTTCTTTGTTAACTTTATACAAACTAATTAATTAAAACTCAATTTTACTAGCAAATAATAAAATTTGAAACATGTGTGTGATTATTAATCTAGACGTACTTTTAACTTTTTAGGCTTACAGTATAACAGACACGGCACTAAAAACTTTGAATTATTTATATTACTAGCTTTCCGCCCGCGGCTTCGCCCGCTTTGTCTACAACATAATAAATTATATGTATACTAAAACCTTCCTCTTGAATCACTCTACCTATTAAAAAAACCGCATCAAAATCCGTTGCGTAGTTTTAAAGATTTAAGCATACATATTACATAGGGACATAGGGACAGATAAAGCGACTTTGTTTTATACTATGTAGTGATGAACCCATGTTCTTAAAAAGCCCCGTCTACACTAAGTATTTATTTTTCAATTTTTAATTTTTGTTTAATTAATTAGCCTCATAAGAAGGATTTATTAGTGTTAATTTATTGGCGATAGATTTTCCAATATTTATGCATACAATTTTAAAATAAACACAAAAATACGTCTTATTTTCACTAGCTAGAGATATTCTAGGAATCCGTTCGAATTACACCGTTTCCTTCGCTAATAAAATGATACATCAAAGAGAACTTTTCACTTAACCTAAATCTGGCATGTAACGTCTTAATAAAATTAACAATAAATGCACACAAAACTAATCTCTATATTAACCTACATAATCGCTAAAATCAGGTGCAAAAATACGCAACCAAGTTGCAGTTGACTGGTGAAACTGACACGCTATTTTGAGCTCTATATCATTAACATAAAGAACAAAATCGCAAATACGAATAAAATATCTAAGAAAACATTGTACAGGTACGGGCGTGCATGTAAGTTCGACATAGTCGCTTATCTATTTCAAAGGAATGTTTGTTCTATGTCTACAGGGTTTAAGGTTAGAATGGCGTGATGGTAGAAACCGTACGGTTGTGCCAGTCAGTTGACATAGATAATCAATTAATATTCAGTCGCGGTAATTAGTCAGAGTTACACCTTGCTGCCTTTGATTAAGATGGATACGATTCGGTTTATGGAAAACTGAATTTCAGTTGATATAATAATTAACGGTAACTTTTGATGGGTACCTTTAGCTATCTTAGCCGCGCGGATTTTCATGTCCTTCTATAAAATTATATTAATTGTGGAAAAGTATATCAAAATAAATAATGATAACAGGGTTCTTTCTTTACAGATAAAAAAATGCTGACGTTTAATTGTTGAAGTGAAACTTCTTTATCGGGGTTGGAAAAAAATGTAGTGTAACATTTTTTCGTTACGCGTGACATTTTTCCGTTACGCGCCATCTTTTTCTTATCCCTACCACGCGTGATTCGACGTATTTCTGTAAAGTTGCATAGATAAATTATTTTTTGAAAATAAGGTCATAAAGAAGTTTCACTCCTTACGTGTGTACACTAGTAGGTACACGCACACATTTTTTTTATTTTAAATGGGTAGGTATTAAAAGTTTATTAAATTAAGTAGGTAGGTACAGTAGTAATTACTTATACGCACGAAAACCCAAAAAGCTCAGCAGGTATAAATTGAATCCTGAAATATGAGTTTTGTTTCAAAGAGTAAAATGTAATAAAACGGGAAATGACGAATTTCATCTAGCTAGAACTACGCAATAAGTCTAACCATTTCTATAAAAGACGCCTTAATCCGTGACCTACAACAAATTTCCACCTGTCCCCTAGTATACCGACACTAAATATATTTATAGAAAAACAATTATATTTAAACACAAAACTAAAACATACGAATTCCGTAACCCGTTAATAATTCTAGCACACACCGTTAATAATTGACTGCGTTAAAAAATTCCTAGTAAAAAGGAAATCAGTGTTGTAAATTAAACTACCTTGATGGAAAGGAGCCAAATACATTCATTGAGGCAGAGCGAGCGTGGGCGGCGATACTAGCGCCGCGGCGGCGAGTAGCGGCAACGTAGGGTTCGTATCTAGGTGCAGTATCCGAGATGATGAGTTTGGATTGTTATTTAGATTTCTGGTTTGGATGTTATAATATTTTGCGATTATTTTAGATTTTTTAAATATAGATTTATGCATATCTATACTAATATTATAAAGAGGAAAGGTTTGTATGTATGTATGTATGGTTTTCACGCATAAACTATTGGACTGATTTTGATGAAATTTGGCACAGATAATCTTTAGACCCTGAGAAAGAACATAGGCTACCTTTTATTGCGAAATATGTATCACGGGCGAAGCCGGGGCGGACCGCTAGTATTTCTATAAGTAAATGCATATGAACAGAATGTCGTAAGTATGTTAGTGTCTTTATGGGACTATTTAAACGTAAATCTAAGGTAAATTTTGTGTTTTTAAGTATTGAATTCCTTAGAAATATCGCAAAATATTATCAGTATTTGGCCAGATTAAATGTTTTATCGTTTTAAGAAATTAAAGAATGCAATCTAAGAAATATTGTTGTATTCGTCACATTTTATTAAAATTTTACTACATAAAAAATCAATCCAAAAACGCAAACCAAACTCATTCGTTGGTGAATACAAGACATACAAATTCATATGAGAACCTCAAAATAAAAACACACGTACAGTCAACCTCGCCCAATCTTTTATCTTTTATCTTTTTCAAAGCAACGCTTTTATTAGCTGGGGCCGCAATCAAACACTTATTCAAACGTAGGTACTCTTGTTTTTATAAAGGGACTCATATAAAGTCAAGGGTTATTAAAAGGCAGGTAAAGACAGAATTGAGATAATTACGCTTTCCAGTTGGTTTTTGTACGTTTGTTTGTTTTATGTGTGCGGTTTGATTATTTTTGGGTGTTCGTAATATTCTGAGGTATGAAATGACCTACGATAATTTGAGTTTTTTTCAAATGACCTATAAATATATAAGCATGAAATATGACGACTTTGTTGTTTATGTTTTAACTAGCTTACCGCCCGCGGCTTCGCCCGCTTTGTCTAAAACCTAATAAATTATGCATATACTAAAACCTTCCTCTTGAATCACTCTACCTATTACAAAAAACCGCATCAAAATCCGTTGCGTAGTTTTAAAGATTTAAACATAGGGACATAGGGATAGAGAACGCGACTTTGTTTTATACTATGTAGTGATAATGAAAAGCAAGCTTTTTTTCCAAAACTTACAAATAAACTTCCTACAAAACCAATTGCGTCGTTAAATTATAACAATTAAAATGAAATCGGAAGTTTCACAAGCAATAAATAATATAAAAAAAACTGAGAACAAGATATTTATAATGTGTGTGGTCAAAACTTCAATAAAATATAATTAATTGACAAAATTATTCACGCATAAAGAATGCACTTTATTTAGTTCAAAGGAAACTGAATTGATGTTGTCGAAAGAATGCTTAGAACGGTAATTTATAAATCCTAAGTGGTGATCAAAATATGGTATGAATTTGATTTGCGGTTGATTTCTTTTTATGGAGTTGCAGTGGTATATTTATAAGATTTGATGGTGAAAGTATGTTGCAATTTAGAAACTAATTAGAGTTGATGATGATAGTTTTGGATATTGTTTTAACTCTCGTTTCGTTTCTCGTTTATGGAAAGAAATGATGAATGATTAGTAATGTTTGTATTCTTAATAATGATTAAAAGGTATTTAAAATAACATCTTGCATAGGCAGTTGTTTATTTTTATTAAAATATAACAACTTCTTATAGCGTTAGCAAGCTGCTAGTCAAATCACATGAAAACGGTTCAGCAGTTTCAGAGGAGAGCTACAATATAAACAGATGTATAAGTTTAAATGTTCTTTTAAATTTAACAATAACCTTCTTTGACATCAAAAGCATAGATTACAAATCTTAACTTGCATTTATTTCATATAATATTAAGGTCAAGTGACCTCCATAATCATATAAAAAGATATAGATTCCAAAACATTACCAGCAAATCAAAGATGGGCGATCACATATTTTACAAGAACCTTTTCCTGTGGTGATATTTTTCAGTGTAAACATGGACTGCAAGCGTTATGACGCGTGTCCGAATAGTTTGTCTCTTCCCGACTTCCGGGTCAGCACAGGAGTGATGTGGAGACGGGCTTGGGAAAACTGTGGAGTCGCATTGTTTTTGTAATATTATTTTTTTATTTTGTTAAGTATAAGATTGCACTGTATTTTTTTTTTTTGTTAAAAATGATGTATTATGATGTGTAGGTACTAGTTTCATTTTGAAAAATAGGTTAAAATAGAATGGGTTAAAGCAGGTTAAATAAGAACAAGAAACTATTTGTAAGTTATGACAAATAACACGATAAGGTTAAATCTTATTTTTACACAGTAACTAAAATTATAAAATTTACTTTGACTGAAAAATTACAGATCCACATTTTAATGTAGTAAGATTTTATTTTCGAATTAATTTTACGATGTAAATCGACGTTACAGCATAAAAATAATATTATAATAAGAAACAGTGTCCTAAAAAAACACGTACTAATGCCTCAAAAAACTTCGGACATAACCAAAACTAACCAGAGGATCACAAAGCACATTTCGCGACGTCCCCGGGGACCATCGAATGTTATTATGTAAGAACATGCCCGGGCCTTTATGATCACCTCGGATTTCACGGTTAACAGGGCTGTCACATGGCAAAAAAACGTAAATAATATTAGATAAATATTTATATTGTGGAAATTTGGATAATATTTTGAAAGTATGCTTTAGGAAATTTGTGTAGATTACGCATTATTTTATCTCAATGATATGGATGTTCTTCTACTAAATTATCAGTGTGCTTATTTAAAGATCATGCAATGCAAACTAAGAGAGAAAAGCTAGTTCTTTCTTTATATTTAAATTACGAACAAAATAATATACCTCAATCCACACTCTCTTACTGTTAAGTTATGAACATAGCCATGAGATTTGAGAAACGTTTCAGAAATTCTGCACTGCCCTAAATTTAATTTCCTACATTGATATATTTTATAAATTTTCAATTATTTTAAAGAAATTCCACGAAAGAAGATTTTCATGTCTTTTCCATTTAATCGCATTTCTTAAACATTAAATAGATAATAATAATTATTTTCCCATTACAAAACTTAACTGTGCCAGCCCTATAAGCACGGAAGTGAAGTCCGTGGATTCTTTATATTTATATTCACCTTGTCGCAAGTCCGGCAGATTTATTCACTTCTTTAGAACGCGCGCACTGACCGTGTCTGTGGCCCCTTGTAAAGATGTACGCACTGTGCTAAGAAACGCGACGTTTTCTTGATATTGACTGGAATTTGTATACAATACTGGAACTTGATGATGGTAACATTTAGAGCTTTGTTCATCTTACTATTGGAGTCCTTGTTCGAATCTTTAAACATTATCTTCTGAGATGCTTTGTAATCGTTGAATTTATTTGATGTCTGTGTTATTTTTACTAAAGTCATAAGATGCTACTCTCGGTTGTTTTTTTAATTGTACCTAAATTTAAATTTGTGAAAATTTATTCAACAGTCAACACGTATCTAACTATCACTATTCAATAGTTTTAATATTTTACTTCCTAGCACATACAGGAAAATATAATAAAAATGAACATTATATCACCAATGCAAATATTATTTTTAAATATAATTTAAAAACAAAAAGCGGCGTTTCCAAACACATGCAGTAAACAGTCACCCCAATCTGTATGATATGTGTTGCGGAAAATTTTGTTTTTGGCCGAACCCGCGCTGACAAATGTAGTCTACTCCTACAGACCTGAAAACGGGGGAATTCACTGTTACATATTTGTATTTGATTTTGACCAGTTTAAAAGGATATTTGTTGCAATTATTCCTTCTATATGTTTCTAACTTATTAGTTTCTGAAATTGAAAATTAAATGGATTGAAGCGTTTTAAAGATTAATGGAAATAAAAATTCAGAAGGAACAGACAGCGATTATAAAAAACATGGTATAAATAAATAAATACATATTTCAGGACATTTTCACACACGGCACAATCTGATCCCATGTGCCCATACTAAGCTTTCGCTTGTGTTATGAAAACCTGATGGCTGATAAACATACATATATATCTAATTTTTAATAAATAGGTACTTATATAGCCCACAAATATTTGCCCCGGATGGGAATCGAACCCACGACCTCTGGCTTGGAAGGTATATGATCACTACCAACCAAGCCAACCGGCCAGTCGAATGAATAAAATGTAAAAGTTTAAATTATTATTCGTCAGAATAACGCCATGAAATTACCTACAACTGTTTACAAACAAGATACTTCGAATCAAAACAGATAAATTATCATTCGCATACACAATTAATTCATAAGCTACACTGTAAGCACCTATATTGTAATCCAGGCAATACAAAGTGCAATAAATATAAAAAACGACCTCATAATATCGGGATGACCGTTACGCCTCTGGCGCCCTTGTCTTGTTTACAAAGCCGAAAAATAAATATCATAAAGGTGGTCTGAAATTAAACTAAGAGACGAACAATAGTGCTACCCTCCGGGGAAAGGGTGCAAGTTTAATTTCGATTTTTAATCATTTGACGCTTGAGATTGATAGGTGGGATTTGGGAACGTATTTTTCTTAATTTTTGGACTGTTTGATTGATTTGGCTATAGGTAAATGTATTATATCTACTCTTAATACTGCGATGAAATGTATGATTATTGAGAAAATCTTGTTGATACATATTTCTAAAGGTGGATTGGATAGTTCCAATAAAATGACACATTGTATTGATGTTAATATATCTTAATATACATAAATCTCGTGTCACAATGTTTGTCCTCAATGGACTCCTAAACCTCTTAACCGATTATAATAAAATTCGCACACCATGTGCAGTTCGATCCAACTTGGGAGATAGGATAGTTTAAACATGTAGGTACCACGGGCGAAGCCGGGGCGGACCACTAGTATATTATATTGATGAATAGATGGTCTGATTTTTAAGTCTGTTGTAAGATGTATATTGTATAGTTTATAAGAAAAATGTGTGTGTGTGTGTGTTTTTTTGTATTAGGGTTTTATTGTTCGTTATATAAATTTAGTATTTACCAAAAAAACATTACTGGTAAAAATATAATATGTTTAACTCTAGATATATAGAGAAACCTTCTTGTTTTTATGTAAGCTTTGATTAATTATTTTTCGTCACTAGATCTTATAATTTTAGTTTATTGTGTATCTAATTTACCTCTAAAATGTTGCTTACAATTTTTTATCCCCTACATAAATTACTAGTTAACGAAATCATTACATACAATATTACGTCCAGCCAAATCAATTGGCGACTCCGCAAATTCGGCAAAAGCAAATCCCGTTACATTCAGGTATAGGGATTAGGGGCATAGTGCGGGGTATTAGTGTGCCCCTTAGTACCCCGTGTGGGGCTTGAGCGATGGGGCATTAGTGTATATGATGGATGGGTATAATCGTAGAATCAACTTTTGATTGAAGTTGCTGGATGTTTCTAGATGGTGTCCTTTTATGGAAGCTTTAAATGAATATGTTTTTATACTTAAGTATGTGGTTTTTGTTAAAGTAATTGATTTATTATCGAAAATTTAAATGTGTATGTTCTAAATAATTTTAATTGTTAAAAGTGTTTACAAGTATCAGGCCGTTCATTCATCATCATCTTCAAAAAAATATTTTTTAAAGTGAAACTTTTATTACATCGTCTCAAACTTTTTGGTCTGTGTAGCGCATGTCGCGTGTATCGCGGCTGCCGAGTAGGTATACCTACTCGGCAGCCGACCGACATGCGCTACATAAAGCAGTGTTCGGAACCGTTCGAACAGTTTAACTTTTACCGTGGTTTCATAAAACCACACAACATTTTTTCTTCTTCTTCTCTTAATTAATGGCACCACCCAATTAAGAATGAACTTCGCCAATGTCCGGTAAAAAAATATTTTTTAAGTTCCCAAACTTGAAACGTCATAAAATCTAAGTTTAAATAATTTGTTTTGAACTTATTATAATATCAAGCCATTAGCAGTTTACCTATCGACTTACTGATTATCATTTTACCCAAAACTCATTAGAAGGAGACAATCTTCATTATTTACCTCAGCACTAATTAATTCCTTGTCATGGTTTTTGCGTTGAATTATCATCAGTGAAAAGCGAAACGGGTGATTGGAGATCCAATGAGCGAGAACGGGATGGATATACGTCTCGGCACCTGATTACCATCTTTTGGCAATTAGGAAAGCACACAAAACTCCACCCTTGCTCTGTTCCCCTGGTAGGTGATGTTAATATTCAGTCGTAAATTAGTTGAAAACTTACTGCCAAGGTGGTCGTACATTTAAATTTAAATGCAGTTTGGTAATTCAGATAAGGTTGACTGAATTTATGTGTCTCTAGACTTGATGCGTTATTTTTATTTTGTTTACAATAAGCAACCAATGGCTAAAAAGATCTCACGTAACAACTATTTGCGAGAGAAAGCAAACTTGCACAACAAGAGTACGTAAAGGGTCATCTATTATACATACACAAGATGGCACGCAAAATCTTAGAATGGCTAAAGTTAAAAATATAAAGATAAGACAATAGAATTTTTGAAAAACGTAAAAAAATGAGTGTATTCTCAGAAGAATGAACAAATTGGTCGCGGACTGAGTACTCTACTATTGTCAACGTAGCTCTATACATTTTAATATAGAAATATTTATCAAACCAATTTGTACCCAATATGGTACTTCTTAGAGACAGATGCTGAAACAACGTGGATTTTATATGGATACCTAATTTAACACATTTTTTCTAATCAACCGTCAATTTAAACCTAATTTTCGGGTAAATCAAAATTAAAAAACACCCAAATCATTGAAATGAAAATTTTGATTAAATTAACCAAACCGCTATTGATGTTTTATCGAGAGAAAAAGTTAGGCAATCGAAAAGGTCGTGTAATTGTGAATTCCTGTGAAATTGGTCGTGATGGACAAATTTAATTTAATTTTGAACATCTTTCTTTACCTAAGGGATATTAATTACAAATTTATTAGAGTACCATGTTTCATAAAGTGGGTAAAACTTAGGTATAACATGTTCGAAAATTAATTATATGCCTCTATCGAGAAATGTATGAAAGTTTCTAAGGAAATAAAATATTTCATAGGTGTACAATACCTATGCTTATTAATAACCACATTGCTCATCATATTTTTACAGAATATTACCATATTATTCACATTTCGAATAGTAGGTACTACTCAGTACGACATAATAATAAAATTATTAGTCCAAGAATTCAAGACTCCAATTCCACATGTATTTCGATAAAATTTCATTTAACAATTACCTATTTAATTAATTGAAATCATATTGTTTAAACACCGAACAGTATTTAATAACATCACTTGAAAATTACTCTGATTGAGACACAACTATCGAATTGTGATTCGCCCTTTCCCCATCATAATGCATTATTTCCAAAAGATCCCGTATCGATCTTAGAGCACCTCGCCACTTGAAACATGGCCGTTTTGAAAAATTGGGGGAAATGCAGCGAGCGATATTTGGTGGAGTAATAAGAGGGTCAGTTATGGATAGGGTACTTTTGGATGTGACGTCATCATCAGGTAAAACTGGAAAATATTGAGTGGAGAATGTTTTAAAAGTTGATAGGATTTCATCATAAGACAGACATTTAAATAATAGAGATTAAATAGATACTATTGATTGGTAAGAAGAATGAAAGAAAGAAAAAAAAACATTTTTAAACTTGTTTCCTTTGGAATGTAGGTAAAATTAGGAATCAGAATGATGCCGATTGTTATACATCCACTGTAAGGCGCATGAAAACTAGCAGCAGACGCATAAAAAAACACTCTAATTAAAAATAAAAAAATATACTTCAGACTTTTTAAATTTTTACTGTTGATATAAAAAACTATACTTTAAAAATAACATTATAGGCCAACTACCTCATCCAAATTTCGTTCATCATCCACCTTTTTATCTTTTACAATGGCACTCGATATGATTGCCCTGGGCGAGGGTAAATCGTTTAGATTCTGCCCCGGGGCCTGACCGACAGATGTACGGCGCTATTTAAATAGTTTTTTGTTTGCAATTTCTAAATTATTTCGCCACTTGAGTTTTTTAATCAGTGGACATGAGGGGTTTTGTGTGAGCTTTAAGTGGATGAAATTATGTATTGAATACGGAGGTATCAATAGGTAGGTTGATTATCTGTTGGTTACCTACTGTTGCAGATGGTACGAAGTTTGAAACTTCTAAAAATTATTAATACAAAGATGTAAAATATTTAAACGCATATATTGGTAAAGATAAATGTGAATAAATATGAACGATTGTTTTAAAAGAACATCTAATTCTCGCAAAAAAAAAATATGAAGAGACGATTGAATTACATTTTTTGTAGAAAAGATACAGAAACAAGTACCTACCTAAAATATTTCTATCCTGGTATCAGGCATTATCTATATTTCGCACCCAGAAAAGGCTAAGAAGAATTGTTAGAAAAAAAATATTCCAACAAGACATGTTACACCAAAACCAACAAAATCGTCACCTCTCGTCGACTCAGAATATTATTAGACATTCAATTTCCCGAGTCTCGCTCAGCGAAACATAATTAAACTGTCAAAGAGTCCAAAATTGCTTTTCACACACCTGATCTCGAATTAGTAGGTAAAAGGTATGGACAGACAGACAAACTTGATTATGTCACCTCCATCAAAGTCCAGCGTGATTGATGAGGCAATGAGAGGAAAAAGAAAAACTTGATGAGCAAATGTAAACCTTAAATAAATATGAATAGACGATCAAAATCTGCATCGTATTCTTATGATGATGGGAGTGGTAAAGTTAGTGTGGACTTCAGAATTAACTTTATGGTTGGAAGAACCTGTGTTCTGTGTTTAGAAAATATTGGGGAAAACATGTTTGTTATAGTGGAGATAATATTATTTTATTTGAAGGCAACATCACTACATAGTACATATAAAACAAAGTCGCTTTCTCTGTCCCTATATGCCTATGTATGCTTAAATCTTTAAAGCTACACAACGGATTTTGATGCGGTTTTTTTTAATAGGTAGAGTGATTCTCGAGGAAGGTTTTAGTATATTATAATTTATTAGCTTTTAGACAAAGCGGGCGAAGCCGCGGGCGGAAAGCTAGTGAATGATAAGATTTTCTATTTCAAAAATGAGTGAAAATTTTTTAATCTTATATATAAAATTCTCGTGTCACAATGTTAGTCTGCATACTCCTCCGAAACGGGTGGACCGATTCTCATGAAATTTTCTGTGCATATTGGGTAAGTCTGAGAATCGGCCAACATCTATTTTTCATATGTACCACGGGCGAAGCCGGGGCGGACCGCTAGTAATATTATAATATGTTTCTATTTGCTGGGAACATTTGAGAATTGCCCTATATGCTAAGAAAATGCAACACTATATGTAGGAAGAAATAGTAGGCTGATCCAGCTGACCTAAAGAAAAAAATCTTTCAGTCAAATATAAATAAAACGAATTCAAAAAGCAAGGCTACTATAAAAATATACAACATCCCTCTCTCTGTCAAAAAATAAGACTAAATGTTAATAGCTGGCGGTTGTTATACACCGCTGATTTTTAGTCACTTTTTTTAATTTGTCCCAAATGTTTACCCCTTTTTTCTATACAAGCTGATACCCTAGCACGTGCTACAAGTTCCTGCATACTATATCATGTTCCTGGCTATCTTGTCCGGTAATTAGTGGTCCATTAATCACGCACAAGTGCGCCGTCCGCGGTTAATTAGTTATGTAGGAATGTGCCAGCGTAATATACGGTAGCTTTGTTCAGTTATTCTTGGTCGCCAGGTTCCTGGGTTTTTGAAAGAACTGTAAGAATTTATATAGGGTTGTCAGTGGCTTTGGAAGTTTCTGGAAGGAAGTTTTAGGGGTAAACACGAAACAAGCGATGCTTATAAGACTTTTACGTGAAGAAAAGGTTAGAAGAGTTTGATGATTCGAGCTCTACAGGTCTGAACTAAAAAATATAATACTAAATGTTCGGTAACTGATTCCTCGTAGAAATCTCTACATCACGTAATGACCCATAGAAGAATCATTTTTTGAAACTTACTCAGAAAAAGCCGCTTCATGACTTCCTTGTGAATGAAGTTGCGGGCACAGCTAGTCTATCACGGAAGTTTAATCATAATATTCATTGCTATCTATAATAATTCTAATGTGCATACTAAGTAGTAACCATATTATTGTACTCGTAAACTAATATCACGGGAATCATAAATTAAAATCACCATTGCTCGTGTAATGTATTTCTTCTAATTAAACTAACAGATAGCTTATTATTTATATCCGAGACAATAGCAAGCCGTCGCCCTTTGAATTATAATAATAGAATATTTCTGTTGTTTTTGTTACGGTTGCCATCGGTGCTTTCAACCGCGAGAATATGACTTTTTTTAAATTCAATTAGCTACGGAGGTGTGTGATCTTTTTGTTTTTTATTTAGTTTTTGGTAACATGTAAACTTGCATGTTTGCCACTGTGGAAATCATTATGTAAAAACTTTAAATCATCAGAAACGCTTCCCAAAATTATTCTAAACCTACTATCTACCTACATACTGTAATTTAAAAATGTTTTATTCCTTTAATTTTATTATGATGATGTTTAATTAAACATAATAAAGTTTCATAAAGTTAAATTAAAAGCTACACGTACATTGATTATTACCAACTTCACCTGGCTAGCTAATTACAATACTACAAATCCATATAATATTATAATTTATGCGAAAGTAACTCTGTCTGTCTGTCTGTTATTCAATCACGCCTAACCTACGGAACCAATTTGCATGAAATTTGGTATAGAGATATTTTGATACCTGAGAAAGGACATAGGCTACTTTTTACCCCTGGACATAGGGTAGGTTTTATCCCGGAAATCCCACGGGAACGGGAACTATGCGGGTTTTTCTTTGACTGCGCGGGCGAAGCTGCGGGTGGAAAGCTAGTCTATCTATAAAAGTCAAATTAGTTAGTCATGTACATAAACACTTTCTTGCACACACGAAATATTCCAACAAAAATAAACATTGTTATAATACATTGAGGTGAATCACCTTGTAAAGTGACAATTTCAGTTTTAACATCCTTGGGCCTGTTTATCCCATTCAACATTCACAAAGAGCATACAGCGGAACGTCTAGACTCGTTTAAACATCTCGATTACTACAATAATATCATTTAAATGTTAATACAACGACCACTCGCAGTCTTTCGTATTAGACAATTATACGGGCATAAAAACTATTTTAATGCAGTTAAATACACAGTAATGTGGACTTTGTTGCATGGTAATAGAGTGCGTTTAATTGAAGTGGCTTGTTGAGTGTTGTAAACGGTGTTGTTTTGTTACGCACTGTGCGGGAGGATATTTTCAAGGTAGTTATATCGGGGCCACCCGCAGTACATGCGAGCGATGTCATATTTGTTAACGCAGCAAACTATGGCCACCCTGCATCGCCTTAATGCATACATATTGTATTTCTTCAAACGCTGCATTTTTGTTTAGAGATAAGTTTATTAGTTTAAGTTTTAGTTTAATTCATTCTGAATGTAGAAAGCACTAATTAAAGACGTGTAAATTAAATCTTGTGTTTTTAAAAATCGTCCTTCGGTCCGTCGAAATTTGAGTGGCGCAGCCGGTAGGATACTCGATAATATCCTGCTGCCGAGCTATCAGTAAAGCCATAATTAAGGACCTGTGATAGTGCGGTACAGACGAGTATCCTCGAACTAAATAAATAACTCCCGCGACGCGTACGCGTAAAAAACTGAATCGCTGCAGTGAAGCGCGTACGGAGACCTCAAGGACGAGCATTCAGGATCATAAGTGAAGGACATGGGAGCGAGCAGACTGTGAGTAGACCTCTTCACTCCTGTTTTTCATAGTCCCTGTTTTTCACGAAATCCCCGACCCAAAATAGTCGGCCTAATCATTACGTTTATTTGATTTTGTTCATTACAATTATCGTGATAAGTCGTAATTTTTAGTGTTTAATTTTAATTGTTAGTTATTAGTTAGTGATTTTAAGTGTTACTTTCATTAATTTCGTGTTTTAATCGATAAAACTACGCAAAATGGAAGAGATTAAACTTATTCCTAGAGAAATACTATGTATCATTCCCAAATTTGATGGGGATGAAAAACTGTTAAACCTATTTATCAATAAAAGTGAATATATTATAAGGTCATTCCAAGATGCGAGTAGTAACGCACAAAACTTATATGTATACCATGCCATAACGAGCAGGCTTATCGGTAAGGCAGCTTCACTGCTTAGTGATTACCAAAATATAACTTCATGGACTGAATTGAAAGAAATACTTACCCAACATTTCGGAGACCCGCGATCGGAAGAGTGTATAGCATTAGAGTTAGAAGGGTTAAAAATAAAACAAGGTGAAAGTTACATACAGTTTTGCCACAGAATACAAAACGTAAAAAGTTCCCTATTTTCAAAGGTGAACCGCTTCACGGATGAAGGGGTCAAAGCCGCGAAAATGATCATATACAATAATACTGCGTTAAATGTTTTTCTGTACAACCTCCCGGAGGACATGATCCGGATTGTTAGATTAAGGGGTTGTAAAAACTTAGAAAATGCACTTAGCGTAGTTACGGAAGAAGTAAATTTTATACAACAATATAACGCAAAGATTAGTAAGCCAAAACCTATAACTCAAAACACTTTTCAAAATTCATTCAAACCTAATTTTATTACAATGCCTATAAATCAAAACTTTAAATACGGCAGTCCTCAACAGCCAAATGGTTATAGACCGAATTTCGCTCAACAACCTCGACCAAATTTAATGCAACCACCTCGACCAAATTTTATTCAACAGTTAAGGCAAACACCACAAGCCCAAGGCTATAAATTTGGCACACAATCTAATAATAACCACCAATTGCGACCTTTTCAAAATTCCGATTATAAATTTGGAATCCCAAATCAACAAACAGACCAACCTCGTTTTAAATTTGGCATACAACATGCCCAGGCACCGAACCCCGGCTTAACTAGCGATATATCAATGCGTACGGCACCTATGAGGCAAAACGTAACTCATAACATATATTACTGCGATGAACCAAATTATGAAAATTACGATAACTCACCCTTAGATTATAAAGAAGACGCCGCGAACGAGTTATACGAGTATACCGATCCGGAAGTAACTGAAAGCAATTTTAATGACAATAACGAATTTCCTGTTACCGGCCTCCGACGAGACAGCGAAATAATTAATTTAAATTATTGTGATAGCTTCTTAAAATTACCACATATTATAGTTCCCGAAATAAAAGCAAAGTTTCTCATAGATACAGGAAGCAGTCGTTCCTTTATAAGTCCGTCCAAAGCAGAAGAATATTTTAGAGATCATAAACAGTATGAACAATTTACAGTTGTTAGTACCCATGCGCAAAGCACTCATGATGAGGTTATAGAAATTCCGTTATTAAAAACTTTTAGAAGCTCACTTTCCCACAAATTTTATGTATACAATGTAGACAGTAAGTATGATGGATTAATCGGATCTGATTTACTTAAGAAACTAGATGCAAATATCGATATGAAGCACCAAGTTTTAGAAACATTTAACGCGAAAATACCGATTATATATAACCCTCCGTTAAGAATCACCTTAGAGCCTCGATCAGAAACTAGAGTATCAATTCCAACTAACCTTCAGAACGGTGACGCTATATTAGATTTTCAGACTTTTCGTGAAAGCGTTCGTATGCCAGCAGCAATAATCGACGTGTCAATGAAAGTTAATGTAGATGAAAAGGAGCGAAATCTTCAAAAACACTTAACCGATGAAATAGTAAAAGTTAGTAACGATCAGGCGGGAAAATGTGACCAACCCCTGACGCCGATTACAATTTCGTCTGATTCAGACCAAACAGTGCCTATCACTAAAAATAATCGCCCAAGGTCCCCATATTCGATTCCGTCACCTGATAGTAGTACAATAACCATGGAAAACAGCACCTTGACTGCGTCTAGCAATAATAGCGAAAATACAGATACGGTTCATTCAGCTCGCGATCTTGATACGGAAGGCATGCTGATTCTAGATCAAGCTGTAGATTTTAATAGACAATTAACTCAACAATTCGTAAAAGATCACCACAAACATACTAAATTTTCATACAAATATCTTACAGACAAAATTATTCATAAGAAACAGGTTATTAAGGATAAGCATGGCGGTGAAAATGATTTTAACATAGACATAGGAGATTCAGTTTACATTAAGGGAGTTAACCCGAGACGTGCTAAAGATAAGCCTAGGTATCAGAAAGCGATAGTCACGGGACCGATCCATAGAATTGTTGTGCCAGTAACGACACACAATCGTGAGACCAAAGTTCCAATTAAATACATTAAGCGTCCTCCGCAGGTTACTGCTTCTGACGATCCATGTGATCCAAAACCAGGGCCTTCAGCTGCACCAGATTAAACGGAATCCCGGAATACTACCCCTCCGTGAAGGCTATGCAGTCGTCAGCAATGACACATGGAGAGTTATTAAGGTGTTAGATTTAAAGTTAATATATGACGATTTAGAATTTAATATAAATAGTTATCTATCATTTAGAAATCAGGTTCATAGTTGTATTGATGTAAAAGCGTTAGGTTCCGATTTTATTACAACAGAAATACAAACAGATTATCATATGAATTATACTATTGATAAATTTGAACAATTAATTCCGTCTTCTAGATCTAAACGTGGTTTATTAAATCCACTTGGTTCAGTTATAAAAATTATCACCGGTAACCTCGACAACGAAGATGCTATACAATTTGAAAACACTATTGAAAAATTAAAGACTAAACAAGACTCTATAATACATAAGATGACGATCGTTACTGAGATGGTGGGTTCGTTATTAAATGTTGCTGAAATATCTAATAACAATTTCATTGCAATCCAGAATAAGCTAAATGTAATTGATTCGCTTTTAAATGACACAAATTTACATCAAAAGACTAATGAAATTATACATACATATTCTGCATTTTTACATAATTTTATGTCTATTTACGTTAGATTAAGTGAAATTGAAACTGCTGTAGCTTTTAGTAAAATTAAACTTTTACACCAATCCGTTGTAGATACGAAGGAATTATTGCTTTTATTAAAAAATATTGAAACTAGCTCTAAGTTACCATTTCCAGTAAATTTAGATAATGTTCTTAAAATCGAACAATTAATAGAAGTACAAACTTATGTAAAACAAAGTCAAATAAAATTCGTAATGACTATTCCATTAATTACTGATGATATTTACTCATATTTTAAAATAATATCTTTACCTATATTTAACGAAGAAAAAGGTCAGACTTCCCTTATCCTTCCCAAATACCCATATGTCCTTGTGAAGGGGTTGAAAACGATGCCACTTTCACAACCATGCAAAGAAATTGATGAAAACCGGTTCCTATGCCCGGAAATACTGACATCAACATTATATAAAGATGATTGTTTAACCGATCTTCTGCGGCTATCCACAAATGTTTCCAGTTGTCAGCAGATTCCCATTTCCATAGATGACGTGAAAATCGACAATGTTCTACCAAATAGATGGATACTTTACGTAAATGTGGAAACAGTACTTACTAAGGTCTGTGAAAATGAGGTAACCCAAGAATTTCTTCGTGGTACTTATTTATTGGCGTTAGACGAGATTGGCTGCTACGTGAAAATCGGAGATATAACACTAAAGAAATATGAAGCGAATGGAAATGATATTATATACCCAAGTTTACCAAAAATTATATTACCAAATTTGATGAACTCCCAGACCGACAGGAAGCCTGTTAACCTGAAGGGTGCAAATTTAACTGACATAAATATGCTTAGGCATTTAATTGAAAATAGTGAAAATAGTGAAAACCAGTTTAATAGTACAGTGAATAGTGCCGTCGGAGTGATTAACATTATAACTTTTGTATTAATCGTAATTATAATTGTAATCGTCATAGTTATTAAGTCTAAATTAAGAAAAATATGTATTCAAGAAAACCCTTCAGATTTTCTTGAAACTGAGGATGGAGGAGTTATATCGGGGCCACCCGCAGTACATGCGAGCGATGTCATATTTGTTAACGCAGCAAACTATGGCCACCCTGCATCGCCTTAATGCATACATATTGTATTTCTTCAAACGCTGCATTTTTGTTTAGAGATAAGTTTATTAGTTTAAGTTTTAGTTTAATTCATTCTGAATGTAGAAAGCACTAATTAAAGACGTGTAAATTAAATCTTGTGTTTTTAAAAATCGTCCTTCGGTCCGTCGAAATTTGAGTAGGTTGTTGAAATAAAATTGTTTGTATACTTTTAATGCTATGCAATAGTAGAATATAAATGAATAGGCCAAAATGAAACTTACGTTTATTGAGTTTAATTAATGCTTTACAAAATTTTTAACAATAATATTGTTAAAAAGAAGTTATAATAGGACAACTTTATATTTTTACACAAAAAGGATTTCAAATGAATTGTAGCTTTATTTTCTCTACAAATTATCATTTTCTTTTCAGCACTATACCGTCATGTTGATAAGAGATTAGAAAGCAAAATATTACTTTACTTTCTTAGTTAACTAGTAACTTGGTAACTGAGATATCGTCGCACAGTCAGTAAGCTATAACAGGACACTCGTTTTTGCCGATAAAATCGTAACACACCCCACTGATGATTAATGTTTTATTTATTGTTATATCCCTTATCGGCTATCGATGCAATAACCAAGGGAACTTGCTGACATTGAGAAAGTTATACATTTAAATGCTTTTGATGAAACAGGGTATTTGGGAACTTTTTGGTTGAGATCTGATTGAGATTTTTGTCAGAAATAATTTTACGTGTATTGTTAAAGGTAATATTATGTTAGTTTTTATCCGTAACAGTGTTCATAAAATAATTTGGAAAATCCAAAAGTGCACGCCTCATAATTTTTTTTTAATAAATATTTATTAATTATTATTTTTGTTTATTTAATAACAATTAAACCACATCGAATCAGACCCTGAAAAATGAAAGGGTTCTATTCCTGAGCATACTCAAGCGTAAGAGAAAAAAAAAGACTCGATTAGTAAAGTATTTCGGTCGCTATCGTGTTAACAAGAAAAAGGATCCGCACATACAGACACACGGACGTCCAAGACAGAACTTTTTTAAACTGTTTTTTAACTAGTTTAAATAACAAAAATGACATCAAAAATATCATGAACGTTAAAAATAGTGTTTTTTCTTAATATGTGTGTGTATGTATTATCTTACAAGTGCAATGTATGATACATAAAGACATTTTAAGTTTGAAAAATCAGATGTTTTGCGCGAAGTGACAGTAGTACCCACGGACCCACCTCAACGCTTCGCTTATGAGGCGTGCAATATATTCATTGAAAAGAATCAAATGGGAAGAAAGTAAAATAAAACACTTGAAATAATCAAAAGCTTATTTAATATGTGTTTTGTCTCAAATTACAATTATTGTATATAGGCGCTACTTTTATCGCGAGCTAAAAGAAAATATAGTTTTGTATATGAAAATAGAAGAATAAATTAAGTATATGCAAAATCGACTACTTGAATGGTTTCACAAAACTTGTGTCATAGAACTTGCAACCTAAGAGCGAGCGCGCACGAGCAACTTTGTCTCCGCAACTATTTTGTCTCTCCCATCAATTTGTATGGGGAGTTGCGTCGCTACGTGCGCGCACTTTCATACTAGCCCATGGGTGAAGAGACAAAATAGTTGCGGAGACAAAATAGTTGCGGAGACAAAGTTGCTCGTGCGCGCTCGCTCTAATTAGTGAGCTATAGATAAATAACTTCTCTCACTATTTTCCAAAATGCAATTTATTTCCTATCCAAAAGCTATCAAAACGAATCATAATACAAAAATAATATTAATCTTTCACCTGATTTAATCACAAAGAGTACAATTATAAAATTCGTTAATTACACCGAAATGAATCGGCTCCCATTTTCACGGTCGCATCAAAGAGTGAGGGTGCTTGCCCCTACCCTAATGTTTATTATATGTACGACTGATATGGCTGAGACAAAACTTAATAATATTTGGTTTATTTATAATTATAAGGTGATTAATGTGGTTGAAAAAAAAATTGGTTGTCTGTAAAGTCGGTTTACTGACGATAGTTGAACGTGACAACGTCCGATTGTGCCTCTTTGTCGCTCGTTCCGCGCTTTCGCTTGCACTTCAAGCCTTACATGGAATGCCTCAGAGCGAGGTAACGCCGCATGAGTCATGTTTTTTCGTTTTGCCGGCTCTATCGAATTATAAGACGTTGTCACGTCAAAAAACTTAACAATATTGAATAAGTTATGCATGCAAATCAAATCTATCTATCGGCAGATAGGTATGACTGAAAAAACGAACATACTTATTGTATTTACGCTTTAAAATACCATACAATAATAATATATTAGAATATTTACTGACATTATTTCTTTTTTCTAACACAACTAGGATAATTATAACCATATTTTAATATCCGTGCACCCATTTTTGCCGCACGGGTTATGTAAGGGCCGGTGCACACGGCGCAGCTTCGCAAGCCGACACCTGAGTACACTCCTGTATGTTTGTGTGTTAGGGGATGAAGTTGAAATGTATGGAAAGGGATTTTTTTGGATTATGACTATATGTAAGTAGTTGATTTTATAGTAGGTACTGTATAGGGAAAAGGAAGAAAAGGAAAATATGTGTTGGGCGGTTAATTTCTGAGATAAGCTATATTTTGTAAAGTGTCATTGGAATTGATAAAGTTGTTAACTATATTACGAACTATATTAGTAGGAATAGATTAAAAAATACATTCATAATGTAACATTCTAGTGTGGAATAAATGCTCTTATAAGAAATCTGCTTAGTTGTTTTCCGCTAATTTTCTTAAAATAAAGCACGTCATTTCCAAAATGACACTATGTACATTAAAATTACAAGGCAAAAAAATATATTCACCAAAAAAGCTATCTCCACACTAACATCGCAATTTAAACAGATTCGATAAGGGAGAGGGGATTTAGAAAAAAAATTGTCACAGGAACAATTACAAGGCATCTGTCGGTCCGTCTGTGTGTCCGTACGTATGGGCTCAATCTATTATGTTGATTGGATTCACACGTTGGCATAAATTTAACACATGTGGCGGTAAGTCAGGGCTTTTGGGAATAGAAAAAAGCTTTTTATACATAATTCTATATTAAATAAATAAATAAATAAATAATAAAATAAATATTATAGGACATTATTACACAAACCGACCTAGTCCCACAGTAAGTTCAATTAAGGCTTGTGTTGTGGGTACTAGGCGACGATAAATATAATATTTAATAAATACATATTATATAGATAATAACACCCAGGCCCAAGAACAAATAATTGAGTTCATCACACAAATATTTGCCCTGACTGGGGATCGAACCCGGGACCGTCGGCTCAGTAGGCAGTTACTTTACCACTGCGCCAACCGCGTCGTCGTCATTCATTAATAAGTAGGTATATTAAATGAATCATTAAATTTTACTACATAGTTTATAAAGTTGCTTTTCGCCGACTGTATGTTTGACTATTTCTTTAAAAGTACACATTGGTTTTGATGCGGTTTCTCGAGGAAGGTTTTAGTATACATATATTTTTTTTTTATTTTAGACAAAGCAGGCGAAGTCGCGGGTGGAGAGCTAATTGCGAATGAAGCTGATGGTATTTTTTTTATTGATTTTTCATTGTTGTAGTTGGATAGTAAGGCCGTTATACTTATAAATTATTTTGGTCTACACCTTTACTTGCATAGTATCATATAGTATTTAGCTGTTTATTTGATGGAACGTTTGTCGGGTCAGCTGTTTATTTTTTGCTGTACATATCAATCAGAAACTCATTCTGTCTCTTGAACATCACATCTCACACGTGTTTAAATAAATAGCGAATTAACATGAAGATGACACCTTGTTTTATGATCGCCGTAAAGGTTTGTGACGTGTGTCGCAAATAGCCATTGATTTACGTTCATAATTTATGGCCGCCATTAATTATACGTCATCGTTAATTGTTTTATGTTAGGTTATAATCTACGGGGAAAGGACGTTTCGTTCTAGAACATAGGAAAGGTTAGGGAAATAATCAAATAAATCAGTATGGGACAATTTTTTAACCCTTTGACCATGATGACAAAATAAATAAAAGATGTCATAGTGTGAGATTTGATACAGTGATGTCATTTTCGTACTGTAAATAATTCTGCTATAAGACATTATGGAGCGGGGGCAGATAAAGGACAATACCTATGCTAAACCCAGGAAAATGCCAGAATCATGAACACAGACAAAAAGCTACCAATGTTTATAAGCCTATCCTAAACATACAAACACTTATTTTAAACAATTTTATTTGATTTTATTTTATTATGTAGTATATTGATTATGTCTTTCTTTCGTTTATGTTTAATTGTATAAGTGATTATTAATAAGATAATATGATAATGATATAAATACTTACATTAGATAAAATTAATTAGATAATGTCTTCTTATATATTACTAGAGGTCTGCCCCGGCTTCGCCCGTGGTACGTATTTCGCAATAAAAGCCTATGTCCTTTCTCGGGTATCAAAATATCTCCATACCAAATTTCATGCAAATTGGTTGAGTAGTTTAAGCGTGATTGAGTAACAGACAGACAGACAGAGTTACTTTCGCATTTATAATATTAGTATGGATAATGTAATGTGTATTTATTGTTGTGTGTTCCATAAATAAATAAATAAAAAGCTTTATTATATCCTTTGTCGTTTATAATTTATACATATATATCTCTAGTTGTTACACACCAAGATTTTTACAAGAAACATGTACGATAATTTATACCAAAATCTCCAAACATTTCGTGGTAAATAAAAAACATATTAGAAGATATTTTTGTTTTACGCTCCGTTCATTGTTTATAAAAACATTTTATAACCACTTTATCGGTTTCATACCTTGATCTAGATTTTTATGTTTAAATAACAACCAATATAAATTTTATATGAAGATAAAAATGTATGTTTCGTAAAAGTAATCAATTTTTTTGCGTACTAGCTTTCCGCCCGCGGCTTCGCCCGCTTTGTCTAAAACCTAATCCATACTAATATTATAAATGCGAAAGTAACTCTGTCTGTCTGTCTGTTACTCAATCACGCCTAAACTACTGAACCAATTTGCATGAAATTTGGTATGGAGATATTTTGATACCCGAGAAAGGACATAGGCTACCTTTTATTGCGAAATAATAATATGTACCACGGGCGAAGCCGGGGCGGACCTCTAGTAGATTATATACTAAAACCTTCCTCTTGAATCACTCTATCTATTAAAAAAAACCGCAACAAAATCCGTTGCGTAGTTTTAAAGATTTAAGTATACAAAGTGACATAGGGACATAGGGACAGAGAAAGCGACTTTGTTTTATACTATGTAGTGAAGTGATGATATATTTAAATAGTAAACAGGTGGTCGTTTTGTTTTATTTATGAATATTGCAAAAATAATTATTCCTTTGATTGTAAAATTAAGGTAGAGTTGGACTAAATTCGTAAATATATATAATTTAATTTATTTGAGCTTTTCTACATACGATATATTATAAATAGTTTTGGTTTCAAGTACACTGAATATAACGGTGCCGTGTCGTCAATCGTCATTCAATTTTTCAGTATCGAAGCTGATTGTTTTTCAAATGATATGCTATTTCAAAAGGTGTAGGTATGCTATTTTTTGTTTTATTATTTTATATTATTACCTACTCAATTTAAACAGTAAAAATTCATAATCAATACATATTTACTAATATTCGAGTCAAATTCAAATAAAAATACACCCAACAATATTTAATTCCAAATAAAAAACAAGTACAGTCGCGACGTAAATAATTTCAAAATCAGTATCGCAGCTGCCGCGTCCGGTCCAGCGAAAGAAGTCGCAGGTTCCCGGTAAAAGTACCGGAATACACGGACAGTATTTAGAAGCAATGCTAATAAATATAACATAGGAGCTGTTAATACCTAATTATTGTGTGAAAGTATGTGATTCGAGCTCATAGCATATAAAAATATGAATGTGTAAAATGTGATCATTATAGAAATCCCTTGTTTCTGCAGTGGGAACATATAAGATCCGTTTAAGATGATGATGTTCAACATCTTAGTTAAAATTTAAAAATGTACTTGAAATATTTATGTGATCTGTTATGATATTTTTGTAGTGTGTGTCAAAACAGTAATTATTTCATTCACTAAAATATTATTTATGTTACAAAGGCAGGCAACAGTTACATAAGCATGATTCCACGTAATACCCACTGGTGTTATTCATATCACAACTACAGCCTCATATAAACCAATCTTCGCAAGCTTCATTGTTGTTTCACATTAATTATTATCAAAACAAAATGATAAAACGTTTTAACAGCTCCATACAATTCCAAGTACATTCGATTACAAAACTCACGTGGCAAAGGCACCAGGTGGTGGAACCGCACGCATCTAAATTTAACATCTTTATTTGTGTTCCCGACTGTACCGACTCTAATTGGAAAATGGCGATTCTAAAATATCACGATTTATTCTCATATTATTAGGTTTAAGGTTTTACGTTACCCTTCCGTTGTTGTGCAACACCTGGCTTTTGAAAATACATTTAACGTGATTTTATTTTTAACACTAAGTAGTAAGTAGTATTGTTATGGTTTTTAAATTAAGGGAGATGGGGCGTTGACCTGGCTTATTAGCTCACTGAAACAATGTGTAAAATGTATGTAATAATTATAGCTTTGATATTTTTACACTTCCTCAAAAAAACTTCAATTTTTACGAAATTAACGTTGTTGAAATTAATTTAAATGTTAGTTAAAAAATAGAGCGTTTTATGCATAACGTATATACCTAACCACAGTATTACAATATGTAGTAAGTAACATAACTTTTCCGATTTAAAAATCGTCGCATGGTACTCCAAAAATCGCCAAATACTAATATTTTTTTTCCTAAAACTTACTAAAAAGACGAACCCGTTATAATGTAAACCTACTTATTTAATAAACCATGTTCGTTAAAACTGTTTCTTAGTTCACGTTTAATATTTCTAAGTATCGTAAACTTTTCCAATCGATACTAATTATACACAAATCGGTTTACATCTACCAGCCGTGTTGAACTTTCAGGGCTGCTACCAGCGAGTTTTAACAAGATATTAATAAATTTGTGGTAATATTTTACTTGCTGTGCCGCGCGCTTTCATCCACGGACGAAATGAAGTATTTCTATATCTCATCACGTGTTATTGTGATGTATAACCTGTATTACTGTAAAGTTTCATCTAAATCCGTCCAGTAGTTTTTTCCTAACAAACATATAGGTATTCCTACACACAATTTGCATAAAATTATGAGTAGGATTAAGTATAAGCTAAAAACTATGAATCAATTAATTTATAAAACTTAAGAAAACACAACCACAGGTCTTGAACCTGAGTTAAACTTTAAAAGTTAAACGCATACCCTCAAGCAGCCTTAATCACAAAACTCCACGGCAATTAAACAAGGGAAAAGATAGCACATTAATATTTGATAACACAATTAATTCGCCAGAGGTTGGTCTCGTAAAATTTTCAATTTGCTCCCGCAAAAGTTTCACCTGATAAACGAGGATTCCGCCGATAAGCTTGGGTAATTACATTGAATCACTTACCGAGGTACGCTATTATAATTTTGTAACGAAGTTACGCTTCGCCTTAAGATCTTTTTTGTAATTATTTTAAGACAGCGATACGTTTCGCCTTAAAAGATTTTTGTTTCGAATTAAATGTAATCTTCTCTTATATATAAAAATGAATCGCAAAATGTGTTGGTAAGCGCATAACTCGAGAACGGCTGAACCGATTTCGATAATTCTTTTTTTATTATATTCCTTGAAGTACGAGGATGGTTTTTATGTAGAGAAAACGTAAATATGTACCACGGGCGAAGCCGGGGCGGACCGCTAGTTTTTAATAATTGTTTTTATACTTACACCTTATTTTTAAGAATAAGAAAAATTACAGATAAAATATTTATTTTATGCATTGACAAAACTAAAATTGAAATGCGTCTTCAAATTGATTTTAATCTATCATAATATGTTTTGAAACAGGTTGTCTTCATAGGAACTTTTGGAAAGTGGATGATGATTATAATATACTAGCAAAAATACAGTCGTTGACTACTATTAATTTAAACACAGCAGCATAAACTCTAAACATTTTGCAGTTCACTAACCGTCTAGAAAACATTTTATTTAACTAAAGGTGAGTTAAATTAGGAACGAACACAATGCCTAGGTATTCCAAACATGCTCAAATATAAACTGCGAGCAAACGTGGTCTCATTGTAAACATTCAGCAAAAGGATTTATGAATACTGAAAATATTGTAATTGGATAAGTAAGTAAGGTGGGTACATGTTAAAAAAAATGTCCCTTCTAACTGAAACATCTATTAATTACACTTGCTTAAGAAGCGATATTGAAATATTATGATAACAATTTAAGTATCTATAAAATAATTAAGAATAGTCGATAATTTATCTGGAAAGATGAAATTTTCATATGGAGCCGGAGTTAGATACTTTTCGTTTCTATTATTTAATATTTTATACCTGGGAAAAAGTAGTAAGTATTCCAAGTAACTACGAATATGGAACATATTATTATAGTACCAAAAACCACACTAGTCTCTACTAATCTATCAAAGTATTCAATAAAATGTGATCTAAATTTACCTCAATCCCACCGAGAGACTCGTCATAAATATTCCAAAGGAAAAAAATAGCCCGAAACATTTACTTCAACAACAGGAATTCTTATCATGATACTAAATCCATCCAGAGGACCCAATCCCCAAAACAACGACACAACAGCATTACACAGTTCACCTCACACAAAACGAACAAACAGACAGACCATTTGTCCCGCACGCAATGTAATTAGACAGCAATCATTGACACCTCCGCTGAATACTGGCCAGAGATATGCTGAGAACGCAACACCGATTTTAAATGGCTGAGAGGCGCCGTCACCTTTAAAAAACCGGAGACGTCGTGTGTGAACATGAAAATATAAATACTCTAGTTCTAGATATTATAAATTGAAGTCCCATGTCCCCTAGTGGGGTAAGGGGCAGATGCATTATACATCTGTTTCACTGATCGGTTTTCTATAGGGACAAGTAGGTGATAGGCCTTCTGTGTCCTGCCAGACCGAGACATTTTTTTTCTTCGTCTCCACCGGGAATCGAACCCAGGACCCCTCGGTTCTACGCTCATGCGTCAACCACTGTACAAAGGAGGCGGTCTAGATACTATATATTACAGATATTGCTAATACCTGTTTTTATGGTTAATCCCAAAGAAGCTTATCTTAAAATTCGACTGCATTGTATTCTTCAGTTGTAATGTTGGTAACTTAAATATGTCTTCCTGTGTTGAAATAGGATAGAAAAGAGGTATAATAAAAATAACTTCCATTGCTTGTTTGAGAAAATTTAAGAAAAACTGCATTTAACTGCGAAATAATTAGTTTTAAATATCATTTAATTGCTATAGAGGAAAAGAAGATGGTGGAATAAATGGACTCAAATCAAAACCATACCCTCTGCAATCATTTGGACATCATGACTGATCTGCACATGCTCTTCGCATTGTATTGCTTATATAGCGGAAGCCAGATATTTTTCACCAGGCAGCTACACGACAAGAGCATGCAGTAACAACGCCTGTCGACAGCGACGCCAGTTATTTATCGAGGTAGGTGTCTCTCAAAAGGTGAGTCCTGAATTAAATCACCCATTCAGTAAGTTGATTTACGCATTGGTGTACACTTGTCATTATTTATTTACTATCGACTCCGCCCGCGAATTCTAGTCCAGTGTATTTGCCAAGACTGTTTCGGTGGCAGGATTGGGATGGCGATATTGTGTCGATTTATTGCAGTATGATAGATTTGAAATTAAACTAATGGGGAACAGAAATAAAAGTGTACTTTCATAGTCATTTTATTGAGATCTAGTATCTCAATAAAATGACTACTAATTTAACTTTATAAAATTTGTTTTTTCCCAGAATTCTGCATCAGACTACTTATTTTTGTTGCCCACAAAGAATGAGTCGCAGAAGAATTTATTTAATGCCTTGACAAGCGCTGCAATTGATTTTATATAACAAGCTTATGTCCCCAATTATATCCTTGCGTTTATATAAGTAAATCACAAGATTGATTAGCTATTTAACTCGTAAAATGCAAAACAAAACTACGCATTCACACTAGTAGTAGGAGTAAATGACATGAAACCAAACACACAGAACAATAAAAAACTTTACATATTTTTCTTCCGCAGCTACTCCATCATCCGTACAAGATTTAAAATCTTCACAAACTTAAATATTTATAATAACCAATAAAACGTTGACGGACAGACTGACAAAACATTAGCAATTTACGGGCCAGGTGTGAACGCTCCGTGTAAATAATCGAATAAAATGTAATCATCGTTCTTTCGGCGTGAAAAAATAAATATATTTAGAATGAAAACAAACACGGCGCGTGAATTACCTGTTGGTTTTAGTTAAAGTTTGATGCGTTTGCGCTCAATCGCTTTGTAGCTGGATGGAGATTGCGTGGTACTTGCTAATTTAATTGAGATACCTTTTCAGTAGAAGTTCTGTTATCATGTAATAATTTCGTAAAAGTAATAACATACTGCAGAAGTAGTATTCTTTAATATATAAAGAATACTACTTGTTTGATCATACCTTCATCATGTAGCAAAATTAGGTAAATATTAATTATAGACACAGTAGCCCATAATATGTAACAATGTGAATACTATAACATGTAATTTTGTGTTCTTCGTCTTCACTTCGCATTCTATCAACTTTTTGTCGTGTATAAAAGATCGTGCGTTCTTTCAGCACACATGTCTTTGGCAAGATTCAAAGATACCAAAATCGTCGCCTTACTTCATGACGTGACGGTATTCCCATGACACAACCTTGAAATTTTACTGTCAACGCATCTTAAGAAGTTTTTTTACTTCTAAATTTGAAACGTTCAAAAAAGTTCGTAGCAACAATAATTCCAAGTATCAAAACTACACGATCACAGCAGCCATGTGTTTCGTGTTCATGCGCTCACAATTCGATCACCATTACCTGGCTACACCTACGTATTTTTATACCATCTATTTCTACAGCGTTTAACCACAGTATTACCATTATTTCCTACAGTAAGGAATCGCCTTTGATGTCGCGCGATGCCGCCGCCAGCGTAGGCAATGACGCTGCCACACGAAAATACGCTAGGGTTGCAACAAATGGGAAATAAAACAATTGTGATTATTAATATTATGATGAAATCTTTATTCATATGTACATTCAAAATAATTGCGATTATTAAATCTGATGTAATTATTTGTTCATAAATATATAATTACAGATATTGCACTGCTAAATATTATTTACGTGGACACTTTATTTTTGGATGTTCTTAATTGTATATTATAACATTTAACTAAGTAATGCATTCGCATTGGGATGTACAATCTGATTAGAAAATAATGAGGACAACATATATACATAGCTTTGATTTTAATTCAACAGATACAATTAATACAATCTTTCTGAAATATTGTTTCCTTCTGGGATTTCAATGTAGATTTACATCCGTAAACCGAACAGTTTGTGCGCGCCATAATAGAATATGTAAGTACCTATGTATAATAAAATTATTACACAAAAAATACGACTGCGACATCCTTTCGCGCTAGGTAAAGCAAACTAAGCGTGTTTGCTTTACGCGGCCCGCGTCGCCCGACCCCCGCCAGTTCCCCTCCGTTTCTCTGCACAAGTACATTCGTCGCACTACTATACTGTAGGAAATAATGGTAATACTGTGGTTTAACGCGTTGCGCTATCGCTACTCTCGATTTTATTAGTTTTGCTTGCGTACGCGCATTATGGCTTTATGGTTACGTTAAAAATAGGTAATGAAGATTAGATTGCTTTATTTCACGTAGTGTTTGTTTCTGTTGTTTTTTCAGTTCATCTTTAAGCATACTTTTCTTGGTGAAAATTCTGTCTTATTCAGTTTGATCGAAGTTTCGAAATAATTTCAACTTACTATTACTCTCTACTAAGAGTTACTACCATGAGTTAGTTTTGTTCTTCAACCATAATATGAACCAGTAATGTACCAATTTAATATTGAAACTAAACGTACTTACAAGTATAATAAGGTCAACACAGAAAAATAGACCAACAATCAAAGTTTCAGGAAGCAACCATTCTTAAAATATAAGTTCATGTAAAAATTTTCAATTCTTATTATTATTTCATCACACTAAATACTTTGTAATATTTATAACATATCTTATGAGATAGAAAATTAGGTCTCAAAATAACACAACCTGCAGCTGTAAATACGAAGTAATAACAGTTAAAGCCTACTTAAAATTCGACTAAGATAAGCCGTATCTCGTATGCTGCAATTAAGCTCACCTGCTTTGTCAACGCAAACACGATTACACCTAATGTGAAACAGTCGAAGGGTTTCGTTAAAACCTCGGAAATAAAGCCGTAGTGATGTAGTGTGTGACGATAGATATGATTATTGTAATATGAATTAATTAGGACGTTAGAATGACCGCCGCCTCCTTGGTACAATAGTTGACGCGTGAGCGTAGAACCGAGGGTTCGATTCCCGGTGGAGATGAAGAAAAAAATGTATCGGTCTGGCAGAACACAGAAGGCTGATCTAGGTGATCCGTTGTCCCTATAGAAAATCGATCAGTGAAACAGATGTATAATGCATCTGCCCCTTACCCCACTAGGGGACATGGGACTTCACTTTACGAAGTAAGAATTATTGAATTATTAAACTATATTATTTACGTCTTTTAATGACTTCAAACGGTGAAGGTTTTCAGCGAATTTATACAGATAAAAAAATTTAAGTACCTACATGTATGTAATAATTTTTTGGTCTCTAATTTGGTATTCCTACAATTGCAATGTTACGATGACTTTACGTGAACTGCTCTTCAACACCTGCAGTATAATCACGTTGTGATGAAATTCTTAGATGTCTTGGAGATTTCCTTTTAATTAAATTTGTGAAATAAATTGTTATGAAAATGTATTACTATAATATTACTACTAATCTCTGAAACTTTACCAAGTTAAGACAGGACCGAGAATGATGATTTTATCATTAAAGTTTTATTTAAATTCTATAAATCCAAATAAAACACACATAAAATTTTTTTAAACACTTATATTACCCGAATAACACAATTCAACAAACTATCGATAACACCGAACAACACTAAACGCATTAAGGTTGTCAGAAAATGAAATTATACAAAGATCCGCCTCCGCACTTGCAATAATACACTGTTAATTTTCTTCAAATACTCGTTAAGTTCTGTTTAACGATATTAAGCTTTATTTCTATAGCAATAAGTGCGTGTATGCGTTACATTTGGAGTGATGTTCAGACAACCTGTTTCACGAGTCAGTTAATCCCTTTTATCTTAAGGTGACAAGCTGCGGTTTATTATTTCTGCTGAGATATGTTTGTAATTTCCTTTGTGTTAAGGGGATATTAGTATGTTATTTTTGGGACTGTATTGATTTTGTTTTAAGTCATATAACGTAATTATTTCAACGTATAATATATAATAATAATGTTTAATATTTATTAATGTTTATGACAGGACAGTTTATTTCTAACAAATTGAGTTCTTATTTAATTGCCTCGAGGATAAGTTTTCATCTAGAAATAAATAACAATGAAATAAATAAACACATCGTGATGCTTCCAAATTGCTCAGCTGACAAAAAATATTTTGACTTGCATAATATTATTATGGTAAAAATACAAATTGGGCTCATTTTCTTTTAAACTTCAGTATTTTATATTGGTACATAAATTAGAACAAGTCAGTGATAGAGTTCATAGAGTCAGTATGTGTATTCTTTTATGAATAAATCATAATATTAGAATACTGAAAAAATCATAGGTAGGTACCTAATCATTTCAAAATTACAGTAAATTGTGAAAATAATTCAACTTTTCTTTGTATAAGGCTGAAACTAAAGGTTATCCAATGAAAAAAATTTAATTATACCGTTCAATGCTGCTACCTATAACTGTGTGTCAAATATTATAATTCCCATATTCTTATATAGGAACTATTTGCACTGATACCACCTGCACAATTCCATCACCTTACTGCTCGGCACAAACAAAAATATTATCGTCACTATCTCGATGCATGGCGTTCGACAACTGTGCGTTTTGCACGGCATTTCCTGCCTAGAACCACACTTGTGTAACAAAGACCCACATAAGACTACATAAAAAAGAACGCTAAAATCGCTAGTGGTGTCCGCACCACGATTGAAATATCGATACCGTCTTAGCGCATTGCGTTAACCTGTTGAATTAATGGTCGATTAGTCTTCATTACGCTGGCTTAAACTGGCTTCTCACTAATAGTAACTAATAGTCGTGTTATTACTGGCTTACGGCTTGTCACTGTACATATTAGTCAAACTATTGCAAACGTTTGTAGTTGGACAGGTGCGGTGCTGGACGTTGGTGTGCATTGGTCTTGTTGGTACGTGAAAATAACGTTTGATGTTTGCGCCTTCTGAAAATTAATTATACATTCTGGGATTTAGAGATAGAGAGATGTTACAGTTCGATTTGTTTTGGTACCGAAGTGTGTATCATATTTGTGCATTGTTTATTTGATACTAAAGTCAAAGCTAGATCCTCCTGACCAGAATATTTTAAACATTGCCCTATTTATTACAAGGTGCAAAACATTCTTGCTTAAATGCTATTTAATATATTAAAAAAATATTTAATTTGAACCAAAAATCCCTTTTAAATACAATGGTACTTCTAAAACTGAAATTTCTAAACACATTTCTGCAGTCAGAAATGTATTTATGTATGTTGTTATTTGACATAATTTTGCATGCAAAACCATAGCAATATGTAGCTACACCTCCAAGCGGTCCCATAAGGAGCACCGTGTGATGGTATTCAGCCACGTTGCCTATTCAGTTTTAGCTCTGCTATTATAATAATTTAGAACGTTTTAGTGTTTGGTATTGATAGAGATGTGATATTTTCAAAATATCTTTAATGAATTATTGAATTTCATCGTCTATGATATTAATTCTTGAAGATTCGGAAACCCTTTAAAAAATGTTAGGTTAAGTCAAGGGACTATAGTTACCTATAAGGAACAAGAAAATTTGTTTATGCTATTAACCTTTATTTCCTGCGAAAATAAAGTCTAGAAAAAACACTTTTAAACAATAAGGATGTACCTAAAATCAAAACACGGTAGGTAAATCACTTACATATTTGCGCAGATACCAAAAGCAATATTTAGTTACAGATATTTCAATTTAAGTGTTTCTAGGTAACTAACAATAATAGACACAGAGTGAATAGATAGAAGATTTCCTTGTTAGTTTTGGCGGGAAGAGGTAACTCAATTCTGAGGTAATGTATTAGAACATGTTGGATTACCTAAATTCTTTCTAAAGTCGTTTTATTTGTCTATTGGCCAATTTTCTTTAATTTTATACAATAAGTTGTCCATTAAAAAATCATTTCAAAATAACCACTTTTAACATAAATTTGCCTAAAACCATCTAAAACTAAACTAAAAGGAAGCAAAGTAAAAACCAAACTTAACATTTTTTAATTTCATAATAATATAATATGTACTATTTGTTAGAACAAATATTATGTAATCTGTGGAGCAAACATTTAGCTAAGCCAAGTGCACACGTGTGCTATTCACACCTCAGAAGTTCATTAGACGTAACTAATGTGCACCTAATTGAGTCGTGCCGTGTGTTCTAGTGTTTATGGTTTGGCGGGAATTTTGACAAGATGGAGTCGTTTGCGCGGGAGCTTCGTGGGTATAGTCTGTGGTTTACCAATCTGTGGCTTAGGTAAATTAGTTAAAATATTATAATTATGTGTTTAAATGATGTATCATGTAAGTATAATAAAAATGATCTTGAATTATGTTTGTTTTTATGGAGATTTGAAGTACCTAGAGGTAGAGATTTTTGGATTTTTGCATTTATAATTTAAATAGCTGACAATGCAAACGTTACGTTAGTACGAAATACAATTTTCAAACTTACTGAGAATATGCAAAAAAATAAAAGATACGTAGACTTAAAAAATGAAAAAATCAAGATACACATGATCAATTGTAGTTCACAAACACTGTGACAGGATAATTTTATACATATTATAAAGAAAGAGGTGGTACGATTAGTGTAACTCTTTTTGATTGAGACATAAAATTACATTAGACAGTTTATTCAAAATTTAACAAATTGCTTAATGACATACAAACAGACGAATAAATAAATGACGCCGTTACAACTAAATAATGGGTCATAATAAATTAATTTTATCATATATTAATGTCACTAAAGATAGTCCTTTGATCTTTGCGTTATATTTTTGATCACCATTTTAATAAACGATTTTTATGTGTCAAAATAACTTTCTCTGTATCGTATTTTTAGATACGATAATAATGTCTCTACCACGGGGCGAAGCCGGGGCGGACCGCTAGTAATACATAAAATTACAGCACAAGGTACATACAATAATGTTGTTGTAAAAAATTTACGTGATATACAAACATTCATGGTTTACTTTTTTACATATTTCTTTGAAAACCTGTACAGATTGATTTGCAGCTCCAAAAATATAAGATACATTCATGTATAAAAGATTTCCTCCAATATAAATCCGTAAAACTGAGTTCCAAATGCGTATATACTTATAGTTTTCATATTATTATAATTCATACTCAAATAATGCATCGAGCACTGATGAATGGACTGCGGCCAAATGAACTCGTATTTTCTATTAATTTATGAGGAGGCGGGTCTCGATACCTTATTCCTGATTTATTTTGGTTACTTTTGAATATATTTCTAGATTGCATGAACTATATTTATGACGAGGTTTTAATGCTTTAGTTTCGAAGATATTGTGATATAGTTTAGATAATATTTATAAGTGTAGAGTGACGTTTCTTGAAGGTGTTTAAAAGTTGACGAAAAACGTTTTTTATTATGTAGGTACCTATTAAAAGAAATTCTGCATGTTTCAATGAATGAATAATGTACTCTCTGCCGTTTTAGAAACTCCTTTATATCATTAATTTATTTCGTGAAAAATGAAGACTTTTTTATTTCAGTTAAAAATAAGAAACACACATAAATTTTTCTTTTCTCAATTTCTTTTTAAATTCACTCAATATTTTCATCAAATGTGTTCCGCAAACATTTATTTGGAACACTGAATAAAACGTTAACTAGGATATAAAATAAATATGTCAAGAAGCTAATTTATTCTAAATTATGAAACTCAAATTGAAACATTTAAAAAGTAATAAAATTTTAATGCTAAGTCCGAATGGTAAAAAGGTGTCGTATGAATTTTATTGACTAAAATATTATTTAACTAGCATTCTGCCCATGACTGTGTTCGCGTGAAATTAAAACCCATGTCAATCCTTTTTAACACCATATTCAGCGAATTTAAAAAAATCGTTTATCAGAGCTCATAACATAGTGAAGTTTAAAGACGTGAGACCTTAAGAATTATAAAAAAATATATTCTGGTTTGCTATTATTATAAGAAAAATATTTATTAGTATTATTTCGTTTGTAATAATTATCGAATTCATTAAGTTTTTAATCCTATTACTTCACTAAACAGAATTTAGATTATATACCAATTTAACAGTCGCATTCCAATCTTCAGCTATAGATTATATAGTATCCTATAGTACTAAAACTTTAATAAAATTAACCCAAAAGTTGCCATTTCTCAAGCCTTAAACGGAGGCGGTTTACAGAGATCTAATAGCTGGCAGTGAGTGGCTTCACGTGTAACCTTAGCCCCGGGAGGGCTTAAGTCCCTTTTACACTTTTTACGCCCCCTCTAGGTGACATTGTATTGCTTTCATTGATTGCCGGATTTAGTGGGTCGCTATTGAGGTTTAGCATCTCTTGCTATTGTGGATTTTATTTTTATTGTTTAATTTTAGAGGTACCTACCTACTTAGAGCTAAATAATAATAATAATAAGTAAATAAATATTTCTGGAAAATTTTCACACACGGCACGATCTGATCCCATACTAAGCTTTCGCTTGTGTTATGGAAACAAGATGGCTGATAAACATACCTACATAATATGTATACATATATAATTTGAAATAAATACTTATATAGATAAATTATTAACACCCAGAGACAGAGCAAACATCTATGTTCATCACACAATTAATACTTGCCCCGGGTGGGAATCGAACCCACGACCAGTGGTTTGAAAGGCAGGGTCACTACCAACCAAGCCAACCGACCAGTAAAATCATACAGGTTAACACAATTTTTCTTCACCACCTCTAAGACTTTCTCATTTATAACATACTAGCTTTGCACGCGCAGCTTCGTTCGCGTATACTAAAATGAAATTTCTATTAAAATGATACTGATGTTTAACCTGGCCTATGTTAGGCAGCTAAATATCTCCAGGCATAAAAATCACACCATAAAATCGCTCCAATGTGCCGTGAAAGAACAAACAAACACACTTTGTCATTTATAATATTAGTGAGTACCTATAACTATTACCTTCATTAAACACATTAATAAGATAGGAAAACACGGTACACGTAATTTCCACATGCTTCTATAAACGCAATGCTCTCATAACTAGTGGGTTAACAAATGGCATCAAATTAACAGTATATTGGCGGTGTATCAGAGGTAACAAGTGCTGGCAATTTGTTTGAAAGCCGATTAAATAATCTGGTTTGTGCCACAGTGTAGTGAACGCAGTAGGAAAGATTTTATTTCAGGTTGTAGTACCGTACAAACAATTGGGTCTTTCATTCTTCTTTGACGAACGTCCTGCCGTAATAAAACAGAATACGATGGATAAATACCTAGTTACTGATTTCAAATAATGTTGAATTATCTAAATTTCAAAATCAGATTTAGTAAGGTGGGAGGTTTATTTTAAATTGATCTGGTAGAATGGATCGCCTAATGTAACTGTTGTAATTAGGTGACTATACTTAATATAAAACTTCCTATTATATTTTTAACATATATATTTTTCATGGCGAAGGAAAGAAGTAGTCCCCAATCATTACTTATAATACAGGACACTACGCAACGCACTATAAATAAGTACAACACAATATAATATTATACAGATACATAATTACTACTCATTTAAATTTAATAAATAAACTTTAGTATCTGCCACATACACTGTGGCACACCGATCGACATTCGATCAGACAGATTGCATCGCTGTTAATTTCTGCCTAATTACCGCGCTCAGCCGACAAATAACATTTCGGCAATAGGTCATTACAGTGTTTGCAATTCCACTAGCGGCTTCACATTAACATAATATAGGTACCGGTGGTTCCATTTATTAATACGGTTTTAACTGACTGTGTGAGTCGCTATACTGTGTGCTAATGATTTTTATTTCATACAAAATTGGATAAATGAAATGATTTTTGTTATACTTCAGAACAATAAAGAGCGGAACAAGATTACGATAATTTGAAGATTATTATTACCTTAGAGAGTTGTAAGCAAGTATAAAAAATGTAATCAACAATAAGACATTTATTATAGGTATGTAATAAGCATTTTTACAAACTAAGTAATATTATGTTTCTTGTATAACTTATATTATAATAATAAAGTGCAAGTGGCTTGTGAAGTGGTTGAATAAAAAAAATTATATGCTTTACACTAATATTTACCAGAGAAGCAGTTTTGTATGGAATATATTTTGCTAATATTTATGATAAGGCGCTACAAATTAATTAGTAGAATGCTTGCAAAATGAGAAACTCTGTAACTCTAATAATTAATTGAGTGTGTGCTCACTTGAAATGATTTAACTACATAAATAATTAAAAGATATACAAAGTAGAATTGAGTTCTCCATAAGAGCTTATATTACCATTGCATAACCACAAACAGGTACAATCCTTTAGCGGATTTTTCGAACTGGCAATTTAATCGAACAGCCGAATGATGATTCGAGCACACGGTCGAATAGTCTCGAACAAATAAACGCTTGATTTGATCGCCATTCGGTTTTTAACCGCGAAAAGCGCAATTTGACAAAGTGAATACACGCTACGCTGTAAAAGGGGTTTTTGGGAGAGATAACTTTTGAAAAGCAGATGAGATTTTTTGAAAGGAGTAGACTGTTTAAAGGCTTTGGCTTTAGTAGTAACTATACTATTAAAAATTGTATATTTGCTTGTAGGATATGAGATAGTCCTTTTACTACTACTTAGTAGAATAAGTAGTACAAAATTCTTCATCATTAACAAAATATTGTGATAAATTTGTGGCGAAAAGGTAAAGAATTAAAAGCTTTAATAATAAATAACATGAGTTTATTTTACCTTAAGATATTAAAAATAAATAAATAAAATACTTGAAACTTGAAAATATAAACAAAATACATGATTCTGAAGTAGTATTCTCCAGTATGTTACAGTTACAAGATGCAATTTTCTTTGGCTGCGTCACTTATTTAATAGAAATTTTAAAAAAGATCTGGTAGTGAATAAAATACAAATATCATGTTTTAGAAATAAATAATGCAATTATAATGAACATCTCAAAATAAAGAAGAAGATTTTTAAAGTGAAAAAATTATCATAATATAGCAGACCCGAATTTCGTTTCAATATCAGTTTTTTGTAATTTTAAAATTACAAATATATTCAATAAAAAAAATGGAAACATTGCATAGTCTACCAACGAAATAAATTTTATGATTAAATATTATAACTCTTTAGAAGCCCAGTTCCTTCTAGCACCAATATTATGACTCCAGCTAAAGAAAATTGAATTCTATGACCACACTTTAAGGTCGATGATAGGGATGACGATATCCAAAGTGGTATCGAGGGAAGCACTGGCATTTGTTATCCACGCAGAAGGCATATTCAGATCTGAAGCAGAACCATTTGTAATGCTTGCATTCGTAGTGGATCTGGCAACGGAAGTTATCTGGTGGAACTATACCTGGAAAAGAAAAAGAAGATCATTCTATGATTAGATAATTCTGTTAAATGTCGAAAGATATCTTTTTTTTTAAACCCACCAGCATATAATTTTGTTAAAAATAACATCTATACTAATATTATACAGCTGAAGAGTTTGTTTGTTTGTTTGTTTGAACGCGCTAATCTCGAGAACCACTGGTCCGATTTGAAAAATTATTTCGGTGTTAGATAGCTCATTTATCAAGGAAGGCTATAGGCTATATATCATCACGCTACGACCAACAGGAGAGGAGCCACGGGGGTGCAACCGCGCGGAGCGGCTAGTTGCAAATACATGCAATGCAGGTTTATAAAAAAAATGATTCCAGATGTTGACATGAAATTTAATTTCCTTAATAATTTAATTAAATTAATTGTAAAATTAAATTTTAACAGCAATATATCTAAAGATAGAAAACTTTTCAGCTAAGAAAAAGCACATCAATGTGAATAGATACAGAAAGATTTTGAATACTTGGAAAATGAAATATCACCTTTCTGAAGCACTATAATTTTACTTATCATATTATGACTAATCTTAAAAATATTATGTGTGCTAATCTACACGCTTATAAATTAAGCGGTTATTACTAATTGTTCTGGATATTATGCATGTGCGTATTTAGATTTACGTAATGCAATCATGCTAATCAACAATATTTCATGGAAGAAGGATCATTTGACCATTTGAGATGTCGAAGCATAATTTTAAATTGTATATATAGAATGATGAATCTTTCATGATTTGACCAAATTCAACAGATTATTTCTGTACCTTGTTCCTAAAATAAATGTTTATTCTATTCCATTTCGATCATGTTATTTAAGTTAGTTTTTAAGCTTAACAATTCCATAAAATTCCACCACAATAAGTTTTTTTTTATTTAATTGTTAACCTTTGTGCCTTTATTCACAATTACCAGGAGGAACCATTATTTATTCACAAATCACAATAGGAAACCTTATTTAAAAAATGTTTACCAGAACTTTACTCAAAAACATGGAATTCCTTCACCACGTCAAATTAAAATAAAAATTCTTTATTGATAAAACATTTAAAAAATTTAAATATTGAAGTTCACCTTCCAAACTAGGTAAAAACCAGTATGTCAAGAGTCAACATCCTCTTCCATAGAAAGTTCAGGATTTTTAATTACCCAGATTGATAAAATTAGATATAACTTACAAATGACTTACCACGGGCAATCCCCACATTAGCTTCGTCATAACTATCCTGGGCTAGAACTGCCACTGCTGCTAGTAAAAGAACTGCTAACACCTTCATGTTTTCGAATAATACTGCATTAATTTTTGTCCAAATCTGATTATATAGAACTTAACTTCATTGTTATTTTATCAGTTTTACCTTCTAATTTTTCACTACTGTTCTAGGCGTATTGTTGCTTCGATACGGCCTTGTTATCGTTAACAATATTTATTGTGTTATTATATTCATTAATTTACAATGTTCATTAATAATCAGATAACTTAATCTTAATAGAGAGGAAAGATTTAATTTCAAAATTAGTCTTTACCTTAAAGCACATTTTGAGTGGTGAACTAGTAAATTAATGTTGTCTAAAAAGTGTTCTCATCGTCGTGTATTCATAGACTTGAAACTATATTTGGACCATGAGAGACAAGACATAAATGAAGGAAAATGTGTGCTGTATATCTTCTTAATCTTATATATAAAAATGAATCGCAAAATGTGTTGGTAAGCGCATAACTCGAGAACGGCTGAACCGATTTCGATAATTCTTTTTTTATTATATTCCTTGAAGTACGAGGATGGTTCTTATGTAGAGAAAACGTAAACACGTACCACGGGCGAAGCCGGGGCGGACCGCTAGTCTTATATATAAAAATGAATCGCAAAATGTGTTGGTAAGCGCATAACTCGAGAACGGCTGAACCGATTTCGATAATTATTTTTTTATTATATTCCTTGAAGTACGAGGATGGTTCTTATGTAGAGAAAACGTAAACATGTACCACGGGCGAAGCCGGGGCGGACCGCTAGTATATAATATAAATCTCGTGTCACAATGTTTGTCCTCAATGGACTCCTAAACCACTTAACCGATTATAATAAAATTCGCACACCATGTGCAGTTCGATCCAACTTGAGATATAGGATAGTTTAAACATGTAGGTACCACGGGCGAAGCCGGGGCGGACCACTAGTAGTTTACTAAAAAGTATGTCATGCCAAAGTAACTACAGATTTTGTCGTTCATATTTTACGAGTTAAAATGCCTATACTAAGATTTAAGTGGAAAATTGCCTAGTTTGTTTATTTTTCACTAACGACTTCCACGTGTAAATTGTTTGTGACGAAATATCAAAAGCAATCAGTCCCGTATCATAATAATCGACTGTAAAATTATGTTCCATGTTTTAAATAAGATAGGTAGGTAAATATTGATTTATTTGAAATGACTATTCATGATTTAATTTTTTTTTTCATTTAAATGTTTAAGGATAGCCAAGTTATACATCAGCCATATTGTATTTTAAAACGGTACACTCGTTCACTCTCCTACACGAGCTAGGCAATTACTGAACCAACTTTCGAATTGCCATTCTGGAGCGTGTACAACGTATCTAAAACTTTAAAAATATCTTAGGATATCACTATATTGCTAAGATAATGAAATAAACTTTTAGTATTTGCTACTGCATGCGCTAATAAGGGTTGGGCCAAGGGTTTGTGGTAAGAGTGTAGATAAAGGAAGATAATTATTTATCATACAAAGGTTTTTTGAAAAGTGTCTGGCAAATGTAACTCATTAATATGTAGTTTGAAAACCGACCGCAGTGGTGCTGGATTGCGAAGAGATCCAACGTGATGTCCTTCTATCGAAAGATGTGAATTTAGCAGTAGAAAGCAGAGTGAAGTGAGTTGTTTAAAAGCAGAGATATGGACAGTGTGCAAATAAAAATAAAATAAATGGATTCAATGGTGGTCAAATACTATTTAATACAGAATAAGAAACATTTCTAAAGAAATGTTTATTCACATAACATTTGAGGAATATTAGTAACCACAATAGCAAAAGTGTCTAAAGCAAAGAGCATTTCTAGGACTCTGGCACTTGGTTCTGCAAACGTCGTAGCATTCTGACGTAAACAGACATCTAGTCCCTATTGGGGAAACTGAAAACAAGCATAAAAATAATTAACAAGAAGAAAACAGTATAAACTAAACGTTTATTAAATCTTAAGAGATAATATCTCTACTAATATTATAATAATTAATAAATTCGAAACTAACTCTGTCTGTCGGTATGCCTGTCTGCTTCTTCTTCACGTCTAAATCATTCAACCAATTTTGATAAACTTTGATATAAAGGCAACTTGAAAATACTGCAAAAGGAAATCCCTTGAGATTTCCGGGATAAAGCTTATCCTGTGTCCAAGTAGATTCGAGAAGGAATTAACTAAAGATTTTAAATGTTTTTAAATCTGATAGTAAATTATTGGTAGATAATACTTACCGCCTGGAATGTTTTTAGCGGAATCTACATCCATGCCATAAGCGATGGCAACCAAAGAGAGGACTAAAAAGATTGCAAAGTATTTCATTGTCATAATGTTAATGTGTGAACGAATCAATAAGCAGTCTATTTATAGAAAGTGAGCGTAACTAAAGAAGAAAATTAATCTTGAAAAACTGTTATGTTTGTAAATGTGAAATTGAATCTAATTGTTCATTATTAAGTTCTAATAGTCAAGGCTCTCTATCCTTCCTATCCTATCTTACAAAGAATATTGTGTAAAGTTTGTGAGTATGGATGTATGTATGTATATGTGTGTATGTTTGTTACTCTTTTACGTAAATACTACAGAACCGATTACAATGTAATTTAGCACGCATGTAGAGGATAACTTGGATTTACAGACAGTACGGTTTTACCCCGGAAATCCCACGGGAACGGGGACGATATGGGATTTTTCTTTGAAAAGGCAGGCGAAGCCGCGGGTGGAAAGCTAGTTTCTACATAATATGGTATTCAAGTACTGTTATGGTGGAAGCGGATTTTAATAGAAACCAACGCATATCTAAAGAAATGTTTATTCACATAACATTCGACTACCATCCACAGTAACATAAGAACCTATAGCAAAGAGCCATTGTAGGACTCAGGCACTTGGCTCTGCAAATGTCGTAGCATTCCCACGCAAATAGACATTTACGCCCTATAGGGGAAACTGAAAACAAGCATAAAAATGATTAACAAGAACAAAACCGTACGAAATAAACGTTTATTTAATGTTAAGAGATAATCTCTACGAAATTAATAAATTCAAAAGTAACTCTGTCTGTCTGTATGTCTGTCTCTCTTCTTCACATCTAAATCACTGAACCAATTTTGAAAAAAATATAGGTAATACTTACCGCTTGGAATGTTTTTAGCGGAATCTACATCCATGCCATAAGCGATGACAACCAAAGAGAGGACTAAAAAGGTTGCAAAGTATTTCATTGTCATAATGTTAATGTGTGAACAAAACCTATTTGCAGTCTTTTTATAGGAAGTGAGCGTAACTAAAGCTGAAAATTAATCTTGAAAAACTGTTATGTTTGTTAAAGTTAAATTGAAGCAAATTGTTAATTATTAAGTTCTTCTAAACAAAGAACTATCTTACTTGTGGTATTCTACTAAAGTTCGGGTTGAAGCCCATTTTAATAGTCATTATAATTTACTAGCTTTCCGCCCGCGGCTTAACCCGCGTTTTCAAAGAAAACCCGCATAGTTCCCGTTCCCGTGAGATTTCCGGGACCTACCTATGTGTTAATCCAAGTTACCCTCTATATGTGTGCTAAATTTCATTGTAATCGGTTTTGTAGTATTTACGTAAAAGAGTAACAAACACACACACATCCTCACAAACTTTCGCATTTATAATATTCGTGGGATATAGTAGGATAGCCGATAGGATAGGATAGATTAATAACACTATATAAGTATAGGATATCGATGGATTTCTATATAAATAAAACGGCCATAAATAAAGGAAAATAGGATAAGACCTATTCTATTAGAAATTAACAAAAAAAAACAATTAGTTTCAATTTGTCTTTAATTACACACGCTATAGCATTTGAGATTAATTTTCAGCATTAGTGACGGTAGTTCTTATAAATAGACTTTAACGATATTTTTCACACATTTAGATCATTGACAATGAAATACTTAGCTATATTTGTAGCCCTGGCTTTGATTGTCATTGCTTATGGCATGGATGTAGATTCCCCAATAAAAATTGTTAAGGGTAATAATACTAATGAATTAATTTCAAACAGTGAGTATTATTTTTTTTCTCTTTAAAAATACTTCTAATCATATTTTTTGGTATTTATGATAGAAGAATTTTTTAACATACATTTTTTTAATAAACCTCTACATTTTAATATTATATAGTAATATCAATACGTGTAATTTCTACACGATTTTATACTTACTTTGTATACTTTGAAAGATTTTCTTGTTAATTTTATTTTTTTATTTCAGGAAGAGCATCACATTGCCTCGACTCCCCTGAATGTGTGAATCCTTGCAGAAGCCAGTGCCCGGATTGTAATTTAGCCCTTTGCTACGTATATCATTGTTATTGTGGACATAATTAACAAATGTGATATAAATAAACAATAATTAATAAACAGTGATTTTCTTTATGTATATAGATTAATGGTTAACTCATCTATACTATCTATACTAATATTATAAAGCCGAAGAGTTTGTTTGTTTGAACGCGCTAATCTCGGGAACTACTGGTCCGATTTGAAAAATTCTTTCGGTGTTAGATAGCCCATTTATCGAGGAAGGCTATAGGTATATCATCACGCTAAGACCAACAGGAGTGGAGCACTGCGGGTAAAACCGCGGAGCATAGCTAGTTTGTAAATAAAATGGAGCCGGTATAGGTACATAAGACTCTCTTGTAAGAAGCCCGTGTCTCAGCAGTGGAAACATAATGGGCTGATGATGATGATGAATGATTGAACCTTGACATACTTTATTTTATTGTAAAAAAAAACAGTAATCTTTGCACGCGCTGTATTAATTTCAAAATGCTATAAATAAGAAATACATTGGTAAAGACCGCTCATTCTAATCAAAATGAAATACTCGGTCAACGTTTTAACTCTTTCTTTGTACGCTATAGCTAAATTTATAAAAATGCCTAAATGTAAGTGTTATTTCTTTTATATTTTTAAGGTATAAGAGCTATAAATTCGAGATTGAGCATTTCGACGACGTGGTTGGCGCAGTGGTAAAGTAACTGCCTACTGAGCCGACGGTCCCGGGTTCGATCCCCGGTCAGGGCAAATATTTGTGTGATGAACTCAATTATTTGTTCTTGGCTCTGGGTGTTATCTATATATGTATTTATTAAATATTATATTTATCGTCGCCTAGTACCCACAATACAAGCCTTAATTGAGCTTACTGTGGGACTAGGTCGATTTGTGTAATAATATTTATTTATTTATTTATAAGGAAGGAAATTAGATAGAGTTTAATAGATTGATTGATAAAATGAAAATTTATATAGATTATCGAGCTGATCCAATATTCCTTTGTTGCCTTCAAATTTTTGATATTCATGTATAGTACTTTAATATCTTATCAAGTAAAATTTTGACTTAATTATTTATTTTTTTACATTGGAACATTTATTGTGTTTTTTTTTACTTTCAGTTGTAGGAACTTATTATGTTCTTGCGTGTGTCCGACTATTCCGAATCTTGCAAAATCCTGATCCAAACCTCTAAGACAGATTTCTGTTACAACAATGTACTTCTGTGCTCAAATATAACCAACTAGCTGTTGCCCGCGACTTCGTCCACGATTCGGTCGTTTTTCGTCATTCGTCGTTTAAAAAAAATACGTGACACTTTATTTTTGAATGTTCTTAATTGTCTCTTATAAAATTTAACTACATTAAAATTGAATACTCTGATAAGAAAATCTTAAAATCATCGAAAATCATAGACATCGAATATCTGAGGAAAACATGAATGAATGTGATTTAAATTCTACATTTCTTATTAATTAAAATAATAATCTAAATTAAATGTAGATTAACAGTTTGAGCGCACCATTATAGAATATGTACCTAAGTAATAAATTACGTTAGTTTACATTGTAACTTTACTAAAAACACGATGACTTTCTTTCGCGCTCGGTACCACAAACTAAACATGTTTGTGGTACGTGGCCCGCGTCACTTTACCCCCCACGAGTTCCCCTCCGTTGCTATGCGAAAATACATTCGTCGCCCTACTGTAGGAAAAATTGTAATACTGCGGCCTGGGCGTTATAACACGCTCAGGGAATTCCTGAGTGCTGATAGACTTCCGTCTATCGGCATTTATACCAATTTTATATTAATATCACCATCTTGAGGAAAAGCTTCTAATGTCGATTTAAAACGCATATATACGGATTAACCTGATGAATTAACATGTTCTAAAATTGTGAAATGAGTTCAGTTTTAAATTCGAGAAATATTGATTTCTTGTATTCGATTATTCGTCGTAGTCGAATACAAAATATATTTAAAGAAACTTAGGTTGGCCTTCAGGCAAAAGGGATCCTATCAAATGATAAACTTGACCTTGTATCTTAAAAGTAAGAATGAAAGGAGCATCTAATAATTGTTGAGCACCAAAGGATCATTTAAAACGCAATACTATAAGAGCTAATATTATCTAAGAACTGTTTAGATTGCACATGTTCCTCTAAAACTTAAAAGTAGTGATTTCAAAGGTTCCGGCGTATCTTCAAACGAAAGCCGACTCCTTACTCCACTTTAAAGCATTACAAAAAGAACATACTACGTTAATATCGCCTATACAGAAGATGATCTGTAATCAATTGTGAGGTTATAAGCAAACCCACTTTTATATTATTTTGTCGGACCACACCACCGAATTTGTAGATTGATCTTCTATGTTTACCTCTAAGTCATTAAGACTATGTCGAAATCTGTTTGCAATAAGACGGGCCTCTCGCTATTCGTCCGTTTAAAGAGACCAATAGTTTCAATTCTTAATCTTTCATTAAACAAACTTATTAATCGTTCTTGTCTCAAATAATGGTAATATTCGCGTCCCTACTCTAGTCATTGCTTATGCTCATGTTCATCTTCGAGAGATCGAATAATATTATGGTGCACCCTATTATTTGTCAAACGGTCTTCATATTGAGTAAAAGTTTCAGAATTCTCGAGATAAAATATGACGATCGTGATCAGCTGTGAGACGTAATTCCCTCTCAGTGAGGGTTTCGGTCTCACGGGATAGTACAATATGCCATTTGCGATCAGCTGTGAGACGTTATATATACCCTCAGTGAAGGTTTCGGTCTCACAGGATAGTACATGCCGTTCGCGGTCAGCTGTGAGCCGCAATTCTCGTTGTGAAGCGGTTTCAGGTTCGCCATAACACATGTTGTTTTCGGTCAATAGTAAGCCTCTTATCTCTAACGATCCTTGAGAACTCTTATTTCTCATTTTCTTAACTTTGCTCGAATTTCGATATATAAAGATTTTTTAGGTGGCACTGATGCGGGTGAATAAAAGTTAAAACGGACTAAGAGTGTTATAATCTCAATCATCATCATCAATACATATAATAAAATTGTGGAAAAGTGATGTCTGTACAATTAAAATATGTAGAAAAAAATTAGCAGGTGTTATTATTACCGAGAAATCGAGAGAAACCATTTTTTTCTCTTAAAAGCTCCCCCCCTCCCACTTCCCGAACTCCGATTGACCGTAATTTATTTTTCCTTACATTTTTATCATATCCTTTTCTAATGGGTTTCATCCTACTGCGATTTTTTTTTGTTTCAAAAATTATCTACCCTGGTGTATAGGTAAATTTTCCACATAAAATGTCCTTTAAATTATGTCGTATTATATTTTTAACCCCCGACGCAAAAAGACTGGTGTTATGTGTTTGACCGCTATGTATTTCTGTGTGTGTGTGTGTGTGTCTGTCTATGGCACCGTAGCTGGCTAACAGGTAAACCGAATTAGATGCGGTTTTTTTTGTTAGGCAGAATATTTTCCGACGCTGGTTCTTAGATAAAGTGTATCAAAATTGGTTCATCCACTTATTATACCTACATAGGGGTAAAAGTGGGAATGAAAAAAATGAAAGTTATAATTTATTTTTAAAGATCGTCGGGAAGTTTATGAAATTATTTATTCCTTTTTCTATACACTTTTCTTCGTCTAAACGGTTTAGTTACGTGCTCCCTCTCTCTCTCTTCAGCCTTTAGTTACGTGCGTGAGACAGGAAAGATCTAATTTGGATTTGTTTCTGGATTTGATAAAAACTGAGTATCGATTAAGCTGATCAGTGGCTACTGGCTACACCATAGATTATTAAAAACATCCGTTTAAGAAAGGAAGGAAATAGAATTTGCTCCTCTCCCTCCCCCTGGTTCCTAAAAAATAATATGACATAATTTAAAAGAAATTTTACGTAGAATTAGTTAGGCATTTCTTTTTTGATTTTCGATATTATATACTAATCATAATTTTTAATTACAATATGTAGTAACTATTTGGTATAGGTTAGGCATTTCATTTCTTGATTTTCTTTAATAATTTGGTTGGTACGTAAGTTTTTTAGCTCAGTTTAGTAAGAAATTTTAATAACAATTCTTTTAATTATTTATGGTAGTACAACAGTACAGTATGGTTGTACGTATTTACTCAATAATTGTATGTTAAGTAGTAATTCAGCATGGGCGTAGCCACGGTGGGGCTGGGTGGGGCGCTTACCCTGGCTTTGATCTGGTAGGTACCAATTGTGAAGGGGAGTGGGCGTGGGCGTTGGCGTGGGCCTGGGAGTGAACGTGGGAGTGGAAGCATGAAAATAAAAACAATTATTGTTGCCCCACCCTGAGCCCATGGTCATAGGTCCCATAGTCACTATTCCACGCGGACGAAGTCGCGGGCACAGCTAGTAGACAAATATAATCAGAAAGCTTTGAACTCCTAAGCTCAACCATAAAAGATAGATATTTATGATGTCGGGAGATATTTTTTATATAATATGGAGAACAGAGTTACTGCTCTGCTCACGAATATGAAAAATAATTGTACCAAGTTTCGTTTAAATCCGTCGAGTAGTTTTTGTTTCTATAACGGTTATACAGACAGACAGACGGACAAAAATGTTTGGCGTCAGTGTCGATCCCTAATCACCTCGTGATAGTTATTTAGGAAATATATTTCATGTACAGAATTGACCTCTACAGATTTAATATATAAGTATACATATAATTAGATTCCAATTTCCATGTAACGTTAAATTCGACTATACAATAACTAACAGACAACGCAGGTTACTCTCGTTTCCGTAAGTTGAAGCGGCTACATATTCGGTCCTCATAACTTCACTTTTTGTGAACGAAACGACAGCGCGGTTTAATTCGATGCCAACATCATCAAAAAAAAGGAAATATTTTTAATTGTGAAAAAATATTATGATTTACACTATTAATACTATTTTAACATTAACACAAAATATAAGACTGTGAGTGTGTAAAAATAAATCCAGCTAGTTTCACATCAAACTTATGTTTTTAATTAGGTATACGACATGAAAATATAATATTAATTACCAAGCAATAATCATACAGGTAAATACTGAACAAAAGTATTAACAGTCAAAGTATATTTTTACTTACAACATGTAAATGATGAAGGAATAATAATTATCAACGAACTAACCTTTTTGTATTATTGTTTATAAATATAAATTCATAAACAATAAATTTATAAAGAATAGAAAAAATTCGACCACTAAAGAATGCTGGTTCGAGTCCCGCCTCGTTATCCAATTTTTAAAACACGAAGATTTTTAAAAATGTAACCAATGAACACAATCAATATTAGATTAATTAATAATGGTGTCTAGTTTGACTTAAAATAATAAACATCTACCCTCACTTTTAAAAATGTAGGTAGTATATTCACACGAATTATAAGCGCACCTTATAGGGAAGGGAAGATATTATGGGTTAAAATAAATAAATAACATAATTATATTTAAATTATTAATTTTAAACATTGTATTCAGTAGTGTTAACATGTAAATTGATTTGATTTTTACGAAATCTCATAGATGGCGCTGTTTCAAATTTGTATACTAATAAATTCATTAAACTGATTCTCTGCCCAAATTACGTAAATGACATAGTTTTTATTGTGTAAAGCTAGATAATAGCATGGCTTACCCGAAACCAACATTTAAACATGAATCTTTAGATTGTACGCTGTCGTAATACACGGAATACGTAAGAAAAAAAAAGGTTCACAGCTCCTCCCCCGGAGGTGATAGCATGATAATATGTTTAAAAAAGCCTCACCCGACCTGTTAGTAATATTCATGCAAAATTTGAAGTCAATCTATGCAGTACTTTTCGAGATTAGCCTGGACAAACATACAGACAAACAGACAAACAGACAAACAGACAAACAGACAAAAATTCTAAAAACTATGTTTTTGGCTTCTATATCGATTATAGATCATGGATTATGTATTCTTTTAAAAAAATATTCAATGTACAGTTTTGACTTTCCTACGATTTTATTATATGTATAGATTATATAAGAAATAAATATATTGTTTTTGAAATTATTGTTGTTTCTATTATTTCCTTAATTATCATATGAACATCATAATATAAGTAGGAACGACACTATACTTAATCCTATCCTACTAATCCTATCCGACTAATATTATAAATGCGAAAGTTTGTAAGGATGGATGTATGTGTTACCTACTATATGTGTGCTTAATTTCATGTTTGTTACTCTTTCACGCAAATACTACTGAACCGATTACAATGAAATGTAGCACATATTATATAGAGGGTAACTTGGATTAACACATAGGATAGGTTTTATGCCGGAAATTCCACGGGAATGGGAACTATGCGGGTTTTTCTTTGAAAACGCGGGCGAAGCCGAGGTTGGAAAGCTAGTTTTTATATAATGTGTACAATGTAGAGAAAAAATTTACAAAAAAAGCTACAGTCAAAGTATTTGTATCGTCATCGAGAACAATGATTTGCACGGGAATTTGAAAAGCCCCTGTCGTGCGTAAATGGAACTAATTTTTAATTTAAATAATAACGTAATTCATTCAACGATGCAAATACTATGTTACTATATACTGTAGTTTTCGTGCTCTCGCTTCTGCTTCTTTGTTAGAAAATTGATTATTAATTAAGTTGAGACGAACCTAATAAGGACATTCTTTACTGATAAATGTGTTATATGATCATAGAGCTTCTCTAGAACACCTTCGTACAATAACATTATATTTTCCAAACGAATTAAGCTTTAAGTTGGTAAAGCTCTGCAGTAGTGCAGACACATGTTACATTATACATGTATCTGCACTGCACTGAATCTAGATATTAAAATATTTTCTACATGATACATGATGATACAATACATTTTCATAATTTATCATATTTAAAATTAATCTTGACTGCTTAAGAAATCACATAAACAACAACATAACAGCGTAACATTTATTCGTTTGGTACATTGAACCGCTTCACTATTTACTACTTACAATTAAATAGGCCATTGAAAATATGTCAATCTGCTGTTATTAACCCTCCTTAAGGAACAAGTAGGTACTTTTAAATTTTTAATTTATTTATTTGTAAATAAAATAAAAATAGAAAAGATAGAGGAGGCCTTCACCCAACGTGGGATCCATCACAATAAATAATATGTAGTTAATTAATAGTAAATATCACATTTCACATACATTTCACTAACACAAATTGTAAAAGGTTGTATGAAAATTTTTTATATTTATTTATTTGTATTTATTTATTTTTATTTATTTGTAAAGTTTTCTAATTAATCTTCCTAGAATAAAAATAGATGAACCTCACCTATTTTTAGAATCTAGCAAAAACAATTAGTTCCAATTTATCTTTAATTACACACCATAACAGTTTCGAAATTAATTTTCAGCATTAGTGACGCTCATTTCCTATAAAAAGACTGAACAATAATTCTGTTAACACATTAAAGCATTACGATGAAATACTTAGCTATCTTTTTAGTCCTGTCTTTGCTTGCCATCGCTTTTGGCATGGATGTAGATTCAGCTAAGAAAATTCCAAGTGGTAAGTATTATTATAAATTTTTATACCTAGATGAAAAATATTAAAACGAAATTTTTATAATTAATTCTCTAAGTAGGTACTAGAAATTTTAAAAGGCGGCCTATCGGGTACATTGTATAACATTGACATATAATATTACAATTAATACATTTATTTTTTATTTGTGTTGTAATGTATTTAAAAATAATAGCCTATTTTAGTGTCTGCCTTTCCCCTTTCATTTTAATTAATTTTAGAAAGCAAACCGTTAACCAAAAATTCCTAGTTAAAAACATCACTATATTTATATAGTCTATGATTCTTTAGTTTTAAAAAAATCTCAATAATAATTTAGCATCATATATCTCTATATAATATCACTTTTAGAATAATTATATTTGTACTGCTATTTCACTATATTATACACTAGTCGCTCGTTCAACAGGATAAAAACGAAATAAAATTTAGCCTTTGTACTAATGAGTAATAGATACTACTTAATATTTATTAGTGAAAATTCATTAAAATCGGTTCATCACTTTTGGAATCTATTCAATATAAACAAACAAATCTTTCCTCTTTATAATACTTATTAGCAGAATATTGTATATTAATATATATATGTTTTTTTTTCAGCTTTAACTCGAGGAATTTGTTCCCAATCATCTGACTGCATGAGCCCGTGCAGTCGAATGTGCCAGGCGTCTGGATATGCCCTGTGTTATAATGGGGACTGCTACTGTGGATGAAGAAAATGTGACTAATAAATCATTTTGTTGATATTTGTTGTCTTTAATTTCCTTATATATGTATTAAAGTGTTTTTAATAACAGTAAATTTTAAAATATGTAATGACGTTTCAAAAGTGCTTCTATAAGAAGTCTAATTGAATAAATAAATGTTTAAGTTTGAGTTTGAGTAACTAAATGGAGAGAAAGAACAGATACCAAGATAGAAAAGTTTAACAAAGTACAAAACTACACTAGAGGTCCACCCCGGCTTCGCCCGTCGTACATGTTGACGTTTTCCCACCATAAGAACCATCCTTGTACTTTAAAGAATATATATATAAAAAAAAGAATTATCGAAATCGGTCCAGCCGTTCATGCGTGATACTCTGACCAAGGGTTATAGGGATTCATTTTTATATGTAGATGATATAAATATATACAGGGTGTTCCACTATTGGTATACTAAGCGCGAAGGGACTTGTAGTTTTGCATACACTGACCACGTAAAAAATACTTAAACAACAAAATTACGTCAAAAATTTTTTGCTAATTTTTTTCTGAAAATCCATGTTTTCTTCTCTAGCTTCGCGCAGCCGGCATATACCGCTTCTCTAATATGAGCATTTTGTCTATGAAAACATAATCTTAGACGATAGCTCACGTGCGGGTGGCAAAGTTGGTCGGGTTACTTGTTAGGGGTGTAAACAAAGAGTTTTAAGAATTCATCTATTTGAAAAAAAAATGCGTCTGGAATTTTTTAATTATTTTTTACGTACTCAGCGTATGCAAAACTATAGCCTCCTTTGAGCTTAGTATACCAACAGTGGGACACCCTGTATATGTACCTATAATATTTATATTATTTACTGGTCTTCAAAACGACTGATTCAATTTTGACTTAACAATCTCTATTGATAGTAGAAATAAAAAACCTTTGAAAATCCAAAAGTGCACGACTCATAAAATATATGCTCATTCCTTCGACGAAAAGAAGAATATAATTTTAATCTAAAGCTATTAAAAAATAATACGATTAATTTAATTAAGTTTTACACAAGCTATCGTGTTTCAACCGAAAAAAAGTGTTTATTAACGGGAATTTTCTTTTTTCCATTTCTACATTTCTTTCTAGCTTTATTTTCTCGAATCAATTTGTATCAATGACAGTATTAATCTCCATAAAATTATCTATGAAATGATGTAAACATTTAAGATATTACGTGGCTTATGAATAGTGTAATTATTTAAATAAATAAAATAAATATTTCAGGACAATTAACACACACGACACCATCTGATCCCATACTAAGCTTTCGCTTGTGTTATGGAAACCACATGGTTGATAAACATACATATATATAATCTATCTATACTTATAATAAATCTGTAGAGAGGCCAATTCTGTACATGAAATATATTAAAAAAAAAACTATGAAGGGGTGATAAGGGATCGCTACTGATGCCAAAAATGCAATCAGTAAAATTTTTGTCTGTCTGTCTGTCTGTCTGTCTGTCTGTCTGTATATTCGTTATAGAAACAAAAACTACCCGACGGATTTTAACTAAATTTGGCACAATTATTCTTCATACTCCTGGGCAGGTTATAGTAAAAGAATCATGTAAATCGGTGTAGAAACACCAAAGTTATACATGAAATAGGGTCAACTCATCTAATTCTGTGACAAAACAGAATATGAAAAAAAAAACAGGTTAAACTTTATAAATTTTATTTTTATTTTTAATAGGAACATTAATCAATCTTCTATTTATCAAATGGAGCAAGTGTAATCTTAACACATATGAATTAACTCAGCGTAAAATGAGCTTAATCAAACCGCGATGACTTGTCTAATTCTGTGACAATCACCATAATTCGGTGATAGTACTTCTCTAATTCTGTTATAACCGAATTAAGTGAGTATTTATTATTTTTTAACACAAAAGTAAAAAAAAATACAATTAATAAAAAATATAAACATATTGAAAGTAATAATTATGTATTTATTTATCAATGAGAAATTATCAAAAGAGGGGAACCATAAAAAATTAATATTGGACTTTATAATTGTTTGTGTGAACAGTGTACAGACTCATTTTTGACTGCAGAATATTTTGAATTGCGGATGTCAGCGTTGTTTCATTATATTTTCTATTTTTATTTTTGTCTTCCTCCATGCTGTCTAAAATAAAAAAAAATAACTCACTTAATTATGTGATAAAAAAAATAACGGACTTTTTAAAAATGCTTGAAAGCGATCCTACTTTTAAACCTGAGTAAAAATAAATATTTTCTGACTTAAACGACTAACGTATACGTACTAAAAACAATTATTTATACACGAATTGAAAATAATAAAAATTTGCTTGGTTAATTCGGTGACACTGTTTTGAGTTGCAATCTTGAAAATCGTTAACTTTTTGAACCCAGGAAATAAGGTATTATGCAAAAACAAATGAAAAATTACTAAAACCTTTATCGGTATCAACAAGAATATGTTTTTAACAATCAATTGTCAAAGTATCATGAACTTACACTCACCTTTTCTATTTAAAATTAATTAAATAATGACAGCACAGTTGCACGCTACCGGTGAAACGTCAAACATGGCGGGCGCAGTGACAAATTCCGTGATTGTTACTATCTCACCCGCACGATTTTAACAAAAATTTGTACACGAAAAGAAGCTTTATTACCATACCATAGGGTTAATTTTAATGTATTGGATTTTACTCCTATAACGCTGTAAAAGAGTCCAAACGTTGTATCTCCGAATTAAGTGAGTCACATAATTAGGTGAGTTTACTATACGTTATAAGTCATCGCGCGTGAATACAGAATCATGCCATAAGGATTATTTTTGTGTATCAGTTGCCGCGTTCGACGCGCTGCGCGGCGGGAGCTATAAAAATTAAAAAGGCGGCGGGTCTGCACCCGTTTCGCGTTGTCACGGCATCACGTGTGAATGGCTGAACCGATTCCGATTATTCTTTTCTATTATATTCCTTGAAGTACGAGGATGGTTCTTATGTAGAGAAAACGTAAATATGTACCACGGGCGAAGCCGGGGCGGACCGCTAGTTTTAAATAAATACTTATACAGAATTAACACCCAGACACAGAGCAAACATCTATGTTCATCACACAAATATTTGCCCCGGGTGGGAATCGAACCCACGACCTCTGGCAGTGCCACTACAAGCCAACGGGTCAGTCAAAGTTGTATTGTGTAATCAAGGTAAAACAAATTTTTGGATCGTAGAGCACTCTCAAATTATTCGCATTATGAGTCGTGCAATAGAATTAATTGGATTTGGTAAAAAAAGCTCAAGATTATAGCTTTCTATTGTAGGATTTTTCGATCCAAACCGGGTTACATGTTTTTATTAATTGATTGTATTTTATTGAAAATTTTTCAGTCAAAATCGATCCAGTTAATTAGGTACGTAGTTAATTACCAAAAACAAACAGAAAGTACCTATAAATCTCGTTTCCGTAAATTTAAATCCTTACTATAATATTATAAATGCGAAAGTAACTCTGTCTGTCTGTCTGTTACTCAATCACGCCTTAACTACTGAACCAATTTGCATGAAATTTGGTATAGAGATATTTTGATACCCGAGAAAGGACATAGGCTACTTTTCACCCCGGGACATAGGATAGGTTTTATCCCGGAAATCCCACGGGAACGGGAACTATGCGGGTTTCTCTTTGACTGCGCGGGCGAAGTCGCGGGCGGAAAGCTAGTAGTTTATAAATTTTTAAATACATATAGTTCGGGATCCATAGCCCATTTTTGCACTTGATTACTATCAAGCTAATTTTCCGTTAGTAGCTTTATTTTGATGAGACGCCCAATAATTTCCTGTACGAAACTCTCGATTGTGGTAGCTAACAGAGGTAACAAGGATAAAATGTTTTGATTTGATGGTTCTCAAATATTTATTACTGAATTTTTTTTGTTCAATCTCGAACTAATATTTAAGTATTTATAGATTAGGATAAGGAGGTGTAAAAATCAAACACAATAATATATATCATTCTTACAATTTTATTTACCAATTAAATTTTTTATAAACCAAAATTAATCAAAATATATATTGAAGTGTAATTTGTATGTATTTATGTCACATTAAGTAATTTATAAGTTAAGACCACAATAGCATTGTTTTATATGGCAGAGGGCTGATTTAGTTGTCCCAGGGCACATACTTCTGCAATAATCGACGCATTCGGAAGACGCCTTACAAGGAATTAATGAAACTGAAATTTAGAGATAGATTATTATATAGAAAATAAAATAAAACTTTCAAATTAAATAGTGTTTAAAACAATAGGATTATGGTCGATTAATAACAAAATCTTATCAAAGAATAAACAGACTGTTGTTGTAAAACATTACCACAAAAAACTTTAGTCATAGTTTAACTTTAAGCGCGGCCCGCGGGTTCTCTTTAATCTGGTTTTGTAGTATTTCACATAGACAACTATTAAAGTGATAGATCCTTGGTTTAAAGTTAGACTGTTTTTAAATTGTTTTGTGGCAAGACCGTAGATTTCGATCGATATTTTTTATTTTAATTAATTATGTAAGTATGAAAAGAAAGAGTCTCTTTTTGATGCCTATGGGCTGTGGAAGCGCTTACCAAAAGGCAAGCCACATGCAACTTTGTCTATTCTTATATGTATAAATAAATAAACTATTAAAAATGATTTAAATATAACGAAAAGACTAAACAATAAGCCTATTTATGATACCTAGACCTAACTATTTATGAATATTTCATTTTAAGCATATTTAAATTAGTAACACGTCTTACCTCTTGGAATTCTGTTAACGCGATCCAGATCGTTACCATAAGCAATGGCAAACAAAGCGAGGACTAAAAAGATAGCTAAGTATTTCATTGTTATGGTATTAGTGTGTGAACTAAATCGTTGAAAAGCCTATTTATAGCAGGCTTCTGTAATGGTATGAATTAAACTTGAAATGTATGGCGTGTGTTAGAAATTGAAACTAATTGTAAATTTATTAGGTTTTAATTAGACGTGTTGTTGTTGTGTAGCTATAAAAACGTCATTTAGGCATGGAAGTGCTTGACGCACTTATGAAGAACGATGCTGTATTACAATTTCATCGTCTAAAATATATCCAGATATTACATACCGATCAGTACATTAAACTAATCGTGGATCTAATTGCACTGCAGAAATAACACCTTTCTTCCACATCTGTTAGGTTCTAAAAGAATACGACTATTGGCCGTCTTCCTACCCTTCCTACTTATCCTATCCTACTAAATAATATTATAAATGCGAAAGTTTGTGCGGATGGATGTATGTGTGGATGTGTGTATACGTGTATGTTTGTATGTTTGTTACTCTTTCACGCAAACACTACTGAACCGATTACAATGAAATTTAGCACACATATAGAGGGTAACTTGGATTAACATATAGGATAGGTTTTATCCCGGAAATCCTACGGGAACGGGAACTATGCGGGTTTTTCTTTGAAAACCCGGACGAAGATGCGTGTGGAAAGCTACTATAAAATATAATTAATATAGTTATTGCATTCTGCCCGCGGCTCGCCCGAGAAGAGAAAATTGGTAAAAAAAATTGGTAGGTAAAATTAATTTTTGATCGAAAGATCAAAAATGAAAAAATATTGTTGCATACATTTTCTTAATGGTGGTGGTATTTATTTCAATAATATTTTGAAGTGATAAGATCTAGAAAAAATCGGATTTTGTGGTTAATCCATAGATTTTAAATTATCTTTTGTTTTGAAAATATTTTTCTTTACATTACTTACGAATAAATATTAGGTAGGTGTAATATAGATGCATTTGAATTTTATTCACTTAACGGGAATAGAAGAGAGGATATCGTGGGATCGGTCGTTTCAACACCAATATAATAATATGTTCAAAACAGGTTTCATTATAATTAGGTAGATTATCTATTAAAAGTTATAATTTGATTTATTTTTTACTCTTCAATAAACGATTTTATATTGAAACTGTTAAAACTGAGAAACTATACAGACTGAACGGATACTTCGCTATCATTTTATGGAGAATAAGGCTTAATAATGTATACGTCTATTTCACTGAAAATATTTCTGCAATATGATCAGATTCCTGATATATTCATACTTCACTTAACTCCAGCAGGAATTAAACTCAAAACCTTCTTAAGCTCTGGTTACCACAGAATCCATTATATAAGCGAAGAAGGTATACCTACTCTTATTTTTAAAATGTCTAATATAGGTACATAAATATTTATTATAAGTTTATTTTTTTGTACAGAAACAATCGTTTCATAAATAATAATAACTAGGTATCTACAAAAAAAAACTCTATGACAATCGATCTAAATTTTCAGAGCGTTTAGCAATGCTACTTCTTTATTTTGACTTTTAATATCGATGATAGATAATCTTATATATAAAAATGAATCGCAAAATGTGTTGGTAAGCGCATAACTCGAGAACGGCTGAACCGATTTCGATAATTCTTTTTTTATTATATTCCTTGAAGTACGAGGATGGTTTTTATGTAGAGAAAACGTAAATATGTACCACGGGCGAAGCCGGGGCGGACCGCTAGTTAAAAATAAAAACATCAAATATCAACAAAAATATTTATTCATATCCAATTTGTCTAATCAGTGGTTCAACTTTACACCACAGTAGCAAGCGTTCAAATAGCAGAGCGCTGATATGGCGTTCCCACCGCAGAGGTACTGGCAATAGGGAGCGCAGTCGGGCGAGTCGTTGCAAGTAATTCCGTAGCGATTAGTATCTGAAATCAGAACAAAAATTATGAAGAATATTGAAGTGAAGATATAAAAGCATATTTACCAAGTGTTAGAAAAATAAAAGGAATGATTTGTTGGTAGAAAATAAACTTAAAACTAACACTAGCTGACTAGCATTTGGTGAAAACCATGATCCAGATCCAGGTCATACTTTCTATACTGTTTTTCAGACATAGCTTGCAGTTATATGAGGAATTGAACGAGGACAATATAAAGTCAAGGTAAAAATGTCAAGGACAGAAAATTTAACTTTTATATTAGGCAATATTTTATTTATTTATTTTATTTAAATCCTTTATTTAACACACACACATACATAAGAGAAATAAATAACACAGAGAAAAAAAAGTAAGTCATAATATTATGTTAAATAGGCGGCCTTATCGCTATGAGCGATCTCTGCCAGGCAACCTTTACCTTTTAATATTTATTTAGCTATGACTTTTACACATACGAGTTGAAAATTACACAGCAACAGATCAAAACCAACCCTACTCAGGTTCAGGGGACAACCATGATATCTTTAAGCAGTATTTTTCCAATTCCTCCTTCCCAAGGAGGTATATCTCTGTAATATATACTGGAATTAATACTGCTTATGAAATCATGGTACCTTTCGATCTTCTATTAATGTTAAAAAAAGACGTGTGGCACTCGGGGACTGCCGCGGTAAAGCTATTGCATAGCATGCCTTCAAGCCACACCTCCGAGCCCGTCGGAGTGGGGAGCGTGAGGTATTTTCGTTACGGAATTTCTCGATTCGGTCCCCGTGCTCAAGGCCCGCGATAGAAGCTATGCAATAGCTTAAAAAGTTCAAAGTTAACTTGTTTTGTTTCCAGCTCTAATAACATCATAAAATATTTAACGTGTATTGATGTACTTACTACTTGTAGGAATCCTTTGAGCGGGCTCAACATCGTTGCCATGCGCAATGGCAACCAAAGCCAGCACTAAAAAGATAGCTAAGTATTTCATGGTAATGTATTTACTAATCAATGTGTGAACAAAACTGTTGAAGCTATTTATAGGACTTGAGCGTCACTAATGCTGAAAATTAATTTCATAATTGTTATGCCATGTGTAATTAAAGAGAAATTGAAACCGTTGTTTATTAGATTAGGTTAGAAATAGAATAGGATGAAGATAAAAATAAAAATGTCTTCCGGAATCAAGTCTCCTAGAGGCTATCATTATAATTATCCTTTACTAGCTGCGCTTCGCGGTTTCACCCGCATGGCTCTGCTCCGGTTGGTCTTAGCGTAATGATATACATATAGCTTAGCCTTCCTCAATAAATGGGCTATTTAACACAGAAAGAATTTTTCAAATCGGACCAGTAGTTCCTGAGATTAGCGCGTTCAAACAAACAAACATACTCTTCAGCTTTATAATATTAGTATTGATTCTAAAGAGGGTTTTAGCTTAAGTCTTAACTGTATACATATATCTATTAGTGGCTTAGAAATAGGTATTCATGTTTGGATAATGTAAAAAGAGCAACTATGGAGTTTCTTGCCGTCTCTTCTCTATAGATACTGCTTATCGAATCGGTGGTAAATGTCAAAATATGTAATGACGATTCAAAAGTGCATATAGAAGAAGTCCAATTGAGTTTGAGTTTGAGTTTGACCTAAAATTAATTAAAGTTAATAATAAATTATGTGATAACATTGCAATCAAAATCAATTATGACTTAATTCACATTGTTAATTTAAAAACGGTAGAAACATGATTAAAAGATCACAATTTTCTAAATATAAACGCTTGATTGATGAATGAAAGTCATTAGAAAACACTCGTTCAAACAATAACCATGAATTTCTTGTATTTTTTACTAACAATAACTTTACTTTTAGCTCTATGTGACTATGCGAATGCGTATGGTAAGTTTTCTATTTCATTTCCAATGTTTTTTACAATTTGTTCGATTACAGTAAATTATTGAACAAAATCTACTATAACATAATTTTAATATAGTATTTTATTATTGTTTTTTGACGTGACAACGTCTTAAATTAGGTTGCGACTGGGAGTCACTTATGAAAAAGTGTAACGCTCGGTAACGTTACGATGAGTCACCGAACGAGAGAGAGGCCCGCCAAATGCCTTGCGTCTCTCTCCCACTCAATTATGATCGAGAAAAAGACGTTGTCACGTAAAATCTTCGCCCGTAAAACCGACTTTACAGGCAACCATTTTTTTAATATTTTTTTTTATTCAGCTTGCGTGTATGACATTGAATGTGCTCCAATATGCAATTACATGTGCAACGGAAATAAGCCCCTATGCTACAACTTTAAGTGCTACTGTTTAGCTTAGAGTGAAAATAAAATGTTCAGCTATTAATTGGAGTTTTATTTCTGCGCTGTTCTTTGGAAATTGAAGTTAAGTTAAAATGGAAAGTTTTGTTTGAAATGTAAATTCATGTTGACGTGACAACGTCTTATAATTCGATATAGCCGGCTGCACGCACGAAAAAACATGACTCATGCGGCGTTACCTCGCTCTGAGGCGTTCCATGTAAGACTTGAAGTACAAGCGAGAGCGCGGAAAGAGCGACAAAGAAGCACAATCGGACGTTGTCACGTTCAACTATCGTCAGTAAACCGACTTTACAGACAACTATTTTTTTTTAAATTAGAGAATTAATTAAAATTATTTAGAAAACACAAACGATACGACACACAATATTCACTACTCACACAGAATTAGAAAAATATACGCTCACCCGTTATTTAGATGAAACAATTTTTTTAAGCTGATTTCAATATCATGAACTAATAAAAACAACCTCTACCATGTTAGTTATACAGGGTGTCACCGTTGGTAACCTAAGCTTAAAGGAAATTATAGTTTTGCATACGCTGAGTATGTAAAGAAACCTTATAAAATTCCAGACGCATTTTTTTTTTCAAATATAAGAATTCTTAAAACTCTATGTGACCGCCGCACGTGAGCTATCGTTTAAGATTATGTTTTCATAGACAAAATTCTCACATTAGCAAAGCAGTATATGCCGGCTGCGCGTGCGTGTTCATTTAATTACTATTAATTGCAGCAGGCTTATGATGGCAGAGGTTGTTTTTATAAGTTCATGATATTGAAATCAGCTTATAAAAAATTGTTTCATCTAAATAACAGATGAGGGTATATTTTTCTAATCCCGGATCTTAGACCAGCACACATGGCACAAACTTCTCGCATAAGGCACAGGACATATGTGATAATGTCGAAGCGTTGTATAGTGAACCGATTATACACTCTCAACTACTCTAATATTAAATTATAGTTGCTAATAAGTAATTATTACGAGTATATATGGCCGCTCAAGAAAAGCATACACAGCGTGTATTATTTAAAATTATTATTTAAGGCAGGCAAAAGCAATATAACTTCAATGACTAGAAAATTCCATATATTCCCCACTGAAGCTATAAAACTGACACTACCATCATCCGTCATGTGTTTTATCAGCAAAAAGGTTTACCTCCGAGAAATGAGTGTTCCCCGACCTAAGACCTCTAAGACAACTATTTATTGGGAAAAAAATAGGTTATAAATCATGTTTTTCGTATCAGGCAATCTTATAGGTGAGGATAAATAGGGTGCAAGGTAAGTATTCTGGATGATGTATGATTTTGTGGGTGAAATTCTTTTTTGAATTTTTATTACTTTTTTAGAGGATTTTGTAGCGGATGCTTTGTCCATGTTTATTCATTTAACCAAAGTATTTTGCATTAGTAGTAAGTAATTTGTTTTAACAGCAGATATTTGTGTCTTAAGCCATATTAATAAATGTATCTACTAATTCCAAAAATGTAGATTAATCATACACTTTTCAAGCTAAGTTTTGCTATTTTACATAATATTTAAAAAATACTTATATTTATATACTTAAGTCAACTAAATTCAGAATCCTTATCCTAATTTTATTTTACTAGCGGAAAATATATAGTCATAATAATATATCGTTACCTGCTATATTATGTCCTTTGAAGAGATTGCTTTTAAGCAATAAGGCCGCTTATTGTACACTTTCCAATTTTATGTACTTATTCATTTATTTTAAATTCCTGATATATGTACAATTAAAGTGAATAATTAATAAGTAAATAAATATTTTTTGTAAGCCTTTATTTATTGTTAGCCTTGGCACAAAAAGCATAAACAAATAAACAAAACAAAATATGATTTCATAACTGTCATTAATGTAAGTTAATTTAATCGTCCGTTATCACGTACTCAAAACCACCTCATGGCGTGAGATAAAGTCAGGCGTACACAATTCAAAGCCGACTTATTCCCGCAATTAAATTCTTAACATATAGGGTTAATAAACACCTTCGCTAGTGATGTGCGGTGTCGATAAATTTATTTTATCGACTAATATTATTATAATATATCACACAATAATTTATTTCATTAGCTTTATTTTGAAAGTTCTCTTTATTTTAAACGACGTGACAGCAACAGAAGCTTTTACCAAGAAGATGCTTATAGATTATGGGTACAGTTGATTTTTAATTAAATTATACTTACCTACATTAATCAATAGTATTTTGATGTTTTGGTTATCATTAATATATTAAAATCTTACTCTTGCTTATAAAGTTATTTTTTTTTTAATATTGTGCAAACAAAAAAAAGAACAAGCGTAATATATTAAAACTAGCGGTCCGCCCCGGCTTCGCCCGTGGTACATATGAAAAATAGATGTTGGCCGATTCTCAGACTTACCCGATATGCACAGAAAATTTCATGAGAATCGGTCCACCCGTTTCGGAGGAGTATGCAGACTAACATTGTGACACGAGAATTTTATATATATAAGAGATATGTACAATTTATTTTATAGAAATATCGACAAATATGAAACAACACTCCCTCCAAAACGTCGTTAAGAGGTACGTCTTAGAATTAAATTACACCTCGCTAACTTCAAACAATAATCTTTAACATTTCCCCCGCTCTGGATCTATTTTAACCACCACCCCCTCTTATAGAGATAAAGATGTGAAAATCATGCTTGAATTGAAGTGTTGTAATAATATGTTTTTGTACGTGTTGATTGAGGGAAAATAATTAACAGAAAATGTTTGGTACAAAATCGGCTGATCGAATCTTGTTCAGACTTATAATCTGGATAAGAAAGAAAGAAAGAAAGAAAGAAAGAAAAAAAGCTTTATTGCCAACAAAAACTAAGACTATCTTAACTTAAAAAGTAAACACATAATTATTAGGCAATCGGAACAGACTCAGCTATGCTGTGGGCTAACACCCGAACAGCGCTGATTTTCAGTCTGCCCGCGTATTTTCCGAGGCCCTACATTTATATATAAATATTAATAAAAATTACAAATAGGTATACAACATATTGTAGAGCAATTTGGATAGATTTTTTGATTTTGAAGTAGTATAGATTAATCAATTACCTCGAAAAAATTCACTGGTTAAAACTAGTATAATATTAATGTTCCCGCTGTAACTGTCACCACACATTCATTTAAATGACTATGTAAGACGTGTTGGTCACAGATAAGTAAATGAGTTGGTAGGTGTTACTATTGAGTGTAATGTCTTTGAGATATCATATTTACAGAAATATTAAATCATTAATAATAATATTAGGGTGGTTTGACGTATGCCTTTTGTATGTATGTATGCATGTATTTGAAATGACGTAATAGACGTTGTAGAAACTAGAGCTATTGCTCTACATTTTAGCGAAATTCACTTACAATTTATTTGTACATATTTAGTGCTTACATATTTGTCTAGATCATTTCTCAACAAAATAAGCATATCAAACTTTTACAATTATTGCTTACGACATACATGTTATATAAATATTTCGATATTATACATATATCCATATTTTAACTCAATTTTCTGCCTCTACAATAGTATTGAAGTATGGTTTAAGCATTACTAATAACAATACAAACTATATCAAATGACATCTAACACAAACACATCAACAAAGGTTACCTCTCCATGTTTACAGAAGGTCCAATTATCTAACTATCATTAATACCAGGTGTGGGGTAAATGGCATGTTAATTTGACCCAACGTATGCTAAATACCCCGACCTTAATTTAAATCTACCTGAAGGGGCATAATTCCCAATTTGCCCCTTGCCCCCGCTATATAATTGACAATGAATATCAACGAACATTATTTAAATTTATATTTTAGACATTATCTCTATTGGAGGGTTTAATGAATAATAGATTGAAGAATTTGTTTTAATTAGGTTTATTATTTCATGTATTAGGTAACAATTAAGTTATTTACTACTATAGTATATATAACTATTTTGGAATGCTGCGAAAAAAAGTAGTTACAGATATTATCTATATAGTTATAGGTAGTAATATAGTTTAGAATATTGACTTTTATGAAATGACATTAAAGTTTGTGATTTACTTACAATTAAAATTAAAACAATAAAAAATTGTATCCTTAATATATTATGCATTATTTATGAGTATGTGTTATTTTAGTATTTTCTAGTGTTTGATTTTACGCGAGTATTATACATTTAGAAATTAAAGACTTTTTAACGGATTTTAAAAGTCTCCCCGTGACCACGCTCGCTGTAAAGTGTTCGAAACGTCGGGAAAATAATATAATGAATAAATCACGTTTAAAATCCGTTAAGAAGTCTTTAATTTCTAAATGTGTTATTTTGTTTTACGTTCATAATTCAATTTATGTGCCGCATTTACAACTATTGGATATTAAATCACAAATATCCAAATAGGTATTAAGACAAAAGATTAATCTCTTTAAGAAGAACTTCCTATTTTCCCATAGTAGATCTAGAGTAGCAAATAAGTCGTAAAGTTAAGAAATAAATGATTTCCATGAAGCTCAGCACGCTGCAACCAAGAAACAACCCGGCCATCCCTCCCACAGCCACTGAAAACAAAAATTGCCATTATAATAATAGGTATAAATTGTAAAATTATTTGCTACGAGCTTTCTGCCCACGGCATCGTCCGCGTGGTCAAGGAAAATTCCCTTGAGATTACTTGAGAATAAGATGTTTTCCATAATTTAATCATATACTTACCACTACATAAAAATATACATCGTAACTTTTACTTTAAATAAATATCAGACAGACCCAGAACATCAGTGAATCCAAAAATGATGTCTCGTCGGTATCTCATGCGGGGGTAAGTGACGATGCCCCACTGCAAGTTGGTCCCCAGAAACCATTCTTGTAGATCCTACAATATGATATATTTATATTAAAGTATAAAATCTAAATATTTCTAAAGTTATTTCATTGCACGTAACGTTTTATAAAACCCATTCGAAAATTTTAAGGGAGAAATTTGATGACTAAAATAATGTGAATTAAAGTAGGACGAAAAACACATAAATTTGGTGTTATGAATGTTAAGCAAAAAACTGGTGAATTAGGACACGTAAAATATATTTTATTTCTAGACTTTATTTCTATTCTATTGTCTACTTTTTATTTGTAATTTTATACTTACATTGGATTGTATGACGTAGTTGACGTCATTGCAAATGGGTACACATCCACAATTTATCTTCTTACCAGCCTTGTCTCGTAATTTATACAACTCGTCTAAAAAATAAAAACTCTAGATTCACAATATTCAGCAATCACAACTTTTATTAACATGTAAATAATTAAAATGAATAAAAAACATAAGAACGCTGACGCACGTGCAATCTATAGAATCACACATGTTCAATCTGGATTATCGAGGTTTTCTTAAAACTAAGTAATATTTTGTACATACCCTTGTGTTTCGCTAAACAGTGGAAACCTTTGACATCACACATTTTTTCATCACCTGTGAATAATATATTAGCAGTAACACCAATAGTAATAACACTAATAACTGTCCATATTACCTATGTTTACATGCCAGGTTCTTACTATTTCTAATTATTTGCCTGTATTAGTAAACATATTTAAAATTAGCCCATGGACTATTAATTTCATAATTTTAAAGACTTTAGGTATTCTTTAAGTATTATCACAGACTAATAATAATATACTACGTATGTATTATCGATACCAGAGAAGGAATTGAGTATCTATCAAAAAGTTTTTCAAGTTCGCAGGAGAAATCAAAATCGAATTTAAATAAAAGTTTCACCTTTAGAAATAGGTACAAATTTTAAAATCATACGACTATCTGATTTATAAAATAAAAGTTTCACTTCAATATATGTAATATTATAAATTACCAACTCTCCTGTAGAAATACGGCAGGCAATCACAATACTTCAAGCAGAGTCGCGCTCTGCACTCCATCTGACAGTTCGTATATGAGTACACCGCGAAGTGCTTGAGATTGTTCTCTTGAGTGAATCTGCATCGACGCTGGCCGATTGTGAGCCTGTAGACGAAGTAACTGTAGATATTGACTGGTAGAATTTACAATATTAAATTTATTTTACTATGAATTTTTATTACGTGTAGCATGATTGTTGTACGGACTATCAACGGATTAATAATTATATAATTCAGTCAGAATTTAAACAAATACTATTGTGTGTTTATATAATAAAATGGCCAGGTGATTGGTGCCAGTCACTTTTTTCTACTTCTATTAATTAAAATATTATGCCGATTTAGTCTGGTAGAGATCGCTTGGCAGTGATGAGCCGCCTTTTATCATCAAAAATCTTGATATTTGAATAATTTATTATTTGTCACAGAATATTACCTGGCGGCTTCTGGTGATGTGTAGACAGTAAATGCTGTGACGTAGAGCTTCATGTAGAACATTTCTGGAGAGTGCTCGAACTTGGTCGATATGTCTGGTACTTCTAAAGGTCCGTGAATGTATACCTGGAAGTAGAGATCGTTAATTATAGTAGCTAGGAGTAATTTATATTTTGATATGTAGATATCAAAATATAAATTACTCCTAATTAAGCCAGAAGATTGTCCTTTTATTTTGCGAACTGATTAAGTTTTCTAAAAAGATTAGCTCAAAAAATATGTACCTACCCTACATTACCGAGCATAAGCTGAAATAATACTTACATCATAAGAAGACGAAAGGTTTAAAACATGCGCAAATACTTCTCCATCCAATGGATGAACAGTAATCGATGCATTCTGAGTAGTTATCATATCCCATCTATTTGCTTTGATATATCTTTAACAGAATTAATAATAAAATGAAGGATACAAATCTGCGCCATAATATTTATTCTAATTACTGTTAAATATACTTCAGTTACATGCAACACTACAGTTTAAAATATCAATAATTATTAAGGACAAATTAAACTAAACGAAACTACCCCAATACTTTATTACATATTATACCCTATACGAATTACGAATCCACATTCTAAATTTAAAAGACTCACATGCCAAAATTGTACCTACCCTGGAGAGTTATAAACAGCTATTTTTGAATTAATCGCATAACAAATGCCCATTTCCGTCATAGTGGGTGTGATCTCCAAATCCCTACCCAGAGCACCAATGGTTAGACTGGGTTTGAATCCTGACGAGAGCTCGAAAAGAATGTCCATATACTCTGAAGGTTTTACATGGTCGAAGATTGGCATTGTTTCAAAATTTTTGTAGGTTGCGTTGCCTAGAGCTAGTATGAATTTCTTTAAACCTTCCTTGTCTTCTATTTCAGATTTTCTGAAAACAGGACCAAAAACAAGATCAACTTATAAATCACTTGTAAAACTTATAAATAGATATTATTATATTAGATAGGTGATGTTTCTTCTTGTTATAATATATTTCAAAATGTTCTCTTCTCGTATTGTAATGTTGAAATTCAGGATATGTCTAGTTTTGTTGTATCGTAATACATATTAGAAGTAGAATATAAATATGGAGTGTATATAGAATATGATATGATGATGATGATGTTTATAGAAGCTAGGCATTATGTGGCATTATTTACTTTACGAGAATTCTGCAATTTAGCAACGTTTTGCAAGCATTGCCATATTATATGGTATCATCCTAATATTTTACATCAACTACACCTCTTAACCACTTCTATTCACTTACTTCACGAACTCCTCCAGTTTCACCAGGTTAATCTTCTGGTCATTGCACACAGTAACACAAGGGAAGGTAGTGTTCCAGGCGAACATGTCTCTGTCCATTGACACCACGGTGGGGGACGACTGGTAGCGAGCCCAGGTGGTTTGGGATAGATATATGGAACCAAACACTGATAGGACTACTATGGTGAGCCAGAGGAAACTAAAAATTAACCGATTAACTAATGCTTTAAATATGAAGTTAATTGTAAATTGAATACTTGTATTACTGGTTAATTTTATTATGTTGCTGTTTGCGATTTCTCTCTATTCTTACTTTTCTTTCCAATAATATAAATTACAGTTACTTCATTCTAAATGCTTATTCCTTATGATTGTAAGATTAAGTCTCAAAAGAAAGTTTAATAAAAGCTAGTAATACTTTTTCATCAATAATGTTTGATGTATTGTTATTCAATAATCATCAGAAATTCTTATCAATCATGCAAAATTAGATTTACATCTTATGAGAATAGAATTAAAATTAGCTTACACTTCAAAGGGATGTCTTCTTGCAGCAATAAGATGATTCAAACCATGTATACTAGAAGTTTCGAGGAATAATACCAAGTACTCTCTACTTCTGTTTCGTACATTCAACCACATTGATTCCTTCTTTTTGTTACTAAATTTGTCATTATTTTGGATTGCCTTTCGATCGTCGTTTGTTTTCGGTTGTATCGGTCGCACAAACATTTGTAATAGGTGATGTTTAATTAGATATCTAAGTTAATTAATATTTAAATTGTTATTTTTGAACGATAAATACAACAACAAAGCAATTTTCTTATTCTATAAGGCACAGTGTTAATGTTTTTTAATATATTATTATTTAGGCACGTACATAATTTGTTTTCTAAATTAAAAAGAATAATATGTAGATAGTTATATCGGGGCCACCCGCAGTACATGCGAGCGATGTCATATTTGTTAACGCAGCAAACTATGGCCACCCTGCATCGCCTTAATGCATACGTATTGTATTTCTTCAAACGCTGCATTTTTGTTTAGAGATAAGTTTATTAGTTTAAGTTTTATTTTAATTCATTCTGAATGTAGAAAGCACTAATTAAAGACGTGTAAATTAAATCTTGTGTTTTTAAAAATCGTCCTTCGGTCCGTCGAAATTTGAGTGGCGCAGCCGGTAGGATACTCGATAATATCCTGCTGCCGAGCTATCAGTAAAGCCATAATTAAGGACCTGTGATAGTGCGGTACAGACGAGTATCCTCGAACTAAATAAATAACTCCCGCGACGCGTACGCGTAAAAAACTGAATCGCTGCAGTGAAACGCGTACGGAGACTTCAAGGACGAGCATTCAGGATCATAAGTGAAGGACATGGGAGCGAGCAGACTGTGAGTAGACCTCTTCACTCCTGTTTTTCATAGTCCCTGTTTTTCACGAAATCCCCGACCCAAAATAGTCGGCCTAATCATTACGTTTATTTGATTTTGTTCATTACAAGTATCGTGATAAGTCGTAATTTTTAGTGTTTAATTTTAATTGTTAGTTATTAGTTAGTGATTTTAAGTGTTAGGTACTTTCATTAATTTCGTGTTTTAATCGATAAAACTACGCAAAATGGAAGAGATTAAACTCATTCCTAGAGAAATACTATGTATCATTCCCAAATTTGATGGGGATGAAAAACTGTTAAACCTATTTATCAATAAAAGTGAATATATTATAAGGTCATTCCAAGATGCGAGTAATAACGCACAAAACTTATATGTATACCATGCCATAACGAGCAGGCTTATCGGTAAGGCAGCTTCACTGCTTAGTGATTACCAAAATATAACTTCATGGACTGAATTGAAAGAAATACTTACCCAACATTTCGGAGACCCGCGATCGGAAGAGTGTATAGCATTAGAGTTAGAAGGGTTAAAAATAAAACAAGGTGAAAGTTACATACAGTTTTGCCACAGAATACAAAACGTAAAAAGTTCCCTATTTTCAAAGGTGAACCGCTTCACAGATGAAGGGGTCAAAGCCGCGAAAATGATCATATACAATAATACTGCGTTAAATGTTTTTCTGTACAACCTCCCGGAGGACATGATCCGGATTGTTAGATTAAGGGGATGTAAAAACTTAGAAAATGCACTTAGCGTAGTTACGGAAGAAGTAAATTTTATACAACAATATAATGCAAAGACTAGTAAGCCAAAACCTATAACCCAAAACACTTTTCAAAATTCATTCAAACCTAATTTTATTACGATGCCTTTAAATCAAAACTTTAAATACGGCAGTCCTCAACAGCCAAATGGTTATAGACCGAATTTCGCACAACAACCGCGTCAAAATTTAATGCAACAACCTCGACCAAATTTTATTCAACAGTTAAGGCAAACACCACAAGCCCAAGGCTATAAATTTGGCACACAATCTAATAATAACCACCAATTGCGACCTTTTCAAAATACCGGTTATCAATTAGGAATCCCAAATCAACAAACAGACCAACCTCGTTTTAAATTTGGCATACAGCATGCCCAGGTACCGAACCCCGGCTTAAATAGCGATGTATCAATGCGTACGGCACCTATGAGGCAAAACGTAACTCATAACATATATTACTGCGATGAACCAAATTATGAAAATTACGATAACTCACCCTTAGATTATAAAGAAGACGCCGCGAACGAGTTATACGAGTATACCGATCCGGAAGTAAATGAAAGCAATTTTAATGACAATAATGAATTTCCTGTTACCGGCCTCCGACGAGACAGTGAAATAATTAATTTAAATTATTGTGACAGCTTCTTAAAATTACCACATATTATAGTTCCCGAAATAAAAGCAAAGTTTCTCATAGATACAGGAAGCAGTCGTTCCTTTATAAGTCCGGCCAAAGCAGAAGAATATTTTAGAGATCATAAACAGTATGAACAATTTACAGTTGTTAGTACCCATGCGCAAAGCACTCATGATGAGGTTATAGAAATTCCATTATTAAAAACTTTTAGAAGCTCACTTTCCCACAAATTTTATGTATACAATGTAGACAGTAAGTATGATGGATTAATCGGATCTGATTTACTTAAGAAACTAGATGCAAATATCGATATGAAGCACCAAGTTTTAGAAACATTTAACGCCAAAATACCGATTATATATAACCCTCCGTTAAGAATCACCTTAGAGCCTCGATCAGAAACTAGAGTATCAATTCCAACTAACCTTCAGAACGGTGACGCTATATTAGATTTTCAGACTTTTCGTGAAAGCGTTCGTATGCCAGCAGCAATAGTCGACGTGTCAATGAAAGTTAATGTAGATGAAAAGGAGGGAAATCTTCAAAAACACTTAACCGATGAAATAGTAAAAGTTAGTAACGATCAGGCGGGAAAATGTGACCAACCCCTGACGCCCATTACAATTTCGTCTGATTCAGACCGAACAGTGCCTATCACTAAAAATAATCGCCCAAGGTCCCCATATTCGATTCCCTTACCTGATAGTAGTACAATAATCGCGGAAAGCAGCACCTTGACCGCGTCTAGCAATAATAGCGAAAATACAGATACGGTTCACTCAACTCGCGATCTTGATACGGAAGGCATGCTGATTCTAGATCAAGCTGTAGATTTTAATAAACAATTAACTCAACAATTTGTAAAAGATCACCACAAACGCACAAAATTCTTATACAAATATCTTACAGACAAAATTATTCATAAGAAACAGGTTATTAAGGATAAGCATGGCGGTGAAAATGATTTTAACATAGACATAGGGGATTCAGTTTACATTAAGGGAGTTAACACGAGACGTGCTAAAGATAAGCCTAGGTATCAGAAAGCGATAGTCACGGGACCGATCCATAGAAATATTGTGCCAGTAACGACACACAATCGTGAGACTAAAGTTCCAATTAAATACATTAAGCGTCCTCCGCAGGTTACTGCTTCTGACGATCCATGTGATCCAAAACCAGGGCCTTCAACTGCACCAGATTAAACGGAATCCCGGAATACTACCCCTCCGTGAAGGCTATGCAGTCGTCAGCAATGACACATGGAGAGTTATTAAGGTGTTAGATTTAAAGTTAATATATGACGATTTAGAATTTAATATAAACAGTTATCTATCATTTAGAAATAAGGTTCATAGTTGTATTGATGTAAAAGCGTTAGGTTCCGATTTTACTACAACCGAATTACAAACAGATTATCATATGAATTATACTATTGATAAATTTGAACAATTAATTCCGTCTTCTAGATCTAAACGTGGTTTATTAAATCCACTTGGTTCAGTTATAAAAATTATCACCGGTAACCTCGACAACGAAGATGCTATACAATTTGAAAACACTATTGAAAAATTAAAGACTAAACAAGACTCTATAATACATAAGATGACGATCGTTACTGAGTTGGTGGGTTCGTTATTAAATGTTGCTGAAATATCTAATAACAATTTCATTGCAATCCAGAATAAGCTAAATGTAATTGATTCGCTTTTAAATGACACAAATTTACATCAAAGGACTAATGAAATTATACATACATATTCTGCATTCTTACATAATTTTATGTCTATTTACGTTAGATTAAGTGAAATTGAAACTGCTGTAGCTTTTAGTAAAATTAAACTTTTACACCAATCCGTTGTAGATACGAAGGAATTATTACTTTTATTAAAAAATATTGAAACTAGCTCTAAGTTACCATTTCCAGTAAATTTAGATAATGTTCTTAAAATCGAACAATTAATAGAAGTACAAACTTATGTAAAACAAAGTCAAATAAAATTCGTAATGACTATTCCATTAATTACTGATGATATTTACTCATATTTTAAAATAATACCTTTACCTATATTTAACGAAGAAAAAGGTCAGACTTCCCTTATCCTTCCCAAATACCCATATGTCCTTGTGAAGGGGTTGAAAACGATGCCACTTTCACAACCATGCAAAGAAATTGATGAAGACCGGTTCCTATGCCCGGAAATACTGACATCAACATTATATAAAGATGATTGTTTAACCGATCTTTTGCGGCTATCCACAAATGTTTCCAGTTGCCAGCAGATTCCCATTTCCATAGATGACGTGAAAATCGACAATGTTCTACCAAATAGATGGATACTTTACGTAAATGTGGAAACAGTACTTACTAAGGTCTGTGAAAATGAGGTAACCCAAGAATTTCTTCGTGGTACTTATTTATTGGCGTTAGACGAGATTGGCTGCTACGTGAAAATCGGAGATATAACACTAAAGAAAATATATGAAACGAATGGAAATGATATTATATACCCAAGTTTACCAAAAATTATATTACCAAATTTGATGAACTCCCAGACCGACAGGAAGCCTGTTAACCTGAAGGGTGCAAATTTAACTGACATAAATATGCTTAGGCATTTAATTGAAAATAGTGAAAATAGTGAAAACCAGTTTAATAGTAAAGTGAATAGTGCCGTCGGAGTGATTAACATTATAACTTTTGTATTAATCGTAATTATAATTGTAATCGTCATAGTTATTAAGTCTAAATTAAGAAAAATATGTATTCAAGAAAACCCTTCAGATTTTCTTGAAACTGAGGATGGAGGAGTTATATCGGGGCCACCCGCAGTACATGCGAGCGATGTCATATTTGTTAACGCAGCAAACTATGGCCACCCTGCATCGCCTTAATGCATACGTATTGTATTTCTTCAAACGCTGCATTTTTGTTTAGAGATAAGTTTATTAGTTTAAGTTTTATTTTAATTCATTCTGAATGTAGAAAGCACTAATTAAAGACGTGTAAATTAAATCTTGTGTTTTTAAAAATCGTCCTTCGGTCCGTCGAAATTTGAGTAGATACTCACTCGTGACGTGTCTATACACCAATTAAGTCCTTTTGTTTGTTATTCATAATAGCCTATAGGCGACAGTATTATTATGTCGTGATTTCAAACTATTAAAATTATAAGCATTCACAAATTATCTTTTACGAGTATAATCATATCAGTCACGCGACATATTATTATAATTTCATTTGTAGAACAATTGTGTATTATTTCATGATTTTTATCACATTGTTATAACTCTACAATCGTCATATTCATTGTAACCCAACTGCGTCAAAAAAATATATTTTTGAATTTATTTTTCACTTTTGATTGCATTAAATTGCAAAAATCGTCTATATGACGGTGTGCGCCGCATTTTTAGAACTTGTAAAAATTGCAACTTTTAAAAGCTCATACTTACTTAAAAAATAAATCAAATAAAATTATTACATGTATCAAAAGCTTTTTTTGAGTCGCTTAAGCATATTAAAGAATTAGCATTCTCTATCGATAACAAGATATTACGTAGCCAAACACTTTAAAACCACAAAATACGTCGGGAAGAAAAATCCCTTCCTGTCATTTTTATGACGTGCAGTCAACAAAATTTGGTTTCTTCAAACAGTTTTTAAATATGTTTAAACATGGCTAGGGATGATGGATGGTGATGTCACTACTAAGATACATCAAAGTTATTTTTATTTTATTTATTTATTTTACAAAGGATAGCCAACAATTGTTAACACTAATTTTAGACATACAAAGAGAATGCAATTTAACAAATCAAGTGCAACAATTAATTATAGGCTAACACCACATGCCTTCAAAAACGGTTATGATTTAAGAACAAAAAAAAAAAAAAACTGATAGCTACACAAAATAACGTTTAACAATTATCAATAAAATATCTATTTAAAAAAAAAACTTCAGTCATATTAAAATAAATAATTAAGTCAACAAGTCGTTTATAATAAATATTAATTATATGCATACTAGCTTTCCACCCGCAGCTTCGCCCGCGCAGTCATAGAAAAACCCGCATAGTTCCCGTTCCCGTGGGATTTCCGGGATAAAACCTATCCTATTTCCCGGGTTAAAAAGTAGCCTATGTCCTTTCTCGGATATCAAAATATCTCTATACCAAATTTCATGCAAATTGGTTCAGTAGTTATGGCGTGATTGAGTAACAGACAGGCAGACAGAGTTACTTTCGCATTTATAATATTAGTATGGATGAATAGGTGGAATTGAAATACTTGATACAAAACATAAATGATAAAACTATTTCGTCTCTATATTGCTCCTATTTAATACAACTTCGTTATATCAAAGATTAGTTAATGACCGTAGAGTCGTCCGCGCTCATTAATGTTTTGATTAGTAAAATTAAGTAACTACGTTGTATAATGACAGATATAGTTCTATATATTTCTTATATTCTATAAATAAATAAATATTATAAATATTATAGGACATTATTACACAAATCGACCTAGTCCCACAGTAAGCTCAATTAAGGCTTGTGTTGTGGGTACTAGGCGACGATAAATATAATATTTAATAAATACATAATATATAGATAATAACACCCAGACCCAAGAACAAATAATTGAGTTCATCACACAAATATTTGCCCTGACCGGGGATCGAACCCGGGACCGTCGGCTCAGTAGGCAGTTACCTTACCACTGCGCCAACCGCGTCGTCGTCTATAGTATTTTGGTGTGTTTATTTACTCTAAAATGCTTTTATTATAATCTGAACATAACAAAAATTATCGCGACTGATTTATGAATTACAACGAAAATAAAAATTTCTTAGTTTATTTAACAAACAAAACGCTTTTACCTCTCTAAAGGTATTCAAAAAATAAATTAATTCCTTCACCTCATAATACAAACCGTCAGAGGTAAATAGGGAATGTCGCTTCGTAAACCGATTCGGAGTCTAATAATTTCCAAAGTGTCATGTTGCCAAGAAATAAATGAAGTGAAGAAAATAAATTTCATTTAAAAATCACGGCGGACCATTATTTTCCCCAGCTTCCCCTAATTAATTTCTTGTCACCGTCTGGATCGGCCATGGCAGTGACAGCGCTGGAGAGAGGGATAGAAAGACGTAATCTGTACGCGAGCAAGCGAGATAGATATAGAAAGGTGAGTACGCGCTTCATTACCATCTTTTAGTAGTTAGCGGAAGCAAGATACGAAGTTAGCTCCGGTCCAGTTCTGTCCGCCTAGTACTTTTTATTAATGATCGTTGGAAATAATAAATAGGTTAATTAAATTTTACTTAAGATATTTTTTGACGTAAGCGATTATTTATTTGCATGCTTAAAATTAAGTTTTACGAAGCGAAAAGCCCTTGCATATTTCAGAAACTCTTATAATAAAAAGTCATATTTAATACTAATAGTTTCAGTAGATCCTTGCCTTGTACCTGGGTAAGCATCCCATATTATAGTAAAGCCAGAGAATAATCTAAATTCTAAACCATGATGAAAATCCTTCAGGTCTTATCAGCTTAATTGCCTGAAAGAATAACTTTACCAACACTACAGCATAAGTAGCATTATGTAGAATATTGTGAATTATCAAGTATCAGAAGTTGGGCTGTTTTGACCATGTAATCAAAACCATTCCTTAAAGTTTGGAGTTGTAATGTCTACATCATAGAAATCTAAATAACAATGGTCTACATAATTGTCAAGAAAAAATGTGTGCGTGTACTAGTGTACACACGTAAGAAGTGAAACTTCTCTATGACCTTATTTTTCAAAAAATTATTTACAACTATTAATATATGCAACTTTACAGAAATACGTCGAATCACGCGTGGTAGGGATAAGAAAAAGATGGCGCCTAACGGAAAAAAGTCACGCGTAACGAAAAAATGTAACACAAATTTTTTTTCCAACCCTGATAAAGAAGTTTCACTTCAATAAGTTAAGCATTCAACCATACTTACAACTACGACAGCATTACACCTAACCAATCTTAGCAAATAGTTACCAAAGTCACAGCCAAACATTCTAAGACACTAATCGTATAAATCAGCCAGTTCTTGCAAATTAAACATTATTCTTTCAATCGGCATTCCGAACGGGGGTCTTTTATTGGAATTTTTGTGTATCCTACGTGACAATAAATACCGTACCCCAGTTAACGCACACACACAAGTTACATGCAAATAGATACACGGCGCTAACGTGTATAACATTTACTGTTGCTTCTGTGAAGAGAAAGGAGCGCCTTGATACTTTAAGATTGTAAGCAATTATGCTTACTTCTCTACTACAATAAAGAAAATAAGAAAACAAAATTATTTTATTTTTATTGTATATTATTACCTACTTGATTATATGTACCTATAACCAAGTCTGTGACTAACTACAAGACGTGAATTATGCCACAGTAGATTATACTCAGTACATAATAGAGGTAATAATATTATGGTTTATGTCGTATTTGGGCTGTCCAAATACGACATAAACCATAATATTATTATATATTATATTAGGTAGATATATATTGGATACTCATCCATACACAGACTGTACTTATTTTCAAATTCAAATTCAAATATTTTTATTTATGAATATGGGTACAATTCAGGTCTTATTTTGCCAAATCGAATATTGTAATTATTTACACCTACTTAATTTAGGCATAAATTTAACATGACATGAGCATGACAAGAAAGTACCTCACGTGAACTGAATGTATATTAAAAAAACTTCAATCTGCAATATGCATCTCATAAATTAGCAAGTATCAAGTCAACCAGTCGCGCTACAATAGATCCCAGAATTGTCCCTTTAACACGACATTGGCGCGAAACAAAATAGGATACAATATAAAAAGCGTAAAAGAGAACGTATTGATTTGCAGGAATTTTTATTAGCCACCTCGGCTGGCTTATTGCTTCCGTGAGCTAGCTCTTTGCCCCGACTTTGTGCGTCTTTTTGTTAGCTTTGAAGTGTATTGGGATATTCAATTGGACTGGAGGCTTTGATTCTGTTCATGCATACGGTTAAAAAAATATTTTGTAAAAATGTGATGATGTAAATGCGAATATAATTATTGTGTTTTCATCTCATCTATAATAATATTCACTCTATATTATCCTCCTCAGATAAGTAGCTATAATATATTTGATAAGATTTATTTAACTTTTAAGTCGTATTTACCACTGAAAATTCTATGCTGAATGGCAGTTCCATTCCATATACACGCAAATATTTTATTGTCTCTAAAAAAATACCTATAATTTTTATCTCGACCTCATTGGCCACTACATCTTTCCTAAATATATAAATCACTTAGTATACACAATTCCGTTGCACGCAACTGAAGTTAGGCACATTCCACAAACAAAGACGCAAGTTTCCAATTAATAAAGACAAAAGATCCACGCGATTCGAAATTCAAATTGGCTTAATTCCAAATTCAAAATTAAAAGTACACGAAACGGGAATGAGCATTGTAAGGGCGTGTTTACACTAAATAAAGAGCAAAAGGTACGAAATTCGTAAGATGTAAATCAAACTGAATGTTTTATTAAACACTCTGTGCTGGATATTCAAATTAAGTGGCGGTGTTGGTGCTAAGGCAGTGTGGAGGCGGCTTTTTAATATTTACAATTTGGGTATAGGAATGTTGAATTGAAATATCGTAGACTATGCGGCTGATGCATTGCACAAAATAATCTACTCATTTTGTTTACAAATAGAGCGTTTTGTGCAACTACATCAAAACTTTATTTACTTGCTTTACATAATATGTATTATGGCTTAAAATTTTACGAAACCTCGTCATTGCGATTTTACTGCATTTTTTTTAATCACACCAGTAATACTATCTTTCTTACGAACCTGCTTATTTTCTTATAAAAAAATCTATTAATATAATTAAAGGCCTTCTCCACACTCACTTAGCTTTGAAGATTTCCACCTCGCTCTCAATATTTACCCGTTACTTTTGTAAATATCTCGAAACATGCCGAGTTACGTATAACTTGAGGAAATTAGACTCGTTTAATTACATCGTGTGTACCCGGGACGTGTGCTGACTTTACCAAATTATTAATTATTATTAATTGGATAAAAATATATTTTAGATACTTTAATTTGATGTTATAGTCTGGAGTGATAGACGAATTTAGCGCTACTTAACCAAAGAAAAGATTTTAAAGCATTAAATATGCAGTCTAGGAAATGGAATTTTTCAAGTTGTTTTTTAGTCTTGAGTTTTATTAAGCTTTTGCATAGCTTCTATGATCTATCACGGGCCTTGAGCGCGGGGACCGAATCCAGAAATTTAGTAACGAAAAACCTCACGCTCCCCACTCTGACGGGCGCGGAGGTGTGGCTTGAAGGCATAGCATGCAATAGCTTTACCGCGGCAGTCCCCGAGTGCCACACGTCTTTTTTTTAAATTTATATCATACAGATACTTTTTAAAATTTCACCACTTACACATACTTTTTAAAATTTCACCACTTTTTTATGTAGGTACTGTATGAATTTCCTCTAAATACCTACTTTTTCATTCATTTATCAAGATAACAATGAAACTATGCGGCACGTTGAACAAAATTATATTCGATTTTGTAAATTTATCACCTGTTCCTCGCGGTTTCACTCGCATTTCTCCGCTCCTGTTGGTCTTAGCGTGATGATATTATGATTATGATTATATTTATAGCCTTCTTCGATAAACGGGCTATCTAACACCGAAAGAATTTTTCAAATCGGACCAGTAGTTCCCGAGATTAGCGCGTTCAAACAAACATACAAACAAACAAACTCTTCTGCTTTATAAAATTATTAGTATAGATAGAGAACTACGTAACAGTAACTGGAGTATGACATAATTTAATTTCATATTTGTAATAATAATCTCTTTCAAGTAAAAACAATAACTAGATTAGGAAATTCCCTCGTTTATCAGGTGGCATGTGTCACACAAACTATCACAACTAATCCAGATCTGAGGGGTTGTATGGAGTTTTTGTGCACGCTTTTCCGACCTAAATCACGGAAAATTAATTTCTTATGATATTTGTAATGCTTTATAGTTGAAGGAATTTAATTGTAACAATGTTTAAGTCATAGTACACATACTTACATTGGCACTTACTTAACATCGCGTGGAAATTTCGTATCCGTCAAACGTAAGTATTTTTTGGGAAATACCTGGTCATTTATCCTATTAATTATTTTTGACGATTTCTATGTTATATTCCATATATTTTTAAGGTTTAAGAATTACCCACGAAAGCCTACCGAACAGGTAAAGCATATAAGCAATAATATATTAATAAGACCGAATCAGCCATTTTCAACCTAAACCCATATAACTTATCTATCTGTTACTAAAGCCAATAAACAAATACATTCGTAATGATTTGTTACTACACTATTTTGACATAGAATTGAACAACTTGATTCATTGTTATTTTTTTTTATTAATGATTTTTCTATCAACATTTATTTACTCTATCTAAATTATATATCGCTGCTCACGGGTATTCTAGTCCGCGATCAAACGTTCAAATCACCGACGAATACTGATCAAACATTAGGTAACATAAAAACCAAGTGAGGTGCACATTCACCTCAGCAAAATGCAATTAGATGTGTCTCTGGAGATAGACGGGACTGGAATTGTAGTCCAAGAGCTTGCTGCCCGTTTGGTACTGTTGAAAAATACACACAATGGTTAGGGAGCCAGGTGCAAATTTGGTTAACTATTTCCTCTCAAGAGATAATTCGTCAGACGCATGAGAGTATAGTATTATAAAGCCTCGTGAACGTCAGCTGGCGCTCGGTTGGGGGGGTGAGCGGTTGTAGCCTCCCACGCACATAGGAAAAAAAATACATTCATTCATTCATTTCCTCTCAGCTAAAAATTTGTCAAATTGTAGCTAACCCAATATCTCAACGAAAAAAAATAGTCAGCTGGTTACAACATGGTGTATTATACGTCAGCTGGTGTCTCGAACATGAAAGTTAAATTTAAAGAAAAATTTATTTTCCGTTATTTCCTCTCAAACAAAAATTTACCTGATGATAGCTTATATGTAACTGTGGATAAATATATATGTCAGCTGGCTGTATCTTGGTGGAAAAACCGTCAGCTGATACGGGAGGCTACAACCGCTCTTCCCCCCAACCGAGCTCCAGCTGACGTTCACGAGGCTTCATAATACTATACTTTAATGCATTTTACTAATTACCGCTTGAGAGGAACTTGGTCATAAAATCTGCTGCTGGCTCCCGGACCAAAAAAAATGTGAATCATTGCAAATTAAATAGTAGTTACTCCATAATTTTAAGTTTTAGTAACAAAAAACCTCACACTCCCCACTCTGACGGGCGCGGAGGTGTGGCTTGAAGGCATAGCATGCAATAGCTTTACCGCGGCAGTCCCCGAGTGCCACACGGGACTGCCGCGCTCAAAGTATCTGAAAAACAACAGGTATCCATTTATTGTTATAGAACATTAATTTATTAATAGCAATTGTAATGTAATCAATTTTGACCACTTAATATTTTGAAATGTTGAAAAATTGAATATGAAGAAAACCATCAAAACCTGGAATATTTATGAAAACTTTAACAGCAGACAGGTCATAAATTAAATGTAAATCTAAAATAACCCATGCACTTACACCACACCCAACCTACAGCATGCTATGCCTTTCTACAACCTATACAAACGGTATACAAAAATAATTAATTAATTTAGCTTTTTAATATGTTCTATAGCTCTTTTTCTACACAGACCACATCCGATTTACATATAAATTGTAGCTAACTCCTGCGTGTCTTACTTTTAACTGTTGTAACCGCACCCCGGCGGTCCCTAGCCTGCACAAATTTATACAAAAATGGCCACGCTAGCTTTGAAATATATTTGTCATGTACTTTGTTGTGACTTTTTTACCTTTGAAAAGGTTTATAACTAAATTGGAACGCAGTGGTATTATATTTATTGAGGCTCAAACAAGTACGGAAAAAATATAAATCAATCTAATATTATAGAAAATAACATTTTGATAAATAATAAAGTACTTAAATACTTAAATAAGTTTTAATAGAAAGTGGTTGATCAAGACGATATACTTAATTATTAATTCCAAGTTTTGAAAGAAAAAGCTCTCCGTCTTTTATATTCTTTCAAAAATACCACAGTTCCAAAAATACACATCCACAAATCTTCCATTGTAGAAAAACTTAAAAATATTATCTATAAAACCTGTACACACAAATGAATGACAACCCAAATGAAATTATAACCTTTTAACAAAATACACGTATCCATTCCGCACAATGACGTCCGAAAAGAAAATATATCTCGATGTAATTCAATTTACTGAATTAGATTTTCCACTGAGTTACCTGCGGAGTGCGTCTTGGCGTGTTCGACAAATGTTTGGGCCAATGTACGCCAATGCGTTTGGCAATTGTTGACCAGTTGCAAATTATTTAATATTGGTGTAAATATAAAATTAAGCGATTATTAACACTTCTATAAGAACTTGGTTATCGTTATTATTGTAATTGTGTGTGTGTGTGTGTATTAATTTGCCATTATATGTACATATAATACAACCTTTGTAGTGACTCTACAAAATAAGTATGTAACATTTCATTGTCCTGTAGCTTTAATACGAAGAAAATCTTATTTCTACTTACAAACTATACAACTAATTGTGATATCTAACATCTGAAACTACATACTTTATATCTTGGCCAAGGCCATGGCCAACATTGGGCCAACGTTCTCAAACCCTAAATTAGATTACAATAAGTGGGGTCGAGCTGGGGACATGTGAGGGAGATATGATATTATCAATTTCGTCGTCTTTTCTAAACACTCGTGACGTTATTTCTATCGGAAGGAAGAAAGTAATAAGATTTTAACTAAAGGTTTTTCTATGGTTATATAGGACAAAAACATTTTTGTGCCTTACCTAAAATTATTATGGTGTTTATAGTGTGTGGGCTTTATTTTTATTTTATACTGTGACTGTGATTTAAAATCTTAAGTTAAGTTTTAAGTTAAATAATAAATTTTTCTTTAAAATCTACAACCAAGATTTTCATTCAACTAGAAGTTAAAATAATATAAATAGGTTCATACATAAATATCAAAACGACAAATTTCTGCCTTTAGAATATCTCTGTTAATTACTTAATTCGACATTTATTTCGCCCTACTGTTTAAAATAACAAAATTAAATTTTCATTGTCATTAGAGATGAAGTTAAGAATTAAATTCCGTATATAATAGCCACGAAGAAGCGGCTTCACAACCTGAAAGGACGAACAATAAATAAATAAAGATATTTACTGCATACGACAACGATAAACTGTCGTTGTCGTGTCGTTAGTTTTCAATATTAGTGTGGATATTATAACAGAAAAGCGTTTCATTTCACCTTTGACCTGTGTAAATTTGCATAATAAACAAATAATATAAACCTTATGAATAAACTATTAAAAATATTTAACTAATAGAAGTGTATTTATGATGATAATCGCTCTGGTGTACATAAAATTATAGCAAAGTGGATTTCTTAGCTGTAATAATGCATCCTAAATTAATTGTAACTTATTTAAATGCTTTTAAAATAATAAAGTTTATTCAAGTATTTAAACTATCTACCAGGAATAAATAATACATATTATTATATCATTATTGTATAAAAATAATTGCCAAACATAATATCGTATCGTGTACACTAAAAGAATCGCAGACCAGTAGCGCATTTCTAAATCAAAACACGGCCCGTTACCCCCGAGAGTGACTTGCGGAAAATTGGAAAACGAAACAAGGTGAAAAATATTATTAAGTGGAGCGCTCACCACTGCGCCCCTGAGACAATCTTATACAACCAGTAAATAAATTCTGAGTTTTAATGTAATGGAATCGTTAAATTTGTATTGTAATAGGTATATGTGAATATATGTGGACGGTTTTTTAGTTCTTGGTGTTTCTTTTTTTTCAGGTGCTATAGGGGAGCGCTTGGCCAAGATCTCGCCTGATGGTAAGCTGAGATGTGGCCTAAGATGGAGCGCGCTTCCCTAGAATGTATTTGTTCACACTCCTCTTGAAGACCTCCATATTCTTCTAAATAGTAGTAAATTATGAAAATTTGGTATCGGCTAGGTCTAATCAGCTAGATCTAAGGAACCATAACTGAACTACTACTAAGATAAATTATCTTTATTCATCAAAGTACACGGTCAAAGAAGATTTAAGCTTTACAGCTGATTAAAAAGTTAATAAAGAAAACAAATTTTCACACATATTATGCTTGACTTCTTTATAGTTCCTCATCAAAATTCTAAATTTCTGGACACACCATAAAGTTCCAAGCTTAAAACTATACTGCTCGATCTCATAATAAAATCTCGCTCAAATGATCAAGCTTACATTTTGTTGCTTTTACAACGAAAACCCATACATTTTCTCGTAAAGGTAGGCCAGTTTCTGGATAAGAAATAGCGCAGTTAATGCAGGGTCACCTTAAAAGGTTGTCGTTAGGATCCGACCGACGATTTGTCGGCTCAATTGACTGTCAATGAATGGATGTTTCTTTGATAGGAGCTCATGCTACGGGGAGGGTGAATTTTTACGAAGGTAATGTTGGGGGACGTTTAATTTTCGTAGTGACTCAATGGTTATGAAAAAGTCGAAGGTAGAGCTAAATATTACTTGCTAAATTCTGCTGCTGTTTTTTAGTGCTCAGTGATGACATCTATCTCTGAACCCAATACATTAGGCGAATATTTATATTGATCCCATATTTACATCTAAAAAGTTTCAAAGTACATTATTCCTACCTCACAGACTGATATTATTTAAGATAGAAGTATAAATGAATCGAATATTATGTAAGGATAATTCGATGTGTAGAACAGCTACTTAAATAATCAAACGCGTTTCCGAGTCACTAATTATAAAATTCAAATATCCAACGACCCAACCATCAACTAATTATTTAAATTTAAATTAAATTAACTTAAAGCACATAAACAAGTTTGTGCTCTACAATTCACAGCGCCTGTTAAAAGCTAATAAAACGCCTATAAGGTAGATATATGTATATGGAATTCCAGATTCGCCTGTTAAAAGCTCATAAAATTTTGTCTATAAGGTACCATATATGGAATGCCAGGTTCACCTTCTTCGATATCGTAAATGCAGTGAATGTTAACGGTCGATCGGTTCCACCTCGCTTTATATTATGCCCGGGATAGCCCAATTATGGCGGACGGGACGAAAGAATTGAGTGGATGTGCTTGTGTACGGTGGTTTGTTTCATTATGTGGTAATATTTAGTATGGTATATTGCTACAAATTATTTGATACGAGATTATTTAACATTTTCTTGAAACCTGCTTGACAAACATCTGATAAAAATATTATGTATAGACGCAATCGCGCAATCGCGAATGAATTCATTCGCCGCTTGAAATTTTCCACATTTTTCTTAAGTATAGTCGTGGGCACGGAATTTCACTTCTTGGAAGATTAAATTAAACGAAAAAAATCATCTTACTCATAACTTATTTTTTCCTTTCTTGATCGCATCAATTCAATTGAAAACAAAGGGACAGTAAAAATGCTATAAGTGAAAAATGTAATGTAAATATATTTATTTAAAAACCATATGTTTTACACAGTTACAATTGTTTTTACGTTGCACGTTTTACATACATTTGGCTTAATCTAGGTTTATAACAAAGGTTTACTAATAGTACCTACATTAGGCAAGCCTGGTATCGTGGGAAAAAGTGCATTTCAAGATCAATTATTATTTATTATTCTTCAAAAAAACCTTCTACTTCTGTATAAAACAAATATAAAAGTAATATCCACATGTTTCCAACATCTCCCCAATTGAGCGGCACTTTTAGCTGGTTACCTTTGCCCATTTCCTTCAGAGATAGTTTTTCTTCCACATTACTTACAGGGTCGATAGACCTGCGTATGGAGCGAATGTTTTGCAATTGCGTCTTCTTATATAAGTCTAGCACGAAGGTTATTTTTAATGTATAAATTTCAATGTTGGAAATGTAGTGTTTTAATTTGTATAACATTTTATAACTTCTCGAATGTTTTTTAATATACTTTAGTGTTGGGGATGTAGTATTATTTGTAGAAAATTTTGTAACTTTTTCTTTGAATAGGAAATTGAACTGGGAATTGAAATATAGAAGGTCTATTTCTTTTATTAAGTTACGAAAAGTGTCGAGATGATATGTTTACATTGACTAAGCTGTATCATTTATATTTAAACTTAATTTATACGAACTGTGCCTTCTTCATCTCTATATATAAAAATGAAACCTTATTTCCCTTGATCACGCCATCACGCTTGAACGACTGGACTGATTTCGATAAAAAAATTTTATAATATTCCTTGAAGTACGAGATTGGTTTTTATGGAGAGAAAAAGTAAAATGTACCACGGGCGAAGCCAGGGCGGACTGCTTGTTCAAAATAGTTACAGGAAGCAATTTCTCAAGAACAACGTTTATTATTAAGAAGATCCTACTAATTTAATTAACCAAAGATATTAGATGTGATGAATCAAGAGGAGACTCAATCACTGCCAGCTCCTGATTGATCGCTTTGATTTTATGATATTATTAGTTAATCGATCACAGGTCGATCCAATTTGCTTTTTTTGTTTTAGGCTCTTTCATCACTATGCTGTTATTTGTTGCAAGTCATGAATAACAATGCATAGTGATTATAGAAAGTACTTGTGTAGTAATAGAAAAGACCGTACTTACCATATATTTCAATTCATTAACTAAATAAAAAGAATACAGTTTTTCACTTAAAATTACAGGAAGAACACCAAATTTAGTAATAAACTCCCCGCAGTCTAACAAAACCAAATCATAAAGGTCATAAAACAATCTTATTTTGTACTAGCTGTGCTCCGCGGTTTTACCTGCAGTGCTCCGCTCCTGTTGGTCTTAGGGAGATGAAATATACTGTATAGCCTTGCTTGATAAATGGGCTATCTAGCACGGACAGAATTTTTCAAATCGGACAAGTAATTCCCGAGATAAGCGCGTTCAAACAAACAAACAAATTTTTCAGCTTTAATATATTAGTATAGATTTTCTCTCCATAAGAACCATCCTCGTACAAGGTTCAAGGAATATTATAAAAAAAGAATTAACATAATCGGTTCAGCCGTTCTCGACACGACTTCAGTCGTTTTCTACATCTTTACCGAATACCATTTTTTATCCCGTTTCAACACAAGTTATTAGAGCAGTAAATATGAAAGCTATCTATCTACTTACCACCTCGTTCAGTAACCGGAGTCCTGACATCCGACACCACCTTTTATCTCCGCAAACACATCCCAGGTGCTTCCCTTAAATGGTATTTATCTTGCGAATATATCTGATTGTTTGTTACCTGATATTTTAATGTTATTGTTCGTTTTTCTGTGTTTGAAGCCACTGATCATTTTTCTGTAAGAATTGATTCTAATGTTTAGTGCACATTGGTAATATAAAACTGTAAAGTGAATTTCCATTTGAAGTGAAACTTCTTTAGTGGAGAGTAAAATTTAAAAGTCGCGTAATAGCAATACCGTCACGTCATGAAGTAAGACCACCATAGGTATATTTTAATCTTGCCAAAGAAGTTTCACTTCTAACACGTGTGCTCGGCACACACGCTATTTTTTATTCTGTGTTATGACCAACCTGGGAAATTTTAATTGAGATGTGTGATGAGCAATTATTATAGTGAAGATATTTATCAGTAATTCATTGCTAGTAATTAGTATAGTAATATATGAATAAGTAATTTTTTAATTCATCTTAGGGCCGATTTTTCAATTCTTGGATAAAACTTATCCGTCCAATAAAGTATTACACGATAATATTAAAATGTCACGTAAACTGTCAAATACGGGCAATTAGAATACGTTTTTAAAATGGTAGTTTTATACATTATTCGACGAATAAGTTTTATCCAAGCATTGAAAAATCAGCCCTAAGATGAATTATATATATAAATAATAAAATAAAAAATATATAAATAAAAAATAATAATACTATTATAAAGGCGAAAGTTTGTAAGTATGGATGTATGGATGTTTGTTACTCTTTCACGTAAAAACTACTGAACCGATTACAATGAAATTTAGCACACATATAGAGGGTAACTTGGATAAACACATAGGATAGGTTTTATCCCGGAAATCCCACGGAAACGGGAACTATGCGGGTTTTCCTTTGAAAACGCGGGCGAAGCCGCGGGCGGAAACCTAGTTGTTCTTTAATTCCTACCGGTCTTTGAAGAATGGAAGTAAGAAACTATTAAATACACTAAGTGAATAAGCCAATAGTCGAACAATTTAACGCTTTCCCGTATGGCTATTTTCACTTGGCCATTACCAGCCCATTTCTACGCGCGTAGAGCACGTAGCTTGGCGTCGTAGAGGCGTAGCACTGTAGCTGCGTAGACGTTTACGTGGAGTGCTTTTTAACCGGTAAACAGGGTTGTTTTAAGGTTATGTGGGTGTTTGTCTGTTGTGTTAGAGCTCAATAACAATTGAATCAATTTACTTTTTTATAAATTATCCCAAGTTTTTAAGTTTTATAAGTTAACTATTAACTTTTTCCTTATCACACTTAAATAAGAATCATTGCTGTAGTCAAAAAATATAATACCATAAAATTATTGTTTCCATTAAATACTTAACGAAACTTGCTAAGAATTCCACCTAAAGTAACACACATTCAAAGAATATTAGCTGAATAACACTCCAAGTTTTAAAACAATTACCCGCAGTGTCATAATATTTAAAAGTTGTTCCCTGCAGGTGACACTATTACAAACTTGTATTGCATTTGAAATTGGCAAAAATGAACTTTATGATTTGGTAATAAGTGTGCTTTAAAGTGGGGGGACTCCCCCTACTTCTTGTAGAAATATCTGACGGTTTGTGACGTTTAATCTTGCGTGGTGCGCGGTCGCGCGTAGGTATCACTTGACTGGCGACTTTAGTGATGTTAAGCGTAATGAGAATATCGATAAATAATTTTAAGGCGTGTTTGTCAATAACTATATAATATGCAAATTTGTCTGTATATGTCACGTTGAAATGGATGGACCTTTTGTAATGTAATGCAGTTCTGTTACTCATTATACTGCAATTTTATAAAAATGTATTCACTCATTCAGTTACGTAAATAATTATTGTACTCACTCACTCACTTTATTCATGTTTTAAAAAGTACCTGGAAAAATATGGCTTAAAACTTATTTTTAATACAATGAAAACAAAACCACGTAAATCATTGTCCATTACCATTTATGGAACAAAAAATATCAATTAATTATCCTAATTAACAAAAAATAATTAACCGCTAAAACTATCGACAAGCTCCACCCCATCACTAGGCACGCGTCTGCAGAAATTCAATTAACATTACCTCCAGTCGCGTGCACCTTTATTTCCGTTCGGAGTGAGTCTCCCTCCCCCCACGGGAGGGGTAAGACTCCGGTAATGAGGTCCGGTGACCATTTAGTGTACGTAATAGCTTACGTGCGCGAGTTGCTGAGAGCTTTACCTCATAAGCCTTGTATTTATTGATAATTTAGTAGCTCTGATTAACTTTTATTGTTACTTTTAATACAGTTATAGTGCGAATATGGAATTTAATAAGTTTTGGATATTAAAGTACTTAATTTGTAGGGAACATTTTGTTTTGTTTTACTGTAAAATAAAAGATAAATTTGATTGTACTGTACCACTGCGTTAGAAACCGTTACCCTTAGGAAGAAACCTGTTTGTTCAAATGTAAATCAATTTCAATAATGTTTGGGAATTGCATAAGATATAATATGAGAGATAGAATTAATATGATCTCCTTGTCTATTTATAAAGACGTAATTTTAAATATTGAACATATTGTGAAATATTAATATATTGTTTATGAAACAAACACTTCAATTTTTGTTTATTTCAAGATTTGTCCAATTCCGATCAATTCAGTATTTCGTTCCAAATAACAAATCCCAAATCATAATTCTATCACCACAAAGCTTAAATATTCTAAACTCAAAATTTACGACACGCTATCAAATACAAGTACTCTAAACTTCTCTACATTTGAAAATTCAAACAAATACGTTCAAAAACAAACCAATAACTTTAGTTATTTCTGGTTGGAGCAAAAATACCGTGATGAAGACAGATGTCGATCTAGATAGGGAAGGTATCTGACGCAAAGGATTCAGGAGGTAATAGCCAATCTGTTTATTTTTGTTTGCAAACGCTTTCTAGGGAATAAGGTGAACAATGAACATGTTTTGTACGTGTTTTTAGATAGCAATTTATGGGAGTTATAAAAGATTGTATGAACGATCTATATCATAATAGTTTCTTGATTTAACAATCTTAACGTTAACGTTTCTTTAACGATCTAATTTGATAGTTTAGGTAGAGTTAGAATACTTAACACGTATAACCGACCATTACCAAAATTTACGTCAACCAATGATTATATGTTTCACACGTCTATTTTAAGTATTTCATAGACTACTATCACTACTACCTATTATAAAACAAAGTTATCCGTTGCGTCTGTCTGTTCGTGAATTACTCAAAAACTACTGCAACGATATTCAATCTGTGAAAACTAGCGGATAGCGTGATGCTCGAGGAAGGTTTTAGTATATAATTTGTTAGGTTTTACAGCACGCGGGAAAAATGCTGGCGGAAAGTTATATTCTAAAAAGATAAACGTTACCCTAAACAGTCATATATAATATATATGAGTAACGACTACAAATACTTTTACAGCCTTAGTTTCAACATAAATGTTATCACAAATAAATTAACAACCGCATTATTCAGTATTTCCGAGAAATATGGTTATAAATTCCAAAGAACAACCCTTGAAAGTCGCAATAAGTAAGTTAAACGATTTATTCAGGTGATTTGGGATGTATGAAGGCATTCAACACAATCCATCTCTCACGGGACGCGCTCGGGGACTCTTTGTGTTCCGGATTTCACGGTCGCTGGGAATAGTGACGTGTGGTGGGGTATCGATGAAACTTATTTATCGATGGACTTTATTTTTATTTCTGTTCATTGTATTTGTTCAATAGGTGTGCGCGATATTCGATATGGCTTTATCGCCGAAAACATCCAATGGGTATAAGAGAAGATGTAACAGACAACTATCTTGCCTTTCACGTTATTATAGTGTAAAATGATAAATCATAGGTAGCATAATTTAGTTTATTGATGGTTACATTATAAAGAGGTGTAAAAATACGGGATATCGATACCCTCTACTGTTGCTGCTTATTTTTGAGGCTTAGACTTAACTATGAAAAAGTATATGTAGGTACTAACAGTTTATGTTTTTATTTAACTATCAATTCAAGAAAAGGAAGCTCAGTTTTGAAATGTTAGGTAAAAGACGAAAATATGATCTTTCATTTCAATTTTTAATTTCTTTTCATTCCATTACGATAACATATTTTATCGATAAACTACGCACATCACTACCAACTCACAGGGGAAGTGACAAATGCCGTGTAGTCACTGGACCCAGAGTGGCTTCAGTCTCTAAACACACAATTTCATTCCTATTTATAAAATTTATGACTCGAATTATTCTTATTGTTTTTACAAATGTTATAAAAATATGTTGTTTACGAGTATACGAGTAGAAATAATTTGTAAAAGACATTTGGATTAAATCCCTACTTATAAATACGAACATAAAGTGAATTTTAATTTGTTGTATTTGTCTCCGCCTGAAAAACTTGGAAAACTCACAACATAAGGATAGAATTTCTAGTATGCGATTCTAAGGCATTAACGTTTTGTACATTTTTAATATGAATAACTTTGTGAGGACGGAAATATTAGTAAGGAATTTTTAAGTCTGAACTTTTTTGATATCATAGGAAACATTCCTTAGCAATTAAATACTTTGAAATTAAAAATGGCGGCAGAAGGCATAATGGAACACCTTAATCTTTGCAAGATCTCATTGCAGTGAGATGAGATTCTGCTATATTAATTAGTAGTTAAGGAGCTGCCACACCAACAACGCAGTTACTGCGGTTAGCTTGCGTTTTGCTTGGTCTTAGATAATGAAGACGTTATATTATAAGCATCAGAGAAATATAAACATCATAGATTAAAAAATCTAGCTGAACATTACTCATAATAAAAATTATAAAAAGTATGCTATCAAAATATAAGCTATAAACTTAACAAATACAGAAATAAAACGTAAGAACAAAACATTATCAGAAATAAATTGATTTGTAATAATTAATTTCTGTGAAAAATTTAAAACTTATTTCGCCAAAACAAACGAAACTGAATTTGAAATTAAATGTCTAATTCCAATAGAATATACCTATTATTATATTACTTTAAGATATGATAACATACTTGAGTTAAAAACGCCCAATTTTAAGCCCTTTAAAACCCGCCGCGATTCCGCTGCAAGTGTGAAGCACCTTAATCCCTTAGTTTTCTCCGCAGCAGCAGATTTGAGACCGTCAGACTGCTCTTAATTAATTGGCTTGCATTCGTTAGCATGAATTACTCAGGTATTCACAAAACCCCCTTTTCGACAATTTTTCACCCTTTGTGTTGCTAAATGGTTAATATAATCAGCTCATCTGTATTGGTGGGACGAAATTGGCCTTAAAAATTGAGTGTTATAATCTAAGTTAGTGAAAAAAAAAACATAAACTCATAATATTCTAACAATAAATAGATTTTTGTCGTCTTATAATAAGTTTCTATATAAAAAATGTCACGAAGTTTTATTTAAATACAGTCCTGAAATTTAATTTAATTTAATAAGAGACTAGAATCACGTTTTCACTATTACAATTTTAAGTAGTTCTCACTAGATGGCAACGTTATAATTGAAGAAGAAGCCCTAAAAAATAAGTATCTTTTACTGGAGGCATTTAATAATGTACAAGTTGTGTGGGTTATAAGTTATAACTTATAAATGAATGATGCGTGGAAGAAATAAATGACTTATTGTTATAAATTAGTTGATAAGCGCTCTCAATTAATATAGCATGGGCCGCTTTAGTATCTTATTACAAAACTTACTTTCACGGTTTCACTGACTGTCACACATAAAAGAATTAAGACCACCTAAATATAAAAATAAAGCTCAACCCCACAGGACCGGTTATCTAAGCAGCTACGTACTTTATCCATTAACCGTACTTGCGGCGTGAGTCTAAAATCGTGTTTGATCCGCCCCGATCCGCCCCGAACCGGAATAATCCGGTTCACCTGATCCACGGGCGACTTGCGGCATCTGCCGGGGCTTCAACTTGTATGGGATTTAGCTCAAATTGTTTTGTATAGAAATTTCTGGCTGTACACTGTGTAGAGAGGACTATGAAACTGTTCGAAAATAGGAAAATACATCATACCTAAATAACAAACAAATATTTTATATGTAGTAATGATTAATAAGTGGCCGAGTGGATAATTAATGTTTTCAATAATTTGATTGTTTTCTTTTCTTCTAATCAAATAAAGATCGTCAAATCAACCCAATTATCCTATATTATTACCTACATAATATTATTGTTATTTTCGATGATACCTAATGTTTGCGAAAAAATTAAAACTTAAGTAAAACAGAACGTGTGTGCTGAGCACACGTGTCAGAAGTGAAACTTCTTTGGCAAGATTCAAAGATATCAAAATCATGACGTAACCTAGAAATTTTACTCTTAACGCGCCTAAAGAACTTTCACTTCAAAAATAGAAAAAAACCACCTCGCCTTAAACATAAAAAATATAGGCACCCCATACTTACCCATAGCTCCCCCATACAAGAAAATTTCCTCAGAAACTTGCCACTACGTCATCTGTCAGCCGCGGGCGACTTTCTGTCACAAGTTGCGCAACTTGTTGTTCAGTGTTGCGATTAACACCTGTACCGTTAAGTTTCTCGCAAAGTTTCTAGACGATGGGGAATTTTTAAGCCTTTAACATTGTTTTGTAATTCATCACTTTTTTTAGTTTTCAAGAGAATTTTATGTTTGAAAAGACTTTTTAACGAGACTGAAAACATTAACTGAAACTCAAACATTCATTTATTGAACTACCAAAACTTTGATCTATGAGCTATTATTACTACGTAGTAATACATCTCGAAGGAATAATAGCTCAATGGTTTCGTTTTCTAAAATTATACATATTACATTAGTATGTTATGTATAATTTTTATGTTATGAAAAATTATTACCTCGATATTTCCCTACGTCACAAATCTATTTTGGGCTAAGTATTTTTTATCACAACTTCTTACAATTTTCTTTATTTATCTATAAGTACTATTCATTATAGATTCCAACGCCCTCAACAATAATCAAAATTACCTAATTCAAGTAATATACATCTTCATTCAAATTCAGACTAGAATTACATGCAAAAGTTCCACGTAACGACAAACTTCGTGGACAAATTGAAATTATTTTTTCATTAAAATTTCCCAAGTTTCAAATTCAGGTGAAGTTAGTGAAGTGGCCAATTCAAACTTTGTATAAATGAATATCCCGGAGTTTATTAGGAAATAGGAATTTGAACTTTGCGAATAAATAATTCATATTGTCTCTTGTAAGTTGTGGTGTACGAGAATTTTGTGTGTTTAGAGATGTTGTTATATATATAATCTTTAAATATAATTCTAAAGCCCGAAATTTTGTGTCAGTGTTTCGGGTCATTTGTAACAGGATGGCGGTTCTACAAGGGTCTTAGTACGCAATGACAAAAAGAAAAATGATGGTCAGAACGCTGATACCGGATACCATAAGATACTGTAATATTTTATATTAGAGAATCTTAACATAAAATATTATAGCATCTTCATCGTGTGTGATGCGCTTAATGCTACTCAATTTTTCCTACGTCCCTCAAACTCAAATACCTTAATGAAGATCTTTAATATAATATTTCGTAGTATATCCAGACAATAATGTAAAAATGCAGTTTAATTGTTTTGTTTACTCACAATACCTACTATAGGTACTATCTACAGCATGCTGTTAAGGTGTTTTTTTTTTTTTTGCTATTCATAATTACTTGTAACATTTTACACCGATAACAAGGTTTTATCAAACATTTATTTTATCAATTATTCTTCTAGAAGCACTATTGCATTTATTTTTTTTATATTTAAGTAATAAAAAAAAATAAGACAAAAAATCCTACTTAACTCACACCATAGCAATAGCCAACAAAGCTATGAACCATATCTAACCGTTAGCGACATACGTCGATGATAATACTCCAAATGATATATCATGGAGACGGATAGCTTATCCGTAATCCCGGATACCTGCGGGATCTTCCCGGTATACTTGGGATTATTTTATCTGTTACTTTTTAAGGACGTTGTATAGGAAACATTATAAAAAGAAGTTCCAAAGGTTGTAAAAGTTTAGGACCCTGTATAGGAACTTAGGAAGTTAAGGTTAAAATAAAAGTGACTATAAGGATTACTAAATTTTTTATCTCGAGGAAAATGTCTGGACACTTTATAGGAAAAGTTATAAATACCAGTTATCTCTATATATAAAAATGAATCCCTATTTAAATTGGTCACGGCCTATAATTCCTTGAAGTATGAGGATGGTTCTTATGGAGAGAAATCGTAAACATGTACCACAGGCGAAGCCGGGGCGAACCGCTAGTTATTTATAAAGGAAAATAAAAGGGACTGAAAATTAAACCAAAATCTTACTGGAAAAATATGCATGGTAAAAGATACTAAATAATAACAAGGATAGTAGTTGTCAAATTAAACTAAATTTTGTTCTTTTGAACTGTAGGAACAAAGTAACTTTTAACAGAGTAAATCTAGTTTCATGTCAGTCCTTCAGAAGAACCGTAATTCAAAACCATACTCTACGCCTATACTAATATTATAAAGCTGAAGAGTTTGTCTGTTTGAACGCGCTAATCTCAGGAACTACTAGTCCGATTTCAAAAATTATTTTAGTGTTAGATAGCCCATTTATCGGGGAAGGCTAAAGGCTATATAATATATCATCATCCCAAGATCAACAGGAGCGGAGCAATGCGGGTAAAACCGCGGGGCACAGCAAGTATTGTATAAGACAGTTTTTAGTTTGCGTTCGATTTAAATATAATCCAAAGAAATTGAAAAGATATGAAAGAAGAAGGTATTTGTCGCGAAAAACAAACTAGATTATCTTGAAATATGGAATGGAAATTTAAAAAGCTAGTAATTTAAAGCCAAGTACAAAGACAATAAAACACCTCGTTAGAACAGGTAAGGCATAGAATATATAATTAATTTTATTTACGCGCCTCGCGGACTGAATCTTAACCAACTTTGTAAATTGTAAATAGCTGTTTGTTAATTACAATCCCCTGAGTAACTGAGTTAGTATCGAGTTAGGAGCTTTTGTTTTTATTCATTGCTTGTGGTTTTTAGAATTATTTTCAGTATATTATTTTTATGTATTTTTATTAAGAAATAGGGTGTTTATTGCTGCTTGCACTCGAATAAAGTTCGGATCATGTTACGTATTTTTAACACGCATTTAATAGCTTCACTTGTATGTGTGAAAAAGACTCCATTTACACCCGCTTTAAACGGATAGATTTAATTTAAATTGTAAACACTTACGAAGGATCGGTGACAATAAAATTCTTTGAGTTCAAGCGTGCTTTTTAGTTTTTTTACTATAGGTATTCACTATTTTACATAAGGAATTATTTATCCGACACACTATCACCTGTAAAGTAACATTTATATTCTAAAAACCTAAATCCATTTGTTTGTATGCCATTTCAAAGCAATCACTCAAGGAATTGATACAAAAAGTACGAGCATTTCAATCAAATAATGAGGACACATTACGCACCCTTCAGGAACATTTATCCAACCTAATCGTGCTCTCACGTACATACCTTAAAAACCACTTAATAAAATTTCCTCACTAAATTAATTTTGCCCGAAATCCGTCTCTTTGTGACAAAGAAAAATTGTAGCGAGCCCGCAACCTGCTTGAGTGTGTTGCAAATGTGTTCTATGGTAATGGAGTGTGGTTTGATTTAGCTTGTGGTGTGGATAATTGAGTTGAGGTGCAAGGTATACGTTTATTTTTGGGGTAAGTAACGAATTGTTTAAAATATTATTTTTGACGAATACTTATAAAAGTTTTAGTGCCAAAAACCTACATTGAAAGCTTTCCATTCTGTATTCATATTAATGAACTATCTGTCCGAATTATCTTTCGTGCTTCATACAACTGTTCAATTTCAACCTCTTATCTTAAACGTAGGTATCCCATTTTAATAGCTCAGATGTAAAATATGTGTATCTAAAAATGTTATCAAACTGACAAATCACTGAAATAAAACCATTACAACTGAAAGATTTCTATTTGTGTACTTTTTTTTACCCAAAAATCTCAAACAAATATAACAACGCTACTGCCCTTAATTTAAGCCATACAAAAACAAGAAAAAGGTAAGTCAGGCAAGCTGGCTGTCATTAATACATCGGGATGAGTAATGTCCCGGGTTCGGATCCCGTGAGCGGTAAATACGCTTGTTACTGAATTCCTGAACAATTATTGGTGATGTCTTTTTGTATTGAGTTATTTCGTTGGAACGTGTAAACAGCTTTATAAAAAGTACTTTATATACAATAATTATGAATATATAATATTAAAAAGAAGTAAGTAGAAATTTACATATTTTCCAAGCGATATCTAATTATAATAGCCGAGATGTTATTATCTAGAGATTCATATACATATTTTAGAATTAAAAAAAAAAACACTAATATGGATAACATTATATTTAACAATATTTTTATACAGGGTGTCCCACTGTTGGTATAACTAATCTCAAGGGAGACGTATTTTTTTTTCAAATAGAAGTCTTAAAACTCTATGTGTACACCCATAAAAAGCAACCCGCCCAGCTTTGCCACCAGCACGTGAGCTATCGTTTAAGATTATGTTTTCATAGATAAAATACTCACATTAGCGAAGCTATAATATATTATGCCGGCTGCGCGAAGCCAGAGAAGAAAACATGGATTTTCAGGAAAAATTTAGCAAAAATTTTTTGACGTAATTTTGTTGTTTAAGTATTTTTTTCGTGATCAGTGTATGCAAAACTATAAGTCCCTTCGCGCTTAGTATACCAATAGTGGGACACCATGTATACGTTCGTACGACATTTTTTTATCTTTTGAGCTCTAATACATAATACATATTACACATAATATTATTTAAGATATAACTATTAACTAATGTTTGAGATAATTGTTTCTAAATTAAACGCTTCACAATGCTACGATTAATTTAAATATCGTTATGTTTAAAAGCATAAAAAGAAAATTCAACCGAAGTTGGAACCTTAATGAAATTTTTTATAATTTATATTGAGTAGAGATTCCATATTAAAAATCTAATAATTTCCTTATAAGATAAGCAAGCAAAGCTAAGGGCATAGCTAGTGAGCCTCACCCGACGCCGGCTGCGCCTACCTTTGTTTCATATCCTGATGTTCCTAGCGCATTTTTTCTAACATCCAATGGTTCATTTGTATGGAGATGGACTTTTTTAATAACTATAGATATCGTTTGAATTCGTATAGTTTATTTCTATGATAGTGAAGCTGCCTGCAAGAGGTGATGCGCAAATTTTCATTAACTCTGTATAATTAAGGTACCTATTTAAAGCAAAGTGTAATCACAATTGACGTTATAACTAAGTCGATTTTATTCTTACTTGGTTCAACCAATTATCCAAGGTAGACTTTTTCATTTTAACGACATAAATGTGCATCTATCGTTTGAACGCCATTCATTCTTCTTGTTTTCTCCAGTGCATAATTATGATAGATATCATTTGAACGCAATTTCTCCATATTGATGATACTCGCGTGCTACAATCTTATCTTTTTTTTCAAGTTGTCACAAATTTCGTAAAAGCGCGTAATCGCGTACAACTGATATCGAATTACAAACTTCCTTCCACATGATTAAGATACATACATAATACAACCTAGGTAATGTTTAGGTAACATTAGAATTTAGAAGATAAAGCCGCCTCCACACTGGCAACCGTTCGTTATTAGGTATGATCGTCGAACAGTGGATTTCAATAAAGCCTCGACCTTTTGTTACGTGTTACCAATATTTGAGCTCGACTCGCTCGCCAATATTAAAAGATTCATTTCAGATCACTTCGTTCATCATCCGTCTAACTAATATCGGCTTTTCGGTGTTTTTCATCGTTATATCGAAATGGTTTTGATTTGACGAAGATATTTCGGTCGGTTGGTATGAAAGCTATTTTTTGGCAGTATTTTGTAACTTATAAAAGTATTTTTTAAGCTATTGCATAGCTTCTATCGCGGGCCTTGAGCGCGGGGACCGAATCCAGAAATTTAGTAACGAAAAACCTCACGCTCCCCACGGGCGCGGAGGTGTGGCTTGAAGGCATAGCATGCAATAGCTTTACCGCGGCAGTCCCCGAGTGCCACACGTCTTTTTTTTAAGTAAGCTAGATATTATTATTGGTACTTGTATCATAATAAGAGGGATTATTAGTACCTATCACATGAGGGGAAAAATACGGCATGATACTATTTCTGTTTAAGGTTCTCTTAATTGTTTAACATTTACATATTTCTTTTAATAATTAAGACAATTATTGGTATTTCATAAAAAACGACACTAATTAAAAAAGAGCACGTGTGCCGAGCTCATGTTAGAAGTGAAGCCTTCTTGGCAAGATTCAAAGATAGCAAAATCGTCACCTTACTCCATGCCGTGACGGTATTGCCATGACGCGACCTTGAAATTTTACTCTCAACGCGCCTAAAGAAGTTTCACTTCAAAAATCGCAGACACACGAAATCAAAATATAAATTTCCCCTATCGAAATTTACCATTATTACTTAGAAAATATATCTAACATAAAGCTGAATATGAGACTGTAGTTTAGGATATATCGTAAACAAGTAAAATTAAACATCGTCGTAAAGCACGGCATGCAGGGAATGCAAATGCAACGGTCACAATAATTTCCGCTAGCTGGCAACATAAAATATATCAAAAAGATTATTGTTTTCACTGTTGAGAATATTACATTTCGTGTTATTTTGGAAGTGTACAGTGTAGCTTGTTAGAAGAGTATGGTCGTGTGCTAAGGGATTTCACTTATTTATTTTTTTAATACTTTATCGCCTGTATCGGTAGATATAGAAATACTGAAAGAACTAAGAACATAATTTATAACTTTAATTGACAAAAATGAACGCCTGACAAAATTTTCACAAAAAATTGTATTTTGGGTGCCTATTATCATATCAATTTTTTATATGAATTTACAAAACAAAGGTACAAATAGTACGTGAAGATAATTATTAGTATCTAGTTACCCGAAAAAAATATTTGTACCTTTTTGACTGTAATTTCGTGTAAGTTAAGTTTATTAATTGAATAGGTATGAATTAACATTACAAACATACAAGTAGTTTGAAACTATAAAAATTGCAGGGCACTTCACGCAATGCCGGGGCAGTTCTCAAGCGTAATACAATATTCCAGCATTATTTTCAAACAATACTTTAATCTGAACTTGCTTCTAATTTATGAATTCCCCTACCTGACCCAAGTTTCTCAGTTTTAATGAATTCTTTATTCGATCGCTCAACTTTGAGGGCTTCCATGATTTTTATATTGCAAAGTTTCTACATTATCTATGCATTGTTCCCGAGCATTGTTATTTAATTTTTAAAAACGTCTTCTTTCTTGTTTCATAATGTAAACCTTTTTTAGGGATAACTTGTATTTAATCGAAATACGGATTTGATTGTATTATATACTCTTTTTATCAATAAAAAACAGCGTGTGCTTAGCAAACGTGTCAGAAGTGAAACTTCTTTGGCTCGAAGATACCAAAATCGTCGCCTTACCCATGACGTGATGGTATTGCCATGTCGGTATTGAAATTTTACTGTCAACTCGCCTAAAGAAGTTCCACTTCAAAGCAATGTTTTTGCGCGTTTATCCCCTAAAATTTTTCATGTGAGGTAAATATTATTCACAAGAACGGTACTTTAAACAAAAATACTTACATTTTATCCCGTAAATCTTACCACATAATAAACGAACTCCCCAACACCTTAAAACCTCAAAACAAAAAGACCAAAAAAGCTCCGCGTTTGATTGTAATGGTCCTCGAAGCTGAAACCGGAAGCGCCGCCATTTCCTCCCTCCACCTGTCGTCGAGACGACTTCCGGTGACGTCTTGACCGCCCCAAATAAAACAGCTGGTGGGTTTAAAAGGAAAATTTGAGGTTTTTACACTTTTCTTGATTGTATAATTTGATGGTGCGAACGTTATAAAAAAAAAACAGTTTAAAAAAGGACCAAAAAACCCAATGACCAATATAGGTCAGCCAGTAATATTATTATTTCAATACATTCTAAGACTTATTACTAAAAGCAACAATATTGTCTCAAAAATATTCCCTAACAATTTAGTTATAAAATTTATACACTATAAAAATTAAAAATAAAACGTTAAACACTTTACACTTGAAAGAACAATCTCGAAAATACAAACGTTATCTAAATTGAAAACACGTGTAGTCGGGACAATAAATACTGAAGCTAGACTTGGACATAATCTAGACTACCTGACTCATTCACACATACACTTGTCTAGGGCGTGCGTGTACGAAAATGTACTTTTAGCAGAGAAATCTTGAGAACTCATGAAATATGTATATGTTTTAGAACTATTTATTTTTGCCTCGATAAGTGGTACAATTTTGGATTTAGTTTTATAAATACGCTGAATAAAGAAATAACTGGCCTGCCAATTTTTTTTATAACATTTGCCTTGATAAGTCGTAGACTTTTTTTGGTTTTTAGATACGTTGACCTAATTAGGAAATAAGTTGTCTACCTAATTGCCTATCTTCATCGTCGTTATCATCTTAAAATTGTTCAACAAACCATCTTCTATATTAAAATAAGTACCTATATTTTTAATGTATCACAGACTTTTTGTGACGAAAAATTTGTTCAAAAAGTGTTCTTCCAGCTGACTGCTTCATCTATAATGTAATGAATAAATCGTGCTTTAAATCCGTTAAAAGGTATTTTTCTTCCCACTATCCTCCAAACAAAGCTCCACGGAGCAGATAATGTGTGGGCGGCAACACCTTACAGGAACAACACTACAATATGCCAAGTGTATTCTATAAATCTTCAGTACCAGCCCCTTGACTTGTATCGATTTGGACCCATAGCCAAGTGTTTTTAACCTTTTGTAAAAATAGTTAAAGAAGTACAGCTTTATTTACAAATGGTAAGATGTGTGATTTTTTTAGAAAGTAACTCTGTCTGTCTGTCTGTCTGTTACGCTTTCCCGCTTAAACCTCTCAACCGATTTTGTTGAAATTTGGCACAGACAATCTTTAGACCCTGAGAAAGAACATAGGCTACCTTTTATCAAAACACCACGCGGGCTAAGCCGCGGGCGGAAGCTAGTTCAAATATAATATGGAAAGTGATTTTCGTTTACTATTTAAATTGTTTAAAATTTAAAGGTTTCGGGCATAGTTTCATATCTATAAAAAATGCTTTAATATTTAAATATGTCCAAAAATAACAATCAAACATTTCGTTTTCAAATACCTATTTCAAGATATTGATAAGTTGATTAGATAATAAAATGGTAGATTCAATCCATAAAAATATTTAAACCTGAATTTGTCAGTTAGTATACCAATACATAATTTCAAAATGCTTGCCAATGTGTTTCAAACTAGTGTTACAGCTATCTTATTTAACTATCTATTACAACGTATCGCGACAACTAACCTGCACCTTAAAGAAAAATAATTCATAAAAATCTCAGTTTTCAAATTCCCTAAAATATAAAAGCACAATTTTAATAACGGGTCAGATTGTGTTATTTATCGCGCAGGTAGTTTGGAAAGTCGCCAACAGATAGCAGAAGATACTTTGTATTTTGGCATCGTAAATTCAAACATAATTCAGTAAAAAAGGACAATTTTGTGTCCCCTCGGTATACACTGCCTTAATAGCTTAATGTCTGGGCACAATATGGCTCTAAATTTTATATTTATTTTTAATTTGTTTTTTTTCAATAGGGAAAATTAAATTTGGAAATGATTTCATTAATAGGGAGTTAATTTGATGCAATAATAATTGGAACTGAGGTTACAAAGTTCACATTGTACACACCATACGCACTATGCGCTAAAGAAGAGCCATACATTTAACATTGACAATACAACTTAATCGAGACTCGAGAGGTTTTCCTTCGGCCTTCGACAGTAATTAGGTTTACAGACATTTATTTCAAAGAATTTTAAAATTCACTTATTCTAACGTTTTATAATAATACTAGCGGTGCGCCCCGGCTTCGTCCGTGGTACATATTTCGCAATAAAAGGTAGCCTATGTTCTTTCTCAGGGTCTAAAGATTATCTGTGCCAAATTTCATCAAAATCGGTCCAGTAGTTTATGAGCCTATTCATTACAATCAAACAAACAAAGTTTTCCTCTTTATAATAATATTAGTGTAGATTATAATAATTATTTAATAATGTACTGAAAGTCAAAGAATCAATACAAAACCAAAACAAACGAATTTAACAAATTGATTTGTTATTGTATATTTTAACTCTATAAAACCATTTTCATTTTATTGTGTCTCAATTTCCTCTCCCAATTTGAAAGTGTAACATTATACCTGTTTACAAGTACCTGGCTGTAACAGTGAGCCCGACTCGCTCCATTAACTGTGCCAACTTAGTTTGTATTCCAGTTATGCAAGAGAGTAGCAATAATATTTTATGATTAAATTTCCGTTCAGTAGGTACTTTAGTTAAGGATATTTGATTGTTTATTTCATATTATAATAACAGGTATATTAGAAAATTAAGTTCAATTATAGATTAAAAAGATATTATAATTAAACCTCTCAACGTACATCCATCAATCTAAAATGGTCTTTGTGGACTTCTATTTTACACTAATTGCCACTACTTTAGTAGCGTTAAATTATATTTTTTCGTATAGGTAGCCTTTTCTTCTTCATCTTATAGCCAACCTTCTCTTCTATCCTTAATATTATTTCTTATAACATAAACTATCTGTTAATAAAATTTGGATACAATCTTGCATAACTCCGTCCCTTCAAACAACAGGCCTATAAGGACCGATAAAGTCACGGAGGGGCAGTAGAGCCAGTCATGTTGTTTTTGTAAACAACCCCGATCAAACTATGAAATATTTACAAAAATACTAGGTAGGATTATTGTTATATTATTATAGTGTTATTTCTATTGGATTTTTAGGAATAATAGTTAAAAACGAAAACTTATTTTTATTAGATATTTATTAAATTACTCGATTTCTCGAATTTTTCTTTCATTGACAAATCATTTTTAAGATTTAGAACAAGAATAATATAATATTATTTTTAATATAATATTATTAATAATAACTTAATTAAACACTGTCGTAGGCTTTCCATTTACAGTGAAAAATATGATTTAAAATAAAAGACAATTCAAAAATGTTTTCCTATTTACAACTAGCGGTCCAACCCGGCTTCGCCCGTGGCACATGTTTACGTTTTATCCATCTTCGTACTTCAAGGAATATTATAAAAAAAAGAAACGAAATCGGTTCAGCCGTTCTCGAGTTTTGCGCTCACCAACACATCTTGCGATTCATGTCTCTATTTACGATAACAAGTTAGGTACATCGAAAAACAAACACTTCGTTCTGTAACTGTAGAATTATACGTATTTTCAACAAAGCTCGTTCAGGAATCCCAATTTAATTCGTTCATACCTGAGGGAACATGGCGAGACATTTTAACTGCTACACATTTTCATATGAATTTATATTTTTACAACAAATTGTCGGGGTTGTTTCTGTCGCGCTTGTATGTATGGATCTAGATTTAAATTAATTATTGAAACTGTGAATTATAGTATGCTGAGTGAATTTAATTATAAATTTAGGCCCTTGTAGCATATTTTCTGTTTTTTGCTTTACGAAAAAGTTGATGCAGTATAAAATAATATCTATGGTAAATACTATCTATAGCTTATCCTAATTATAATTTTACGGAGGTTTTTTTTCCTATCTTAAAGCAAGAATTCAATTTTTCAACATTTCTATATTGTACACTAGCTTACCGCCCGCGGCTTCGCCCGCCTTGTCTAAAACCTAATAAATTATATACTTAAACCTTCCTCGAGAATCACTCTATATCTATTAAAAAAAACCGCATCAAAATCTGTTGCATAGATTTAAAGCTTTAAGCATACAAAGGGACATAGGGAAATAGGGACAGAGAAAGCGATTTTGTTTTATACTATGTAGTGATAAATACAAGACAATATTTTCTTTACTTTGTCCATACAACGATGACGTTTTCAAATGAAAAATAATTTTAAATTATTTCAGATGAATCAATCATTATCACGCAATGTGGAATCATACCTACGCGTTGAAAAATGACTCCATAAAACGTATGATATCAATGCATTGGTTCTCAAAATCAAAACTCAAACTCAACTTAACATTTATTTATTCAATTAGACTTCTTCTACACTTTTGAAACGTCATTACATATTTTTAACAATTACCACCGATTCGGAAAGCAGTATCTACGGAGAAGAACCGACAAGAAACTCCATAGTTGCTCTTTTTAATCATGTCAGTTTTACAATTTAATTTTACAAAATACATATGTAACATCATATTATATTATCGTAATATGCCAAAGAACTGTCCTGTGGTTTTTACGCGGGTTCATTCGTTAAAATAACTGTAAGTAGGTATTTTAATAGATAAAATGCAAAAATTATTGAAGTTTAAAATAGTTTAATTTCATAAACATACGTTTAAAAAACTCCCATCATGAAATTAATGAACACCGCTCACTGGGGAGGTAATAGAAATAAAGCATGGCTTCCACTCAGCTTTATTTTTCCGTAGTTAATTATTTCCAGTTAACAAGGTGTTGTCTTTGTAATTTATTGCTCTGTGAGCGGTGAGCGTGGAATTAGGGTGAGTGCACACTGGTATAGAGATAATATAGACCATGGTAATTTTGAGGAGATACTGGTTGCTATAAAAAAAATTGGTTGTCTGTAAAGTCGGCTCACTGACGATAGTTGAACGTGACAACGTCCGATTGTGCTTCTTTGTCGCTCGTTCCGCGCTCTCGCTTGCACTTCAAGCCTCACATGGAACGCCTCAGAGCGAGGTAACGCCGCATGACTCATGTTTTTTCGTGCGTGCAGCCGGCTCTATCGAATTATAGACGTTGTCACGTCAAAAGATAATATTAATATGTACAGTGTAAAAAGGTATTCTAGGTAGAATACCTACGATGTAGGCATGGGTAAAATGGTAGTATCATCGGTAGAATGAAGCTTAAAATAGCTAATAGCTAATAGAAATAGAGCTACTAAAGCTAAACTTCATACAATGAAGTCAAACTATTAATTTGTTCGAAATGAAACTACCCCTTTTTTCATCTACAAATATTTTAACTCAACTTTTCTTAATTTCCGAACATATTTCCTTAGCTTCTTATAGCTTTATTTGGTGCACAAGCTCTAGCATTGGTTTACTGAAAGTCCTTAGTCAAACAAGATACCTTGGAAAGAATTATTTCAGCTGAAAAGGTTTTATTAGTGTAAAGAAACATGATATATTCGTTTAAAACAATTAAAATTTACAGAAAAATAGACAATGAACAAATGAAAAAATATAATGTAGCTTTTCTCACTTATATTTGGAAACAATCTGGAAATATATAGCTTCATAGTTTAAAACTATAGCTATAGGGTTATTTCCCTCCCTTCTATATTAAATAACTAGCTTACCGCCTGCGGCTTCGCCCGCTTTGACTTAAACCTAATCCATACTAATATTATAAATGCGAAAGTAACTCTGTCTGTTTGTTACTCAATCACGCCTAAACTACTGAACCAATTTGCATGAAATTTGGTATGGAGATATTTTGATACCCGAGAAAGGACATAGGCTACCTTTTATAGCGAAATATGTACCACGGGCGAAGCCGGGGCGGACCTCTAGTAAATTATACTAAAACCTTCCTCTTGAATCACTCTATCTATTAAAAAAAACCGCATCAAAATCCGTTGCGTAGTTTGAAAGATTTAAGCATACAAAGGGACATAGGGACAGAGAAAGTGACTTTGTTTTATATACTACTAGCGGTCCGCCCCGGCTTCGCCCGTGGTACATATTTACGTTTTCTCTACATAAAAACCATCCTCGTACTTCAAGGAATATAATAAAAAAAGAATTATCGAAATCGGTTCAGCCGTTCTCGAGTTATGCGCTTACCAACACATTTTGCGATTCATTTTTATATATAAGAAGATGTAGTGATTATTTATTATTCAAGTTATTTAATAATCATATAACTATTTAACGTTTCATAGGTTTTTAATTTTAACAGCATTCAAATGCTTAATAAATGAGAAATTTTTGAAGAATAGAATAAAAAAACGATCACTAGGCCGGATACGCCCCAGTAAGGCGAAAGACGCGGGTTCGAATCCCGCCTAGTGATCAATTTTTTTTCAGATAATTTCATATTTAACGTATCAATTTTTTTTTCAATCTTCATTATTACACCTAGCAAAAACCTGAAAAACCATAATGGTTTATTTTCATAATAAATCCATAGTATAATAACCCTCTATCATATTGTGACCTTATGTTTATCACGGCTAGAGGGGACCAGGTACAATTTATCGCTAGCTCTTGCCCGCGGCTGTGCTCGCGTTAATGCGTTTTTTGGATGATAAACAGTAAGGACATAACTTAAATTTATATTGCTTCGGGAGTTGAGCATGATTTGCAACGTATTTGGCCAGATCGCACCGGGACAGGTAGCATACCCCTGCAGAAAATCAGCGTGAAATAATCGCATTTTCTTTTCCTTACCCATCCCAGTCCTCTTGTTTATTCCCACCCCATCATCAAAGCTTATCCCATATCTATAAAAGTCGGCTATTTGATTGCAGAGGCATAAAGTATGTGAAAATAGTATTACGCTTCTGCAAATATTCATGGGCGATGGTTACCAGATTCCAGCTCCTTTGCAGATTATCATAATACAATTGTAAGAATATGAGGAATTGCATGTTCCATTGCATATATAATAAGTAAAATATGAAAAAATATTTTCCCTATATAAAAGCCTCTTCCAATAACATAATATTAATCGAAGCCTAAATAAACGATGCCAGAATATATTCTACATGTAGTATAGGTATGTTATTACAAGGACACACATAGTTTTCATACTCATAAAGAAATAATCTCACTAAAAGTTGGTGTCATGGCGGTTTTTGCTGAGCGCAGGTGTCGTTTATTAGTTGCAAACTTTTGGTGGGAAAAACTAACGCTATGCGAGTTGAGAATTAGTTTTCATAATAAGGTAAAATGATGGGGATATTATGTAATAAGAATATAAAAAGGAGGTATATTTTATGGTACAATTTTTATAAATAAGGAAAATAATTCATAACGAAATGTACTGAAGACGGCCATATCTCCAAAAGTTGTATAAAAGCCATCTTCTCCAGTCCAATCAAATTTTGTATAATATTAGAATTGCATATTATGCAAATAACGTATAAACACAGATTATATAATAATACACAGATAATTAATATAATGCCATTGTAATATTAGCCACCAATATATAATATATTATGTATTATCAAGTTATTTTTGTGAAAACAGTCTAATGATATTTTGTGTATTGTTTTATCCTTTTTCACATACAAAGAAATGATATGATTTATTGTCATATTATAATAACATGTTCGTTTTGAAGATGTATTTCAACACGTTCATATTAGAAGTAAAAAAAAACAATCGTATATTATTGTAGTTAGGTTTGTCGACAAGCAACTGAATTCAAACACCGTTTGTAGGTTCACCAGCCTTTTTGTTTATTGAATACTTATTTTATATTTCATTTTGAATGCAACATTCTGATGTATGGTAAATTGACAGTATACCTATAATATATTGCTTTAATCGATGATTTGATGAAATGGTACTATGTATTGAATGCAAATTTGGTAGTAGTACTAGTGGTAGAACTAAAAAAGTAATTTTAAAATTCTAGACACAAATATTCACTTAAATTCTTTCCTATGTGCTTAATATTCTTAACTAAGTTTTGCTTGGTGATTGGATCACAATAACACGTGAACTTATTATCTTTTTAAAAAATAAGTTTCTTTGTTTCTAAGATTCATCTAGCCTGAGATTCCAAAACAACTGACATTGCCAACATCTATCCATAACAAAACTAAGAAAAACAATACCAAAAATAGCCTTCAAATTTATCCCAATTATTCGTAACATAATGGTAACACAGTCTTTGATGTTCGCGCGTGACTCTCACAAAGGGCCCTTTGCCCTTTGCTGTAACGACACCATCACTATCATTTTGTGATGTATTGGGGACATAGGAATAGTGAGAATTAGTCCCATGCCCCCCTCAGCGTATGGGGCATGCTCATGGAGGATTTTTTTGACAATTTATTTCCAAATTTTTCTTGCAAATATATAACTTTGACAAATTATTTGTAAGGCCATAAAATTTAAAAAATAGTTTTCCACGATTTGTATCTGAGAATTTTCATACAATTTTTTACGTAATTGTTAACTTAATATATGAACTCATTTTAAAGTGTTATACATAACACTTTAAAATGAGTCTAACGCATATAATATATGTACATTGTACAATCTATTTTAAGAATATTGCCTAACTTTTTATTGTAAAGTAATGTCCGCACAGTGCCCTTACTGCGAACGAACAGCATTCGCTTAACAGTGACGGGACGAAATCTCTTCTGACCTCAAGCTTTTTAATGAATTCTTATGAAAAAAACAGATTAATACATAGACAGCACCTGTAATATGTAAAAATACTTCGAAAAAAAAATTTTCCGCAGATTTTATAACATATTGATTTCATTAATACTGCATACACGAATCGATTCAATATCTCTAATACATTTAAAATAGTTAATTACTGCAGAAGTAGGATACAATTATCATTTCCAAATTGTATCTATGAACATAATATAAAATATATCTAAATAATGCAATTGTGTTAAATATTAAACTAGCTCTGTGTGACCTAACCACACATGACTCACTGGCATTTCCTATCATTTCACAAAGAATGATCACGCACTCACGATACGTTGCTAAAAATGTCAGCACTATGCTGTTATAAATGTGATTCATTTGTACGCACCTTGATTTATTACCTCTAGGAAATGCATATTTTTTTTTACATTGATAGAGTAAATATTTTTTTTAAGATAGAGTAAACGGATTTTAAACGCGATTTATTCATTATATTAGCTCTATTAGTTAACTTTGTGGCGTGGTCAAAGGGAGACCGTCTATCTCCATTAAAAAAATCGCATTTAAAATCCGTTAAAATCTTTAATTTCTAATAGACTACAGGACCAAGTTGAAAAATTTATGGGTCATTTGAACCACCAGGTGACCTATCTAGAACGATATAAGAGCATACAATAATAAGATTCAGCATTATGCCGATTTTTTCCCCTTGTCTCCATGATTTTTGTACGGCGTTGCGGAATAATGGATCAAAAGCATAGTGGAATAATGGATCAAAAGCATGAAATAGTATGACACAGATGCCGTACAAAAATGGTGGTCCACAAAGTCGGAATTTATTTTTATTTTCCGACAATTGCCGGGGTAAATTTGGTCATTTATTTGATTTGGTATTTCATTGAACGAGCTAGATTCAAAAACTAGGTTGAAAAATTAATGTTGTAATATTTAATCCATTTTAAATCGCTATTTTATAACACCTTACGACCAATAGAAGCGGTAGGTCTATAAAGTTTTTTTTAATAATGTTAATAGTACAAAATATAACTTCTATAAAACACAAGAAGTTGGGTCAAAAAACATATAAATTTTATTGATCAAACATCTATTATTAAATAATTTAAGTTATTTATATCATTCGCTTTTTTATTAATAGAATTTTGTAGGTTAGTAGGAGATTAGCCTTTGACATCTCTTGATGCTTACGAGATGACCGCTGTACCAAGATAAATAAATAATTTTCATGCAAAAGTTCTATTATTTTCTATTTATATTGTTCTATACATACTTACTTAAGTTACAGGTTAGCATTCAAGTTTTATGATCTTAAATTCTCTGACCATAATATGCAATATTACATCACAATCTCTTCAGCCATTTTGGTCTAAAAACGGACCATTAACACTTCAACTATGATATGATTGCATGCCAAACAAAAAAAAATTCAAAATGAACCAAAAATTGCACAATAAAATAAAAGATGCAAGGATGTATGCCTCTAAAACATATTTCACAATAGAATATGTAAACGTTTTGTCTTTTTTTTTTCAATTTACCATCCTATTTAAATCAATTACTTTTGACAAGCAATTTCATACTTATTAAAAAAGAAATATGTGTAAAGCAATGCATGTTTACATTTAAAAATTGTTGCGCTGACCTTACGTAAGGTGTAGCTTCCAGTGAAAGCTATAACGTGTTAGGCAACATTAAAGCTACATTCAAGATAACTTTAAAGGCATATTTCTCTGCACCTTATTTTGAATATATAATAAAAGGCTCATAAAATAAACCTTGACCATTAATTTTTAAGTCTGTAATACTAGAATGTATATTATTAAAATTGTGTCTGAAAAATCAAGGAACGACGTATTAAAATGTTAAGAATATTTGTTAATTTGGTAATTTTAAATACTTAAAATACTTGTACAAGTTGTAAGTAAAACCGCGGTATGGGGTTAAAGGATTGAAATGAAAAAAAAAATCTATTATAGGCACTACATATTTTATAAGATTAATTCGCTTAGCTTTCTCTGTGCAAAGGTATTTATTCAAATAATAAGCCGATTAGCTTATGACCGATTTATTTAAACCAGTATGACGCTTTTCTAATAGTGTAAATTGAACTTTATTCACAAGGCTTTAAAGTATATTATTAGTTAGCAATAATATGTGTGGGTTGAAATAATATTGATTGTTTGTTATTTTATTTGGTAATTCGAATATGGAGAAATGCGGTGTCATCAGCGATGTTTATTTTGCATCCTTATTATGGAAACGGAGGCTCCGTTTATTTTAAAATAATATATTTTGTTTTAACTTTACTCATCAGATAAACTATGTCTATGATATCGGAAGTAAACGAAGACATACTTTAAAAAAGCATTAAGGAAAATAATTTAATTTTTCAAAATAACATGCACTTAGTTAGTTAAATTAAATTATTTTTATACATTTTATAATTTAAAATTCCTATTTACAGACGCTTCGCCCGCGTTTGCAAAGGAAAACCCGCATATTTCCCGTTCCCGTGGGATTTCCGGGATAAAAACTATCCTATGTGTTAATCCAAGTTACCCTCTATATGTGTGCTAAATTTCATTGTAATCGGTTCAGTAGTTTTTACGTGAAAGAGTAACAAACATCCATACATCCATACATCCATACAAACTTTCGCCTTTATAATATATATTAGAATATTAGATATTAGATACCTATTTAAATATAAATATTTTTTTAAACACTTGCAGTTTGAGGAAAAAATACATCTTAAGGCATCTTAAGGCAACCACTGAAAATCAGTGTATTGCACTGAGTGGCAGTCGGCAGACCTATTGTGGCACATATATTTAAGTTTCTTGTTTCATTTTATTCATATCTTTTTATGTATCCATAATAAACACATTTCATTTCATTTCATAATATTTTCATTTCATAATATTTTCATTTCATTAAAATACGTCCATGTAATTTAATCTAGAGCCTAATGGACCAAAAATCTTACTGTCAGTATTATGACTACTCAAAACCATCCCTGTCAATATTAATAATTATTTAAATACTCTTAAACCGCTTATTAAATTAATTACAAACAATTAAAGCACACGTAATTAACCATCGGAAAATACAGTTTTGACGTTTGACAGACATGCAACTTGCGCAAGCTAGGCTTGTTATTAATTAGCGTTGTATTTCAAGAATTAAGAAAAAGTTATTAAGTTTTTTTCCGATACTTATCTGTAGACTAGCGGTCCGCCCCGGCTTCGCCCGTGGTACATATTTACGTTTTCTCTACATAAGAACCATCCTCGTACTTCAAGGAATATAAAAAAAAAGAATCATCGAAATCGTTCCACCCCTTCACGCGTGATGTAGATTCAGAGGGACAAGCATTAGCATTTAACATAACAAAATATTTAAAATAACACAAAAAAACGTTTCATAAACGAATAAAACAGTAGGTAACATATAAAATCAAAGCAAAGTGATTAAAATTAATAAAAACATCCTTTTAATTTAATAAACAATGTGTTTGCAAAGCTTGCATAAAATTAATATAATAATATGATTATAATACAAATTACACATTCAACCCGTAGAAGGCATGCTGTTCGAATAGACAGACATATGAACACATTCCGCGGAAGATGCTAAATGTCAAATCAAACGGTGTATGGTTCCATTATCACACGATAATTTTAATAATTCATGACGTCATACTTCTGTAATTCGCTATTTTGTGTGATGTATTCGTATAGAATTATACTTTTTGATATACATATATTTGCATAAAGAAAGAAATCAAGATATACCTAGGTATGCATTGCTTTCCAACGTCCATAGTAACGTCTATATTATTATTACGAAATTATCCCTGGCTTTCATTGATAGCTCCATTAGCTGTAATTTTGGATAGAGTTTTTTCCTCATAATCAAGATCAAAAGTTCTTGGATACATGATTAGAAGGTATGCAGTTCGATAACATTCGTTTATAAGCCAATACATGATGATATATTTGAATGTTTTATATCAATATGTCCAGTGCATCTAAAAAACCGAAACAGATTTGACTACTTAATTCAATAGTTTTCTATAAAGAAATTTCTTAAACTGAAGTCATATTACCTAGTTAGGATCTTTGTAACAATAATATGGTCAAATTTCTATGTAGTTGCTATTATAAATACGATTTTACTTACAAACGACCCTTTGAAGAATCTACAATTCGAAACTCTCTTAGATACCTATCAAATTATTGCACACCCTTATCAGTTTTTCTTGCTAATTAATACTTTTCCATCATCTACCATTAAAAAAATCCCGTGCCGTCCAACAACGGACACTCGAGCACGCGACCGGTGAATGTATCGCGGGTTCGAAGCCAGTTATAGTTTTTTTATTGGTCTCTAATTATGCGACACCGCGTGTCAAGGTGAACAAAAAATATTGCGATATAGTGTTGTATTGGGATTTATTTTTTTATATTTTTATTATTTTATTACTGAAATAACTTCATTCAGTTACGAAAATGTGTAAAAGATGCGAATGTGTGAATTAAAAACGATTTAATTTAAGATTTAATTGAGCGCGATGTATTGATTTGGTTTTCATTGAAATATACATATGACTGCAACTAAACATGAAGCAGGTTCTTAGTTTTAAATCGTGCGCAGAATAGTCTGAAAAAGGCTCTATCTGCTATGGCCGCTCCTAAATCGGCTACAAGTTTAATAGGAAATAATTCAAAGGTGTTCTCATCTTTACCAACCAAGATTAATTCTAATTATTGTTTAAATCAAATCAAATATATTTATTTGCTCGTATATGGCAATTTAAGGGTGTTATTTCAATACTAAGCGATCTTATATTTATGTTCTTCTCTTGTTAGATGTAAAATATGTTCTTTAAATAATGTTTAATGACCATATGATATTCCAAAATCGACACACCAAACAAAGACCTCACCAAAACACGACTTAAATAAACTTTTATTATTCTCTAAATATTTATGAATAACTGTCAATGATCAAATCGCCATTTACGTCCAAAAATGCCGATTTAATATTATTTCACCTTGAATTAAATCATCCACCTGTCCTTAAAATGCACATAAATAACTATTTAATATCATATATTATATTTAAATTAATATAATGTACTATCAATTTATGCTAGCTTTAGCTCGCAGCTTCGTTCGTACCTCATTATATTATAATCATAAATCATATCTAGGTATGATATATTATGTATACTTAATAATCCAGCTAAATTATGTGGGATTATAATTTACTAACTGTGCCCGCGGTTTTACCCGCGTTGCTCCGTTCCTGTTGGTCTTAGCGTGATGATATATAGCCTACTTCCTCGATAAATGGGCTATCTAACACAGAAATAATTTTTCAAATCGGATCAGTAGTTCCCAAGATTAGCGCGTTCAAACAAACAAACTCTTCAGCTTTATAATATTAGTATAGATAACACGACCAAATGAAAACGTGCTCTCTACGACCTTTAAACGTCTAGTCCGCTAACCGATTTTCTTCTTATCATACAAAACGAACTAATTAAATAACGATAAATATGCATAATTTAGCAGGTTTTACCATGCATGATGACTTGGTAACAAATAACAAAAAATAAAATGTATACTTATTAGATATTTCAAACGTTTGCGAAAACAAATTTATTGAGAAAACAAGTTTGATATCGGATGTGAAACGTGATTTTTTTTTGTTAGAAAAATCCATTGACAGACATTATTTTACTTGGCTAGATACCAGAAGTTATGTCACCTTATTATATTAGCAAAAGGTCGTCTATTTAAAATAACCGGTATAACGACCCCATGTAGGTAACATGATAAAGAATAAGGTGATTAAAATAAGATTTTGCTTAGCCTTAGAATATTTTTTTGTAATTGTTGTTGAAGAAAATTTAAATTAAAGAAATATATTAAAATTAATTACATGAACTTTAAGAGATTTAGGATAAATAAATCTGAGATAACCATAAAATAATAATATGCTATAAGTACTTAGTCGTCATGAAAAAAATACGGTAGATCATAAAATATCGAATAATAGAGTGTAATTGCTTTGAATTATTTTGACTCATTTAAAGTTAACAACTCATTATAACATGAAATCTATAAAATTATTCTAATGTTAATCCAAGTTACCCTCTATGAGTGTGTTAGATTTTATGAAAATCGGTTCAGCAGTTTTTGCGTAACATACAAACTTTCGAATCTAGCACATAGTTTTTCATGGTAATGATAATGAACTTACAGACTTCATATTATGTCTTTTATAATTATAGTTCATTATAATATTGTACCTATGTGTATCAATACAAACATACAAACAATAAATCGTTATTATATTAGTGTACATTCACGTGAACGTGCTGTGTGGGCACGTGCTTCTATATTTCATAATATCTTGACCAAGATATATTTCAAGTCTTTAGAGGTCAATCTCATTGTGAATCTTCTAACAATATTTTTATTCAAATCAACGTTTAGCTAATAGTGTTAAACGAAAACTAATTTATTGGTGAGAATAGAATAATTTATTTAAAATATATTCTAAATAACGACATTTAGATTATTAACACAATAGGGAGCTTTATGGTTGATATCGAATGTTAATTAGCTTTTCGCCCGCAGCTTTGCCCGCGTTGAAGGAAAACCCGCATAGTTCCCGTTCCCGTGGGATTTTCGGGATAAAAACTATTCTAATGTTAATCCAAGTTACCTTCTATGTGTGTGCCAAGTTTCATGAAAATCGGTTCAGCAGTTTTGGCGTGAAAGAGTAAAAAACATACAAACTTTCGCATTTTTTGTATAAGTAGGATATGCAATTCGATTAGTAATTTCTTTCCCTGCTAAAATTAAAGTATTTAATAACAGATTACTAAATAGTTACGATAATTAACACCAAAGCAAACCAAAAAAATAAAACTAAATAAAATATTATTATGCTATAATGACAAGAACTGGTTTGTATAGATAATATTATTTTGTTGTTTTATCTTTTTAGCATATGCATGAATGAAAAACGTTATAAAAATATTTCTTTATGTATAGATCGGGTTACACGGCTCAGATAATTACCATTATATTATGTACATAATATAATTCAAATGATACCATACCTAATTATTATTTTGACAAAATACTGAACTGTTAGTTTTTCATGTAAAAAAGAACCATCAAAATCGGTTCATTCAGTCAAAAGTTCAAAAGTCAGTTGAAAAATCAAACAAAATAGATATATATTACACATGTCATCAATCAATGGTTAAAAATCTAATAGTTCACAGTGGCGGTTGCGTAAGCGTATAGTATTACCTGAGTTACGGTGCATTTACACCAAACGAGCGAATACTCAATCTAACCCCATTATGTCAAATTATTGTAGTGTTAACAGGCGTACAGCATTCTTTCGTTGTTCTTAGTGCGTTCGAAAAAATTATATACAATGTTCAAACTCAAACTCAAACTCAAACATTCATTTATTCAATTAGACTACTGTTTAGTAGCACTTTCGAATCGTCATTACATAGTATTTTTAACATTTACCACCGATTCGGAAAGCAGTATCTATGGAGAAGAATCAGCAAGAAACTCCATAGTTGCTCTTTTAAAATAATGTCAATAAATTTACATAATATGTAACTTATATCTAACTACATAACATGCCAAAGAACTGTCCTGTGGTTTTTTCGCGACAACCCTCCATGGGTCTTTATCGTCCATATATTCCTGAATACTGTAGTACGCTCTCTGAACTAGTACATTTTTTATGTAAGTTTTAAATTTAGAACTACTAAACTCTTTAATATTGTGAGGAATTCTATTGTATAAGCGTATACCTTGACCCATAAATGATTCTACGTTCTAATTAACAACACTGAATATGAGTTTTCGTTTACACTAAATATCACGAAAGACTGCTCTTGCTCTAGCTCTAGCTCTATGTTCGTTTGATGTGAATGCACCGTAACGTTTGCGCGGCATTTGACGCAATGCATAACTTTCACATACAGTGTTGAATGCCTTTAATATCCTTTGTACACGGATAAACTTCCGTGGTATTTGATAGTGACTGTATTGGTTAAGAAAATAATTATAAGCACGTTATTTTCCTGTTTGTGTAAAACGAAAAGCATTTAATCGGTGAAGAAGTAGGTATAAGTCATATTTTTTGTTGTTAAATAATAATATAATAATAATAAATAATAATATCATATAATATCGAATCGATCGTCGAATAACATATTTGTTGTATGTTTTAACCCATTGAGCCCCGAACGGCCCGATCGGTCCACGACACAATAGATTTTCTATTGTGTCTGTGATTCCGGGGCCTGAGTTATTAAGAAATAAAAAAATAACATTTATGAATATACAAGCAGCTGAGCAGCTGCTATTTTTTTAATTTATTTTTTACCTGAAGACACTGATTATTAATTAAAAAAACAGCTGCTGGGTTCTTCTTTTTGCTTTGTGACTAATTGAATAAAACTGTGTAAAGTGAAGCTACAAATTAATAAATAACGTAATAAAGAAGTAATAATTTAAGTATATTTCCTTGAAATTTAAACATCGTTTTACTTATATCGAACCTAATTTATGTCATGATTTATAGTTTTTAATTATAATTTATGGATGCCATGATTGTATAAAATTAGGTAGTTTTGGATCAGGAAGTAGCTTAGATTAAAGGTTAAGGTCTTATTACAAAAGAATCTTGATTTAGGTCTTAATCTAGTCTAGAAGATGATTAAAAACATGATTTGAAGATCATATAGATGACCTACAAATAGATACTAATAAAATGCTAATAAAATATTTTCGTATCTTAATGTTTATTCATAAATTTCTGGGCATAAAATGTGTGTTCTTTTTATATCTAACCTTTGCCATAATAACATAGGTATCATATTATGTAAATGTAAAAAGATTATCAAAATTAAAAATTACCAGAATCTGTTGTTTAAATAGATATATAATAATCGAAATTCCATCACTTCTTCAGATTTTAACTACATAGTAACATATTTAATGGTCAATAATTATTGTTAAACATTAGTTTTAATATACGCCTAACACAATTGCGCGAAGGAACGTCGAAATGCTAAATAGCCGGTATAAGATAGACTAATCAGAGTTAAACTATGTTTGTAACAAAAGCTAAGCTATATTTTAACTGACGTTCCCAGAAACGACGGAGGTTTTCAAGCGTATTTTTATAAGCCATTTTTACATTGGTAACAATCTAAAATATAACATAGTTAGTCATATTTTAGATTGTTACCAATGTGTAATTTAATAACACGAGAGTGTAAATACGTAAATACCACAATTTGAAAATAAATAAACTGTTAGAAAATGGTAAAATAGCCTTTTATTTGTCTTATATTATTTATTTTTATGGTAACTTATAGATATTATGACAACCACACATTAAATAATGCTATCAACGTATTCAACAAAAAAAATGGTTGTCTGTAAAGTCGGTTTACTGACGAAAGTTGAACGTGACAACGTCCGATTGTGCTTCTTTGTCGCTCGTTCCACGCTCTCGCTCGCACTTCAAGCCTTACATGGAACGTCTCAGATGAGTCAGAGCGAGGTAACGCCGCATGAGTCATGTTTTTTCGTGCGTGCAGCCGGCTTTATCGAATTATAAGACGTTGTCACGTCAAAAATATAGGTACTATAAAATATAGCTTTCACAAAACGTTAGCATATCTGTAACTGGGTGAGATACCGAAGTTCACCGAAAAAGGTCGCTCAGGCAGGTTATATTTATGTATATAAATTATAACATTACTGGTTTTACTTTTAATACGCGTTTTGATTACGTGATGTAAGGGCATTGCCTAGAGGTCAGGTTGAATTTAACAATATACTAACTTTGCCGGATTTTTTGCCCCTTTATATTACAGTAGACCGGACTTACACCGGCCCCTGGCCCCGCCCGCCCCCTTAATCTGACATGTCTAAAATTGCTGAACCCCTATTTTTTGTCAATTTTTACGTCGTTCAAGCATGATTTAACATTGTACAACCTCTACAAAAATAAGTTCCTATACTATTGTGGTTTACTCTAAGTTTTAATTCTAAAATACAAAATGAAGCATGATTTGAACCTACTTCTGAAACAGAACTAGCTATAACATCTTATCTCATTAGGTCAGTTATTTGTCGAATTACAAGGTACTCTTGCGTCTAAACATCCGGACTATAATCCGAGAAATTCGATACTTCGACAAGGCCCTGCAAAACGATTGTCGGAACCGCGGGTCTACTGTACAGTGTTTTGGAGGAAATAAAATTATATCAGCTCTAGGACTTGCTTATGAACGTTTTGTTTAATCGTGGTTATCTATTTTTGATCAAAATCCTTTGCATATAAAAATCTAAGCATACATAGGAACACAAAAACTACTATGTAGTGATGTCAAATTTGTTTATTCGGATTTGTTATTATAAAAGTTATGCAAATAAAAATCCAATAAAAAGCATGTAAGGTGTAATTATACTACTATAATATAATATAATATAATAAAATACAAAAGTATTTTCCCAAAACCTTGCCGTAACAAAAACCTGTGAATCATATTATCTCATAATCATATTGCATAAAATTTCTCCATTCTATGACTGTATCACTTGTTATTTTTGGGACAAGGTATTCAAGGTATTCTTGAGATCTTATATACTTACACACACACACATACATACAAAGATCCTTATTTCGGAAAGTTTAATTTTAAATAACTAGGGAAAAATAAATATAGAGCAAGTTTGGTCAATAATTTTCCTTAATTTTAGACTTTTAGAGAAAAATATGTTAAAAATAATATTTAAGCGAACTGTTTAATAAATAATATCTATCAAAAAACAATTCCAAATGGAAAAACTTTGCTCTATGACCTTCAATTGTCAACATTTATGCAACAAATAATTGCCTCCACAATTTTGTTAATCGTCTCTACAAAACACAAATTCAATTACTGATTCCTGCGCTAGAAATGATCATCAGATATATGGAATTACAACAAAATTACCTTCTTAAGCCCCAAGTTACATACATAAAAACTTACAGCTAATAAATTCGCAGCCTTGCATAATTTGCCGAAGGCTGTCGCGGCGCTCCCACTGCCTAGTATCTACATCGTCATGTCCTGAACCGTTTATAACCTTAATATATAATATTAATAATTACCTTTTTAACACGCTTTCATTAGCTTCACGTGTATGTATGTATGTAACAAATATGTTTGTTGACAATCGACTGTTTGTTAACTTTTAGACTCGATTTTGACACATTTTAAACGGACAGATTTAATCCAAACTTTATACACTTAACAAAAATCAGTAACAATAAGTGAAGTCCTATGTCCCCGTAGTGGGGTAAGGGGCAGATGCATTTTACATCTGTTTCACTGATCGATTTTCTTTAGGGACATGTAGGTGATCAGCCTTCTGTGTCCTACCAGACCAAGGCATTTTTTTTCTTCGTCTCCACCGGGAATCGAACCCAGGACCCCTCGGTGTTACGCTCACGCGTCAACCACTGTACCGAGGAGGCGGTCAATAATATTTTTTTGAGTTATAAGCGTGTTTTTTTATTATTATTTTTTTAACTTGGTATATTAATTATTAATAGAATAGATATAAAGTTTGTGAGTATAAGCAGGATATTACGGGATAAATTAACTTATTTTACACGGTTATGAAATCATGTTATTTGGCTGGCATGGTTATTTTCGTAAAGTCAAGTAATTATTGTTATAGAATTACAATCAAATATCATATCATATCGATGTATTCACATATTAGAAATATTGCATCATTGCTATTATTATTTTTTAGAAAAAACTAATTTAAATTCTTATTTCTATGTAAAACGATGTTGTTTTCAAATTTATTGTATTGTTTCTGCATTAATTGGTGTAAATAAAAAAACTGTGTTAATTTAAAGTCACGATTAGCTTCTAAATTCTTTAACAATATTACGATAGTTCGAGATTTTTTAGTTCAATAACATTTTATAACATGACTAGCTTCCGCCCACGACTTTGTACGTGCATCCCCGTTTTTCCCCGTTCCCGCAAGAATTTCGGGAAATCCTTTCTTAGCGGATGCCTATGTCCTAACATCTACCTGCATGCCAAATTTCAGCCCGATACGTCCAGTGGTTTGGGCTGTGCGTTGAAAGATCACTATATCAGTCACCTTTGAGTTTTATATATGTATATAGATTCACAGAACACTCTCGGTTTTGGAATAGAGGATATTATCAAAAATGGTTAGTACATATTCTTAAATTTAACAAGGAAACCTGTTAAAATAAAACCGGATTCTTTTAAAATATTTAAATCACTACATGTAACGAACGCTTTCGATCGAATAAATTCAACACTCATTATCTATTCCGACTCTTCAGGAATTGACCTTTGAAAATAATAGTCGTGTTACTTTAACTATTTTCTTTTCAAATTTATTCCCGTTCGATATTGTGGCTTTAACCGTTAAAGCGCATCAGAAATACAAACATTTAAAAATAAAGGCACACATACTTTCAAATTTTAAGGAAGGATTTATTTGTGAATTTTTATAATATAAATCCTCAGCCATGACACGCTCAATAAAAAACTAAATATTTATTAGAGACATCTTCATATATCAAAAGATCACTAATTATATGAATTAATTACATGTTGACATTGAACTTGTTTGGTAATCTCTGAAGTAAATGTGTAAGGCTGGTGACACACGAGCGTTTCAACGTGACGTAATCAGATTTTTATTAAGAGTGTGTGCTGAAGATGAATGGATTATGTAGAGTCCTCTATCACGCAAAAATTACTAAATGGATTTGAATGAAGCTTTACAGTAATTTAGATCATATTATATCAGCATGATTCATAGAAAATATAATAATTTAACGATAAATCGGTCAGAAAAAATTCTGCTTTTTGAAAATAATCTTCACTTGCGCTAGCGTTGGAGATATAATGAACCGTAGGATTTCTTTGACTTTTGTTTGAAAACGCTCGTCGTAACTTCACCCTTAATTAACATTTTAAAAATTAAACTCAAACATTAAACACATAAGATTCCAAACTGAATATTATGTTCGTATGTGGGTCCAAAACGGGCCTTGAATAAATAATTTTGACACATGGCATTGTTGATAATGCATTTACTTATATGGCAGACATTCTTTTATGGTGTGCAAACTTAAAACTTATGTTCTGAGTGTGAAAATTTTTTATAATTATATTATTTAAACATAATATGTTAACATATTATGTTAGTTATACATATTAATACAAATGTCAGATGTTTATGTATGTTTGAATAAACGATTCATTCATACGTTTTTTACGTGAAAACAACTGAACTGATTTTCATGAATTTCTCACAGATACACTAAATATTTTCATAGATTTATTTCTTTCTTTCTAGGAGGTACAGGCAAAGAAAAAAGCTTTATATGGACTTATTTATTTATAACATATTTGCTACAAATTTTATTAAATAAAAATGAGATCCTAGGAACTTACCAAACTGAATATTAAACACTAAACTAAATCCCAATTAAAAGCTTGGATTGAATTTCTTTAAAGTTAATAAAGAAGGTTCTCTTAATGCTAGGAATTCTGACGGAAGTTTGAACAAACCTCTAGTTAAGATTTAAGGAAGGTAATCAAGCTGTTACAAAGACATCAATTAACATATAACATATATAATATAATAACAAATAGCTGCGGACGCTGTGGTAACCTTAAATAAGATATGTAAGATATATTTTGGTAGGAAGAGGAATAAATAAGAGAGACTGGTTTTTCACAGATACAAGAAGAAAATCTGATATTATAGTTACTTTTCTCTAGAAAGTTATTATTTTAGTGAATAGTCTTAAAAATACAATTAATCATCCAAAAGTATATTTATCGATAGATGCTAGGTTGTGCGCCATATTCACAATGGGCAGTGTTGGGCGAGTAGAGGCAATCACGATAGTGTAGAGGGCCTATATGTTTGTGATGGCCGTCTTTGTAGATGTTTATTCGTAATCGACGTAATGGCGGCAAACATCGACGATCATTTGTTGGGCCATCGTTGCCTATTGTGAAGAGGAGGCATTAAATTAACCTACGACCTACACTATATAGCAGTGTCAACAAGAAGTGATCTAAAAATGGGAAAAAAGTACCTAATCCTTTTGATATCAAACGAAGATTAGTGGATGAGATAGTATTATGATAAAGAGAAATATGTAAAGAAAATGATAAAATATAATAAGTCTAGCTATTCATTTAATTAATTCTAGATTTCAAACATTTTTTTTTTTTAATGACATAAGAAGGCAAACGAGCAGACGCCTTGCCTGGTGGTAAGCTAAGTGCGCCGCCCATAGACTACCGCAACTGATGTTACGGGTGTTGCCTACTAAAAGAGGGAAATGGACAAGATATTGGGTAAAATAGGATATGCCATCGGTGGATTAGGGACTAGCGTAGTTTATTGGCCTTTCAGGTAGCTGTAAGCTCTTTTTTGAAGGTGACCATATTGAAGCTGTTCGGGAATACAGACTTTGGCAGTTTATTCCATAGTAAAGCAGTACGCGGAAGAAAGTTGCACATAAAGCGCATTAACATAATTTCAATACACGATCAAACCCAGGGCGGACAGTAAACCACTATCAACTTATTTAAATCACTTTCCAATGGACACAAAATAACAATCAAACTATTTATATATATTTAAACCAGATTAGCATATAACATACTTGTTTGTTACGCAACCTAACCCTAAGATGACCCGCCGTCATATAACCTACAGCCAAATATCAGACTCATTGCAATGTATTATGTAATGCTGTAATATAGTGATATATGCTCATAACCCGTATATTATACGTATGTAGACTATATTTAAAGAGATCTATGTATAAAATAGTTTATTTTGTGTGTATAGAGAAAACAATGTAATTTATGTAATTGATCAAAACAATGTTCAAATACATAAATTACTAGTTATTAAAATTCAGGCATTACATACAACGTCTAACTAAGCTATAGAATTAAGCAATTTAATGTCTGAACGAGTTAATTTCAATGTATTTTTTCGCATTTTTTAAAGTCGCAATTGAAGTTTCAAACAGTCCCAGTTGACTTAACACATAAATAAATAATTTCTTAGATTTATACAAAAGGTGCATCCTGCTAATGACAAGACGCCGTTCATTACATCAAATAATAATAATCGGTTGAAAATATGCGGGAAGTATCCTTATGATTAATTATTATAAAGCTTCTTGCAAATAAGTGCACTAGTTTGTAAAATTATTGAGATTACGTCTCATTTCCATATCTATCCTAAACTATTTGCTGATGAGTTAAAATGGTATTTACCTTGTGCGTATTATTATTATGGCTTAATCCTACTATGTACAAACTTCATGCTATTCCTTAGGAAAAACATCATGTACAAGATATGGAATAAGGACTGACGAGAGGAAGAAAGGAAAGGAATGCGAAGAGTTAGGAAAAGGACACGCAACTCCAGCTCTCCCACAAAAAAGCTGTAGAGAATTTTATCTTCTGTATCATTGGTAATATAATATAAATACTTATAGCGAAAACCCCAACGGAAACGGAATAATTGAAAAAAAAAACGATTTTTGTGACCTTTGACCTTTTTATAATATTTAGGTTTTGAGACATATTTGAGGATGTCAAAATAAATGTTTAAACATGCATAAACGTATTGAATAGCTCTCATTCCAAGATGAAACTACTAAAATTACTGGACTACAACTTCTTTAGATCGAACTATTAAAAACTTAATATATTTTAAAGAAATATTGAACAATAAATCTTTTAAAACATACTTTGTCATTGTGATATTCCTCGAAAGCCGCCAGCGGCATAAGTTATAACTTTTCGCCCACTCGAGTTATGTAACTATCTGTATAAGATTTAGATTACAATAGAATCTCAATGAGTTATATAATTATATGAAATAGATCTTTATTGATTGCGTTTTTGCCACGGATAAGTTTGTTTTGTGGGTGTAATCTAATTGCTCTAGATTTCATCGATAAAAATAGTTCTGTTTTTTATTTTATTTCATATGCGATAACGATTTCTTTATTTATTCGAAACATTATATTTTATATGATTATAATGAATGGCCAGTTGTTCTAAAAATAATTTTATCCGAATATCAGTATGAATAAAATACAAAAATTTTAGTAGCTCTATATAATGTACCTATATCGAAAATCCTCAATATTATCTATAATTCTTTATCAGTTACTTTTCAATTGCATTATATTCTTACACTAGTTACTTTGCAAAGAAATGTTAAACAAGCTAACAATTTTGTATTTTTTTATAATTGAGAGCATAATCACACTTTTCTCGGCCTGAATTTAGAGCAAATTTCAAGTTTCAAATATAAACAAAGTCACGCTAAACAGCTAGTAGTCTAGAATCAATCTTATTAATATTATATTATGTAATTACATTAATTCAAATCTATCAAAACTTTCTATAAACCGATTCGTTCTCAATATCAAAGCAAATTACATATTACCTACATTAAATCTATTGCTAAATACCCATACGAGCAATAGTTCACCGCCCTGTGTCTAGCCTTCCTAGATTTATCATTCCTAAAACATACAAATCCTACTAATATTACCTCTATATTATGTGAAAGTCCACTCAATCATGTTAAAACGTACGGCCTGATTTGTATGAATTACTAGCGGTCCGCCCCGGCTTCGCCCGTGGTACATATTTACGTTTTCTCTACATAAAAACCATCCTCGTACTTCAAGGCATATAATAAAAAAAGAATTATCGAAATCGGTTCAGCCGTTCTCGAGTTATGCGCTTACCAACACATTTTGCGATTCATTTTTATATATAAGAAGATAACAAAAATATGCCTTATAATGTTAGTTACGATATTGCTCTACGCATCTTGTATTTTAAATATAAGTTTTAATTAGTATTGAATGATTTGAAATAAGTATTGAAGCTGTATTCCACTAACTTAAAACTTTATGTTTCGAACGTTTAAATGTTAAAAATCTGTAAATTTGACTATGCAATTAATAACGCTCAATCCTAATACAAAAATGAAAGTGGAAATTTTTGTGTTTTTTTTTGCAATTTTTTTAGAAAATCTGTAAACTGTATAATTCCATAATTGACCTTATGTTTCCAACAAACGGTATCCTTCATACAACCGGACACGAAGAACCTTTGGTTACCTATAGAGGATCGCTGACCGAAGATGCTAAGATCAAATGTCACAACGCGTCCTTGCCTGCAGTGTTAGTCAGTATAAAAAGGCACATCTTCATTCCATTGGCATCAGTCGCTCGATTGCTTTTCACCGCAACACACAAAAAAACCAAATCCTTCAAAAATGAAATCGGTACGTTTGGGATCAACCCTTTATTAGAATTTGTAACTTCAAATAATCGATCTTTTTATAACATGTGATTTAAGGCAACAATGCCTAACTGTGGTGTTCTAGCCGATCCCGGCCTAACAAGAGTTAACTGGTATATATATATATATTTCGTTTACAGTTCGTAGTTTTCGCTCTGTGCGTTGTGGCCGCCCTCGCCGCTCCCCCCACCTCCAACGACCGCGATGCCCAGATCCTCAGATACGAGAACGAAAACATCGGAGTCGGCCCCTACAACTACGCGTAAGTTTTACCTATTGCTCCCTTCATCATATGCCAATCAGGAAACGCTCAGGAGCCCTTTCACGTCTAGCAAACCTTTAATATATCTAGATCAGGATTCAGAATAGCTATTTAATTCATATAAATTGATATTTGACTTCCTCCTATATAGGAGCAATTATATATTGTTATTTAATATTCACGATTTCCTCACCTTTTAAATATCGTTCACGAGCGATATTCGGTAACAAAATTGACGAAATGTTCAAATATTCATAATGTCATCATGTCATTCAGTTTTCTTCCACTGCGAATGAGATTAAATAGTGTCGTTATTCAATATGTGTTTATTCCGACAGCGTGGAGACATCCAATGGCATCAGCGCCCAAGAGAACGGCCAGCTGAAGAACGTCGGAAGTGAGAACGAGGCTTTGGAAGTCCGCGGTCAATTCTCCTACACCGGTCCCGACGGCGTCGTCTACACCGTCACCTACATTTCCAACGAGAACGGTTTCCAGGCCACCGGCGCCCACCTTCCCCAACCTCCCCAATAAACCCTCACCACCTAGCTTATAATCTAGTCCAAAAATACTCAACTTCTTTGTCCCCCCATCCCTCTTTAGATCGTTCAAGCGATTCTGTGATACCCTCTGATTTGTATATTGTTAATAAACCAATGTTATAATAATTATTCTTGAATTTTATTACACCATTAACCGTTCAAAAATCGAAGACGTTAAATATGAAATAACTAGAAAATATTTCAAGGTTTACCACAACGTATTATTATTCGACATAAAGGCATTACAGCCGCGATATAGACTTACGCGTCTGTTGTCTGGTTGGGCCCTGAAAACCAGCGCTATGCCGACCGTGGTGCGGCGTAGCATATGCTGAGTGGCCTTACCCTTTAGGTCACCAGTCGCCACACAAATATTTATAATAGATTTTTAGCTCTTAATTTTTTCTTTTTTTTTATCCCTGTTTATTTTCTATAGTCTTTAAGAGTGCTTTTGTTATTGTTTTTTTATGTGGTGGTGGTACTTTGGAGATCGTAATAAATGTATTTTATTCTTTTTATTCTTTATTCTATATTATATAGTATATTATAGATATATACATATTATATGCGTTGTTTTGCGCAGTCAAAGTTGACGGTTAAGCCGGTATGTAAATTCGTGACCTTCTCATCTTCTATCGGCAATCTCATTATAATTTTAATGTTCCTTGCCGTGGAATCCTAAATTTTGTCACTCGCTTTTTAGAATATATTACCATTTACACAGTTTTTATGTCATCGTTATTTTTAGAAACATTTATCGTGTTTTAACAAAGGAATCAAATAAAACTGGAATGTTGAATTGGACGATTACTATTATTTTGCAGGTACTTTTATATCTTTATAAGTATTTTAAGTGTCATTTAACATTAAGCCTTCCGTTTTTTGAGATATTTAGCATATTATTTCATTAATAAATTGATGTAGGTAATGAAATATTATGTAATTAGATATTTATATATATATAATGGGGACATTGATTATTATTGATTACAAGTTACATAAGCTACCGTTAAATTTAAGCTGAACCATACGAAAGGTCGAAGGCATTGATCTTTTTTTTAAATTAACATTTAACATTGACCGTGTGAAATTGAAATTCTTTTGAACCTGCGGTCTAAGATGGTACGAGCTTCCCTAGTAGGTACCGGTTCACTCTTAACTTTTTAATTATCATCATAAAATTATTGCTAAGAAGTAAGTGTTTAAAAATAAAATGGGTACACAAATTAGATAATATTATATAGATGAAAAAAGTTGTCTGAATGCATATGAATTCATAAGGTGTTAATAATTTATTTTATACAGAAAATGATCGTCAAGCTATTTCTTATTAAGTCATATTATTCCACATTTTTCTGTTGGCAAGTGTACGATAATTTTGTGATGGTAAATAAATATAATGTAGATATATCTATTACCAAGTTCTAAGTATCTACTTTCTCTTACCATGAACTTTAATAAAGCTTGTTCAGGATGCAATACTTCAATAAAATGGATAGATATAACCTTGCATTGATATCATATTAGTATTCTATGCATTCTAGGATTAATATTCGTGATATCCGCATTTTAAACTATAAAATATATAGATACAAATCAGCCTTTAATACAGAAAGAGGCAAATTCATAAATCTACAATTACTTTTAGTTAAATATATTAATCAGCCAAATAAATTGTTTTACTAACTATTACGTATTTGGCATACTATCTAAGTTATGTATTAAATAATAGATATATATTATGTTTAAATTTATTTTTAAAGATTTCACACCCTACGCTTAACTACAATGAAACTAAACAATGTTTTTAAACGTAATTATTTAGAAAAACATAAATATATTCGTAAAAAAATATACCGGCTGAATTGAGAACCTCCTCCTTTTTTTTGCAGTCACTCCTCCTCCTCCTTTTTTTAGGTTTCTTTGCTTTTCCGATTATGCATTTAGGCTTTATTAACATAAACGACGTTGTTTAACTTTAATAAGAATATTTAGGTTCACATAGAATAATAATTAATAATTATATAGCACTAGCTCTCCGCCTGCGGCTTCGCCCGCGTTTTCACAGAAAAACCCGCATAGTTCCCGTTCCCGTGGGATTTCCGGGATAAAACCTATCCTATGTGTTAATCCAAGTTATCCTCTATATGTGTGCTTAATTTCATTGTAATCGGTTCAGTAGTATTTGCGTGAAAGAGTAACAAACACAGACACATCCTCACAAACTTTCGCATATACTATCATTATTTACAAACTAAAAGTGTTATAGGTTTAATTCCCTTAATAAGACAAAATGTTGAAAAAATCTTACAGGCACTTCAAATATGGATGCAACATAAAAAAATTCAAAGATCCATGTCAAAACAGTTACGATAGTTTTTAAAGGATACTCAATGGTCAATTTATCTTCCAGCTATCATTAAAATCGAAAGCTTTCGCCGACATAACCTTTGCAGATGTGAGCCTGGCCGTGACCTTGTTCCGTACCCACTTAGCAATGTTAAGCTGTTGATCGACGTGCGACAATTTTTTGCATTTTTTTTATATTTGAGCTGTTGTAACTATTTGGATAGTATAGGGATTGATGCATGTAATTTGTATATGGCAATAAATTATTCTATTGGTGGTATTTTGTTTTTTATCGACCCGACGAGGAGAATGGTTGCCGGTAATTATGAAGCGTTTATTGAAAGGACTTTTTAATTTTTAATACAGGTTATGGAAATAGCCACATTGCTAACAAATATTACCTCGTTAAAGTTGTAAGTAATATTTTTGTCAAATTATATGGGAACAATTAATTATTATTTTCATTTCTAATTGTACTACAAAATACATCGCCTCTCACTTAAATCGTCCTTCAAAACATCATCCAGGACACCAACAGACGTTTGACTCTTACAAACAGAATCACAATAGCACATAAACTCGTAGTCGTAGTCGCAGTCGCAGTCGCACAACACTAGTCGACATAACAAAGAATGCAATGACTCAGTGATGTAACTCACTCGTAACATTATCAGAGGCTCGATCAAATTGTGGTAATCTTTTATATTTAATAATTTACACTTGGCTGTTTGCCTAACTTTGACATTTCCATTACTAGCATTGTAGTGACGAGATAAATGTGAAAGTTTGTTCGTTTATTGCTTAACCACGGCTGGATGGATTTTGATGTAACTCAACATTCATACCTGTTTATTTATAACAGCTATGATATATTTATAATTAGTATATGCTTTCTATGGAATAATTGTTTTTAGAGTATAGAAGAGAACGTAGGTGAAGTCTCGTGTATAAAATTAGGTCATCTTTTTTGCGCAATAACTTTAACTAGCTTACCGCCCGCAGCTTCGCCCGCTTTGTCTAAAACCCAATAAATTATATACTTAAACCTTCCTCTTGAATCACTCTATCTATTAAAAAAAACCGCATCCAAATCTGTCGCGTAGTTTTAAAGATTTAAGCATACAAAGGGACATAGGGACAGAGAAAGCGACTTTGTTTTATACTATGTAGTGATTAGCTTCACCTGTATGTAACCCACATGTTTGTATGTAAACGACTCCTTTAGACTCGTAGTTATTTTGGGATAAGTGCAACAAACAACCACGAATCAATCTATTTTTTTTTCTATTTCAAGGGGTGGTTTTATAATATCTCTGTTCGGCTTTTTCGTACAGTAGTGGCACGAGTTACCCTGTGGTCATGGGTTCTTTTTAGGAAAAACTTAAACAAAACAGTATATTAGGTACTTTTAATTGAACTCAGTGAAACAGATGTGAAATACATCTGCCACCCATTTTTTTACATGTCATTTAAAAGTGTTACAAAGTGTTTTTGCTGTAAGTCTATATTTTATTTAAAAGATATATATATATATAATATTATATAAGCATATAAAAACATATTTGATTAATAGATATATCATATTGGTATATATGCAAGTTTCCGCCAACGTATTTCATGAGAAACGTTTGATTTATTGAAACAGACGACATTTATATTTTATAGTTTTTAAGGCTCATCTTTTATTTATTTTTCATTATGATAATGTACTTTTTTTAAATTAGAAAAACTAGAATTAAATTATTTAGAAACGAGGAAAAACTTCCAAATTATTCATATCCTGTCTTAGGTTAATGGTACGGGAGCCAGGTGCAAATTTGGTTAATTATTTCCTCTCAAGAGATAATTCGTCAGACGCCTCAGAGTATAGTATTATAAAGCCTCGTGAACGTCAGCTGGCGCTCGGTTGGGGGGGTGAGCGGTTGTAGCCTCCCACGCACGTAGGAAAAAAAATACATTCATTCATTCATTTCCTCTCAGCTAAAAATTTGTCAAATTGTAGCTAACCCAATATCTCAACGAAAAAAATAATCAGCTGGTTACAACATGGTGTATTATACGTCAGCTGGTGTCTCGAACATGAGAGAAAAATTTTTTTTTCCGTGATTTCCTCTCAAACAAAAATTTACCTGATGATAGCTTATATGTAACTGTGGATAAATATATAGGTCAGCTGGCTGTATCTTGGTGGAAAAACCGTCAGCTGATACGGGAGGCTACAACCGCTCTTCCCCCCAACCGAGCTCCAGCTGACGTTCACGAGGCTTCATAATACTATACTTTGATGCATTTTACTAATTACCGCTTGAGAGGAACTTGGTCATAAAATCTGTTCCTGGCTCCCGTACCATGTATCTATCATACAATCAATGATATGATAATACATAATATATGAAACTTGTTTGAAAACTTGCATTGAAACACGAATCTGGATCATTTTAATATTAAAACTACTATATCAATGCAGATATTAATAATAATATGTAATTTGCTTAAAATATAAAAGAGAAAATTACCATATTCTGTAAGTAGCTTAGCTTCGTTTAAAAAACATAACATATTTATAGAAATTGTATGAAGAGAATATTATATTTTTCCTTACCTTTGCTGTGTTTTTATCTTGAAGTGAAACTTCTTTAGGCGCGTTGAGAGTAATATTATTTCAAGTTCAAAGGCAATATAATCACGATAATATGGAGTAAGGTAAAGTACGATTTTGGTATTTTTTGACAAGTGTGTTTGGCACACGCGCTTTTCATTCAGAAGGACGAAGAATAAATAAAATTATGTTTGGATATTTAATCGAATATAATGTTTTGGACATAGGATAGGTTTTATCCTAGAAATCCCACGGGATCGGGAACTATGCGGGTTTTTCTTTGAAAACGCGGGCGTAGCCGCGTACGTAGCGCGAAAACGCGGGCGTAGCTAGTCTATAATATAAAAATGAATCCCAAAATGTGTTGGTAAGCGCATAACTTGAGAACGGCTGAACCGATTTCGTTAATTCTTTTTTTATTATATTCCTTGAAGTACGAGGATGGTTCTTATGTAGAGAAAACGTAAATATGTACCACGGGCGAAGCCGGGGCGGACTGCTTGTTGTTTATAAAGTTGGAAATGTAATTACAATGCCCGTTTTATTGAAATTTTGTACTTTTTAATATACAAGGATTTTTTATAGGTTAAGCTTTATAAATGAAAAGCTCTTTATAAGTTAGCATCAACCCGCTGTATCGTCCACATGATATGTCTCAAAATAACTGATAGGTTTTAGTTCAGTGATATAAGCTACCTAAATACCAAATTTTCTTAACACAATATTACCAAAACGTGTGACGGAAAGTGATAATATTTTTACACTAAATCTAATTTATGTGTGCCATTTTTGTTTTCAGACCTCGATCTCGTTCTTAATTAGATCGATATTAGATAGAAAAAATATAAAATCGTTAGACTCTCCTGTTTTTACTAGACAATCGTATACATGATTATTATATAAGAAAACCAGTTATACAATATTTGTTTATCGTATTTTCCCGTTTTTATGATAATAATTATATCAAACATTTATATACCTATAATAATTATTATAATCGGATTATGTAAACACGTTTGAGACCAACTAAAAAAAATTACATGGAGAGGAAAGATTTTATTGAAGTGAAAACTTCTTTAGCGGCGTTGAGCACTTTTTCTGTAATGGGTATAAAATCTTAAACTCGCGTCAGTACACGTGACCTGATCGAAAAAGGGTAAGACGGATGGATATCAAACATGCTCAACGTTAATAATCAAGTTTTCACTTCTGCCGGCACTCTCGGAGTACAACCCATCTTTTTTTTATACTAGCTTTCCGCCCGCGGCTTCGCCCGCGTTTTCAAAGACAACCCGCATAGTTCCCGTTCCCGTGGGATTTCCGGGATAAAACCTATTCTATGTGTTAATCTAAGTTACCATCTATATATGTGCTAAATTTCATTTTAATCGGTTCAGTAGAATTTGCGTGAAATAGTAACAAACATATCTACACATACACAACCATCCTCACAAACTTTCGCATTTATAATATTAGTATTTAGTAGGAAGGATAGGGTAGGGATTAGCTGTCCTGGCAAACGATGTTCTGCCTTACTCTTATCATTTATGAGGATGAATAATAGATGTTCGATTCTCAGACCTACCCTATATCACAGATTAATAGTTACGTGCACGTCCGATATGCACACAAAATTTCATGAGAATCGGTCGAGCCATTTCTGAGGAGTTTAACTTCAAACACCGCATGAGAATTTTATACAGGGTGTCCCACTATTGGTATACTAAGCGCGAAGGGACTTGTAATTTTGCCTATACTGATCGCGTAAAAAATACTTTAACAACAAAATTACATCAAAAAATGTTTGCTAAATTTTTCCTGAAAATCCATGTTTTCTTCTCTAGCTTCGCGCAGCCGGCATATATCACTTCGCTAATGTGAGCATTTTGTCTATGAAAACATAATCTTAAACGATAGGTCACGTTCTGGTAGCAAAGTTGGGCAGGTTGCTTGTTAGGGGTGTACACATAGAGTTTTAAGAATTCACCTATTTGAAAAAAAACTGCGTCTGGAATTTTATAAGTATTTTTTACGTATTCAGCGTATGCAAAACTATAACCTCCTTTGAGCTTAGCTGTATACCAACAGTGGGACACCCTGTATATTAGAAGATTAGATTAGATGTAACTCAATTGTGCTCAATTGATACAAAAATTATAATATTATACCATTAAAAAGTAACAACATAGGTTTTTTGAAGTGAAACTTCTTTAGGCGTGTTGAGAGTAAAATTTCAAGGTCGCGTCATGGCAATACCGACACATCATGGAGTGAGGCGACAATTTTTGTATATTCGAATCTTGGCAATGAAGTTTCACTTCTGACACGTGTGTCGGCACACACACTTTTTTTTAGTTAGCCCCGGGTGAAACCGTGGCAAGCAACTAGTATTTAATTAATTATTTAAAATGACAATGCCTCGTAACACACACAGATTTTAAAAACGTTATAAAATGATAAGTTTCGTGGCTAGGTAAGCCGGTTCCATCCTTTCTGAATGTCAAGGTCGTGGTTCCAATAGTTTTGTAAGTAATGTGATTTTTGTGAATTTTATAGAAAAAAATAAATTATGTACCTATCTGTATTAGATTTTGCACTAGGTAGTTAATTTAGAAAGTATAAAATCTATTATTGATATCTATACCTAGACACTAATATTATAAAGCTGAAGAGTTTGTTTATTTGTTTGTTTGTTTGAACGCGCTAATATCAGGAACTACTGGTCCGATTTGAAAAATTCTTTCGGTGTTAGATAGCCCATTTATCGAGGAAGGCTATAGGCTATATATCATCACGCTAAGACTAACATGAGCGGAGAAATGCAGGTGAAACCGCGGGGAAAAGCTAGTATTAAATAAAAATGCATATTTTTTGTGAATTCTATTTTGATTAGGTTGATCTTATACCAACCTACAGAACCTACAAGCTTTTATGTTTTTTTCAAGCGGGCATAGAGATTGAAAATCTATATACTTTCATATTATGTATAAATATTTACGTATTATCTTATGTATATGTAGAAAAATGAAACCCGTTTTCCTTGGTCACGGCATCACGCGTGAACGGGTGGACCGATTTCGATAATTCTTTTTAAAGTGAAACTTTTATTACATCGTCTTAAACTTTTTGGTCTGTGTAGCGCATGTCGCGTGACGGTCGGCTGCCGAGTAGGTATAAAGCAGTGTTCGCAACCGTACGATAATTATCGTACAAATACCATAATTTTGTGCCTAAGTTTCACTTTTACCGTGGTTTCATAAAACCACAAAACATTTTTTTATTATATTCCTTGAAGTACGAGGATGGTTCTTATGTAGAGAAACGTAAACATGTACCGCGTGCGAAGCCGGGGCGGACCGCTAGTATCCTGTAATTCTTAAATTAAGTAATCCTCAGGAATAATTTTGTGACCGCGTGACCTCTATATACCTTATAGGTAAAGATATAGAGCTAACAAGTGTAAAGAATTTTGTTGTACCTAATTAATAAATAAAAAACCGGCCAAGTGCTAGTCGGACTCACGCACAAAGGGTTCCTTACTATCATTTATAATAGAAAACCATTTATTGTACGTAAAATTTCAGCTTTCTAGCTATCACGGTTTATGAGATACAACCTGGAGACAGAAAGACACATAGACAACGAAGTCTCAGTAATAGGATCCCGTTCCTTTTCGGTAAGGAAACCTTTTAACGTAAAGAAAACGTTTTTTTTTCGATTTTGTTCATTAAATTATGGGAAATTTAATATCGGGATGTGAATTCTGTGTGTGTTCAGTGAAAGTTTTAATCATTCAAATAGTGTTAAAAATATATTGTTAAAAGGTATTTTATTCAAGTAGTTCGTGATTGGGTCAATGCATTTATGTCATTCTCTCATGATATTGCTTGTTTTTCACCTAGATAAAAATCACTCAATCACAGAAATGAATTAACATCTGTAGGTAGCTATTGATAGCTACAGATGTTAATTTTGTAACGAAATAAAATCTTAAAATGTTCTTAATTATAAGATAATGTCCTTAGTTCTAAATTTTCTTGTGAAATAAATGTGTTTCTTTTTACCAAATCATGTACATGCATAGTGCAGATACACTTATGCATACTTGGCTTCTAAAATAAATAAAAACAATATGTATTTGCGTTTTGTAGTGTAAGTTTCCTATACCTATATACTATGATTGATATATAACCTAAAATGAAAATAGGCAACATTACAGATACTCAACAACGAACTAGAGTATAAAACCTTTTTTATTCAACCGTGTAGTGTGGTACATCAAAAGGTCATAGACTTATATTTTAAAGTGTGTGTTTTATTACCTATTTAAATAGATTTTAACCACTTTATTAAACTTTATTATTTTTTTAGGACATTTCCATTCAAAATTTGGCCGCACGCATTTTTAATTAATATTCATCATCTTTAACAACCAGTAACCCTCATTTGCGGCTGGATTTAATAAGGCAACCATAAATAAAATACCTGTAATTTGATATATGATTCATTAATGTGCGCTATGAACGTGTAACGTATAGATGGATTGAAATTATACCTGTTTGCACCAGGCTGCCAAGGGGTTGCGGCCAGGTGAAAAACGGCAACCGTAGTTTTTTAGCATCTTTATGTAATTTGCCGTGATGTAGACTATAAATAACAAGTGAACGGAAATTTTTTCCAAAAGTCGATTAGAAAAAAAATCAATATACACACTTGCGGCCAAATTTTGACTGGCAACCTGGTCGATAGGTATATATTTTTTTATAAATATACATAACTAGTATCTACTAACATAAAAAATATTATATATTAATCCTATTATCCCAATAATCATCACGACACATAATTAAAAAAACGAAATTGTCAAAAGTCGCCCGAAAAAACCAGACTGCATCAGCCCAAATTTAAATATATGCAAAATAGTTGGATATGGTATATAAAGTGCGAAATCTATATTCCGATCACAGTTCAATTCAGTCGACTCATCCTCACGGACTACAAGACCTCATCACCTATCAAAAATGAAATCCGTGAGTAGTGACCATTATTACAAAAAATTGCCAGCACTTGTCAGAAAAAGTCGAATTAATACTATTAACAACAAAAGTTAAAACAGTTAAAACGGCGGCAGAAAAGGAAGCAAAAACTTTTCTGCTAAGTTTTTTGTCCAAAACATCGTTTTTATAATATAAGGCTCCAGTGGAATCAATTTAAATAATTTTAAAGCTCATTAAATTAAATATTTCAATGATAAAGTACTTATTGCGTGGAAAATCGTGACTGAGTTTCATTGCGGCTCTAAGATTTCCAGAAACTCATCGATTTTAAAGTCCTATATTTCGCGAAAAAAGCTTTTTGCAAGCCTCGTTTAATTTACAATGTGGTTAGGTCAAGGTCACTATCATTCTTTACGACTTGTAACAGGAAAGTTAACGATACATTCTTCAAAATTACTCAACTATTACCGTCGATTGTGTGATACTTAAGTTATTTTATGAATCAGAGTTTTTTTATAATGTCTTTTTATATGTTTGACCTTTACACATTGAAAATGATTTGGGCCAAACGGCGCGTTTCATCATACAAGATTGTCTAAATGTTTGGCAATTAGCAAAAATGGCAAACTAATCGACCTGAGGTCAATGATATGTGCAATGAATATGTTTAGTGGTTAATTAGTAGTTTAACTACTTATCTTGTTCAGTTCTGTAAATGAACATTTCTGTCCCTTTTATTATAACTTCATTACAAATAAGCCTCTCTTCATTAATATGATGCCCAACATGTTTGTCGACATTGAGACGTTCTGTAGCACATTCTAACCATTCTTCTTTCTCTAGTTCATCGTATTCGCTCTCTTCGTGGCCGCGGCCGTCGCCCTCCCCGTTGAGGACAAAGACGCCACCGTCCTCAAATACGAGAACAACAACATTGGTGTTGAGGGTTACTCTTACGGGTAAGTTCATCTTTACTTACTTATTTATTACATTGCTCTAGGAAAAAGTTTCATGTTTAAGTAAATTCATCTATTTATTATATTATAACTAGTGGTCCGCCCTGGCTTCGCCCGTGGTACCTACATGTTTAAACTATCCTATCTCTCAAGTTGGATCGAACTGCACATGGTGTGCGAATTTTATTATAATCGGTTAAGTGGTTTAGGAGTCCATTGAGGATAATTCAGCTACTGCAATATAAATATTGAATCTTCTTGGCACTATATTGACTATTAGACATTTTAAATGGATTTTAGACCTTTCTTAAACTTAAACTTAAAAACGCAGTATCAGGGCTTTATCTAGAAGGATACTAATTAGTAATTACCAACTTATTTCAATATCCATAGTCTTTTCTAGAATGATACTAATTACCCATTTAAATTTCAGTGTAGAGACATCTAACGGTATCCAAGCCCAAGAAAATGCTGTGCTCAAGAACCAAGGAGCCGAGAATGAGGCTATTGAAGTCCGTGGACAGTTCTCTTACCCCGGTCCCGACGGCGTCATCTACACCGTCACCTACATCTCCAACGAGAACGGTTTCCAGGCCTCCGGCGCCCACCTTCCCCAATCCCCCCAATAAACGACGACCTGAGCCTTCTTGATATCTAGTCCGATCGACCATCAAGTTGAAATGTCGACTGAAGTTTTTTTTTTAATTTGTTGGGCTATTGCACTAAGATAGACAATACATGTTTTTTTGATTCCACATTTGGTTGTTTTCTTTCCTCGTTTTGTACATGAATGGCACAAAAATTTTGATTACTTTAAGTAAGACGGATGTGAATTTAATATGAATATTAATTCTATCACTTATATTAACAAAAGTCTTTGAAAATTGATAAGAAGTTAAAACACTGTAAATTTTTAAAATCACAATTTTCTTCTTAATACATTATAAATTTATTAGTCTTAATATTGAAACTTGCTTTAAACCTTTTCAAGATTTTAATTAAAGTTTCAATTTTGAAACCCCTTTTTAACAATAGACGAGACCAATTATCTAAAAACCTAAGTGAAGCCAGATCAAGACAGTCAGGTAGGTCTTTCAACAATCCATTAGTGCTACCTAGATCAAAGTTAATCGACGACACAAAGGGACCAAAAAGAATCCCATTGTGGTAAATAGTACTCTACAGTGCGTTCATGTGGAACACACTCTACTTGATTATTCTAGAAATAATTCAATTTTCAGTTGTTAGATAGTTAATACCTTATTAATGAGAGAAATAACTTAGCTTCTTAATTAGATGAATATTTTGTATGACTATTAACTTTAACGGGACGTATCCATTCTTCCTCGGCATTCCTTTGTCATAAACTATATTCCATTAAAATCTTAAAATAAAACATGACAAGAAGTGATTACTTCTTAAAAATAGCACAAAAAATTTAAACGGTTCGGAAAACTTAGTAGACGCGCATTTTAGGAAAGCTAAAATGCATTACATTCATACTCACCTTATTACTTATTTAAACATTCATAGATACATTCTAGACCCCATAGATAGAATGTTTGCATAATATGTATACCTATATTTGAGTTTCCAAATTCTTCCATGGAACCCTACCATATAATTTCAAAGTTAAAGTAGAGTACCTTCCCCAACACAAGATTACATCTACGACATCAAAGCGACTTCTCTAGGTGTTAATGCACAGTGTTACTCGCACGGTGATAAGATATCACTCCCTTTGTTGTCTCTCTTCCCGAGGTACTTACACGCAAACAAAATATTTCCAACCTCTTTGCTAAATGAAAGATGCTTTGTTAGAAACGGTACAGATAAATACTATTGTAATAATTGATTTAGTAATGGCTTTTTCTATAATATACTGAAGAAATGTAACATATTACAATATGTATATCTACATAGATTTCTTAAGTATTTAAGTACTGTTTGTAGTGATTTTTAATTTTTAACTTATTTAAAACGTTTTTACAGTATAATGAGTAAAGCTGACACATTTGAAAGAATTGAAACCATAAGAATACGAGTGTTATAAAAAAAGTATAAAGTACCTAACTAAGCGTATAATATAGTAACACGTTCATGCTGAAAAAAAGTTTTCATTTCCAGATTTAGGTTAGATATTATCGTAACTAATATTTTCGTATTCACACGTATCTACATTGCTTTCGCGTTATCTCCAAATGGTTTTTTACGATACTTAGCGAACTTTTTGCAAGGAACGGCGCGAAACTTTCAATTTTCCTGTCATTAAGTCGCTTAACTCTCGGAGAGGGAAAAAATTGTAAAGCAATGTAAAACACGTAAAAAGAGGGTGGATTTTGAATTTTGGAAGTTGTGTTAAATATATTTAGGAATTAATAATATTTTGGAATTTTATTGACAGCGTTCTATTCAAGTAACTATAAGCTTTAGTGGATTTTTTGATAAAATTTAAAAATAACTGTATAATAATTATACTCCTTCTTTTTAACAACATTGCTATTACCTTAAAAATTTTAAAATACAATAATTGTTTTGGCCGCGGACTGCCCAGGGCTGTACCTATCTCTATAGTGCAGTCATGGGCAGGCTGCGGCTGGTGTCCCACAACACAGTAAAGTTCTCTAAAGGGCCTCTGCGTGTTGGATCCGTGTCCCCACATAAGCCTTCCAAAGGACCGGGTGCCTTCCTTATGATGGTACCCGAGTATTGTGGAAGTGAGATACACGTAATAATCATAACTCACATAATATAATATATCTACCATTTATAAAGTTGGTGAAATACTAAAATAAGATGTAAACTGAAGCTGAAATGCTGAAAAGCGACAATATTAAAACAAGTAAATCATTGTATCGACACGTTGGAGTTATTTTTACACATATTCGTGTGTTCTCTGCTACGTTCACTTTCTGTGGTACAAGTTGGAAATATACTTACTTAAATTATAAATACAATAGTTTAGTTTGATATGATGTTCGTGTCTATATTATAGCGTTCTAACAGACGAACGGCAAACTGCAAGCGTCGCCACTTGTCGACGGCAGCCGTCGGCATATTGACTGCTGCCGCCGATGCGGACGCGTTAACAACTTGCCGTTCGTCTGTTAGAACTCTATTTAAGAAGTTAGAGAGACATAACCTGTGTTGCTACGCCGGCCAAGTGTGGGGTAGAAATGTCACAATTCGTCGAGCTTTTGAATTTTGATTATAATACATGCCATTTTCTTTTTCCAAAAATAATATCCACAATACCTAAAAATAAATAAAAAACCCAATTGGAGTATTAAAGTAACAAAAATTTTTTTAACAGTAATCCATACTAATATTATAAATGCGAAAGTAACTCTGTCTGTCTGTCTGTTACTCAATCACGCCTAAACTACTGAACCAATTTGCATGAAATTTGGTATGGAGATATTTTGATACCCGAGAAAGGACATAGGCTACCTTTTATTGCGAAATATGTACCACGGGCGAAGCCGGGGCGGACCTCTAGTATTACATAAAGTTCAGTTAAAATCTAGTTAATAGTTATCATCACGATTTAATTCAATAATATTTTGATGGCATTTCAATTTGTAGCTTTGGTACTCGAGGTGCATAAAGCGATGACAGTGTACACGGACATGTCACATGAGTTACCTTTAATTATTGAAAGAAAACTAGATTGCCATCGCTCTTAATGCCATCACGTTGAATATATTCGCTAAAAAATAACAAATTCTTGTTTCCACGATCAATAATTTTATATAATTGCCAGACGATTTAGACCAATTAGAACATGATACATAGTAAAACAATTTTAAGAAGTTACAAATAAAAAAAGCTTTTTCGCTACCGCCTATACCCTGCACCACGCCACGTAGGAGCAATAGATCACAGGCACCTGTATTATTAACGCACTATCACTAACACATGGCGTTGCTTGCGCGTGGACCATGCTAATATTGCAAAAACGTTTTTCCCTATATTTGTGCGTGTAACTTGTCTTAAAGATATTATTGATTGGTGTGAAATGTATGGAATAAATGTGTTTTGGGGATGATGGAATTTTTTTGCACGCCTCTTATGCGAAGCGTTGAGGTGGGTACTACTGTCACTTCGCGCAAAACATCTGATTTTTCAAACTTAAAATGTCTTTATGTATCATACATTGCACTTGTAAGATAATACATACACACACATATTAAGAAAAAACACTATTTTTAACATTCATGATATTTTTGATGTCATTTTTGTTATTTAAACTAGTTCAAAAACAGTTTAAAAAAGTTCTGTCTTGGACGTCCGTGTGTCTGTATGTGCGGATCCTTTTTCTTGTTAACACGATAGCGACCGAAATACTTTACTAATCGAGTCTTTTTTTTTCTCTTACGCTTGAGTATGCTCAGGAATAGAACCCTTTCATTTTTCAGGGTCTGATTCGATGTGGTTTAATTGTTATTAAATAAACAAAAATAATAATTAATAAATAATTATTAAAAAAAAATTATGAGGCGTGCACTTTTGGATTTTCCAAATTATTTAATAATAGTTTAGAGTATAGTAAATTTAGAAATTAATTATGCTTTGTGAGTGTTGGTCGTTATATAATCACATCAGACAGGCGGAACAGTTAGAAAACAAACTTGTTTCCGGAAAAGTACACTGTACTGTGTTCATAAGCTACCTACACTTTACCGGGTCATATATTATTTATAAATGCAAGAGAATTTCAGTCAAATAAATAAAACAACGTAGATACAATTTATTTTTAATCCAAATTAATTCTACACACACAAGTCTTTATATCCCTAAGTGCCTAAAATAACAAAATGTTATAAAAATTAGGTGAATTACTTTAAAGTTTAATATAAATCAAATAAATACAATAAACAATTGTACCTAAGATCGTAAAAATTCTTATAACTAAAACTATATTACTTGCAGTAATAATGAACTCGCACACGAAAAATCGAACTACGTCTAACAAATTGAATAAGAAAATTTTATTTTTACCTTTTCGTCGAATAAACGAAAAAATAGAGAGGACCCTTTTATTATACCTCTATTAGGATAGGAATGGGCATCGAATTGGCTAATAATCGTTCTATCAGGTGAACGGAATTTACTTTCTTACGCTCCTTTGTTGCTAGGGATGTTTTAGTTCCGAGTATATCGATATAAATCTATCGATATGAATATTTTGGCACAATTTTTGTTAGTAGATAATTAAATAGGCAACTGTGTTAAATTATGGATTTTTTTTTATTTGGTAAAACACAGGAGAAAATTTATCAGAAAAGTTAGAAACGCTAATAATAAACGCGTATTATCTTTAGAATTCGCTCCAGAGCAAGTAAATCTTTTGAAGTGCTTTTTTTATGGAGAGATATCCGTTCTATATACAACGTACAGCCACAGGTACTGCAATGTAAATATGTATATCATAATATTCAATACTTAACGAAGTAATCCATCAAATGTTTTTTTTTCTTATTAGAAATCAATGAATATCAATTTATCGATATCGCTATCCCATCACTACGCTATCTCCAGTACGCACAAGTTTGTCCACCTTGATCGCAGTTTTAGTGCTTTCCGCACTGTTTGTCGACACTCTGACACATTAGCACGCTTTTCGATAAAACTTTGAACAAATTCGTATTCTATCGATAGCTTTTATGGCACTTCGGAATAATTAAATAACGAACCTAATGCCTGTTTTTGTTGGATACAATTTTACGGGGAAAATATATTGTTATTTTTATAGGTAAAAATGTATTGTGTGTTAAAATTATTCTGTTTTGGAAGCAACTTTGCAAAAATTAGTGGACGGATGTTAGTTAATACTTTTACAAAAACGCTCAACCCCTTAAAAATAAGAAGCAGCTTGTTTTTAAATTTTAGCCCTTGGCTTCCGCCTTCCAATACTTTCATTCCAAGATAGGTAACAGAACGACTGTCGCATTTATCAAATTAATATGGATATTCAAATCTAGAAAAAAATAAGAAATACAATTTCTTGCTCTTTTCAAATCTTTTACCTTTTCAATTTTATTTCAATGTTCCTGAACGAATTTTCTGGCGGTTAAGTATTCCGTTATCGAGAGACACCTGCACACTGTCGCAATTTGCATACAGATTCACAATACAAGCCTCTCTGCTTGTAATGTGATTGTAGGTATCCGATTTTCCACCTTGTTGATAAAAATTGAAATCTAAAAGGTACAATGATGATATCGGAGTATAAAAAATACACACAAACTGAAAAGTAAAATAGCGTACGGATACAGAAATTAAAACAAAATAATGCATGGTCTTATCTACGAGGCAATTACGACTCCTATTTTCACGATATCACTATCACTACATAGTATAAAACAAAGTCGCTTTCTCTGTCCCTATTTCCCTATGTCCCTTTGTATGCTTAAATCTTTAAAACTACGCAACGGATTTTGATGCAGTTTTTTTTTAATAGATAGAGTGATTCAAGAGGAAGGTTTTAGTATACTTAATATAATTTATTAGGTCTTAGATAAAGCGGGCGAAGCCGCGGGCGGTAAGCTAGTAGCTAATAAAAATCAGAGATGATGTACATGATTATGACACTCCTAGCTATAGTATTGTTACGTAGCTTTTACACAAGAAGCTTTCATACAACCGTCAACAAGCGCAATATATTCTCAATTCTCAATATATTCTTTTTTCCTCTTCTCTCTTTTAAAATCCTAATACAAATTCAATAACGTCAAGAATGTTGTATCACACAAAAGCGTCACAAAGCCATTTAAACAATAATGCATAGTAAAATTCCACTACAACGTTTAGTCCGTGGAACGAAACGAATGGCGTAATAAAGCCAGCTGTACATCAGCGAACCAGGTGAGTGATTCAGAGGACAAATGAGGGCCTGAAATATGGTAATGGTTCTAGCGGTTATGGAACATTCTAGTAGCTTTTATGCATGTAATGGACACGATCACGCTGATATATGCTTTGGAACGGTAAATGTGTACTAATTTGTGTTGTTTAAATATGTTTAGTGTGATGGTTATGTTGTCCTACGATTATAGTGATTGTAGAGATGATAGAGATAATACAAGGAGTAACTTAACGAAATGTTACTTACTACAATTAGCCTCCTAGCTATGTTACAATTTGGATAATAATTAATCTCTATGATACATTTCTTTAGAGAGAAATTAAAATTAAACACAACCATCACACTAAACTATTAATTTTTTAATTCAAATGATGTTAAAATATATCGATCTGATTATAACAGCTCCTTCGATATGATCACGGTAAAGGTTTTTCAGCCAAAAAACAGGCAATCGTTTAAAAAATACTGTTTCTTCTGCTTCGTCATATTCATTAAGTACCTTTAATTTCACATGACCAATACAATTATTTATTTATACAACTGTTACGTAAGATTGTTTATTATCTATAATATCATTTTTATCTCAAGTTGGCAACCCCACCTGAACAGCAAAGGGTATTTAGCTTATCTGTCTGCAATCAGTAAAGGGTGGAACAATTTATGCAGTAACATCTCGGCACAGATTAAAAATGTTAATTTAGGAATTATTCAACGCGATTTATTCTCAGGAGTGTACCTTGAAGGTATTATACAGGGTGTTGTTTAATGCATTCAACATGGAATACGGAATGCTATAGAGTTTCACATAGTATAGATTATTTAGGTTCGTGATTAGATTGATAGATTAAAACAACTGCTATGCATTATATACAGTACTAGCTGTTCCGCGCGGTTTCACCCGCATTGCTCCGCTCCTGTTGATCTTAGCGTAATGATAGTAGCCTATAACGTTCCTCTATAAATGGGCTATCTAATACCGAAAGAATTTTTCAAATCGGACTAGTAGTTCCTGAGATTAAAGCGTTCAAACAAACAAACAGCTTTATAATATTAGTACAGATATTCTGTAAATATAACTCAAACTCAACTCAGAAATTCATTTATTGAATTAGACTTCTAGAAGCACTTTTTAATCGTCATTACATATTTTTAACATTTACCACATAATTATATATTGTGGTATATTGTGTATATGCCCTTAATTACGTATTCGTGTTGCAGGCACTTGGCTAGTCTTCAAGTATCATAGAGATTACTCCTCGCGAGTAAGTTATGATCGTTAATACATTAGGATTTGATTATTGCAATAAATAGCGATTATCAAATATAACCGTTACACATTGCCTCCTTGGTACAGTGGTTGACGCGTGAGTGTAGAATAGAGAGAGATGTCCTGGGCTCGATTCCTGGTGGAGATGAAGAAAAGAAATGTTTCGGTCTGGCAGGATACAGAAGGCTGATCACTTACTTGTCCCTAAAGAAAATCGATCAGTGAAATAGATAATTCATCTGCCCTTTACCCCCTTTTACCCTTTACACACGTTCACTATAATTAAACACACGGACAAAACGGACGAGATATATTTAATAATTGCGCCTGCGCTGCGGCAACCCGTCGTATTCTGGGGCGGGCATAATTCTGCTCGGTCATGTGCCAAGGGGTTCGCAGAGCAAGCGAAAAAATCACCCCCCTCCACTCTCACGGTGGACTTTTGTAACATACGGGGGCTGCACACTAACTTAAACGCCGTCCACTACCATCTTGAGACGGCTAAGCCAGCCTTGCTCTTCCTGATAAAAGGCCGGCAAAGCACCTGCAACGTTTCACAATTATTATAGGTTTACGGTCTCTGACAAATAAAACACCCCGTATACAGATTCCCAAGCAAGAAGATATCTTCATTAATCTCTCAAGATCCCTTAATTCATGCTAACTAATGCACAAGCCGATTTATTGGAACAACCCTTCACCTGCGGGCACAGCCGAGTAATTAAAATATATATTCGTTAATTTTAATTAAACTTATAGGAAGTCACCGTGTGACATCGCAGTCATTAATTAGCAAAATTATAATTAATGATTTTACTGAAGAGGGCACTATTTTGTATGTGTATAATGTATTAATCCTGTAAGAATGAGAAGTTAACGGATTAAAAAGGGAAATAAAGATGATACATTTTAGATGCAAAGAAAACTTTTGTACCTATAGCCGTACATATCATCATCATCATCATCAGCCCATATATGTACATATGCCGTACATATGCACATATATGTACATATATATGCACATATAGGCATATGTGCATATATACACACATATATGTGTGTGTTTTATTAATAAAACAGCTGATTGGTCTCGATTACGTCACATTAATTTTAATTGCATTTACTAATTGAGATCGCTGCACGAACAAAATTTTCATTCAAAGCCAATACAATAACGCCCACTAAAAATCATTCTAAGTATATAACATGTAACGCAAAACATTCCATTAATAAACCATATTCGAAAATCTCCACACATATATATCACCTTTTAAAATATTCGTCCCAAACACATCCCTACAAACTTTACAACCAAACGCAGCACGTAAATTATTAACAAAACTTGCCCCATAAACTGGAAACAGATCATCAATCAGAAGAAAATCGAAATAAATCCGACAAACTATTGATAAACATCAGGTGCAGGGCAGATTTCGACCGCTGGGAATATTCTAATACAGTGCCGTGGACCCTTCGCAATCATTTTATTTTCATGGCCGGTCTCAAAGGCCCAAAGGGTCTACCTCGTGATTTGCCATTCAAAGTGTGAGACGTGACGACGCATCAGGTACAGGGTTAAGATAATGTTGGCGGACACTGGATTTAAGAATCAATTGCTTTTTATTTTGCGCTGGGTTTTCTGGTGGTTCTAGATTATGCACAGTTTTATTGTTTTTATTTTTTTTGTTTTGTTATTGCTTTGTTGGGTTCACAAGTACAATATAGCATGCTATTCTAACTTTAACTTATATTTATAAGGACGATTTTTTATGAAAAGGTTAGTTTCTTACGTTTCTTTGGATATGTAAAAAAACATTTGGGACGACAAGATTGAAAACATAATTTTATCTTTATTTTACCTGAATCATAGAACTGTATAATCTTTTAAATTAAACACAATAAAATAGAAAGAAAAAACTATTTTAATAACGTTTCTTTGACCCAGTATAGTCATATTATAGTTGCTCATCAGTCCTGCTAAACATTACTTAACATTACTTCTCCATTGCAGCATCTCACAAGCCTTCAGCATCATAATAACCGAAATAAAACAAACCACAAAGCCCGATTTCAATATAGTTGGCGAGGGAAAACTTTATTTCAAAGGATACCGCTCAAATCTGGCCCTACCCTACGTGAGCGGACTTATAAAACTACCCGTAATAAATCGCAATTTTTTATATCACACCTTGCGACCGCTGTTTATGTAACCGGTGCGGACGGAATTTTGAAGATACCCGATTGTTTTTGTGTTATTGCTGTTTTGAATGTAGATAATACTAGCTGTGCCCCGTGATTTCACCCGCGTAGCTCCGCTCCTGTTGGTAATAGCGTGATGATATTATATAGCCTACAGCCTTCCTCGATAAATGGGCTATCTAACAACGAAATAATTTTTCAAATCGAACCAGTAGTTCTTCATATTAGCGCGTTCAAACAAAGAAACTCTGAACAACAGTTTTAATATAATATGAGTAGGTATAGATTATTATAGTTGTACTAGCTATGCCCCGCGGTGAACCCACATTGTACATGACATTATAAAGACTAGTCTCTCTTAATAAACGAACTATTCAACATAATACGATTTTCTTTTTTCGAACCAGTAGTTTAGCGTGTTCAGGAATAAACTCTTGATCTTTATATTATTAATAAAGTTAACTTAAATGATTTTGGTATGCATGAACTTGAACTCGATGCAAAGAAAATAGAAAAAGTAATTTTTCTCGTTTTTCTTGCTGAAAATTTATACATTACTAGCTTCCGCCCACGACTTTGTACGTGCATCCCCGTTTTTCCCCGTTCCCGCAAGAATTTCGGGAAATACTTTCATAGCGGATGCCTACGTCCTAACATCTACCTGCATGCCAAATTTCAGCCCGATACGTCCAGTGGTTTGGGCTGTGCGTTGATAGAATACTATATCAGTCACCTTTAAGTTTTATATATATAGAGATTTCTCGTATAACACTTATATGTGAAGAAAATAAATCAATTAGTATATTTTATTATCAATACGAGTATAATAATATATTTGGTTGCATCAAAATGACTAAAAGCCAAACAACTAATATCAAGGTAATCCAACCAAAAACAATTGTTATAAAAATTTTAATCGCGCTAATAAAACCCGATTGGACAATAAAATAAGATCAAAAACAAGATTCGAGGCAATCTTGTCGTGTACAGTCGTGAAGAAAATCCAATACAATAAAGTGCTTATATTATTATGGTGCGTACATCAGCAATCCCATTAAATTCGTCTAGACAAGTGATTTACGTATACCTGAGCGGACGCGAAATGTCGACGAAAAAATATTTTTGTACGATTTAATTTATTACACGACTGTACTTTTAGCTTTTAACGGGAAATTTATTACGTTTAATGTGAAAACTATGTTGGGGAAAGGGTTTAAATTTAACGGCTTCACTATTTTTCCACTGGCTTAACAGTTGAGGATTAAAAATTATTGAAAAATAGTTTTAAACCATAAAATAAAGTATTTTAAATAGATACATTTTAAGATCCTAGCAAACTTCTGTATTTCTAATACCAATAGCCAGATGTTCAAGTAACTACTACTGACTATTAAAATTGCCCGTTGTTTGATATTTGCCTCTAACGATATTTGAAGATAACTTCACTTTTCTTTTATACTGTGCGTCATCTAGCCATCAACATAACCGTTTCAATTTGCGATTCTACTTACAATCAAAACAAATCATAAAAACGTAAATATAACGAATCTATCAGTACCAAGGTGTCGATATCTAAGAAACGGTCAGCGAGGTGCGACGGTCGTAAAGCGGCCCGGCGCGAGCAGATACGGGGCTCCAATATATATTATGTATAGGGTTGGGGTACACTGGGATTCTTAAATATATTGTTATTCAGTGATAAAATGGTTTAAAAATGAAAAGGGGAAATTATTATTTATAAAGACAGTATTACTCAATTTTTTTTAAATAAATAACGTGTATCGACTATTACTATGTTTTGTAACACCTGTAATAGTAAAATTATATACCTATACTAAGAATTTCAATCGAATTAAACCACAGATAACAGAAAATGAATTAAACATTATGGAATGATGATGAAAGATGACAGCAGCAAGTTGATGAACATGAAATTTTCTTATATCTACACAATTACAATTTACAACACCGTATCATTAGAATTACGCTTGAATCTGACTTAGATTCAACAATAATTATAATTATTAAAGCAAAACCAATCAATTCATTACTCAATGTATAGTCCACTTGCGTTGTCGAAAGTAGAACAATCAAATCACCCGGTGTGTCCCAATATTTTCCGCTACCTTATTTTATGGGGATTATACGATCAGGCTCCACCTTGTCAACGTTCTTCCTCATACCCAGGTTTGGACATTGCATTAACCACTATACTATTACATACAACATAACCCTTAACAACCTACTCATAGAGTTCACAATCGCGCAGCTCAAAGAGAAACGCCAAGAATTCCCGTAGAGTGGGGAAAATTGACTTACCCTAGATAAGGACAGTAATAGGCAGGCAATGTTTTTTCTTCCCAAATTACGTTGAGACGTTAACCGTCCTCTTGTTTACCTTTATTTTGTAAGGTTTTATGATATTGCCTATAAGGAATTTTCTTTTATCGAAGGCATTTCGGTTGATATATTCAATCGTTTCGGCTAACTGAATACATTTTGGAGATAAAGTCAGTTATTTATAATCTCAGTAGTGTTATGTGTTGATAATTTGTGCGTGTCATTCACAGCTTGCTTTATTAAAGGAAGAGCAAAACAAAAATGGCATTTCAGTCCTGTATTTAATTGTGTTTTGGGTATCTTAGTCCGTTGGGATAAGTTTTAACGTATCACGTAATATAACAAATCAGTTACCATTTCAAATGTATACAAGAAGCAAGCAGAGCTAGTGGCTTCACCTGAGTTCACCCGGGATAAAGATTCAACTTTTTAATCGTATAAAATGCAATTTTTCGAGTATTTTCCGAGTCAAATAGCAGAAAGATAGATATAGATATTTTCCCTTCAAAATATTAGTATTTCGTATAAAACCGCGTCCTTCAGTAAAAGCAGTATAGTAAGCAAACTTGGCAAGTTCTAGCCAAAAATTTCATCTAGCTATTGTCCATACCTGTTGTGTATTGAAACCCTCTGCCAAATGCGCACGCCAAATTAGATCGTAAAGGTTAATGCAGTCGCTTCTAATGGATTCTGTAGGCATTATAGTGTTATAACGAGTCTAGACTAGCGTTTGGAGATGAGGTGGTAATGTCCTGTGGTTTGTGTTGAATTAAGTTCGATTAATTGAAGTGAATATTAAAAGGTACATCATTGGAGAAATTTTTTCACACTGGTGTATAATTAATCATTTATAAATCGTCATTATTGAAGTATTATTACTACGTATAGAGAGGACACCACGAACAAAATCTGTGCGACAAGCGCGGCGGCGAGGGGCGGCTATTGAATCATACACTTTGTAGATATTCTGTCTCTTATTACTTATAAATTAAAACCAATCAATGTAACAAATAAATATTGTTTATCTTATTAAAAAATATGAATAAACGTATTAATTAAAATGTTACCAAAAAATTGGTTTGAGACGATTGACTCGTGTTACAAATAGTGTAGTAGCGATGTCCTCTCTAGTACGTAGTACATAGTAACTCAATGATCGTCATTACTAAAAACAGGCAGAAGACCAGCAGTTATGCGCCTTGTGAATATAATGATACAATATTTAAAAATAAATGTTAATAAAACTTATTTTATCGACATTCCAAAATAAGATATAAGTGCGTATTATGTAGAGCACATATATTGCATTTTTAATATTTATATAACCGTAAGTTTAACTGTTGTATTAAGTGTTATGTGAATATTTTATTGTTATTGTAACAACCAAACTGTTAACTTAATTAAATAAAATATCTTTACCTGATAAACTTATCGTATCTTTTACCTCATTTTATGTATTATATGTAATGGAAATGTGTACTTATTTAATGTAACCAATGTGAGAAAATAAACTCTTTTTTATTTTTATTTATTTTTTATTATTTTCCATTTAACTGTACCTTCATAGTCCATATCCCACATTAAAAAGAAATATTATGATACAGGGATACATTGCAGTAATCTTACAGGCGTCGAGCCAAAAGATAGCACACGTAGCCTAATGGCCTAGTACGTCTATGTAGGATTTTGTGATTACTAATTCTTGTTACCTAGTTCCTTAATGCAATTTATAAAGGGTAAAGAAATCTTGCAATATCTACTAGTAGTTTCCGATTTGGATTTGGGTTTTTATTGCTCTCTCGGTATGTAAAGTTCTGGTTACTTAATTAAATCTATACTAATAATATAAAGTTGAAAAGTTGGTTTGTTTGTTTGAACGCGCTGATCTCAGGAACTACTTACTGGTCAGGTTTGAAAAATGATTACGGAGATAGCCCATGTATCGAGGAAGGCTAAAGGCTTATATATCATTACGCAAAGACCAACAGGAGCGGAGCCATGCGGGTGAAACCGCGAAGCACAGCTAGTTACTAATAATAGAATGATGAAGAGCTTCTGTTAACGAATCTAACCAAGTTAGTACACAGTTGTACAAGCTTGGAATTATTTAAGACCTTCGGGCATGACTTCGTATTATGCGCCAAAAAAAATATATATATTGCACGCCTCATAAGCGAAGCGTTGAGGTGGGTACTACTGTCACTTCGCGCAAAACATCTGATTTTTCAAACTTAAAATGTCTTTATGTATCATACATTGCACTTGTAAGATAATACATACACACACATATTAAGAAAAAACACTATTTTTAACGTTCATGATATTTTTGATGTCATTTTTGTTATTTAAACTAGTTAAAAAACAGTTTAAAAAAGTTCTGTCTTGGACGTCCGTGTGTCTGTATGTGCGGATCCTTTTTCTTGTTAACACGATAGCGACCGAAATACTTTACTAATCGAGTCTTTTTTTTTCTCTTACGCTTGAGTATGCTCAGGAATAGAACCCTTTCATTTTTCAGGGTCTGATTCGATGTGGTTTAATTGTTATTAAATAAACAAAAATAATAATTAATAAATATTTATTAAAAAAAAATTATGAGGCGTGCACTTTTGGATTTTCCAAATTATTTTAGATTTGCTTACAATTGAAATAATGCCATTTTTTACGTGTGCATAACTCATTTCTCATCTCTGTGCTATCATACTACGATTAATTTGCAACTCAATACAAAATACATGTTTCATTGAAAATTATATATTTAAAGAATATTTAATAAAACATGCATTTAGTAGGATAGTGAAAATTATAAAACCAAATAATTATCATAAAGCTTTATTCACACTATTTGAAATATTCGAAAGCCAAAAGCTGTGAAAATGATTAAACAATGAAACTTTTATTCGTAACATATTTTTTCTCTCGCAAGTTACGAGACAATAATCCTAGAGTATAAATTTCCTCGAGATTTCTTTATTTGCGTTGCAAGACAGTGCGTTGTGTAACAATCTGTGGACATACACATGAACTTAGCGATTTTTAATTAAATTATCGATGAATACATTGTTTTCTTTTATTTATAAGATACGGTCACATAGTTATAAATAAAATAAACTTACTTAAAATGAGCCTGTCTATATACTTTACGAGTTTTCACATGAACATTTTCTATAGGTAACCTTTGGATTCATAATTCATATATAAGATGCACTTATTTATTATGACCATAAAGTTTCTATTTTTTTTAAACCTGCATTATTATGAAATTAAACAGCACTTCAGCAGTTTTTATTAAACAGTACATAGCATAATTATTATCTCTAAAATAAATGTCTCTTATACCTAAAAAACATTGAAGAGTTTTTAAATCGCTCTCACTTATTTCTGTAACCATAACCTCCGCGCACCTATCACGACGTGGGAACACTGCCAAAGTAACCTGCTATATACATACATACATACAAACATACCAACGCTCCACAACTTAGACTCACTTAGATTTATTCGCTCCGCCAAATTTTATTTTACAACAAAGGTTGACAATTGTAATTCAGGCTTTGTCTACGCCCTTATTTATAGGTATCTGGAATAACACTAAGGCTATTCGAGACTGAAATATTTTTTAAGCAAGGGGTGAAAATATTGTCTATGGGCAATACTGTCTGATTTTATTTTATAGGGCTTCAATAGTAATCTAATCCAGGGCCTCTAAAATCTACGCTAAAAATGACTACTTATAAAAGAAGTTCATGTTTAAATATTAAAGATAATTCTACAAATAGTGACATATTTAGTTTACTAATTCCAAAAAGATAACAAGTACCTACTTATACAAAACCTACAGAAACATCTATAAATTTGGCCATTTTTATTAATTACCTTAATTCACTAATGCCAATAGCCAAAGACATAAACAAAACACTTCAAACAAAGATTGGTGAAAAAACAATATAGCTACATCACCAAATAACTAACTTCTGAACAAAAACAAGCTTTCTTATTTATGTGTACATTTAACAAATTAATATTGAGGCTCTAGCTACCTTTTCAAAGAAATAAATCATGTCCATTTATTCTAATTCTTTCAGTACAACAGTAGTTTTATTTATTAAAAAAAAATCACAACTTATCCGTATATTAAAAGTAATAAGTAGGTACTTTAAGTTGTCTTAAAACTTAAAGCATAATAATAACGGACGATTAAATTTGAAAATTAATTTCCAGATCATCAATACCAACACAGTTGCTATTCATTATTATTACACAATTCATTTCCCTTATTACACATCTTAACCCGCAAACGCTGCACTTCACAAAATAAATTATAACACGCAATTCATTCCACAAGCAACAGATAAGCATTCCGCTAAAATTGGCTAAATTAAGCGGCCGTGCAGCCGGAATTTAATTTAAATGTCACTTTTAAAATTGCTACCTGACGGCGGAGCACGTGACGCGACGCACGTGACGCCGTCATACCGTCACGCCGTGACAGCGTACAACGTTCTAAACGCGGTGTGTAATTGGATGAATTTGAATACGTGTGGTGCTTTGGTTAAAAGTGATATGTGATATAATTATTTTATTTAAGAATTATGAATAGACCTAATATTATGGTAGGTATAATTATTCGAGGAGAAGGTGCAAAGTGGTTTTAAAAGTTTTGTTTGCTAAACATTAACATGTGTAAGTACATCTTAAATAAAAAATAAAATAATAAAGCTATAGTAATTCAACACTTTACACGGGCAATGCTGCAAAACTCGTAATTTTACTTATTTTTACTTTACATAAAAAGCTCTCGAACAAAATACTCTTTTATTTTCACAGCAATAAATAAACTGCATAATCTATCAAGTCGAGAATAACTTTAAAATTCATCTAACAGAACACCTATCAAGCCCTTTTCCGCGCGGTTGGCTGCGTCAAATAAATTACGCCCCCTCGTCTATTGAGTTACGTTGTAATTTTTATTTTCTGCCATTCGTCACGTGATGTCACACTGTCACGTCGACACGTCAGGTAATGCGTGTCACTTGCGAATTAATGATACTCTACGTGTTTATTAGTTATTTGGGCATGCTTCTTTTGGGATATTGTTCACGCATTTTCTTTATGTCTCATGTGTATTGATGTAAGAAAGTACATATTGGTACTTACTATATCTATTAATAGAGATATTTTAAGACACTATTGCATGAGTAAGTGTCGCGTTAGTATACTATAAAGATACTATTATGATCAGATTATTATTTTATCAAATTAAACCTTTTTTAGAAACATATTTCTACTGAATTTAATTATTTGAATTAACACAAAAAGTAAAATATGAAGGTGAAATTACTCCTTTTCACCACGAGACCAAATAATAATACTTGAAACACAGAACATAAGCAAATTATTTTATAATATCTATTATTAATTCGATTTTTCTCTTATTTCATAAACAACACGATTCCTTTAATCAAACTACAAGGACACTCAAAAGAAACCCCAAGGTACATGCAAACGTGCAAAGAGTGTAACTACATTAGTCTGAGACGTAATGATGTCTATCTAATTATCTGGAAACGTGAGACTCGTACTAACACCTGGAATGTGCTATTGTCAGCGAGAAGGGGGAAAATAGATTGATACAGCTTTGGATGTTGATAATTCGCTTGAGATGTTGATGGTTATCGTATAGATAATGTGAATAATAAATTGATAAGTAGGTATGTTATTTATAATAAATAAATGAGTAATAATATTTTTTCAGTAATGTATTATAGTGTGTGTGGGTTTTTAGGGTTAATTGAATTTAATTAATTGAACTTAACTCGAATACTAGACTACAGGCCCATGTTGAAAAAATTATGGGTCATTTGAACCACCAGGTGACCTATCTAGAACAATATAAGAGCATAAAATAATAAAATTTAGCAGTATACCGTCACTTGTAAGCTGTCCACCTGAGTGCAGATGCGAATTCGAAAGTACAGGTAGAGATTTTTCCCCTTGTCTCCATGATTTTTGTACGGCGTTGCGGAATAATGGATTAAAAGCAGTATTGAAATAGTATGACACAGATGCCGTACAAAAATGGTGGTCCACAAAGTCGGAATTTATTTTTATTTTCCGACAATTGCCGGGGTAAATTTGGTCATTTGATTTTGTACGGCATCTGTGTCATACTATACGTAGTCTATACATTAGGAAATGTAAATTTAGTATTAAGTATGGGTATATTACTTTGAAAAGGAGTGACATTAATAATCATAAAACATTAGAATGTAAATGTTAGCGCGTGGGATAATTTATTAGACAGATTGTATAAAATGCATTTGTTTTTAATCAACCAGTTCTTTTTTTAACAAAATATGTTTATTTGCTATACGAATAAAACAAATAACGACTGGATATAATGAAGAAACGAATTATTATTCTAAATTTGAACTTTAATTAAACAGTTGGCTTTGAATTAAAGGATAGAAATTATTGAGCAAACATTTGAAATAGGCGAAAGGTTTTTGCAAAAGCTAATTACATAGTTTGATATCTACTGCAAATAAATTACTATTATTTATAACCCATTCACTTAATCACTTTGAACTTTGAAGGCTAGTCAGTCTTAAGAGGTAACATTTGAAAACGGGAAAAGCATATTATAATAATATAAGGAACATCTTTACATGAATATACTTAATTAAGTATATTAAATTCTGCGTTTAACATAATATTTAAGTCATAAACAAAAAATGCCATCGAAATAAACAAAATTGTGTTCCAATTCGTCACACAAAATGCAGAATGGAATGTCTCTTCTTCACGCCTAAACTAATGAACCGATTTGGATGAAATTTGTTACAAAGATAGTTTGAGACCTGAGAAAGTATAACTGATATGATATATCCCGGAAAACCGAACGGGATTTAGTTTTCTATTGACTACACCTGCGACCTGCGAAGCGGATGGAAAGCGATTGTAAAGAGATTTTTTTTAAGTTCAAACATTTTTTCTAATATATTACTGCGTGACATCCTCAAAAATGTCACGAAATGTGAAATAAAAACATGAACAAATACATTGTGACCAGCGACTGCGGGCCGGGTCTCGGCGACCCTACGGGTGACGATAAATCAGCGCACCTGACCGAGGGCACTTGTCTAAACGCATAAATCTCAACTGCTTTTAGTGTTGGGCGGGTTGTCGATGAAAGTGTAACCTTTTAGGAGAAAATACTCGCGGTTTGAAAATTATAAACATAAATATATATTTGTTAATGTGTGTTGTGTATTACAGTTATCTTGTCCACATGTAATTTTTATTGTAAAATGCACAATGCGCAAATGCACAGTGCTTTTAAAAAATAATGTTAACGATGGATTGGAAAGAAAATGCCCCTAATGGAGAGATATTTATAGAATTCAAACCAGTGAGCTTTGAATTCACAACACCATTTTAGTTTCATATTAAGTACCAATCATACTTACCAGTCATTTATAAAATATCAACAAAACAACTGTATTTTTCGTCTATTTTACATGGCGTTCAGTATCGATATTCCATACATTAGATACCTTACGTGCCACCTCACTAGGGTCGATGAGACCCCTGAACTCGTAAATATTGAGGTATTGACTCCGCGACGGGTTAGTCGTCTGTCTGTTAATGATAGTGCGCTATTATCACTGATTTCCCGTTCTAGGATTTTCTCTTGAAATAAATCGTGTAAGCGAAGAATTTACGGGTTTGGTTGATTTTTAGGAGATCTTTATAAAAGGTAGTATGATTTATGTGCATGTTTGATGATTGTAGAGTTAATTTTAATAGATTTCATTGTAAAACAATAGCCTTAAGATTGTGTAGCTATTGCAATAATTGACAATAACTCCACCGATTTATGAATACTTATAATATGACGTCATTGCTAATAATGTTGTTTTTAGTTTATCAATGAACGTTAATAGACTACAAGCCCGCATAGGACAAAAATATGGGTCAAATGAACCACCACGGGACATATCTAGAACGATAGCAGAGCAAAAAATAATAAGATTCATCACTATGCCGTCACTTGTAAGCTGTCCAACTGAGTGCAGATGAGAATTGAAAAGTACAGGTAGACTCGGTAAATTTTGGTCATATATTTTTGTACGGCATTCTTAACCATCGATAGATCCATTAAAAATAATAAGAAACCGCTCAGTGCCGTACAAAAATGGTGGTCCACCAAGTCGGAATTTTTATTTAATTTCCGAGAGTTACCGGGGGTAAATTTGGTCATTTGACCATGTACGGCATCTGTGTCATACTATTGCTATACTGCTTTTAATCCATTATTCCGCAACGCCGTACAAAAATCATGGGGACAAGGGGAAAAAATCGAAAGTTGCAATCCCCTCTCTTTCCCCACTCCAGGGGGTCATTTGACACAACACGAAATAAATTTATTTTTAAAGTATTTTATGCATAGATAATATTTTTTCATGTGCCGTACATTTTCGTTGGTTCAAAGGGGAAAAATCTGAAAAAGAAAAAAATCCATATAACGAAATGTTTGCTTTATATTTTTATAATAAAATATAAATATACATTAATATTAAGAAGCTCGAGGTGGTTAATTATCACCTTGGAAAGTCGGAGTCAGGTGGAATGGACTCCGTTAAATTGATGAACTAATAAAAAAGCTATGAACGAAAAGATGTGAATTATATGCAATCAGTCAATGAATACAGGTAAAGTCACAAGCAAATGCTAGTAATATATACATATTCAAAATGTACAAGTAAAGCGCTTTCAAATGATACCAAACACTGCATATTTATCTTAACTTTATTTTTTTACTCTGTATGTTTTGTCCGCTAGATGGCGCCACATTAGATTTTGTGAAACCCCATATAGCCTTTAGCTAGCTGGTCGCTGGTTATCCAGTGAACAATTCAGACGCTTCTAATGATATGTCATTCGTCGAATTCTGATAAGTAGTTTAGAAGTTACGAGGGAATAGATGAACATACATACATGACCTGTAAACAACCATAACCCTCCTTTTGCTTTGCCGTAGTTGGGTAAAAATATGTTAATGCCGTACTGTATCAAATGGCCATAAAGCACCCTTAAAATTGTAGCTTTCGTCGCTTTCATCAGCCTAAAAGATGTGGTCTGCACAAAAATGTACGGCATCGTTTTTTCCTAATTTATCTACGTTAATACTATTTAAAACAACGGATAAAGTGTAGAAAACTATTATATTTCATTAATCTACGATGTTTAAACTTTAACAAAATTTCTGGTTTTGCATTTCTCTATAACTTTTTTTAGAACGGTTTCTTTTGAACGGCAATACTATACAACAATTGAATTTTACAATATCATGTTAAAAAAAAAGTTCCCGTACAGGGTCAAATGACCTTACAGCTCTTTATATCAAGAATTCGATGAAATTAAGATGATTATTGGTATACATTTAAAAGAACAATTATTTTTTGACGGCATTGCTTTTAATAGTACTTTTGAGTGCTAGATAATGTTTTGGAACCGAAGCCGTACTTAGTCAAATGACCCCCTGGAGTGGGGAAAGAGAGGGGATTGCAACTCTCGATTTTTTCCCCTTGTCCCCATGATTTTTGTACGGCGTTGCGGAATAATGGATTAAAAGCAGTATAGCAATAGTATGACACAGATGCCGTACATGGTCAAATGACCAAATTTACCCCCGGTAACTCTCGGAAATTAAATAAAAATTCCGACTTGGTGGACCACCATTTTTGTACGGCACTGAGCGGTTTCTTATTATTTTTAATGGATCTATCGATGGTTAAGAATGCCGTACAAAAATATATGACCAAAATTTACCGAGTCTACCTGTACTTTTCAATTCTCATCTGCACTCAGTTGGACAGCTTACAAGTGACGGCATAGTGATGAATCTTATTATTTTTTGCTCTGCTATCGTTCTAGATATGTCCCCTGGTGGTTCATTTGACCCATATTTTTGTCCTATGCGGGCTTGTAGTCTATAATACTACAAAGCTACAACTAGAAGATTCAAATAGTACCTATTCTTCGTTATAAACACAAATCTAAATATAAACACAAATGATTCTATCTTTCCACTATCTTTACTAATATTATAAAGCTGAAAAGTTTGTTTGTTTGAACGCTTTTATCTCAGGAACTACTGGTCCGATTTGAAAAATTATTTCGGTGTTAGATAGCCCATTTGTCGAGGAAGGCTATAGGCTATATATCATCACGCTAAGACCAACATGAGCGGAGCAATGCGGGTAAAACCGTAAAAACAATAAACGACTGCGAAGTGTAAAGGTAGACTAAAATATCTAAAAACATAAAGCGAGAGACGCAATTAGATAGTACTTAACTACTTAGTAGTCCAGACGCAGGTCTCGTAATGCAGGCTATCCGCTGCACGCATATTAATACCTTTGTATAATTATATTATTTTATCCTCATAGTTCTTACTAGGAAATGTATTATGTACAATGCGATAAGATATTTGTGCACTTTAAGATGCGTACAAAAAAATGAGAAAAATACACTTTTAATTTTTGAAGTAAAACTTCTTTACGCGCGTTGAGAGTAAAATTTAAAGTCGCGTCAGTACAATACCGTCACGGCATGGAGCAAGCCGACGATTTTGATTTCTTTGAATCTTGCCAAGAAGTTTCACTTCAGACACGTTGGCTCGGCACAACGCTCTTTTTTTACAAATCTATGTTTGAGTAGATACTTAGCATATTCAATTACCTATAAATATACCAGTGTGAATAAAAATGCCTTGATGATGAATCCTCCTTCCTCCTAATATATGTACTTGCATTTTTCCATCTCAACCTACTCTGGAATTAGAGTAATACAGCTACTATTAAGAATTCTGTGGTAATAGATAGCATGATCGTAATTCTATGAAAAGGGATCCAAATTTTCCTGTCCCCGTCGCGTCGTTTACAACTGTACATCGTGTAGGTACATCATTCAGATAAGAATGACGCAATTAAAATATAAGACAATAAATTTCTATAATTACTATGTACACCTTGTTCTTAATTGTTATTAGTGAATCATTTATCGATTTATCAATTTTACCTTGTGCTAATTATACATCATTTTATTATAAACACACCTTAAGTTAAGTAATTAGCACGCTGTTTAAACATAAAGGTTCTAGATTCCTAACATATTCAAACAACACATATAAAAAAAAAACTTCTCATACCAACAAACATTGTGTACTTCAGACTACGCTTTATAATAGCCATACATACACACAAAAACCATAACCATCCGGGCTGCCCCAGTCGGATAAACACTCAAAACACCATTAAAATAAGCAACCTAATCCACCTAAGACTCCGATCAAATTAATGACCCGTACCCCAGAGCAGTATAGAGTAGAAGAATATTGATTCAGTGATAGTTTGGCAGTGCTAACCGCCAATAAAAGTTTTTCGATTAGCACCTGATATTTGGCCCTTAACCAACCCTTCGGAAGCAATTTGTTTCATCTACACAAGCTAAGTTTATTAGTGATGCTTTTCGGTACTTTGTTTGCTATCTGTAGTCACTCTACGTTAATAATAGAGAAAGATTTGGTGTTCTTGTACGTGTTTTAGATTTAATTCAAAAACTAAGTAATCATTTTGTTAAATTCTATCACCAGAAAAATCGTCATACTTGGTTCACGTTGCAGAAGACTTGTTATTATAAAAAGAAATACGTAGCGGAATTCGTATACTCTTTTTTGGTGAAATAGTTATGTAATATAAAATTATCTTTATTTGATTCAAAGCCAAATGGGTCTCCTAAAAAGCTGCAGACAATGCCGTCACAAAATGCATCGACATACTAATCAAAAGAAGCCCAGAAGTTTCAGGCTAGGTGCAGTAAATCCCACTTTATAATAGGATTTCAGCGGTTCACCGACCAATGACAAAGATTAAAAATACGACCCTTCCAATTTACGACTGGTAACTTTAATTTAGTATCAAAGTCTGCGCCTAAGTCTGCCTAGCGTAGGTTGACTATACGTTAGAAATTTGTAAAAATATGATCTTAATTCATACCTTTAAAATCCCTCATTTAATTAAGTTGTTTCTGAAGCTTTTGCAAAGACAATACTCATCATTCCAACTAAAGATTTATTAGTATAAAATAATAGATAATTATGTGTTAACAAAAACAAAACAATCAGTTATATTCTTATTTGTAAACGTTGTTACGTAACGTGAAAGTGTGTCCCATTGTCTAGAATAAACATTTGTTTTGAACATGATACATTTACATTTTTATAGGATTTAACTAAAATTTAAGTTTATTGAAAACTGTGACATTTAAAAAGCCTTTTGATCTTCTAAATAAACTAGGTACGTTATTTAAGAATTATCTTTACCACTGGGTCACCCTACTCTAGGTGCCCTAAATCATACCTGGCTAGCAGATGCGGGAGTTAGTCAAGCGCGAACCTGATAGTAATAAATTTGTCCTTCCTTCAAGGTGAAAGCTATAAAAATAAAGGAATCAATGGACTGTGCTGTCGCGTTAGTAACAGTAAATATTGTTTTTCCCGTGTGTTTTGGCCAATTTAGATCTTGGACTACGTATTTATATTGATATACGTTTAAAACTATTGAAATAAAAATCAATTAATCAAAATTATCATCTCTATGAATCTAAAATGTTCGTGTCACAATGTTGGTTACCATCTTGGTTACCATTCTCCTATTTCCTCCTCCTTCATCTGTTTTTCAGAACAAAATTCATAGGTGTCAAAACTATTAAATTTGTTATTCAACTTTCAATTTGTTCTTGTATCGTGATATGCAAATGTTTCATTAATTACGATTCAATCACTTTCTAATATTCAAATATTCGACATCCATTTTCCTTTACTTAACGTAGTGTCTTGAATTTTTTTTATATTTGACCAGAATAAGTTACCGAGAGTTATAGAGGTTTCCATTTTTGTATGTTCCATTTTTGTATGCAAGTAATATAATTTTTATTCTGAACCATCATGTTCATTCATTCATTTGATCAATAATAAATAGGTATTTGAAAAGCCCTTCAGACGTGAATCAATTCCAAGTGATCTAATAAAAAGTTCAAATTTTCATGCTGCCCATCAAAAAAGGTATATTTCCATGACATGCATAATAATATATTATGCGGAACCCCATTCCACGTAACTTATTACTCACATGACCGCTGTCTTATTTCAGAAACCACGTGAGATTTCCAACATATTTTTAACGTAACCCCAAAATGAACTCTGTCCCTTTGCAACAAAGCTTAAAATGACAATTTGTTGAACAAACTTATTTCCGCACAAAGTTGTGGAAAAGTGAACTTTATTACAAGAACAATAAGGATAGATATAGAACTAGTTTAAGTTGGTTAAAACTAGGGCTCATTTGCATGAGACAGGAATATTTGTCCGAATGTCACCTTGCTCAAACCTTTATTTATAAAACGTAAAGGAAATAAATTTTACAACTGTTAGGGGAATTCTAAATAGAATTTTTGAAAATAAATTTAGTTAACTTGATTAAAACTGAAATATTAATGAAAGCGTATTTATACAAAAACTTTAACAATTAATCAGTCTTCAAAAATGTAAATATGCTAACTATTATGTCTAATACTAGCTGTGCTCCGCGGTTTTACCCACCGTGCTCCGCTCCGGTTGGTCTTAGCGTGATGATATATTATAGCCTAACTATAGCCTTCCTCGATAAATGGGTTATCTAACACCGAAAGGATAGTTCACGAGATTAGCGCATTCAAACAAACAAACTCTTCAGCTTTATAATATTACTAGTATAGATTATTATATAAAAAAGACACAATTACAGATAAACTTATTCAATTTCAAACAAACAGTCTACATTTATAGATACCTTAAAACAAAAAAACAATACTAAACAACACAACAAAATACCCAATAATTGTCCCCTACCTTTATCCAATATTATAAGAATGCTGACTAAGCGATTCTCAAGCAGGGTGAAGACATAACATCGATGCTAGTCATCGCTGACACCGGCCCGGTGTGAAATATCGCTTTTGAATATACCTTATTTGTCTGTACCTTACGATATTGGCTCCGTTTTCTCACGTAGCTTTGAGAATTTTCTTTTAAAATGGAAATTTGAGTATTGAAATGTATCAAATCTTTATATTCATTTAAATGGAAAAGAAATACACAATCAATGTTGACTTTGTAAAATATTGGTTTTATTGGCGTTCGTTAACTTCGAAATTAGAATGTCTATTTTTTTCGTTTGTCTGGGTTGCCACCTCACATATAATATTATGTTAATAACTTAAAAAAGTATGATCAACGTAAATATTTCACTGAATAAATAAAAATAATGCTAATACATACAATTATATTTGACTAATATATAAAATATCCTTGCTCCTCAATTATAAAGAAAATTTCTGTAAAGTATTTCTCAATCGCAAAATGCAAGGTGATTCAAACAAACAGCCACGTCAGATAACGCAGCCACCGCAAGCATCACATAAGTATTGCCATAGATCTCCCAGATGAAAATGTGTCTGGACCGCAGCCTCCGGTATAGATCTCAGTCTACACGTCATATTTCAAGCTTACCTAGCTGATCAGTTTTCATATTTCTTCTCTTTATTTACCACAGATAAAACATGGTGTATTTAGTGTTCTTTTTTTAAATTCTAACTTTTTTTTCATTGATGAAAAAAGTTTTTAATCTATGCTCATAGGAGTTGACATGTCAAACTGGTTTTAGAAAAAGTTAAATTTTAAAAATCGAATCGCCTCATAATGCAAAAATTATAATTCCTCGTAATGTTAGCAGTGTTCTTTAAATTATTATAATAGCTATTATAATTAAAATACATTAAATAAAAATATATTTCAACAGGTGTATTAGTTTCAAAGCATTTAACCAAAAGTTCAGAAAAGATCCAACGGTTCACCTCAACCTCTGAATTGTTTAAAAGTTACTGCAGCTATTTCCACGATTGTATTTTCTTGGCACGATCTCAAGAACTTAGAAAGTTTAATATTGGTACTTACCTGAAGACAACATAATTTAGGAGATAGACAATTTAGATTGCTGCTATTGTAAGTACACCAATGAATAGATTGTAACTTTTATAATGTCTTAAAATGTCTTCCACATTACTAATAGTTAGCTATAGACACTATTTGACTAGTATTTACTAGTGTAGTTAAGTGTAGTAGTGTGTTTTATTCATTAGAATAAGTACTTTTTTCTAGAGGATTCGTTTTATTTTAATTAGATAAACAGTGCATTATGTTACTTCATTTGTTTTTAATTAAAATTGGAAATATGTGTGATTAATAATGAATTTGGTGACACGTAATTCAAAATTATTTTAACCTAAAAATGGACAACAACTAAGGACAACAATGATAGCTGTAAGTAATAGTATTATAAAGTGTACACTAGGTATACATTTAAAAAAAATGTAAATATTCCACAACAATGATTTTTAGAATTTTCCATCTTTGAATTTTTCATATATTTTTACGATACAATAAAAATGTGTAAAACTTCAAAACATTAACTGAAAAGTACACGTAACAGAATCTGTTAAAACAACGCTTAGGTAGACAAACACTAGCTATGTTTACCGACTGGACTCGGTTTAGAGTGTCCAAGTTCAAACATCGCGCGACTCTAAACGGTTTGTATTTATTTTAACTACTAGTTGTGTGACCCGGTTTGACTAGCGGTTAAAAATATAGCCTATTAGCATGTACGTTTGATGTAGCTGTCTAATGATTAGAGTGTTTTTTCACCAATAATGTGCGGGTTTTCACCAATCCTATCGCTTCATTTAGTTCGAAGTTTGAAGCGTTTAGCGTTTGAAGCGATACTATTGGTTATTTATAAACACATTTTTCGCTTTAAAAATCGCACATTATTGGAATCATTTCATTTTTTTTATGGCATCAACGTCGGCAACGGAGTAAGCCTGTCTGATGAGATCGTTAGCAGACCTCACGCCTAAAAATGGATTGCTGGCGTTAAAGAAGCAGGGGATAGAGAAAGGATTGACGAAAGAAGGAAAGGATTGGGAAGGGTAAGAAAAAGGATATGGGCCACAAATTATATTTCATTCATAAATTTGTGATAGAGTAATTTACGAATTAACGAATATGTTAACATAAGAGTTCAAAATGATAGTAGTTTGTAAGTACATATATAAAATTTGAGTATCCTATCTACAGAGTGCTTCCGAATAACTTTAACTTCATTTTTTCTAAAATATTTATTTAATTACTGCACAAATTGTGCTATTAGTTTGTCATGTTTATAATAACAATGTATTATATAATACTCGGTCTATATAAATTACGTATACGTAACAACTGTTCACGCTATTTTAACATACAGCCACTTACTGAAAATTCGTTCAAGCACTCAGGTATAAAAATCACAACCGCAGAGGTCATAAATCGCAGTCGAGTATAAAAGCTTACAAATGATTTAGTGAAGTAAACCGATTACAGGCGAGTGTGAGCACGTAGCTCGATACCTGTTTCGGTTTTAGTAAGGTGTAATTCTGGGGAAATGTACTGTAATATAACATTGATAATATGAGGTCTAATGTCCTAATATTGTTAATTTCAAAGAGCTACTCTTTACGCATAAGGTCGCTAATTCTAGCACTTTACTGTTTATTTTAATGTTCATAAAAAAATTGGTTGTCTGTAAAGTCGGTTTACTGACGATAGTTGAACGTGACAACGTCCGATTGTGCTTCTTTGTCGCTCGTTCCGCGCTCTCGCTTGCACTTCAAGCCTTACATGGAACGCCTCAGAGCGAGGTAACGCCGCATGAGTCATGTTTTTTCGTGCGTGCAGCCGGCGCTATCGAATTATAAGACGTTGTCACGTCAAAATGTTGATTATTGCTTTTGTTCATAGAAAGGAAAAATGTTCATTATTTGTGATTACAGACGATAGAAAATTTCGTTAGCAGTAGAAGAACAAACACCTTTATAATATCTACATGTATTGACGATATTGTCAGTTCTATTAAATTTTTTAAGCGCATTTTATCGTATCTAGCTTCAACTAATATCTGTTCTATATAAATATACTTACACCACACAAAACAAGATCATTCGCAAAACTGCAGCTTTATTCCAATTTTAATAGAAACGCATCAGCAGATTTGTCAATAGCGTCGAATGGAACGCAGAGGTGAAAACATGTGGAAAATGGCGCGAAAACGTGGATTTATTGCGGTTCCTTTATGGCGGCTGATTGATCCGGATGGAGCTTTGTGCGCCATGATGGATTGCCGATGAATTTGTTCTAATTTTATTGCTTTTAACGGACCTTGGATGTTCAATGTTCATGTCAAAAGGAGTATAAATAATGTACAAAATAAGAGGAATTTAAATTCCCCTTTTTATTTGTTTTTTATTCCATACAGTGGTTTCCATTCCAGACAGACAGTCAGAGTTACTTTCGCATCTTATATATAAAAACTAGCGGCCCGCCCCGGCTTCGCCCGTGGTACATATGAAAAATAGATGTTGGCCGATTCTCAGACTTACCCGATATGCACAGAAAATTTCATGAGAATCGGTCCACCCGTTTCGGAGGAGTATGCAGACTAACATTGTGACACGAGAATTTTATATATAAGATGAATCGCAAAATGTGTTGGTAAGCGCATAACTCGAGAACGGCTAAACTGATTTCGATAATTCTTTTTTTATTATATTCCTGGAAGTACGAGGCTGGTTCTTATGTAGAGAAAACGTAAACATGTACCACGGGCGAAGCCAGGGCGGACCGCTAGTTTATAATATAAGTATGGATTGATACTTGAACTGCATTAAAAGAATCGTCTTCTGAGTATCTTACAACCACAACATTGTCATCACCTCCTTACAAATTATTAAGCCAATAAATTTTGGTCGTCCAGGATTTTAGAAGATTATTATAATGTCTACGATTCTTAAAGAACATTTAAATAGGACTTTCTTGCATAATTGTTTATCAGAATTTTTACATAAGATTTTTATCACATTTTTCAATGGGTTCTTTATTACTTCTTCGAATTAAAACACCAGAAACACTCCATGCCCATAAGAAATCCAATGCCAATTACAAACTAACAGAATCTAGCAATTTAAAAAGGGTCCGTATCATCAATCGTTAAAAATAAACGTGGAAACGGCTCTGTTGGTATTGATGGCGTCAATAAGCGCTCGAAGCTTTCAATTAGAGCTAAACACGACTTGATGAATGGAGGACGATTAAAAGCATTTGTTTTTCTAACAGAGAGGAGCGTAATACATGCAGGAATAATGTTGTCCTAGTAAGTTGTGTGAGGCAGACATTTGGCAACTAATTATGAAGATGAATCGTAATTAATTATTTAGAATTTTTATTTATTTCAGTAGTAAGAATTCAGCAAAGAAGATATTTTATATTTATAAAACAGCAATTACAATAAATACAAGAAATAAGTTAACAATTTGAACCAAACGTAAACTTTTATACAACGGAGGATAACAGCAGGTAATTTTGATTTTTATGAAAGTACCTAATATATTATTATTTATTATGTATCGTATATAGCATCATATCTATGCTTAAAAAGTACTATTTCCCTTATCCTAGACAAAGCCTATTGTGTTACACCATTTATAATATTTCACATTATCCCACGGGATAAAACATCACAGATAACGTAAGTTTGATAGGTAGCAGGAAACGACCCACGAGTTCGTATTGTACCGAACAGAAGGCTCGATCATTTGTCTAGCACCTTTAAAAGCTATTCTCAACCATTACTCTTTTTAAAAACCTTTAGACATTCCCTTCGTTTTTCAATCGCCGCCCGTCCGAAGATATCCCGATAAATGCTTCTGTTTTCGCATCGGATTTATATAGAGCTGTTACTTAATCGTTTCATTTTATTTTACAGACAATGGACTACGCAACGTTTATTCGACTTAGTAATTAAAAATTCTGCTGTCGATAAATGAAGTTAAATAATATTTATTGTACTTAAAGATACAGGTAAACGTAAATATAGAAGTGTCCAAAGTTAAAAGTGGTAGGTATGTAACCACATTACTCGGTATATTAAAAAGTATATAAAATAGTTGTTTTAGTTTCATAATAAGCAACTCTATATTTATGAATCGCATCAATGAGTTAAAAGATACGTTCTTATTAACTTATCAATCTCTAAGGATTATCTTTCTAGTTAATAAATTGGTATAAACATCTCTATATAAATATTTTTGGTATTCGCAAAATGTTGAGCCATTCGGACAGGTGAATAAATGTTTCTCCCCTTTCGTGAAGAACTATCAGTCACAAGCTTCGCTGTGGATTAAAACAAATGCTTCATTTTCTATTTCATTTACTTTTACGACGAAATCTCAGAAACATAAAGAAAGTTTTGTTTAATTAACTTTGTTAAGTAAATTTTATTAATTGTGGTAGCTTATTTATTACTGTGGTCATAGCTATGTATATTAATTTAATATTTGATACTTACAAGGCAAGACAAATTGATTGGGTTAAATAACAATAACAATTCAAACCTAGTTATTTAGTTATCTGTAAAAATAAATTAAAGGCTTGTAAAGAGTATTTTATATTTTGTCACAGCATCCTTTTGAAAATACGTAGGCTCAAACTAAATAATATCTGGATTCTTTTCTATACCAGTATAAAGAATACCACAATATAAAAGCTATACATAATGAACAAAACAATTCTATGTAATCACAATCTCAATTATTACACAACGATCATTAACCTAAACCATTAAATCTATCCCGGTAAACCGTGTCGATAAATAATAAGCAATTGAAAACACATAAAAACACGCAATCAGGGGCAATGAACCGCTAGATAGGCAAGGGTTGATCGTAAATCCGGTACAGGTGCCCCAAACTTCCAGATCGAGTTATTGAATCTCTAATCCCCTTTTATTACTTGCCAATAAAAGCCTCCGATTGTTCTCACTTGAAACTCTGATAATAGGGTATTAATTCGAGCTAAATTCCTTGTTTTTTTGTAGGACTTTGGAAACTTTGTAATAATCTGGATGGATTTTTGAAGGCTTGCGATTTAAAAAGTAAATGAGTGTTTATGATACGCAGAATATTATAACAACAAATGGCCTATTACTCGTCTCCTATTTTCGAAAAAAAAAATCTAGTTCAAGATAATATACGAAAGTATCTCTGTCTATCTATCCATTACATTTTACCTGCATGCTTTATTTCCTAATTTATTTAACGAGAAGTTTAAAATCTATAGACTAAAAACAAAATGAAATATCCTCTCTAAAATGAATCGCTATTTCCAGAAATCAGATATCAAAATCCATATCACTGAATCATTCCAGACACACCTAGGTCCCAGCTCAAATTGAAAGTCCAACTTGTAGATAGGTCCAAGTTTTTAGTTTTCATTAGCCACCGCTCCGGTCGAGCGTTCAAGATAAGTTTTATTGCCAAAAACTTTTACCCCGTTCATCGGAATACTTTTTGTTCGTAACTTACCTTCCATTTAATTTAGTGTCTTTTAAAAATTGAAAATTTTACTGTAGTTATATAATAGACGTAATCTAGAAAATATTAGGACTTCTTCAGTCTTCAAGATTCCTCCTACAATTTTCAGAAACTATGACTTAGTTCCTACATATAAAAAGACAACAAAGATGCAATAAACCAATATTTATCCAAACAAATTATTGAATCAAAACCCATTTCCCATACCTGACCATTGTTTGCGAAATACCGCGAACCAATCAATCGAACGGAAAAGAAAAAACGCACGCGTGCGGACGGTGGGGAAACCGCGCTTTTTGTGTGCACGGAATTATGGCTTTGACGTATTCGTCCTTTTTGCGTGCGTCCAGCTAATTGGCTCTGTTTGCGTTTACTCTACGTCTATTTCAGTATTGAATAATAGTTTCATAGCTGGAAAATGTTTGGTATTTTTGATGTTTAGAAGGCAACAAACTATCTATATATATATGCATATGATAGGTACTACGTCATATTATAAAAATTGAAAATAAAAAAGTAGAATAACTGTAGCAAAAGTTGTTCGTTATTTTTGTAAAACAACAAACAGGTGCTACTTTTTTGCAGTACTTATTTAAATAAATAAAACATTACAATTGAATTTAGCCTTTCTTACCTCTAAGAAAACAACTGTTAAAGACGCACTAAACATTGAAGTCTCACCAAATCTATCCTTTTCTTTTCGGAAAGTGCTTACCTAACCAATTTAAAGTCTTATTGAGTAATCTACCTTTTACTCAAGAAATGAGGAACTTTTCAATGATAGAGTTCTACGAATAGTGATGAAGATCAGACCATTTTTAATTCAAACTCAGATTAGTTAAGATTCAAGTGATAACTTCCTATGATATTTTTATCTGTGAGGTTATCTAGGTAGCAATTGAACACTGAATATGGCTGAGTTATTTTTGAACGAATGACTTTATAATAAGGGAAAGTACTTTAGAGTTTGTATTGTTCTTGCAATTTAGATACTTATCGGTCACTTTAGTTTTCAAATTAAACACAACACACAAGCAACTAAGTATATATATCTCTTAAGTTCAAAGATATAGTTTTAGATATTCTTATAATGTTTTAAATCGACGCTAAGCCACATTTTAACAAATTCCACACAAACCTCACATGTCCACATTAAAAGTATCATGAAATAACTACCTACTAAATATTAAAACAATGTGTGGAAAGGAGCAATCCATAAAATAAAGCCCGAGTCGCATGGAGCGTGTAATAGTGCGTAACAGTCGTTCCACCTGCGACGGACGTATGGGGCGGAAATCGGAAACAAATCACTTGTTAAGCGACGACCAGACTGGGCGGTTTGAACGGTAGGTGGGATGTGGGCCTTAGGATTGGAAGCTATTAAGTTTTTAGGGTAGTTTTAATGTTACTATTTAGTTTAAATATATGAAGATAAAACATTCAATATAATAATGTGGTTGTTAAAATGTTTTTATTTTAACTATATAAAAGTTTAATTATTTTATAAATAACATTTGAATCATCGAACACGAATAAATATTATAAAAATTATCGCATTACGCCTTGCAGGACACAAAAACCAAATAAAAATGTAGCTTGTCATAACAAAAGTTTCAAATTATGATAAAAAAAAATCAGCAAAATAATTTTTTAATTAATTCATTTAAAAAATCATATAATGCATCTGAATAATTGTATAACTTATCAATATAACACATAGTGTGAATAACCGCTACGTGTGTACCAGCCTTCTCGTAAAAAGTCCCGTCACGTCGCATCCAACGGAAGGTAGGGCCAATAAAAATGTATAGAGGGATTTGTTGGAACAAACTCCATATTCCAACCGCGGCATCGACAATTAATGAATTATTACGCTCTATGAATGCGAACGGCCTGCGAAAATCATGTAGGGGCTTATGGTATGGCTTATTTAATATTAATATAAGGTAAGGACTAAGGTCTTAATTTAGATTAAAGATCAAAATACTTGTGATACGGAATGGGGACTACTTATATTATTATTTAAATATAGGTACATAAATAACTTTTTAACGTACACATTTCCTTACCTTCATACGCAATTAGTTCACTTAAAAAAATATTCAATTATGCTTATAATTTGTAAATAAATTGCATTTCAATAATTTTAGATGCATATTATTATATTGTACATGAAATTAAAATGAATACGAGCTGCTAACACATGATATTCTCTAATAACAAAGAATAATTCAGTCTACACAACCCTTTTGCCTTTCATGTACTTGTCAGATTACAGCTTTTGTTCATTAGTATTTAGTACCTCGGATTTAGCGGCCAGCACAGGTAGTGTCCATTTTTCCGGATTTATTCATTTCTACAACGTTATACATTAGTCGCTTCTTACATTTGTAAGCTTAATGTTAATCGTAATTACACATAATTACAACAGATATAATATTATTGTTGTTACAAAATTTAATTTTATGAACAACTAGCGGTCCGCCGCGGCTTCGCCCGTGGTACATGTTTACGTTTTCTCTACATAAGAACCATCCTCGTACTTCAAGGAATATAATAAAAAAAGAATTATCGAAATCGGTTCAGCCGTTCTCGAGTTATGCGCTTACCAACACATTTTGTGATTCATTTTTATATATAAGAATATTTATTTTTTTATTTGAATAGGGAAGTAGGGATTATATTTTTCTACTCAATAGATTACATATTGAAATTAATCAAAAATCATCATACCTACTATCCGTTAATTCATCTCAACACCAAAACAAGGCATTAAATTCTTAGCTAATACCGTGTTGTTTCGTCGCTCAAATAATCAGATTAGCTGTTTTGTTGCCTTTGAATAATTCATAGCGAACTTCAGGTACCCACGGTGCATCTTTCAGCTTGTTTTCTGTTTTATCTTAGTTAATTTTGGAGACACTTTTGATTAAATACGCGGGTGGGTAAAAACTTTAAAATTGTGCGACATGGTTGCATTGTAAAAATTATGTTTGAAATACCTAAATACCTACTGCGTTTAATAGCCATGATTTATTTTATTCATTAGCAGCTGTACATCGATTGTTTTACATAAAAATACACAAAAAATATAAATATATGTTCCAAAAGTGTGATGATCAATCAAATTGAAAACACTGGGAAATCCTTAAATAATGTTACTAAAAACACCAATTACGGACCACTTTGATAAACACTAAGACAAAGACTTGAAAGGAGTCCAATATATTAGATTTTAAAAATATTCATAAAGAAAAAACACTGGTCAACAAATTAACAAATAAACTAACCTCCTATACGTAACTCTATTTGAAAAACCTAGCAGATCGTATCAAATAAATTATTGAAAGCACATTTCCTTGTCAAAGAAAGGTATATTGTAATGGAATCGATCAGATCCGAGTGAAGAGTTTGCTCTTACAAGCCAGACTCGGCCAATATAAATGTAAATGTTCGATGCCCACCGATGGCCATAGATTAACTTTCTTGAGTATTTATACTGAGTAGGAGTTAGCTCTGAGAGGCTAAGTTTTATATGAGAATGTATAATAAGTTACCGTTGCGTATAATTTCTGGTGAAGATTAATCATTATGAATATATGTAATATGCTTTCGTTTGGATAACTAATGTCGTGTGCCTGTTATTATATATTGTTTCAAAACTATAAATATCAGTGTTAATTTATTACACTAATACTATTTTTCGATTTAAATTTAATATTAATCGATTTCTTTACCAAAACCCTGCTTTCCAACAAATGGTTCTATTACCTATGCCTTCATTTTCTGTATTCCACTTAAAAACTTATTATATCTTAGTCGAAACATCCTTCCACATCTATAACATAACTACTCTATGTTACAGGACGTGCGTCGGATCGCGTGTGCTCATGCATAAGGAACGCGACCGCAGCACGCCACCTGAACGTCATATTACCTCTATATATTTCAGCTGCTACGTATGATTGTACTGTCCTGAAGAGGTTTTTTTCTTCATCAAGAAGACATAAGGTATAATAACTTAAAAAATATAAGGGATAATAATTGTGAATGTATTTAATATACTTGTGTGTGTGAATGTATTTTACTGTGACAATCACAGTCACACCACGGATGTATTGGATCTCATCATCACTTCCTTAAATAGAATGAAAAATAAATTGAGAAAGGAAATTTGCTAAAAAAAGAAAAAGCTTTATGTGAAAACTTTGTTTTAAAATAGCTATGCATTTATTTATTATAATTTAATCACGTACACACAAGAATAAACGAGTCGAGTAATCATCATCTCATACTTAATACATATTCTTGGTTTGTAAATGTTGTATGACGTAGATATGTATTACCTACTTCACTTCACAAAAATACCATCCCATTATATTGCATACGCCTGTTATTCCGCTAGTTCCAAAATACGAATTCAAAACAGCAAATAAACATAATGCAGCTATAAACAAGGCTGGCTTCCCGCCAAACCGCATCGCAACTTACCTGTTAATTTTTTACTTTTTTACTCAATTTTAGCATTTTTATGATGCGAAAGTAGCATTGGCAAGCAACGAAGCTATTGATTTGCCATAATGTTGCCAGGGCAAAACGTGCTTCATGCATATGTAGGGAGCTAAGGCTTTTTATGCTCTATGTATTAGCTTAGTTTAAACTGTGCTTTTACCAATATGTATTATAAGTATGAAAATGCAATGCAGTTCATATCTACTGGTCATCATAGTCTTTTAAACACAGGTTTTTAAAATAGTTGGCTTACCATAAAATAGTTAGAATGCATTAAAATAAAAATAAAAGATAAAGATTATAAGACTCTATGCCTGTTGCTTTTAAATAGAGATAAAGCCAGTTTTTAAGTATCCAATTTTTAAACATATTTTGTTTTAAAAAAATTAAATAAAATTCATAAATAAATATCATACATATATCTCGATGATAAATATATGTATTACTGTGTATAACAGTGAATAAACAGCATCCGTCACAAAGGTTATCAACAACACCAATCACTCGGAGGCAGCAGCAATTTTGGTACAAAACTAAAATTCATAGTTTAGGCCAGTGACACGCTGACACAACCAGTCGGCGTGCAATATGCACACGAATGATTTGTTTGACATAGATTAAGTAACAGATATGCCATTATTATAAATATAATTATTTTTATTAATTATAATGTCTAAAATGTGTTGTAGTTAATGAAAAAAATTAAGTCGCAGTCGCAGTTGAAAGAAAAAGGTTTCCTGTATTTAAAGCTAACGTTTTATTTTAATTATGGGTAAGTATGTAAATGTAAATTACTTACTCAATTTGTAATAAAAATTTTAACAAATTATATTTTTCTCATTTTCAGATGCAGGGAGGAAATTATAGCAAGACGATATTCATATTTTCGGAGTAAGCTTTTTTCCTCCATTTAGAGGACACTCGATTCTAAAATAGAGATCAATACTACCAATATAAGTATTCGTTTTCATATTATATACTTATCGCGTTATATCTACCTATCTTATAGGTCTCTTTAGCACTGTAGTGATAACCTAGTGTGTTCTATTGTTAATGAAATCTCTTATCAAACGACTGTCTACAGCAATGTCTAAGGCAAAAATATCTAAAACTGACTTCAATCCTAAATTCTTAAAAGTAATCAAACTGACCACATCACTAATTACTTATCCAAATCTACAACCCAACATGATCTTTGGTACCAAACTGTAAATCAGTTGAGTGCGCCGACTCTCCGGCCGGCTGTCATATCCATAGCCCAGCGAGTATCAGCACACGAATGCACCTTTGGCCATTCCAACTAATTCAGTTCATTGTTTAATTCATGGTGTTTGCGATTTATTTTTATGGGTAATGGGTATCTAGTATCTACATTTAAATTATTACTGTAAAGCTGATCTATAACTAAATTAACAAAACTTAAAACGAATTGTATAGCTTAAAATATTTAAACTCTACTTTTTGACTTTGTCAGATAAAAAATTTATGTACTATTAAATAACTTCTTGCAGGAGAACGACCAATAAAAAGAAAAAATTTCAAGATATGGATCTAATGAAGCACAATGTTTTGCATTTTACTAGCGGTCCGCCCCGGCTTCGCCCGTGGTACCTACATGTTTACGTTTTTTTTCATAAGAACCAATAGATTCCGCAGCGCACGCGATGACAGAATTTTTATTAAGGAATTTTTTACACCTTGGGTTACATTATTGCATTTTTGGTAAGGATCTCTAATTTTTTGAAAATGTAATATGTTGCTCAGTGAAGATGCAGCTTTCCAATGGTGAAAGAATTTTTGAAATCGGTCCAGTAGTTTATGCGTGAAAACCATACATACATACATAATTACAAACCTTTCCTCTTTATAATATTAGTATAGATACTTTCAATATTTTTCCAGGAAATATTAAACATATTATAGAATATAGATATAGTGCTTCCTCTTTTCAGGTGAAGTTTATAATAAAAATATACTACTTAATCGAATCTGTAGTTTTTGTACAAAATAACAAATAGCATCTTCAGATCCTAAAGTTCCGTAATATTTCTCACAAAATTACGAATACGAAAAGAACTATTCAATAGTCTTAAGACGCTAAGACAAACAAGACTTAGAAAAAGATAATTGAGTTCAGGTCGATGTCGTCTAGACCGAGTTAATTTTCTGAATACCTGCGTACAAAGGACATTTCTCACCACAATAGAATTCTTGGGTATGTGTTATTTGAAGTTATTTGAAGCAGGTAGGAAAATCTTTATTCCCATTGAGGTATTGTGGAATTCACGAGTTCTTTTATAAAAAAAAAACTGTAATGATGAGATGAATTTCAAATGAATAAAATGGTATATCATTTTTTAGTTCGTTAAAATTGTTGGTTTATTAATTTGGTATATGAAAGGTGTAAAAAAAAGTCTTATTAATTGTAATGAATGTTTTATTTATTTTATCCAAAATCCTCACTTATTGTAAAATAGAAAGTTCTTCCATTAGAAATGTATAAACAACCTATTACCACAGACAACGACGACCTTTTACCAGTTACCACAGATTAGTAAATATTTACTGCTATTACTGCAATGTTTGGAAATGTAATGCCTAGTTTTATGTTGCCTGCAGCTTCGCCTACGTGGTAACTTGGTAAGAATAAATTTTCATAATGCTAAGCACATCCCCTTGAGGGATATAATGATGTATTTAGAACTAGATTTCCGCCCGCGGCTTCGCCCGCGTTTGCAAAGGAAAACCCGCATAGTTCCCGTTCCCGTGGGATTTTCGGGATAAAAACTATCCTATGTGTTAATCCAAGTTACCCTCTATATGTGTGCTAAATTTCATTGTAATCGGTTCAGTAGTTTTTCTTGAAAGAGTAACAAACATCCATACATCCTTACAAACTTTCGCCTTTATAATATTAGATTTGACAAAATCCTTTCTATTAGCGAATGCTTACATCATAATGAAGTTTAGGCCGATACCTTTACGTTGTATGTATGAAAGGATTTATTATATCAACAAACATAGTGGCTTTTATTGTATCTCCATACCAATTTTCAGCAAATTAGTTTTTGATTGGAAAAACATACGTGCCATACAGTCAGCCTGCTGTAGAAACTTTTTTAAGCTATTGCATAGCTTCTATCGCGGGCCTTGAGCGCGGCGACCAAATATAAAAACCGTAACGAAAAAACCTAACACCCCCCACTCCAACCGGCACAGCGATGCGATGCTATGCTCTACCGCGGCAGTCCTCGAGTGCCACACGTATTTTTTTATTACAATACAGAAACAAATAACTAGCCAGGTTTAATTCAGGTTAACTTTACGGCTAACTCTTAACCCCATTCGCTGGGCTCAATCCGCTACACTAACCACTAGACCTGAGGTGCCGTTAAACGCTTGCTATCTTAAGGGGTGCGTTTCCATTGAACCACGAGAATTTTTTACATTGTGACATGAGTAATACACTAATAGAGAATGTACTACTGACACGAAAATTAACAATTCTTGCGAATATTTATGAAAATGTAATCATAGAACTTTATTTCATACGTCTTACAAATCTCTACCAAACTTTTTGCAAATTGTTTAACAGATATGTATAGGTACACATTAATTTACTTATTTTCCAATATCATTATAGGCAAACAACGTTTTTTCATTCGAATCATTATTAATTTAATCCCCTTCCATGCCATCTACATAATTATAAGCATTTACATTACCTACTGTTAGGATAAAACAATATGCACCTACTTATCCTGTACTGCTATAAGGCAAGTAATCTTATCTATTATTTATTAAATATTACTTCCTACTTTCATTTGTACTTCTACCTTACGTCTCGTCTCGTATACATAGTGACAATGGAAACGCATCCCCGTCAAGTCGGATCGCCGTAAGACGGTAGCGAGCTAATAAAGCCTCCTTCATCGCTCCTCAGCGGCTAATCTCACTCGCGTGTGGCTACACCTTAATGTGACGGTGTAAGTTTGAAGCAGATGATGCCATATCACTTATCTTATTAATAAATTCAATTTAGATGGTTCCCTGGTTCTATGTGACGTAAGCGGGCAGACTTGGCATAAATATCATTGATCACTGATCAGTAAATAATTTTGTCGAATTTACAATGATAACTAATCTTTCTGTTTTAATTGGTGATCATAGAATATTTTAAAACAGTAAAATTATTATACTATTTTACATAATGTCATATTTTTTTGACTACCTACTATACAAGTTATCTTTTCACATCTCTATGATCATATAAAGTAGAAAGTTATCATCAGCCCATATAAATTCCCACTGCTGGGACTCATATGAGGGTACAGACCATAATCCACAACGCTGGCCAAGTGCATTGCAAGGATCTCACATATCGTCAAACATTTTCATTCTTCGACATGCAGTTTCTTCACGATGTTTTCCTTCATCGTTTAGAATGATAATACTACTACTAGCGTTAGCTACTATTAAGTATTCTGTGCTACTACACTAATATTTCATATAATTGTTCAGTTCCGTGAAAAGTTTATAACTCAAAGCGCTGGATAAAGGTTAGCCAGACGGACGGCTTTAACTAATCTTATTATAGCGGAGATCGGGAGCATTGTGCGGGTCAGGTGATGTGGATTACCTTCTGTTTGCTAATAAGCAACAATAGTTGCTTAGCTCCTGATGTTTAGATAAATAACCGCATCTTTAGGAAGGTGTATAACTATATGATATGATGATAATACGTTTAAACGGGACATAATATTATGAGAAATAATTTCAAAAAAAGAAAGAATTTTCATTGAGTCAAAACCTTCATTGTAGATTAAGATACCTTCCTAAAAATATTTATTATTTTACGGTCTATCTGGAATGATTTTTGAACACTGTTAGGTAATTGAAATTAAATTGAGCTTAAAGCTATATTATATCCTTCAAACTGGTTTCGGACTGTAATTTGAATTTAAACTATAAAAATTTAGACTATCTACCTATTTATTACAAAGAATAAATTACATTATATAATTATTGTCCATTGTGAACGTACTCACAAATGCGTGTGTTCAAAACTTAAAAAAAAGATGATCTGTGTATTATTAAGTTTACATAGGTACTAAGACGTACCAAAATACAACCATAACCTTTCCAAAACCCACATTTCCAAGTATACTTCAATAGAGGTACCTTATCAATCAACATAACCTCAAAATCGTGTATTTCCGTGCTCCACGCGCGTATAATAGCAATAATCCTGACTGATGATCATCACCTATCTCTCACTGGCGACAATTTATCACTCGCCAGAGACCGGGCAGATTTATACGCTTTCAATAGCAATTCAATGGAAATGTTCGTGTGAATTACGGTGTTACAAACGCTTATATAGACGTAAATGCTTGAGTGTTGAAGTGGGAATTTTTCTAAATGTAAATCGCTGTAAAATCTAATTTTAATATGGTACTTGTTAAGTGAAGATTAAGCTATTTCTCTGGTCATTTATAAAAGGCCTAAGATGCGAAAGTTTACATAATATTTTAACCATCAAATTAAATGTTAACACAAAATTCAAATTCATGTACCTATTATCTAATTGCTTGAACACGTACATTAGACGTTTGTCACAGTTGCCATTACTAAAAAAATCTGGAATTGCTATCTTTCAGTGTAACATATCAATTTTACAAAATGCATCATTTATACAACTTTAAAACAAACTATCCACTAACATGAACATAAAAATCAAACAACCCTTTAAAAAGATTAGCAAAGACATAAATCCTGTCAACAGTCCCAGTGGTAGTCCCATAAATAAGGCTATACCATAACCGTGCGTACCGTTTGCACAAAATATTTGCATGTAAAGCAGAAAGGCAATCCACTTAGAGACTCTTACCTGCACGACGCTCCACTTGAATATGCTGTTCTACGCACAGGAAATTCGTGGAGTCGCTGTTTTTCGGTGTTTTTTTTTTTTTTCGAAAATGTAATTGTTGTACAAACTTATCGTACCTTCCTTATAAATAAAATAACCGAATGTTTAGACCTATTTTCGAGTTTTGCACTTGTAACAACTCATTGGGTTGTAACGGCTTTGTTGTCTAATAATAGGTATAATATACCTATTAATCGATTCTGAATATGTTTCTATTTCAGAAAAACATAATAATCAATAATATACTTGTAAACTAATATGAAATAGTAAAACTTCAATTATGTCGTTATCCATCAATAAATTTTAATTTATTCAATGTAAACATTAAAGAAGCTCGACATTTTCATTAAAAAAGGCTAACAATAACACGCGACTCCACGCATTCTCGAGGACACAATTTGTCGAGGACTTACCTCTTCATAAAGGGGGTTGGAATTTTTCTTTATTGTGCGGATTATTGAGCAGCCCTGAGAGGTTTATCTGAAGATGGTCGATTTTACGACATTATCAAACTTCAGACGTTATTAAGTTATTGATATAAAAGCGGAAGCCTTTGTAACCGGGATGTAGGGATCGATTTATTCTTTAAAATATTGCTTTCGCCTTTATGCTTATCAGATGTTATGCTAAATGGCCAAGTGCTTTTCAATTTAAATTTAGAAAGGATGTATACCTATGTTTTACGTAATTTAGTAAGGAATTTTTATTCAGAAACATGACATAGGAATACTACTTTTATAACAGAGCCTATAATAACAGTAAATAAAAATAGTTTGGCCAAAATATTTTGTTTTAATAATTCTGTGTTGAAATATAAATCCATAAATATTATACTCTTATTTTTAACGTAGCAATAATTTTAATTATTTCCTGGCCATTGACAAAGGCAATTTGTGATTTAAAAAGATTGAAGCGTAGGATTCGATTTTCAATAAAACCGGCCAAGTGCGAGTCGGGCTCGCGCACAAAGGGTTCCGTAGCAGCAAATATAATAAATTACAGTTAAATCAACCTATCTCAAAAACTATAAGAGATACTTTGATCAAACCAAAAATCGTTGAAAGAGTTAATTAGCATGCATCACCTCTATTTTTTTTAGAATTTTATACCCCGTAGTTATAAAAATAGAGGGGGGGGGACATACTTTTTACGACTTTGAGAGCTGATATCTCAAAAACCGTTCACTTTAAGAAAAATGTTTTTTAAAAAACTTTATATCATTTTAAAAGACCTTTCCATTGATACCCCACACGGGTATGTACATCGAAAAAAAAAATTTCATCCCTCAGTTACATGTATGGGGGGCCCCACCCCCAATTCTTTTTTTTACTATTTAGTGTCATATTTTTGTAGCGGTTCATACAACACATATTCCCATCAAATTTCATCACTGTAGTACTTATAGTTTCCGAGTAAATCGGCTGTGACAGACGGACAGACGGACAGACGGACAGACGGACATGACGAAACTATAAGGGTTCCGTTTTTGCCATTTTGGCTACGGAACCCTAAAAACGAATTCAAATTTGAATCATGATGAAATGATCCATTGAAATGTTACATTTTTTAGGCCTGACCTTGAGTTTTTTAGAGGACGCAATTTTATGTTTTTGATGCGTAGGGGGGGTCAGTGTGAAGCTAAAACCAAGTTTGTGGGGTCGCCACCCTTGTCCCATGGCCGCCATCTTGAAAATAGCGGTTGAAATAGTTTTAACGATATATCTCTTAAACTATTTATCTGATATTAAAACAATTGTAACATTATTTGTTGCAAATTAAATTCTCTACAACTTTGATTCAGTAACTTTTTGCCGTAGAACTATAAATAAAAAAGTTATAAGCGAAAATGTTCAGAAATTAGAGCTATTTATATTTTTCAATAAAACTTTTTTTTATCATTTTACGAAGAAATGATATAAGACTATTTTTGTAGATTGTTTTTCGAGGAACAACTTTTATGTACAACATTTTGTCATTACGTCAATAGCTAAGGTTTTACAGCGCTCAGAAGTGAGTACTATTTTTCAGTAGTAACTATACATAATAAATTGGCGATTGGCTCTTTTCCCAGACTCCACAACAATGGAAGCACACTGCAGAACATTTCAGCCCTTTTTTTTTTTTTTTTTTTTTTTTTTATAGTGGGGAAATCTTCCAAAGATACCCACGGCCCCCGGGGAAGGAGCCGTGGGTTATGTCGGATTCTTACCGACTAAAACCCCACTGTGTTCCGTCGAGCCGCTTTAATGATGGGGCCGCGGGTATTTGTTAGAATTCTTCCGCGACCCCCTCGGCGGCAGCCCATCTCCAGGCCAGGCGCAAGCCAAGAACAGGAAAGGTGCCTGCTCTTCCCTCCCGTTGGCGGCATGAGCGGAACACGTCTCAAGTCGCCTCACCGCGCCGGACGATGGATTACATTCCCCGTTCCACCGCCCGGTGCCCTTCGTCAAGGAGGCACGTTGCGACCGTGTAAAGCGGCCGCAACACGGCGACGACGCCCAATAAGACGTCTGCGCCGGATCGGGTCCGCGTGAGGATCCCTCTCGCGCACCCGCTCTGCCTCCTCTTTCTGCGAGATCACGCTCTCCGAGAATGCGATCACCGCACGCCAGGATCTGTCGCCATCCACCATTGCACGAACAACGGAGGGTAGAGAGAGATCCGGCCCGATTATCGCGACTAGGCGAGCACGGGGCTCGGCCCACGCGGGGCACACGGCAAGAGTGTGATCTGCCGTGTCCTCCGGGCAGGCACACCAGTGGCAGACCATGCTGGGCTCCCTCCTCGCGACTTTACACAGGTACCGTCCGAAGCAGCCGTGCCCGGACAGTATCTGCGTAAGGCGGAAGGTTATGGCCCCGTGCCGCCTGTCGCACCACTCTTGGAGGACTGGACGTATGGCCGCAACCGTCCTCTCACCCGCGCTGGGCTCCTCGAGCCGGCGTTCCCACTCTCGGAACCGCCGCTCGACAGCCTCGGCCCTCCACTCCTCTACTTCCTCGTAGGAAGGATTCACCCCATGTGACCTAGACGCCGAGACGCGGCGATACACGTCCGCTAGCATCTCGGCGTCCAGATCCCATGGCGGCGTTCCGGCCATTACGCAGGCAGCCTCAAAAGACACCGTGCGGTATGCCCTAACTACCCTGAGCGCCATGACCCGCTGCGGCCTCCGCAAGAGGGGTCTGGTACGGGCGCTCAGGGTGTCTGCCCAGATGGGGGCCCCGTAGAGGGCCATGGAGCGGATTACGCCAGTGTATAGCCGGCGACACCCACCCCCAGCACCTCTAAGGTTTGGCAGCAAACTTCCCAGTGCTCCGGCCGCCCCTACAAGACGGGGGGCGAGGCGACGGAAGTGCTCCGTGAACCTCCATCGGCTATCCAACACGATGCCTAGGTATCTCATGGTGGTGGTGACCCTGATTGCTACCCCATCCACCCGGATCTCTGCGCCTGCGCTATGTAGCCTCCGGCGACCGGGAAAGAAGATGGCTTCGGATTTCTCCAGCGCCACCCGTAGTCCCAACCGCCGGATGCGGCACACCACCTGCTCAACTCCCGTGGTAGCTAATAAAGCTGCCTCCTCGTATGTGGCCCCACGCGCAGTCACCAGAGTATCGTCGGCGTAACAAGTTACGCCAACACCTGGGAGGTTAGTGGCGCGCAGGACCCAGTCGTACCCGATGTTCCACAGAAGAGGCCCGAGGACCGACCCCTGTGGGACACCGCACGACACTTCCCTCTCACTCCATCCATCGCGGGTTGGATAGGCAACAGTCCTATCTGAAAGGTATGACCGCAGCAGTCGCACCATGTAGCCCGGCACGCGATGATAGTGGAGAGCTTGCAGGATACTGCCCCACGGTAGGGTGTTAAACGCGTTTGCGATGTCCAAAGACACCGCCAGGAGGACTTCTCCACTAGCGGCCGCATCTTCTGCGGTGGCTCTCACGCGAGATATTGCGTCGAGTGTGGACCGACCACGGCGAAAGCCGAACTGGTTCCCGCTGAGGTCTGGTCCCACTCCCTCCAAATGGTTGACGAGGCGAGCTGCGAAAACGCGCTCAAAAAGCTTGCTCACCTCGTCAAGCAATACAATGGGCCTGTACGCTGAGGGCGAATCGCGCGGGCGCCCCTCCTTTCTTAACAGGACCAAATTCCCTGTCTTCCACCTACGGGGAAATTGGCCCCGCTCAAGGCAAGCCGAAAACAACCGCTCCACCCGGGGCCCGAGGGCTTCCAACGCTAGCACCCACGCTCGGCCAGGTACCCCGTCAGGTCCAGGAGCAGTGTTTTTCCCTTTAAGCCGCGTAACTGCCGACTCCAACTCCTCATGGGTAACGGCAGGGATTTCTTCTGCGGGCTCCTCCTGTGACGCAGGTGTCGCCGCCATCGGCGGAGGAGAATATCTTCCCCGGTCCGGGAACAGAGATACCACAACCTGTTCTAACAGACGGGGCTCGAGAGACTGAGACAGGGGCGGAGCCCACGGGCGGAGCTTCTGCCTCACCCGTTTATACGGCCGACCCCACGGCACTCGGTTCAGACCCTCGAGCATCTCTTCCCATGCTCTATCCTTGGCGCTGCTGATTGCCTCCTTCAGAGAGGTAACGCACTCCCTGTAGGAGGCATACAGTTGCGCTTCCTCCACTTCGTCCCGTGCACTCCGGCGCCGGTGCCTGGTGTACGCCCGCCTCGCAGCCACGCAGGATGCGCGCAGCTGGGCAATTTCGGCGGACCACCAATACATCGGTCTTCTGCGCGGATTAGAGCGAACTCTACTCATGGCCGCATCACACACCTGCGCCATGGCATCAGCCATCCATGCTGCATCGTCCTCTACTGTTGCGATCTGCGGTGCAGGGATCCATGCCTGAACTATGGCAGCCTCAATTAGGAGTTCCCTATCGAGACTACGAATCGACCAACGTGGACGTCCACCATTTAGGGAAGGCTCACCGCGAAACGCGGATGGCGCAGAGACGCTGAAGCGGATGTATCTGTGGTCCGATAGCGTTTCCACATCAGTTACAACCCTCCAGTCGCTAATTCGCCTTGCAAGGGGGGGGCTAGCGAAGGTGATGTCGACGATGGAGCCCCCTCTTTGCCGCACGCATGTCAGCTCACTCCCGCGATTTACGACCGAGAGATCAGCTGCGACCGCCCAGTCCTGCAGCACCGCACCCCGCGCATTTCTCACCGATGATCCCCATGCCATTGATTTGGCATTGAAATCTCCGGCTAGAAGCACGGGCTGCGAAGGAGCGAGGTCAATCAGTTCCCCAAGATCTGCCAGGAACCGCTCGAATTCATCCAGGCTACGGTTGGGAGAGAAGTAGACCCCGATCACTGTGTTACCATTGATCGAGGCCGAGACACAACCCTGCCGCCGGACTACCCTTTCCATTACTGTGCCGCCCTGCGTTACTAGCGTCACCAGTCCATCCAAGTCGGCCGCCCAGTTGTCCCGGGACGGCACGAAATAGGGCTCAGCCACCACCGCCACATCTATCCGCCACTCCGCCAGACTCTGGAGCAAAAGATCCTGAGCTCCGGCGCAGTGGTTGATATTGCCTTGGAGGAAATGGAGGAGAGCCATTACTGCGTTTCCATTTCGCTAACCGTCACATTCGCCTCGACGGGCGCGGGACAAGGACACGGCGCGGTACCTGGACCATCGCGTCCCCGATTTCCTCTTTTCCGCTTCGGGGCTTTGCAGGCCGGGCCCCCGAGCCGGTGTCCCGCGGGCAGTTTTGCATCGGCGCAAAGAACACAATGAGCAGCTGCCGTACACCCTGCAGCCTTGTGCCCATTTTCGCCACATCGGTAACAGACGTTGCTTCGGTCTGTGGGCGACGAGCACATGGCCCTAACGTGTCCCACCTCCAGGCACCGGAAGCAGCGTTGCGGCTTCACTGCACCGAGTGAGACCCCCGCGGAGATCCATCCAACAAGGATGCGCCCAACCTGCGCCACCTTTTTTGCAGCAGCAACTGGGCAGCTCACCCACGCCGTGGTGGAACCTCTCAATCCCACGCGCAGACCACTGCACTTAACCTGGTCCGCGGGGCACTCACCCACCCGGGAGACCGCAGCTGCAACTTCCTCGGCAGCCACCGAATCATCCAGACCAGTGACCCGCACCTCCGCGCACTTTACCGGTCTGGATACCTTTATGGTATCCTCGTCCCACACCTCACGAAGTCTACTAGCAAGGGCGTCCGCCTCCTTCGCACTTGTAGTGCCCGGAATTTCCAAAATTCGGGCCCCAGTCGCGGCACGCTTAAAGCGTAGGGCGCTGACACCGATCTCCGTGAGGTTGATCTTTTGCCGGGACCCAGCCATTACAGAGGCGTACGTGACCCCGCGCGCCTCCGCACCCGGCTGCAGGGTTATGACTACAGCCGAGGACGAGGGAGAGCGGAGTTTAGGAGCCCTTTTTCGTGCTTTAGCCTCCGCCTTGCTTTTCTTCCTCTTCTTCTTCCTCTCCACCAGAGTCCACCCTTGCTTAGGCGGTTGCTGCTGGGGAGCGGATGACGTAGACGGGGCAACCCTTTCGGGACGCCGCTCCGCCTTCTTTCCTTCTTTTCCTGGATTGGCCTTTGGGGCCAGACCGGTACCCACAGGCTGTGCAACAGCCCGCGTTTCACCCTGGTTTTTATTCGCAGCCTTGGCCCTCTTAGTAGCCTTTGAAGGCGGGAGTTGAGGGAAGTCCTCGGTTAGCACTTGGCTAACCGCCATCCCCCCAGTCCTATTATCCGCCGCCAGTGGCGGCCTCACGCGCCTTTCTAGAGGTAGGCGTTCCTCCAGCACCTCCAGCCGGGCGTTAACCATTTCTCCGACCTGCCGCATGATGTTCGCGGTCAGTTCAGAGTCCGTCTGCTGCTGCTGCGCATGTTGTGCGCCCCCAAGCGCGGCTTTCATCTCCGCCATCTCCTTGCGGAGGGCTGCAATCTCCCCATGCAGCCGAGTGTTGTCGGCCTGGAGCCGCCGTGTGTCTTCGGAGGCGGTGCGCTGCACAAGTAGTGCTACCGCCTCTTGGATCGCCTCCGACGCATCCTTTAGGGTCCGTTTCGACGTCCCCTTCAGGTTTGAGGATTTAGCCTCTATGACCGCAAGATTCTCCTCAATGCGGCGCCGTAGGGCTGCGGTTGATTCGTTGACGTCGGTTCGCCCGCCGCCGGCTTCTGCGTCCGCGACCAGAGAGCTTCTCGAGACCTGGGTCTCTCGCTCAATCTCAGACTCGGGCTTGCCGCCTACAAGCTCAAGAGCTTTCCTTGCGGCAATCATTTCCGCCAGAGTCTTCCTTGCAGCCGTAGGTGTGCGCGATGTTGACGAGCGTCCCTTGCCCCTCTTGGCACTCTTCTTGGCCGTGCGCGTTCGTCCCTCTGTGGAGGAGCCCGAGCAGCTCGCTCCAGAAGACCGCTTCCGTTTCGCCCACAGTCGGTCCTCCTCGTATGACTGGACCGTCATGAGGCTGTCTACAGACGTTGCCGCAGACAGTCCACTGGGTCCAGCTTTCCTCCCCCTAGTTCTCATACGCTCCATTTGAGCGCGCGTCCCTTCCCCAATATCCGTATCACTTTGCATAATATCGTTATTGTCCTTTATCCGTTTGCCAGAGTCGTCGGTCGGTCCAGTAACTTTTGGCACCGAAGAGGCCTGGGAACCCACCTCCTCAGTGTCTTTGCGTAAGTTTTTGCCCCCCCCAGAATACGTGGGGCAGCCTGAGTTGGACTCAGGGAGGGATTCTCCACTTTTGGTGGTACCCTCCTGGGGTAGTTTATTTTTAAAACTTACCTCCATCATCTCCTCCTCTTTCCTCTAGTTTGCAGTACGCCTGCCGGGTTAAACCCGCCAGCCGCTACCTAGGGCTGGGCCCTTTCAGCTCCACAGCGGCCTCATCGGCCCCAACCCCAGTACTAGGTGATGCTGCGCACATACCATCACCTAGGAGTATTATTTAGCAGCCCTCCGGCCAGCTGGTTTTGGTCCGCGCCGGCTGATCAGCCGGTACCCCCCATATCTGGGGGGCCTGCCCCTATCCGCCACCTGGGGACGCGCCCGATGGGAGACCAGAAACTCCACACGGGAGAACATTTCAGCCCTGCTTTTCGACGTAAAAAAAAACGCACTTCCAGACTCTCTCTACCTCCTGGGTTGTGGGGAAAAGATTCAATAATTAATTATTAATAATATTGCAAAATTAATTATTAAAAATATTATTATAACAAAAATAAAATAATTACGGTGAAAAATTATTATTAGTACACACATAATATATCGTATTCTGTATAGTAAAGACTACTTAAAATAGTACTCACTTCGGATGGCTGTAAAACCTTAGCTATTTACTTAATGAAAAAATGTTGTAAATAAAAGTTGTTCTACGAAAAACTATCTACAAAAATGGTCTGATATAATTTCTTCGTAAACTTATAAAAAAAAGTTTTATTGAAAAATATAAACATCTCTAATTTCTGAACATTTTCGCTTATAACTTTTTTGTTTATAGTTCTACGACAAAAAGTTACTGAACCTAAGTTGTAGAGAATTTAATTTTCAACGAATAATGTTACAATTGTTTTATTATCAGATAAATAGTTTAAGAGATATATCGTAAAAACCATTTCAACCGCTATTTTCAAGATGGCGGCCGTGGGACAAGGGTGGCGACCCCACAAACTTGGTGATAGCTTCACACTGACCCCCCCTACACATCAAAAAAATAAAATTGCGTCCTCTAAAAAATACTACCCCAAATGTAACTTTTCAATGGACCAAAAAAAGGCGTGGAAAACTACACATGTTATCAGCTGTAAACAATCTTATTTAAAGTTGAAACGGAAAATTGTATTGTCCAGTAATAATATTAAGTGCAGACGAAAAACTAGACGTTAGATCGAGTTGCATTCTTGTAGAGGCGATGGCGAAAGAACAGATAAATTATCATTAGTGTACACGGGCAAGTCGGATGCTTTGTGTGATATACGAATACTTTGGATATGGTACGTGAAATTGTGGAGAAACTTTGTATTTACAATTATGTTGATACGTAGTTAATGTATTTGATTTTGAGTGAGTTAGTGAGGGCATTTTCTGTAGTAATTGCATAAAGTACAGTACGCATGGCTTCAACTTATGGCTCACAGGAATAGTTGGATATACCTAATAATGATAACAAATGAAAGAACCTAACAAACAATTTTTATATATGTAATAATTTAATCTAAACTTTTTTTTTGTATTATTTTCTTGTAATCCGTTTAGGCCGTTTTATCACTAGGTATCAATAATAATTTGTAAAGCGTAGGTCATAGAATTAACATAATTTCGCATTAGTAATTAAAACTTCTAATCTTTATGACAGGACACCATTTTGTAAAGATACACAAAACAGGAATACTAATGGAAAAAATTAAAATTCGTAATACATTCCGAGGAAGTCGGGGACAGCCTGATTGCATCCATTGTAGCCTAGTTGCTCCCACGAAGTTATTTTTTAAACAGAAATTGGCCACTTGTTTGTTGGTAATGTGAGCTAGCTTCATTACGAACATGGTTGTTCCAAATTGCAATTTTTAGTGCTATTTCGCATGTGAATGGATTAAAAATATTTGTCTTTCCACTAGTGAACTGTAGTTGCAAGTTGCAACGCTTTTTATAGGATTCACATAAAACACAAATGAATGAATATGTCGGCGAGAGGTGTAGAATGTGGATCTATTTTCAAGCTGTGGGCGTTGCGTTGGGTAATCGAGCAAAGAAACACCTCTAACTCAAACATTTCTTTATTTACCACCGATTCGGAATGCAGTATCTACAGAGAAGAACCGGCAAGAAACTCCATAGTTGCTCTTTTAAATCATGTCAGTTTTACAATACAGTCATTTCTAATACAATCACTTGGTATTACAATTGTGACCACTAATAAAATAAATATCACAAATAAGTTATAGTAAGCTACTACGTAATAGATGTGCACTCGGCAACGGTCGGCGAACGAATGACCCGAGTCGTGCGCGCGCGCTGCTTTTTATCGGTTCGCCGTTCGTTATTTTTTAAAGCTTCGACGGTGGCGCCGTCACGGCCATTCTGACTTACGCTCGTCCTCGAGCGACTTCTGAACACCTGGGAACAAGACAATTAAAACAATGTGCTGGTCCGGCAAGCCCTTCAGCAACCGTGCTAGTCCGGAAATCTCTCCAGATTTCCCTCTAGCGTGCCAGTCCGGAAATCTCTCCAGATTTCCCTCTAGCGTGCCAGTCCGGAAATCTCTTTAGCTTACTGCGCTAGACCAGATTTCCCTATAGCGTGCTAGACCGGATCTGCAATCCCTATAGCCGAATTATTGGACCGGACTCCCTTCAATAACTCGCTCTCTCTTTTTTTTTGCACCATTCTTTTTGCTCTCCTTTTTTTTGCATCATTCTTTTTGCATCATTCTTTTTGCATCATTCTTTTTGCATCATTCTTTTTGCATCATTCTTTTTGCATCATTTTTTTTTGCATAATTTTTTTGAATAATTTTTTTTGCACAATTTTTTTTAAGGATTATTTTTTTTCCTTTTCTTTTTTTTTACACAACAATATTAAATCCAAACTCACGACTCTCTCCACTCTCTCCACTCCTCGGCCATACTGACAATCGTACGTCCTCGTACGTCCCTTCTTGTTTTACAGCACTACGGTATTTCATCCCGGGATTAGACAACTATACCGCTCGGCCATACTGACCTTACAGAACACCAACAACATCCACATAACATAAACACGACGCTCGCTCACCACAAATGAAGGCTCAACTACCGTGGACTGCAACCCAGATAGCACGCACAATTCCTGCAATGAAATCATTACCGTTACAATAATCCACGTTACAAACTTTTACTTTACACAAGTTATCTCCGATACAGTCATACTTGCGTCCTCGTACGCCATAATATCTCACACTACATTACTACGATAATTCATTTTCATTTTTTTTTGTCAAAATAACATCCATCCTGCCTCAGCCTACACTGACCTTACAGGGTTTCCACACTGCCCCGATCCTACTGACCGGTCAGAACACACATGTACTATCCTGGACCTCATGCCAGATAGCATATCACTTTCTTCTAATAAACGACATTACCGTAGTAATATTGGAATATTACGTAAATGTGTGTTGTGTGGACACAACACACATTTACTTCGTACAGCGTACGAGTAAACAGATGTCAGTATGCTACTGGTCAACTATGAAAACTGAAAACAGAGTGTTGCCGCAGCAAATCAGTAAAACGGTACGCGACCGTATCCTCAACGTTTGCGCTGCGTCATCCTGGCATCGCGTCATCGAGCCGTACCATTGGCCGCTGATGATGCTACGTTGTTCCATATGCTACGCAACCGCTGCGCCGTACTGTTAACTGCCTCGCTTCTAAACGCTGTGTCGTAAAACGCTCTCTGTAATTTAGCTAATTAAAATCAATCTGACATTACCTGTCGTTAATTATGATCATTGACTATAGCGCAAAAATTACAATATCTTAAAAAGAATAATTCGTAACCGGTTAACTCAAAAAGTGGCAAAAGCTTGTTCTCAAACTTAATGATTTACCAACTTGAATTTAATGTAATCATGTGGTTAAAATTCCTTAACGGTATGTCAACTTTTGAAAACTCAACTTAAAACAATTGATAAGTGTAGGCTTAAACTCATCTGTGAATAGTTTCAACGTAATAAGAATGTACTGCTCAACAACTACTGTACAACTACCTAATTGATGTATTCAGTTGATGTCAAACTGCAGCTAGTCACAAAAACTAGATATTATCAAGGAATTACATTAAATGCACACAATGTAAATCGATTATACTATCGAATACTCCACGTTTAGGATTGGCGTTCTTATATTTTGAAGCTACAAAATAACCTTCAGAAAACCTGGATGGATTTTTTTTCTTTTCTCTATTCAATTAAACAGACGTTATATTCTGACGACAGTATGTAAACTGTAAATGCGCGATTAACCTTGAGATTATTTTCAGTTAGTTATTATTTTTTTTTAAAAAGAACATCGTAATATTTAACGGACCTTAACGTTGATGGGATAGTTAAGAGTTTAAAACCAAATCTAGACCCGTACTCCAATCATAACATTTATCTTACGCCAGATGTTTATTTGAACACACGCTAATTATCTGTGACATTGTATTATGAACTGCCTAAATAAGGACTTAATAAATTCTCTAAGTAAAAATTCAAAACTAAATGCCTCGATTTACCTTTCATTCGATCAAACTAAATCTGCCACATTTCATAAAACTGCATATTGTAAAAACTGTATACTGTGAATTGTTCACAACTTTATTTATTTTTTTTTTTTATAAAGAAATGACCTCAAATATCACCCTAAATAAAACCTACGAAAAGTTTATTAAACCTCTAAGCACTAGTTAACGCATTGCTTTTCGTTTTTAATCGAATGGCAATAAGGCTGTCTTTGTGTAGCAATTAATTGCTATTTGTCAAGGGTATAGTCTAAATAAAAACTAACGCAGGTAGTTCAAGAAATGAATGCGGGTAGTCAAGAAACTAACGCGGGTAGTTAAGAAACTAATTTAAAAGTAATTCGCATACTGTTTTTTTGTTCCGATACACGGACAAGTGAATGTTTATTGTTTACGTTCGATTGAAGTATCTGGATGCAGTGTACAAATTATTGCGCTTTCTTTCTTTAGTGTTAGCTCACAAACTAACCAACATTAAAGCAAGTCGTTACTTAATTCATCTTGAAGTCAGTGCTTACGCCGCGAAGTGTTTTTTTTTTTAATAACGTGAATTACCTACTCAAGTAAACGTGTCCCTGAAGAAGTGAAATACAAGTCACACGACCTAGGTACTGATAATAATTTATCACTGCGTAACTAAGATGGGCTAAATGTAATGGAATAAGATTTAACTAACTACAAAACCGTAAAGCAATATCGCACGACCTAATAATAACATCACTGCGTGAATAAGTCGAGTTAAATGCAATAAGATTTAACTATACACTGGTCTTGTAGGTTACAACTTTTAACAAAATCTGTACGGCCTGTAAATCAGCGCTGTTTTTATGCAGCATTTAGCTGAGGCTGTGACGATTTTCCTCAATTAATTTTAAGATAAATTTTGTTTTTGGCAATAAATTTCTTTTTCTTTCAAATAAGTTACTACATTTTAAAAACCTTACTTTCTTTATCTAATTGCACACTCAAAGTGAAATGTTATCTACTGACCGATTTCTTACAAGAGAACATCAGAAACATAGTAATAAAAATAGTACGACTGACCAGATTCACCAGCACTTAGCCTCATACATGTGCCGAGTGGCAGCTGCCAACGCGTCGTTTCGTTACACTATAACCCTCCTCTGCCATGAACCACACGGCTTGTAGGCGCACCGCCCGCGCCACTGCTACTGCGATAACGCTGCGATGCCAGACTTGTGAAGTCATGATGAAGCGCTGCTCTCGATGATACGGGGTCCGACGCGGTGGTGCGAGCGGCAGTGGCATCCGCGCAGCGCGAGGCGAAGTTGCCACCCTGCCCGCACATAACGAGCTCTCCCTTTGTCACCGGCTGCTCAGTGACACGTATGCTCGTAGATCTGTAGGATGCCTCTTCCCGTTGAAACTGGATCGAAGTGCCACGTGGTTGCGGCATTTTGTCTTTTAATCAGCGCACGCATTAATTATATCCAGGTTATCGCCACGTGCTTTCTCATTTGCTCGATTTGATCCCACTTCTGATGTCGGCGAGAGGTGTAGAATGTGGATCTATTTTCAAGCTGTGGGCGTTGCGTTGGGTAATCGAGCAAAGAAACACCTCTAACTCAAACATTTCTTTATTTACCACCGATTCGGAATGCAGTATCTACAGAGAAGAACCGGCAAGAAACTCCATAGTTGCTCTTTTAAATCATGTCAGTTTTACAATACAGTCATTTCTAATACAATCACTTGGTATTACAATTGTGACCACTAATAAAATAAATATCACAAATAAGTTATAGTAAGCTACTACGTAATAGATGTGCACTCGGCAACGGTCGGCGAACGAATGACCCGAGTCGTGCGCGCGCGCTGCTTTTTATCGGTTCGCCGTTCGTTATTTTTTAAAGCTTCGACGGTGGCGCCGTCAAATACATTAACTCCGTTATAAGCCAAATTTTAATATTCGAAGATGACCTGTAATAAAAATGTACACATTAGAAGAAAGCTTTACGTTGATGCGATGAGTACCTATTGAGTTAAGATAATGTTAGATGTACAAGAATTTCCTTCTAAACTTTTTAAGATTTCATCAATATAATATCAATACAATATAAGAAACTACAGAACTAAAGTTTAAGTTATTTTAAACTTGTAAACCTTAAACCTAGTTCGTAGTTCCAGCACACGGCACTCACGGTGGGAGTGCACAAATGGAAAGCCAGCCGACGGTAAACACGCGTGACGTTGATTTGTCGACCGTTTTTATACACTAATACAATTGTTTCACTTTTCATTTAGTTAAAACTATTTAGTTAGAGACGATAAGTTGAAACGGTAGTTTTTGGAAATAGAATAGGTTCATAGTTCTCTAAAATAAATTCTGCGTTGCGTGACTTAATAACTGCAGAAACAGCAATTCTACAAAAGCATTTCTACAAAATAGGCTTATTTCATCATTTGTTAGATCTCAGGCTAAATGAAATATACAGGCCATAGGTATATTACGCCATTTAGTACATACTAAAGTACTAACTAATTACATTTCCCTAGTTCACATCATCATTAAAATAATGTATTCACGAGTATACACCGCTATGTAAGACTACAAATAAATTTATCTCAAACCAATAACTTTCTGCACAATACAACACAATTCTGCCGATAAGACAGCGTCGTGACGGCACAAAAATAAGAAAAAAATATAAAAACAACATCAATCAAATCGAGAAAGCGGCCATCACTGCGAGTCATTAGGAGTTTCAGGTGTTTTTTTATCTGTAAGCCGAGAAGGCAAGTAATCGACAAGCGAAATTAATGTGGCGGCACTAACTCGGGAGTTCGGCTGCCACTTTTAAAAATCTCTCTTTTACTTAATTTTTACATCGTTGTAAGGTAACCTTTAGGGGTAGGGGTATGTCGATGTTTTATTTTTAACATAGACATTATTTCAAAAAATTTTCAGTGTTGAAATAAGTTCTAATTTCTCAGTAAGCAAACTTTGTTTCTTTGTTTACATAAATGAAGTTTTTGCAGAATTTATATAATTATAGGTACATAGAAATACAGGAGATTTAATTTGTACACAAAAGTATATACATATTACATTTATTAGGTATCGATTGAATCATTGAAGTTAGATAAGGTACTTTAAATTGACGATCACTTCTCCATACAACCGCACTTTTGTTAATAGTTTTTCTCATTTCTTTAAAATTTTCCTGTCTTTTTGCCTCTATATCTTTATACCAAATTAACTACTATTTATTTCCACCGCTAACTTTTTATTTTATAACCGTAATACTATGTAAGTATTGCAAAATTTTCTTTATCTTAATAAAATAACATCCCTAAAAAACTATCGACATCTCCCCATCCCTAATCCGCGAAAACCTATTAATAACTTGCGGCTGTGAAAGTTTTAAAAGTGTTTTCCACCTTGTCGGGAGGTGTTGGACGTTTGAACCATTAATTATTTTCTCCAGCCACGGCCTGATGATATTGTTGAATTTTTTATTGAGGGGAAGAATGTATGTCGTGGTTTTGCTATGAGAATTTGGGGAAGGGACTGGATTTTGGTTGTGAAATGGAGTTAGTTATTGTAAAGAGGAGTTATAAATTTTTTTAATCGTTATCTGTAACGTATACGATCTACTTGAACAATTTGTTTGAAATTAGTTTTAGTTTAGAAACAATTTTTGAAAACAATTTTTTTGTTTGATTAAGACCTGAAACATGTTAATATTCCTAATCTTAACATGTTACAGGTCACAAGCAATGCATGTCTTGCAGGATAAGGGCGAATTTGTAAAAATATAAAATAAAATTTACTAAAAAGTAATGTAGAGTATACCTACCTACTCTATTAACATATCCTACCTACTCTATTCTTGATATTGTTAACATAATCACCATGGAGCACGGTAAAATTGTAATTAGGTGCAAAATATATTAAAATTTAAATTCTCGCGTAGCTAAAGCACCTACTTAGCAATAATTTTTTATTCGCAAATAATTTGCACACCCCAAAACAGGTGTGAGAATTATTTTGAAAACGTTTCCTTAATTTCCTCATTTACTTAATGTCACAAGCATTTCCTTGGAAGCGAAAATTAAATATACTACGGCAAATATTAAGAAGCTGTCTGATATAGGATTGTGAGCTTTATGAGAAGGGTGTAAGGGTGGTGTTATTGGTTTAAAGAATTGTAAGGGTGTTTTCAAGTGGGCGGTGATCGTGACAGGTTTGAGGTAGTGGTAGGTGATGGTACTTGAAATTCTAAGAAACTCTGTTTTTGCTTATTGTTCGCTGCGTGCTACTGAAACGGTGTAAAGTGTATGAATTCAATGAACCTTTTAAGGGGTGTGGTGAAATGGTTTTTCTTTTGGGCGGTTTTGTAATTTTGTGTACAAAATTATTTTAATGTGTGTGTGTGTGTGTGTGTGTGAAATTATTAAAAAAAAATTTGTGTGGTTTTATAAAACCACGGTAAAAGTGAAACTGTTCGAACGGTTCCGAACGCTGCTTTGTGTAGCGCATGTCGCATGACGGTCGGCTGCCGAGTAGGTATACCTACTCGGCAGCCGCGATACACGCGACATGCGCTACACAGACCAAAAAGTTTGAGACGATGTAATAAAAGTTTCACTTTAATATAACAAAGCACTTATACCTACTGAATTAGCTATATTAATAAGCAAATTTAATTCTCTCATCAGCAATATATTATGTAAAAATTTAATAATAACTAACTATGTATAATAAAAACTTAAAAAATCTTACAATACCTGTGGCTGTTCCTACAGCAAGCTAAAACAATGCACGGGTTATAAAATATAAAAGTGAAAAAGTTGTTCTAATCTATTGTCCTGACGTTAGGAGCAATTTCTCAGGCGACTTGCCACCAGCGTCCCATAAAGTAGTTGAAATAACGTCTCACAGGTCCTTAATGTTAGGATTATCTTACCTTACCTTGGAAAATACATATAAAAATACACTCGGGGTGGTTTCGCAATATTCTGCTGTGAAGATAAAATAATGTGTAAAGATAGAATTTTATTAGACTGCAAAATTGGGAATACAAAATCGGTTCAATGACTACATAATTAGTAAACACAGATTAGGCTAAAACATTTTAAATTTTAATACTTACCAAAAAGTCAGTGCTGCTTATATCAATTGCAAATTAAATTAAAACGTTTGTTTTGTAGAAAATCATATTTTTAAATATGTTTCTCATTCAAAGTTTAATTACCATTAAAAACAAAGCTAAAACTTTCCATATAAACTACATTAGATCCGTTTTTTCAGATCCGTCAAAACAGGAAGTCGCCTAAAGCGCTTCCGGCCGATAACAACATCCTGCGCGAACTTTGCCGAAGTTTCGCGAAGTTTCGTAAACTTAGCGAAGCAGGTGCCTGTTTCTCGGATAAAAATTTCACCTTTGTTGAGTGGAAATCTTTTTATAAGTTTCAGAATTATGTTGCTGACACCGTGTCGTCTGTCGTGACGAAGTTTTATCTCCGTTCCGTCACATTTATCCACTTTATAATGTGAAAAGGGTTCTTAAAGGTTCTGAACGATTTTTTATTATCTGTGTTTAAATCGTGTCACGGTCTGTATAGAGGCTTGTGGAATAACTCTTAGTTTATATGAAGTTTTTTATATTCAGTTCAAATTAATCATATTACTATTCTATGTTCTTACTGATAGATTTTCTATATGGGCACGTCTTGGTATTTGTGCCTCAACAATATTTAATTCTATAACCTATTTTTTTATGGAATCTCATTATGAACAGCTTAATCAAGAGTGTAGAAATGTTCATTAATTGTAGGTATGTGTGAAGTCACAAGATGATTGATAATTTAGTTCATTATATAATCTGAAACTGTCCTCTACACAAAGAATTTAATAACAAACTGACGTAGAGTAATTGATTATATCACAATAAAATTAGCGAGATTAAGCATCTCTCATCTAATCTGTCCTACATTAAACAACAATCAAACAAGGCCGGTATTATAATAAATCTTCACAACTGCTTCAGGCCAACTCAATATTTCATGGGGCATACTTACAAAAACCATAAGCGTGCGAATTTAGACTCTATGATTATGTACATAAGGTGAGGGTAGTCGCAAAATGAGTGTAATTATAAAATAGCCGGCGGGTTAGCGAACACACGGCAGATATTAATCCGTCAGATCGTGATTAGATTCGGTAGCACGGAGTAATATATTCTGCAAGGTGTCAGGTGTAGGGAGGGTTATAACATCGATATTAAATAAAATTATATGATGAACCTCTTTTATTTAATAGATATGTGTCATTGAGTCCCGATCATTTCAGAGTTGAATTGTTGCAAGAGAAATCTTTATTTCCGTCTAATATGTATTTAAGTACTGATAGCCAGGTAAAAATAAATAGATACAAATTTTCAAATGTTCATGTAGGTATAATCGATATGTGCTTCGGTAGGTATTCAGTAAGAAGTAGCCAAATCCCATTGTATGTTTAACAAATGACCTAGATATTAACATAATTTGATATCAAGATAACAGATTCTGTCGATGAATTCATATTATTTTAATCAATTAATGTTAGATCATAGCTATATTCATTTGTCTGATTGTATACTTTCAACATAAATTCTCTATAGTTTTATTCTCCCCACAGTAATAAATACAGCAACAATCGATAACCAGGTAACACTAAGCACATCACTAAACATCGTGGTGTCGATAGCCGAACGTGCCGCAGCAAGCGCCGCCCGTCTTAGCGCCACCTTCCGTCGATAACTTACACAACACTTACCGTTGTACCTATCGACAGTTCAAATGAATATTTTATTGACACAGGAGTTACCGGGAAATGTACTACTATGAACTTTATTGTAATGGTATTAAATAAATAAAGTTTAAAGATTTTAAATGTGTTTTATTTATTACATTAGTATTGGCTGGTGCCCGATGCTTCGCTACTTTTAAAAACTAGTCTATGTGCTTATTCGAAAATTAGAGCAGAATTTCTTTTTTCATCTCTAGGCGCAAATATATACCTTAAAGTAATCAACAACTTTCATTTATTTTACGGGATACACTTTTTACGGCCAAAAATTATTAAATGTTACCTAATGTTCATTAACAATTTTCTTTGTAAGTATAGAAAATATCCATGTGTCCTTGCAATTGCAAGGTTTTAAACACATTTACGGGTTGGTAAGTAGGTATAGATGTGGTATAGATTTTTAATTACCGAATAACCAACTCAAAAGGAAACCCTTCACCTGTAATACGTACCTACAGCCTACGGGCTACGTAACTCATTTTAATAACGTAAATAGGCATTAAAAGGCTGTCAAAGTCTCTTTATAATCGGCTCAGACAGGTGCAGCGGGGGACGGGAGGAGGGGGGAGGGGGGTATTTTAATTTGCAACTAATTTCCAACGCTTAACAGCATAAGCCGATTGCAAAGTTCATAATGAGGCGACTCTGGCTCGGCCAGTGTACGATTTTTGATTATTACGTTCAAAGGGTGGCACTTGGCAGGTGAAATATTGTCATGTAGTAGTATGAAAGTGTGAGACGTTTCAATCTTTTACTACCTAGGTACTTCAAAATTAACTTAAACTTTAACTTTTTCAATGGAAAGAAAATTAAGCTTATAATAGGAGTAAAATATGTCTAACTAAAGGATAAATTAAAGTAATAATCACAAGCAATATTACGTAATTACTTATATTATTTTCATATTATCTATTAAATCTATGAATAGACTATAATAAAATTAGTGATCATACGGTAAATTGGCGTATCCACACCTCCAAAGTACAGATGATTACAAGATTACAGAGTTCGTAACAAAATGATGATACCTCAGCGTAATAACAGGGCTTAGATTACAGGCAAGAGGCAACATACCTTTGGGTTACGCACAATAGCCCAGTGATTGAATACCTAGGTGTAGCTTTACGTTTTAGATAAACCTAGAACCAAAAACAACCATGTATGTATTTTGAATAAAAAATAACGTTCTAGAAATGGTGATTTTTAACACGATTATAAAAATATATTCAGATGAAATCCGATAGTATTTATCTCGTTAAAAATTCTATCCACGAGACAAAACACTCTTGTTCTTAACAATAATTAACGGCCAATCACAAAAATTTTTAAATTTAATCGAGAGGAAATAATCAACTACAGGAACAGTCAACTGTAAATTATAGAGATAGTAATTCAGCAGCATGAATATAAATTCTTTGAAAATACGACGACTATAATAATGACCTAACCTTTTTAGAAATACTGACCGACAGGTTGGCAACGATTATTACCAAAACCTTATTGTTTTAACTCAATTTTGATGCAGCCGAATGAATAAGAGGAGATGGAGTTACAATAAACAAAAAATAACAAAATCAAAGCGAAAATATCCGTCAGAATTCATGTAGCTAATTATTTAACCAACACAAATGTAGATGCAGAATGGTATAGCTGCTATATTCTTTTACGAACGTATAGATATCTACATATCTAGCAATATATTAATTACAGCATTTGATAAACATCGTAAACCGTAGGTACTCACATTCTACGTGAGTGATCAAACGTACCTACCATTCATATAACAATTGTCTCAATTCCCCTTTACCACGTCGTGGATTGTAACAATAAAAACAACGTCCCGAAGGGGTGATACGCTCCGACACAGGTGAAACAACAACTTTATTAGTGTACAACTCTCGCGAGCTTACGAAATTGTTAAATCTCAATTTTATCTGTCCGACTCTAACTTTTGAGATAGGGTTTCACAATTCTGAATACGGTTCTTGTTTATCTAATCTGGATGTTTTGTTTGTTTCCACTAATTGTAAGAAATAAACTTTTTAATTGAATGCTCATTATGAAATGAGCACACAACATTTCAGAGATCGGTTTTCAGCTGTTTAAAAACATCACAAAATTTGATAGTCTATACATATACGGTATGGAATGGTACATAATATTATATTTGAAAATAATATGTAACCTACGCACGATACAAAATTCATCTCGAATAGTGATAGACCAAGATCAAGAATAAAAAAGTCTTCTTTCTCTATCTTTTAATAAATTTAAAATAAAATTTTCTGAAATAGATAGATGGCCATCTGATAATTTTAAGATGATTTCTCTCCAATAACTAAGCATACTTGAATATTCGCACACGGTGTTAAAATTAACAACTATTCTCAACCTTAACAATATTAGAATCAAGATCACTTAAACTCTTCAAAAAAATCAACCTTCTCATAATAAATCTTAAGAGCTCTATTATCTTATCAAATAAATGTTAAATCTCGAGTAGTAGTGATGTAAGAGAATGTATCGACATATATGTCAAGAACGTTGAAATTTTAGCGCAAGAAAGAACTCAAAGAGAGGCCGATTGAAAACCATTTAAGGCACAATCGGCCCGTTAAGCACCTGTACCACTTAACCCCTTTGCAAAGCGCTGACTGCCGACATTGGACGCTTTTACGTGAGAAACGTAGGCTTGGCCGCATCACTTGTCGATACTTTTGGTTATATATGATCCTTGGAATGCAATATGCTTTTTGTAATACTAATTTCGTAACATTTTCTGAAGAAACGTATTGCATTTTAGTTTGAAGGAAAAACAATTTTCAATATTTAGGTATTTTCATTCTACATCCAACTTGAATTTTAATTGGTAACTATTTAAACATCTGATTAATATTAGAATCGATCTTTTTAATGAACTAATAACACTTAATATGATAAAAAGTTAGAATTGATGTTCAAATTAATATAAAAACGGAAGGGTTGTGGTAGAGCAAGCAAAGGTAAGGTGGTCATCATCACAATCAATCACAGCAATGCTGGTGCTATATTTTTCCCTGTTTTTAACACATATTATAATATCTAAGCTCTCCACAACAAAGTCACGAAACTTAGCATAAAATCGAAATGCATCGACGCAGACCATCCTTATGTATCGAGTGCATCGGTCTATCGGCTCTCGAGCACGCGCCGCCCCTCCACCTCGCGGGTCACTGGGCCAGGTGCTCGCGGGTTTGTTAGCGACCTAATTGTGGCTAATGCTTTCTATGAACTGCTGAAGGATGTATGGAGCGGTGATTGGAATTAATATGCTGCTAATATGTTAAGGGTTTAAAGGTATAGCCAAAGGTGCTTATAAAGCCAAAGGTGCTCCTAAATGGTGTTAGATTGGAAAACGTCTGATTCTTTATTTATAATTATTATTCTAAGCATATACCCGATTAAAAGGATTGGTGATTAGTTTGACCATTCCATAGAAATCTAAGTTTCTGTGTGAAACTTTATACATATTGTAAAAGTAACTACATTTGTAATTAATTATTGAATACAGTTTCAATGTTCAATGTACTAATTAATCGTCTGGACAAACAAAGAAAAGATCACGAAATATTCTCAGACCTCAGACCTACCAATTTTACATATCTACACTGTTTCGAAAATCGGTCATTGCATACACTGCACGTAAGAAGTTGAAACACGAGGTTTTTATATACTGTACCTTTATACTTTAGGTTGTGTATTTTACAGGCGAATATCATATTCGTTAAAGACACTTTTTCCAGCGTGCTTTTGGGCGGTGCTTGTAGAAATGCGTTATAATACTAGTAGATATTAATAATATATTGTTGTTTTTTGTAATAGACTCACTGCTCAACCAAGAACTACAGATATTATATTGATATAGGATGAAATAGTTTTATATACTTATTAAATTAAATGGAAAGGTAATAAAATAAAACACCAAGTTTATTTATGAATTTATTGTGATTTCGTAGTAAAATAAAAACTCTACTAACACGCTACGTGACCTCCGTGCCGACTATAAGGCACCTATCTGTCGAATCCACAAGCGAATATCATCATTTTATAATATTTTTATTATAGAAAAATGATATTTGTATAAAGGTAATTTTATATTAACAAAATCGCGTTATAATAATTTTATTAATGCGTACATAACAATGAATTTGGTTCATTTCACAATTTATTTGTTCTTAAAATGGTTAAGGAATTACAAAAATTGCCAACACTCGCTTGTGGATACCACAATGACAAACACACACAACTAACCAAGTTTATTGTATTTCATATAAAAATACTTTTTACATTAAAGTAGTTATTATCGTTTAGTGTGCAGTCATTTGCAAATAATATTGTACGATGGATACGTCTTTTGTTACATAAAATACGACAAAATTATACAAATACACTTAAGAATACACTAAAATAAATCGAGATTCACAAATATTTTAAAACACTGTCATGCAAAATTATAATTCCCTACAATGTTGGTATATTTCAACTCAATCACGCAATTAAAACGTTCAAAAATCGTTATAATCACAGAAAAAAAAATACTTTTAAGTAGCGGTGACATTCGTTTCTGGACGGAAAATAAAAGAAAAGCTCAGCGAACCCTAAACAACTAAACCTAAACACAAATTATCGTGACGATACAAAATAAACTACGCTTATTATAATTTGTAATTCTATAAACTAATAATTTTATTGTAAATCTAATACATTCAAATATATAAATACGAAAGTAACTAAATATACATCGATACAAAAATGTGTTACAAAATACAAAAGATACAAAATGTCAAGCCAAATGGCACGTAACGGGAGAAATTTGAAAAAATCATACAAAAATGCTATTTGTGCATTATTATAAGTAATTTGAACTTTTTGTGCCAATATAACTAATGATTATGAATTATGATGATTATATTTTCATGATTTTTTTTAGAATACAATATGTAATGAATTAAACGCAATTCTTGAATATTAATGAAATGTTTATTAGAATTTTAATGATAATGTTTCATCAATACAAAAAGGCACAAGCGACGGATTTTGCATAATGCAACTATGTATTTCATAATATAAAATGACCCATATTCTTAAAATAGGATCCCGAAAATACGTGTGAATAAAATACTTTTTATGAGATGATGTCCTTAATAAAAAAGAAGGAATTGCGTCGTCTCGTTTACACATTACATGATCCTTGATGTCAGAAAGAGAAAGAAGAATTATGAGATTTTCTTTTGAAAATTTCAAATGATAAAAGAATGATATATATATATGTGTGAAATAGTGATTTTAACTAATTAACTGATTATACTTTCTGTGCTTGGGTTTGTCTGTATTTTATCTAAGATCCTTCTAAGATGATATTTGGCTATTTTTTTTGTGTTTTAATGCGTGTGTAGTGAATTATTTGTCTATATTTAAAATATGATATCATAATCGGTAATACATTACAGTCTTATGTTTTGAGATTATTGCTTTAGAGAATGGAAACGATAAGCTTGAATCTCGTTGAAATGTTCTGTTCTTATTCATTTATGTGTTAAAAATATAAATGGAATATCAACTCTGCGGTAGTTTGTATTTAGATACTGTGTAAATACTGATTTTATAAATTCTGAAGTACCTATATTGAGCAATACAACTGAATTTTATGAAGAAATACGAGAAATCGATGAATAATTAATATTTTTAACAGTATCAGGTATTCAGTGGTCTATGTTATTCGCTTTTTGTTCTGCCTAAATTGTGGTTTTTAATTTCCCCCTAAATATAATTACCCAAAGTGTTAATTCTTCATTATCTATTGTAATAGTGTTATGTGTTTTCCTGTCCCTACATCCCTTGCGGTGCTGTCTATATCCCTTTCGCCTCCCCTTTTCTCTTTTTAGGCGTGGTCTTCATCCTTAGTTATATAAGTTATATAACTATACAAGTATATTTCTCCCTCCCTCCACTCTAGTATACAAGTAGGCGTGGTCTTTACCCTTTGCATTTTATAACTCACCATACAAGTATAGTTATATAGTCCCCCTTCCTCCCACTTTATTTAGCCGTATAAAGTAATCCTACTTCCCCAACTGGTACTAGTATATACCTCCCTCCCACTCCGGTAGGTGCACTAAATGAAGACCCCTTACCCTCACTCCCTCTTGTAGCTGGTGGTGTTGCACTACATAAAGTAAATCTCCCCCCAAAGCTCTACACCCCCTCCCCTCCCACTCCCCCCTCTTGCAGCTAATGACCGGTGCACTAAATGAAGAACTTCCCCTCCACACTCCGCTGCTCTACACTCCCCCCCCTCCCCTATCCCCTCTTATTTCAGGTGTGTGCACTAAATGAAGAACTCCCGTCGCTTGGTGACCCTCGGCCCTGTAGCGGCGGCAAGCGCAGCTGCGTCGGGTCCCTCCGCGCCCTCCGCACCGCGCTCCTCCTGCATACACACACACACATATATATTACTAGCTTCCGCCCACGACTTTGTACGTGCATCCCCGTTTTTCCCCGTTCCCACAAGAATTTCGGGAAATCCTTTCTTAGCGGATGCCTACGTCCTAACATCTACCTGCATGCCAAATTTCAGCCCGATACGTCCAGTGGTTTGGGCTGTGCGTTGATAGATCACTATATCAGTCACCTTTGAGTTTTATATATATAGATTTAGTGTGTCCCTTAGACACATAAAAACTGTAAGAATAGAATATATTCGCTCTGGCGGGTCACGAGTGGCCGATTTGGTCAGGCGTCCGCCCCGGTTTGGCGCGAAAGGATGCGGGTTCGAGTCCCGCTGAGTGATCGATTTTTTTTATATTTATACAGCAATTGAATGCCATAAAATTCTACATTTACATTGTTTATTTCAAGTATTCATATATAAGTAAAGAACAACATATTATACAACATACCTGAGTGAGATATTCTCCCTTGTGTCGAGATAGCGTTCGAACCAAGACAATGGCCACAACGATCAGTAGGAGGAAAATGAAGGCCAGCACCGCTAAAACAAAATCATTGCATTTATAATATCGAAAAATCGTCAATGTATTTTTTATTATTCGTGTCAATGTTAATTTTCTTTTTTTTTATATAGGATAATCTCATTTTGATTCTTTTTTTTACGATATTATAAAATTTTTGAACTGATTAGAATAATTGAATTAATTTTATATCACTGACATAAAAAAAAGTCATAAACCCCTGAAACCATGTTTAGTTTACACATGTCTTATTTTTATACCTTACTTATTTTTGAACAGTTAAAATGTAATTAGACATCTACGGCCTTATTAATAAAAAGTTAAACAATGGATAAATTTTTTAGCATAGCTGTGTCCTGCTCTTGCTCACATGAAACGTCAATCATAAAAACAAGACAGGTTACTGCAATAACTAATCCATTGCAAAGCGAATGGGTAACATTTTTTAGTAAGACCGATGCAATCTAGTAAGTATAGTTTCCAAATTCCACATTGTTTTACACTATATTAGCACAGTATTACCATTATTTCCTACAGTAGTGCGACGAATGTACTTGTGCAGAGAAACGGAGGGGAATTGGCGGGGGTCGGGCGACGCGGGCCGCGTAAAGCAAACACGCTTAGTTTGCTTTACCTAGCGCGAAAGGATGACGCAGTCGTATTTTTTGTGTAATAATTTTATTATACATAGGTACTTACATATTCTATTATGGCGCGCACAAACTGTTCGGTTTACGGATGTAAATCTACATTGAAATCCCAGAAGGAAACAATATTTCAGAAAGATTGTATTAATTGTATCTGTTGAATTAAAATCAAAGCTATGTATATATGTTGTCCTCATTATTTTCTAATCAGATTGTACATCCCAATGCGAATGCATTACTTAGTTAATTAATGTTATAATACCTATACAATTAAAAACATCCAAAAATAAAGTGTTACGTAAATAATAATCTGTAATTATATATTTATGAACAAATAATTACATCAGATTTAATAATCGCAATTATTTTGAATGTACTGTATATGAATAAAGATTTCATCATAATATTAATAATCACAATTGTTTTATTTCCCATTTGTTGCAACCCTAGCGTATTTTCGTGTGGCAGCGTCATTACCTACGCTGGCGGCGGCATCGCGCGACATCAAAGGCGATTCCTTACTGTAGGAAATAATGGTAATACTGTGATATTAGTATACGATTTAAAAGTTAAATAAAAGTGTTAAAGTTAAGTAAAATTGTAATGAATTTAATTGGACTAAAATATTAAGCACTTTGACATTCAAAATACTATTATATTAAAATTTAAAATTATTATAATATAAAAAAATTAGTTTAAAATTATATATTATTTTTCAGCAAATTGACATATTGAATTTAACTTAATGTAATGTTGTATTTTCCTGTTATTGAAGGTGCAGTAGACCATATTGTATTCAATTGTAAGCTATGTAAAATAATACTGAATAAGGACTGTATCCTTTGTTGGAAAATCTTAAATATAAATAAATAAATAAAAGCAATACAAACTAGCAAGTATAGCTTCATCCGTGCGATGGTAGTCGAGATCCGCGTCGCTGTCCACATAGGGCGGGGGGCGGGTCTCCAGCGGCGCGGGGGGGTGGGTCACGGGCTCCACGCCGCAGAAGTCCTCGTGGAGGATACCGCCTGGGGGGAAATATGGGTCGTCATGTTTGAATTATATTATTGAAGTGAAACTTCTTTATCGGGGTTGGAAAAAAATTTAGTGTAACATGTTTTCGTTACGCGTGACATTTTTCCGTAACGCGCCATCTTTTCCTTATCCCTACCACGCGTGATTCGACGTATTTCTGTAAAGTTGCATATAGTAAATTATTTTTGGAAAAATAAGGTCATAAAGAAGTTTCACTTCTTACGTGTGTACACTAGTACACGCACACATTTTTTGTTTTGTATTTATTACTAATTATAACGATTACACTGAATCCTGTTAATCCACCAGGAAACGTTAGATAGAGCGAACTCAAGAAGCGCAACTCAGCGCAAGATACAAGTTTAGCGCTAAGCTTAGAGCCCACTGTCGTACATTATTTGTAAATCATGTAACTTACTGGACAAATATGGGACAAAAAGCCATCGCGCACGTTACCGGCTAAAATGCTACACGAGTTGTAGTAGAGACATAGACCTACGTAGAGCTACGAATAGACAACACGCACAAATAGGAGTGCACATTAACAGGCGGGTCCGGCTACGGCACCGCTACATATACAATTGCGGCGGAGCTACGGCACGGCTACATAACGCTACCGTAGAGGTAAGTAGAGCTAGCGCGCACGTCGAGGGTGGATCCTACTGCGGCACCGCTACATGTGAAGCAGCAGTAGAGCTCCGCTAGAGATGCCGTAGAGCCGGATAGCGCTACAACACACCGATAGAGCGCACGTTGGCGGGCGGGTCCTGCTGGAAGAGCAGCTTGAGCGGGTAGATGTCGTCGAACTCGACGCGGCTGACGCAGCCCGCGAAGCCCTCGCTCATGCTCTCGTTGCGCCGATGTAGAGCTGCGGTAGAGCACACAGAGCTGCGGTAGAGCACAGAGCACGCACCGATAGAGCGCACGTTGGCGGGCGGGTCCTGCTGGAAGAGCAGCTTGAGCGGGTAGATGTCGTCGAACTCGACGCGGCTGACGCAGCCCGCGAAGCCCTCGCTCATGCTCTCGTTGCGCCGATGTAGAGCTGCGGTAGAGCACACAGAGCTGCGGTAGAGCACAGAGCACGCACCGATAGAGCGCACGTTGGCGGGCGGGTCCTGCTGGAAGAGCAGCTTGAGCGGGTAGATGTCGTCGAACTCGACGCGGCTGACGCAGCCCGCGAAGCCCTCGCTCATGCTCTCGTTGCGCCGATGTAGAGCTGCGGTAGAGCACACAGAGCTGCGGTAGAGCACAGAGCACGCACCGATAGAGCGCACGTTGGCGGGCGGGTCCTGCTGGAAGAGCAGCTTGAGCGGGTAGATGTCGTCGAACTCGACGCGGCTGACGCAGCCCGCGAAGCCCTCGCTCATGCTCTCGTTGCGCCCGATGTACATGTACTGGATGTTGTTGAACTGTGCGTCCGCGCTCTCGCGGATGTTGAAGTGGTACTCCTGCGTCTCGTAGTTGTCCACCTGCAAAAAAAAACAATAATACTATGTTAAAAAAACCAATAATACTACGTTAAAAGCGCGAGATACGCCAATAAGCATGACCAGTTAGGGCATGAGCCTACGAGAGGGTTTAAGGTTGATGTTCCGACCGTCCCTCCATACATTTTTGATTACCTCTAAACACTTAACACAGACACTATTTCTTTAAAACTAATCATTTTATCACTTCTCTATAATGAAATGTGTGCGCGTTCGACCTTTTTAATCAATAATTTACAATATTTACTTAGAAAAACAACAGTAAAATACCGGAAAAATTTGACACTTCTACAGTAGTGTGCGTGACTTTTGCCAAGCGAAACACGACATAAAGCACGACATCTAGCGCATAGACTATATACTTATTACAGATCTAGCGCGTCAATGTCTAAACGAAAGGCGATGTTTAGACATTGACGCGCTAGATGTCGTGCATTCGCGTTCGTTATCTTATGCATAATGAGCATAATTCTAATAAATCAAAGTTCTGTGTAAAAATTGAGTAAGTAATTTCATTTCCAATCGTTCAAAGAAAATAACAATAAAATAAAATAAAACTAATGACCTTAGAAACTATGTTTTTTTTTATTTATTACTCATTATTGTTCGTCCGTCGTAGGTCTGTAAACTGTATTGTACACTGAAGGTAAATGGTACTGTAGGTACTTTAGTTCGGCGTCGTCGCTCGTCGGCTTGATATAAAATTACATTCTTGATTTCATTGACACGCGCTATGATTTGCGCGCGGAATTTCTTGTGTTGTGAATTTATTTTTGTATGCTATGCATTTTAATTGATTCAAATTGCAATGTTTCTCTAGTATGCATTTGAGACTATATTGTAAATTGTAATAATTGATCGTGGGTATAGTAATTAATTATTCTACTAACGCAATTAGTAATATATGTATTTTCGGTGGGATTCAAAACAAAAAATTGGCCCGTGATTTTTATGAAATTTCACCACATTGCAAATCACATCAATCATAGTTCATACACATGTATGACGAAAGTGATTAGTATTGTGGCTAACATTGACTCATCAGTTCATCACTGAAACCAGTGATAAATCAGTACCTATATCATATTGTGTTTGAATATTTTTAAACAATGATATAAGTATACAATTATTATAAATCGGTAAACTATCAAAGTAATCACAAACTTGCAAACATTGGTAAAATGTCCAGTAGTTTATGAGCCTATTCATTACAATCAAACAAACAAACAAAGTTTTCCTCTTTATAATATTAGTGTAGACAAACACTATGAATACGATCACGAATGCAAATTCGGGGATTTTCTAATTATTGCTAAATAATAATTGAATTCGTTTTGAAATACTCTATAATTTTTAGTGTATAAATAGACATTTATAATGTGGTGCTCATTTTTTTTGTACTGCTAACGCTATTGTAGGTACCTATTTTCGCTGTTTTATTTCAAGTGAACACGGCCATACAATTTTGTCACGAGCCGCCTATGATTGTAGGTACTTTTGTTAGGCTCCTTCGTCGTCCGCGTCGGCTCGAAAGTTCTTGATTTCATTGTCACGCGCTATGATTTGCGCGCGGATTTTCTTGTGTTGTGAATTTATTTTTGTATTATTATTATTTTTTATTTATTTTTTTATTTTATTGATTCAAATAAAATATTTCACTAGTATGCATTTGAGACTATATTGTATTATGTATAATTTATCGTAGGTATAGTTATTCTTATAACGCAGTTATATTTTCGGTGGGACAATTTGACCCGTGATTTTTCTGAAATATCACCACGTTGCAAATCACATCAATCATAGTTCATACACATGTATGACGAAAGTGATTAGTATTGTGGCTAACATTGACTCATCAGTTCATCACTGAAACCAGTGATAAATCAGTACCTATATCATATTGTGTTTGAATATTTTTAAACAATGATATAAGTATACAATTATTATAAATCGGTAAACTATCAAAGTAATCACAAACTTGCAAACATTGGTAAAATGTCCAGTAGTTTATGAGCCTATTCATTACAATCAAACAAACAAACAAAGTTTTCCTCTTTATAATATTAGTGTAGACAAACACTATGAATACGATCACGAATGCAAATTCGGGGATTTTCTAATTATTGCTAAATAATAATTGAATTCGTTTTGAAATACTCTATAATTTTTAGTGTATAAATAGACATTTATAATGTGGTGCTCATTTTTTTTGTACTGCTAACGCTATTGTAGGTACCTATTTTCGTTGTTTTATTTCAAGTGAACACGGCCATACAATTTTGTCACGAGCCGCCTATGATTGTAGGTACTTTTGTTAGGCTCCTTCGTCGTCCGCGTCGGCTCGAAAGTTCTTGATTTCATTGTCACGCGCTATGATTTGCGCGCGGATTTTCTTGTGTTGTGAATTTATTTTTGTATTATTATTATTTTTTATTTATTTTTTTATTTTATTGATTCAAATAAAATATTTCACTAGTATGCATTTGAGACTATATTGTATTATGTATAATTTATCGTAGGTATAGTTATTCTTATAACGCAGTTATATTTTCGGTGGGACAATTTGACCCGTGATTTTTCTGAAATATCACCACGTTGCAAATCACATCAATCATACACACGTATGACGAAAGTATAGTGGCTATAATTGACTCATCAGTTCATCACTGAAACCAGTGATAAATCAGTACATATATCATATTTTATTGTGTTTGAATATTTTTTAAACAACGATATACCTATACAATATTATTATAAATCGGTAAACTACCAAAGTACTTCCGAATTTTCAGACAGACAAACAAGTAGTTTGAACACGCAGTTTTCTTATACTAGTAGCAAAAATCAAAACCATAATATTATGTTTCCCTACTATATTTTACTAAAAGTCGAGTGCGTCGAAATCGTAAATAATAATATGTTTTTCACCTTCCTGGTTATTTTCCCATAGTAAATAGTGTTTTAGGTTTGTTGTTGTAGGTAGGAATAATAATAATTATTCTTACATGTTGGTTATGAAATGTATATTGAAATAATTTACTTTTACAAATCATTAGTGATATAAGTTTTGAGTGAAAATGCTTGGATCAGCATAATATTATATGGTACTTCAAATACATGTTTTGATAAAAAAAACAATAGTGTAATAAAATAAAACTGCGTTTTATTGTAATCAATGTTGACAATTTTAAATTCCAAAATTATTGATCAATAAAATAGTTTACACCAACAAATATAACTTTTATTTTTATAACAATCGTTCATAATATAAACCGTAGCAGGTGGCGTTTTGAAGTTCTGTCTACTCATACAGAAAAATGGAAAACTTGTTTTTTTTGTAAACAATTTATTACTCATGTTGTTTGGCAACTCGAAGCGTGGTCGTCCGTCGTAGGTACTTTTGTTCGGCGTCGCGTCGTCGTCCGCGTCGGCTTGATATAAAACATTCTTGATTTCATTGACACGCGCTATGATTTGCGCGCGGAATTTCTTGTGTTGTGAATTTATTTTTGTATGCTATGCATTTTAATTGAATCAAATTGCAATATTTCTCTAGTATGCATTTGAGACTATATTGTAATAATTGATCGTGGGTAGGTATAGTAATTAATTATTCTAATAACGCAATTATATTTTCGGTGGGATTCAAAACAAAAAATTGGCCCGTGATTTTTATGAAATTTCACCACATTGCAAATTATATATTATACAATTACAATTATTATAAATCGGTAAACTATCAAAGTAATTACAAACTTGCAAAATATGCTTTTCCGAATTTTCAGACAGACACACAATTTTATTAGTTTGTTTTAGCAAAGTAGGTATACGCTTACGTCGTAACCTATACCTATACGCTTACGTCGCGCGTCGCGTCGTCGAAAACGGTGCGCCCAGAAACAAACATACCTAATTCAGTTACAATCCTTTTTTTGTTCCGTAATTTATTGTATTTATTCTAATACGATTTTTTTTATTCGTCGGCCAGTTCTACTAGGTATAAAAAGATAAAATTGAAATATAATTATTGTAGCGACAGCCATATTATGTTACTATGTTTTCGTAAATATGTTTTTCACCTTCCTGGTTATTTTCACATAATCTTATCTTATATATAAAAATGAATCGCAAAATGTGTTGGTAAGCGCATAACTCGAGAACGGCTGAACCGATTTCGATCATTCTTTTTTTATTATATTCCTTGAAGTACGAGGATGGTTTTTATGTAGAGAAAACGTAAATATTATGTACCACGGGCGAAGCCGGGGTGGACCGCTAGTATATATATATAAATGAATCGCAAAATGTGTTGGTAAGCGCATAACTCGAGAACGGCTGAACCGATTTCGATAATTCTTTTTTTATTATATTCCTTGAAGTACGAGGATGGTTCTTATAGCTAGAGAGCTAGTTAGTTTAGTTTTAGTGCAGTGGCAGTGTAAATGTTGTTGTTGAGGTTATGTAAATTTAACACTTTAGTTAACTACCAAGATATAAAGAAATGAGGATAGGACACAATAACTATTGGTTGAGGTATTTATAAACTCATAATATACTTTAAAAAAAATCACGTTTTAATAAATTTCTAGAATTAAATTAGAACAGCTGATTCAAAATAGCCTAAAAAATCTTAATAATAATAATTACGCTTCACAGCAAGAAGAAATGTACCATATGTACCCGCACAAAGTCGATATTGTGTTGCCTACCGTTCGACTCAATGGCTAGGGTTGTAACTACCTTTAATAATTATTACCAAACTAATAAACCGAGTGATGCGAAATAACCATAATTCTTTTAGAGTTTGATAAAATGATCAGGCAGGTATTTTCTTTAATCCTCTGAATTCTCGGTTACTAAATTGTATCGTTGAAATTATTCTTAATCGCGTAAATTTAATAAATAATCATAATTATGGAAAACACTTTTCATTTGTTTTTTTACTTTCACGCCCAACTACAATACAATAATTACGTTGTTTCGGTATTTTGACGAGAAAACGCAGGAAACATCCGTTGTATCATTTTAGATAGATTGTATATTTTGTATCTGTAGAATTGAAATCAAAGCTATGTATATGTTGTCTCCATTCTTTTCTTATCGGATTGTTGATCCCAATGCGAATGCGTCACTTAAATTTTATAAAAGACAATTAAGAACATCAAAAATAAAGTGATACGTAAATATTTCACAGTGCAATATATTATGAAATTAATAATAATTATATATTTATGAAAAAATAATTACATCAGATTTAATAATAGCAATTGTTTTGAATGTACATAATATGAATAAATGATTACATCATAATAGTAATAATCACAATTGTTTTATTTCCCATTTGTTGCAACCCTAGCATATTTTCATGTAGCAGCAGAAGTACCTACACTGGCGGCGCGGCGGCATCGTGCGACATCAAAGGCATTGCCTTACTAGGTAAGTTTATAATGACTCATTTCTTTTATTATATAATTTACGTTTTACTTTTACAGAATCCGATTCAATGGATTATGAAGACGAGTCACACAACGCCATACGATAGTGATGATGAATGAACATTTCAATAAATGCATGCGTGTTTTTTTATGTTGTTTTGTAATTGTTAATTGTTTCTTAAATAAAGAAATAAACTAAATATTTAAATGATGATTTGTTATTTGCAACACAACTTTATATTTGAGATTCTTTACAAATGTATATTTAGTTTTGTATCATCAAATTTATAAATTTTATTCCATAGTTTTCAAAATTAAATGTAAATGACCATAAAAACATTAATAAAGTAAATCATTGATGTAAGGTCAGGGAACGTAATACATATATACATCTGACCATGTAGAAGCTAAGTCTTGTTGACTGCTGAAGTCTGTAAAGTTTTGTTGTCTGCTGAAGTCTGTACGCAATGAAAATGTCTGCCGTTTCGAAAATAAGTTTTTAAGACCCTAATAAATAAAATATATGAATGGCAGATCTGGTCAAATACTTTCAAAATTGTATTTTTTTCAGCACTTTCATAAGTGTCTGCCAGAATGTTATCCGCGTGATAATGGTCTGCCATTGTTATTTTCCGATAGTAATAATAATCTATTTTCAAATATCAAAATGGCAGACGTGGTCAAATGGTTTCAAAGTTCGCCAAAAATTTCCACCTGTCTTACCTAAGCGCGCGCCCCGTCCACCACTCTGGGCTTAGTGACTCCTCATCTCATGTATAGTAGGTATAGGGGAATCAACACACAAAAATCCAGGTCTGGTCAAATACATACAGGTAGCTTTGCGCTAGCTCTCTAGCTATTACTTCTTATGGAGAGAAAACGTAAACATGTACCACGGGCGAAGCCGGGGCGGACCGCTAGTAAATAATAAAATAATAAATAGTGTATTAGATTTGTTATTGTATCTTGTATACCTACGAATAATTATTCTTACGTCTTGTTGGGAAATGTTCAAATACCTACCTATTGAAATAATTTACTGTTACAAATCATTAGTGTTATTAGTTTTGAGTGAATAGGCATGGATCAGAAATTCAGAATATAATATGCTACTAACTACTCAAATACATACATGTTTACACAACAAACACCACTGACCTCTATAACTATAAGTTATAGAGGTCAGTGACCGTCAGTGACAAACACTATGGATACCTACGCTCGCGAATGCAAATTCGGTGATTTACTAATTATTGATACCTAGTCATTGAATTCGTTTTGAAATAGCCTGTACTTTGTAATTTTTAGTGTTATAGACATTTATAAAATGTGGTGCTCATTTTTTTGTAATAAATCATCCCGAACGCTATTGTATTTTCGTTGTTTTATTTCAAGTGAACACCTATACAATTTTGTCACGAGCCGCCTCTGGCCTCTGGGTGAAATTATGATTTTTGTTCTAATTGTATTTTGGTAGTAGTTTGTTTAGAATTTACATTACCATTGTTTAATTTTTATTTTGTATTTGCAGTAAAATAAAAAGATGAAAAACTTCATTAGGTATATTGTACGACACCTCACTCTGAATCGCGCTAGCGAAATTTTTTCGTTACAGAGCACATATACAACTTTCGGACAATCTTCATTGAGGCCGGCCGGCAAATCGAGTATGTCGAGAAACTTCACTTATTCGATGGAGGTATTCTACCTTCCTTCCTCCACAGTTGTGGGACCCCGACGTGCATTGAACACGCAGCTTTCTGATACTAGTAGCTACAAGATAAAAAGTAAAACAACTAAAACCCAACTACGACAAAAAACGACGCTGAAAAAGTATAAAACAAAAGTTAAATTGATGAACTAATAAAGAAGCTATGAACGAAAAGATGTGAATTATATGCAATCAGCCCATGAATACAGGTAAAGTCACAAGCAAATGCTAGTAATATATATATATTCAAAATGTGCAAGTAAAAAGCTTTCAAATGATACCAAACACGGCATATTTATCTTAACTTTATTTTTTTACTCTGTATATTTTGTCCGCTAGAGGGCGCCACATTAGATTTTGTGAAACCCCATATAGCCTATAACCAGTGGACAATTAAGACGCTTCTAATGATATGTCATTTGTCGAATTCTGATAAGTAGTTTAGAAGTTACGAGGGAACAGATGAACATACATACATACATACATACATACATACATACATACATATATACATACATACATACATACATACATACATAGCCTGTCAAAATCATAACCCTCCTTTTGCTTTGCCGTAGTCGGGTAAAAATCAAAACCACAGATATGTCTGTGATCAAAACCATAATAATATTTTTACCTATTATTTTACTAAAAGTCGAGTGCATCGAAATCGTAAATATGTTTTTCACCTTCCTGGTTTTTTTTCCATAGTAAATAGTGTTTTTGATTTGTTGTTGTATGAATAATTATTCTTACTTGTTGGTTATGAAATGTATTTTGAAATAATTTACTTTTACAAATCATTAGTGATATTAGTTTTGAGTGAAAATGCTTGGATCAGCATAATATCATATTTGCTACTTCAAATACCTACATGTTTTGATAAAAAAAAAACAATAGTGTAATGTAGGTAATAAAATAAAACTGCGTTTTATTGTAGGTAATCAATTTTGACATTATTTATTTCCCAAAATTACAATAAAATAGTTTACGCCAACAAATATAACTTTTATTTTTATAACAATCCTACTTCCTACTAATGCGAAAGTTCATACATGTTTCAAAAGAAAAACTTTTACTTTTACTATTATTTCAATTTATCCGGTTTAATTAAGACTTAATATTGATACATATGATCATTATAAATACAAATAGGAATTAACAATATAACGAATACGTGGCACAACTAAAATTTTACCGATACCACCCGTGGTAATTCTCCTTTGTGGGTCATTTGTAACAGGATGGCGGTTCTACAGCGAAAAAAGAAAAATGATGGTCAGAACGCTGATACCGGATACCTTAAGATACTGTAATATAAAATATTACTAGATTAGATAAAATATTATAGGTAGTATCTTCACCGTGTGTGACGCGCTTTACATTCACGCCATCTAGAGTTAAATCTTTATCATTTTTGTATACGTCTGTGTGTGTAAACGACCCTGTATGCAATGACAGATGTTAAAACGCATAATTTTACCGAATTGGGTGGATTTTAAGGCAATGATATAACATATTTCAATAAAATATAATATTCAGTAACCGCCATGACTATTCCTAGGTTTGATGACTATTCCAATTACGCAAAAACTCAAATAAACTAGAAATGTAGAATTCAGCGCCATCTAGCGGGATATTGGCTGGGAACAGATCGTTGCAATCACCTTAACACGGCCCGGTTTACGTCCGGTAGTCGGTATCTAGGAGCCACTATCTTGTGTACTTTGAACGGTTTGTACACAGCGCTGCAGCTGTTAAAAAACCGAGCCGTGTGCCGTCTGCCTTATACAAATTCGACACTCATTAACACAGATATCCTAAATTTATTTAAATAATCATCAAACATGTCTCCTTATGTACGGCTAGTTTCAAAATTACAAGTTATTTTAATTTAAAAATAATTACAATTTTAGTATAAACTATTTAAGAGGATAATTCTACGTTACCTGTATTTGGAGGGTAGTTACTAATAATACGTTACCTGCAGAACCATAGTAGCGCCGCTGTCCTTGCGCGAGAGCCGCACGTCGTGGTACTGGCCGAGCCCGAAGTGCTTGCCCTGGAATATTATCTCCTGCCGCTCGAACCCGAAGTCGAACACCACGCGGAGACTCCCTGGGGGGAAAAAAGACGTGTGTCACTCGGGTACTGCCGCGGTAAAGCTATTGCATGCTATGCCTTCAAGCCACACCTCCGCGCCCCTCGGAGTGGGGAGCGTGAGGTTTTTTCGTTACGGAATTTCTCGATTCGGTCCCCGCGCTCAAGGCCCGCGATAGAAGCTATGCAATAGCTTAAAAAATTGTTAAGAGAGAAAGAAACATTCTTTTTTTTTAACAGATACAGCACTACACGCTAAGGCAACAACAACAAGGCAAAAATATAGAAATTAGCAATAATACATATCATCAAAAACAAGGACAAAAAATAAAGATGCAGTAATTTCAATTTGAAGTGATCTCTTTGACATATTCTTAAAGAGTGACATGTTTAAATATATAAATTAATTGCCATTCTAAAATTGTGTTTAAAGCTTTTTTATGTTTGTTCTGAACAAATGTTCAATTTTTAATTACAGTTAACTTTTTATTACAGTGATATAGTCATTTCACTACACAATATATTATAAGAAAGTAACAGCCTAAAATTACCTACTTATAACATTTTATTAAATTATATTAATTTTGCCATTCCTTTCTCTTTCAAACTCAGACTCAAACATTTATTTATTCAATTAGACTTCTTATACTTTTGAAACGTCAAAACATATTTTTAACATTTAGCACCGATTCGGAAAGCAGTATCTACGGAGAAGAACCGGCAAGAAACTCCATAGTTGCTCTTTTAAATCATGTCAGTTTCTCAAACCTAAACACTATAACCTTTAACTCACCCGAGTTAGACACCATGAGCGTGAGGTACTCCCCGGATATATTCGAGTAGAATCCCAGCAGGAACCCCCTGGGGTTCGTGGTGGTGAAACCCACGCGTATTTTCTCGTTGATCGTGGACCGCCATGAGCCGAGGAAGTCGTATTTCACCATTAAATTGGGACGCAGGTTTACACCGATTTCTGGAGAATAATTATAAATTAAAGTAGGTTTACTTAGCTGTCAGCTACTGCGTTAGAAGATATAGATTAATTTGCTTTCACACGTATTAAAAATTTTAAGTATACAAGCAAGTTTACAAGCTGTAAGTCGTTTTTAGTTAAAAAAAAATATAGATTCATTTTCTGTACGTTTTTTTTTTAATTGATTAAATGTTTTCAACATTTCGCTGAATATTTTCCCGATTTCGCAACATTTTTCATTGCTGCTCCTACTACTATTGGTTTAACCAATATGTTCATTGTTCAGATTGTGTTATGGCAATTCTACATTGCCACAACGCTTTGTGAAAGTTTTCATTGGAGCCAGACAATTTTGCGATGTGGTTCTCTAACTCCAATGCATTATTAGCTATTTTTTTCTCAACGAACGCCTTTGCTCATTGAGCGTAGCATATTATAAACCTTCTATAGCAACCATACAAAAAAAATATTTATCAATACGGAGTATATCCTGAGCACGTTTAACAACCAAACTGTTCAGCTATATAAAATTGACAGATTACATTTTTTTCTAAGGGCTGATTTATCAATGATTATAAAAACTTATTCGTCGAATAATGTATAAAACTACCATTTTAAAAACGTATTCTAATTGCCCGTATCTGACAGTTTACGTGACATTTTAATACTATCGTGTAATACTTTATTGGACGGATAAGTTTTAACCAAGCATTGAAAAATCGGCCCTAAATCAACTAAACATGAAATGTATTTATCACATGAACAAATATAAGTGTATATTCACTTACCATCAGCACAAATAGGTCCTTTGAAGGCGGTCCATCGACAGTCACAAGAATACGTGTCGTATCGCTCGAGGCACGTGCCGTTGTTGAGACACGGGGACGATATGCACTTGCCCACACAGCCTTCCGATATTCCGTAAAGACCTGATGTATTAGATTTTTTTATTAAATTAACATGTTATTCGTATAGAACTGGTGGGAGAAATGTTTGTTAAATGTAAAAAAGGTAAATAACAGATTTGAGCAAGAGTACGTATACGAGTACGTGCGCGTTGATGGAATAAATAAATAAGTTATTCGCTAGATGTAGTCAGATTTTGTCACGTTACGACTAACGGTAATCAAAAACTAAATTTGTCGTGTATTGTGATGTCCTTAGTGAAACGTAGCAGAACCCATGCATTCCTTGGTAAAAACTAAAAAGTAAAAATTTTAGTAGATTTCGTAGATTTTTTAACTTTAATTTTATACTTGATTGATTGATTGATTGATTGATTGATTGATTGATTGATTGATTGATTGATTGATTGATTGATTGATTGATTGATTGCCAAGCTAAACTGAACTCACCGCGTCTCGCAATAGAGCGCAAGTCGACGGGCTTGCCGTTGAGCAGCAGCGCCCGCATGCAGCCCACGAAGCCGTCCTTGCGCTCCAGCGTGGCGCCCAGCACCAGCGCGGTCGTGAGGTGTAGGGCTCGTACCGGCTCCTTGGCTGTGCGTATCTCGTTCTTTAACGCCCCGTCCACTACTACGCGAGCTTCTTTCCTACACATCAAATATATGTGTTAAAATATAAGTGAACCATGGAGTCGTTCATATACAGTAGGCGATAAAACGTAAGGAAACGTGACGTTACGTTACGTTACGTGACGTGACGTTTCAACAAACACGAATCCAGCTTATCCAGATCTAAGTGTTTTGTTCAAATGACTTAGTTGTTCTGATGCACATACCTGTTCCTCTCAATGGAGACGGAGTGCCAGTGGTCATCAGCGAGCCTGGAGCTGGTCTCCACGGAGACACCGAGCGGCGTGTCTCCCACTTGGAACTGGAATTGAAGCTGGTCTCCGCCGATAATGGACAGCTTTATGTAGTCTTGCGGACCCTGGGGAGAGATGTTTTCGATGTAGCATGTGTCTTAAATCTATATATTACTGGAGATGTAATATTAAGCCCGGATTTTTTTATCTTTTGTGTTTATTATGCGGAAAACTATCAAAAAGATATGGGCGAACATAATAGCTTCAGTTTTTGTACACAGAATTTTATGAAGGTATAGGAAAAACCTTCGAAAAAATGCGTAAAAGTAACATACAAAAAAGAACCTCCTCCTTTTCGAAAATCAGCTAATTATGTATTTATTATTTGTAAAATAATAATAAATCTTACCTTAGCATGCAGCAAAACAGCATTTTCCTTGGTCGTTTTAAACTCAAAGTAGATGTCGCCACTGTGGCCGAGGTCGAAAGTTGGCAGAGTGACCACCGCGTCAGATATACGGAATGTTATCTCGTTGCTGAATAAATCTGGAAAATAAATAAAAATTAAAAAATAATACGGATTTTATAATATTTTAAATTATTTGTAGAACTAGTTACTTTAGTTTTATTGCATTGAAATGCTCTATAAATATATTTTTTTACAGAATAGGAAAAAAAGCTGGCACACAGTCGAAAGACGCTAGTTCGACTCCCGCAGCGTGATCAGTTTTTTTTTTCTATTGTTTAAAAATGTATATTTGCAGATTTTTTTAAGTTAATACTATTGATACTTTCTACTCTTGGCAACACTTACCATCTCCTTCACACAATAGTGGGCCAAGCGTGTATCGGCCTTCTTTTTCGTCCAGATGGCTGCCCGTATCTCCGAAACGCAACTGCTTGACTGGCAGGTACTCTTTCTCGGTTATATCGCCACCGTCCAATTGGAACTCTAAAAAAAGATGAAAATTTTTTTCAGAAAAACTTGCAATATTTGTGTAATTTTATCTTTCAATGCCAATTTTTATTCGGGCGCGGAACTCGGTTCGACAAAAGTTCGATTCATTGTAATTGTAATTGTTCACACAGGAGGAATTTGCAAGTCATGTTGGTGATTTTTGGTAGTTGTTTCGCTCGCTGGATCTGCCTCGGGTGTACATATCATGTACGTTCCCAGTATCGCACGCACCACTACAGCACACACATACCGTGCGCATCGTGCGGCGGCCGCTCCGCGTCGCAGTTGCACCACTTGCTGGGGTCCGCGCACGCGCCGAGCACGCCGCACGCGCACATGCGCGAGCGCACCACTACAGCACACACATACCGTGCGCATCGTGCGGCGGCCGCTCCGCGTCGCAGTTGCACCACTTGCTGGGGTCCGCGCACGCGCCGAGCACGCCGCACGCGCACATGCGCGAGCGCACCACTACAGCACACACATACCGTGCGCATCGTGCGGCGGCCGCTCCGCGTCGCAGTTGCACCACTTGCTGGGGTCCGCGCACGCGCCGAGCACGCCGCACGCGCACATGCGCGAGCGCACCACTACAGCACACACATACCGTGCGCATCGTGCGGCGGCCGCTCCGCGTCGCAGTTGCACCACTTGCTGGGGTCCGCGCACGCGCCGAGCACGCCGCACGCGCACATGCGCGAGCCGGGCTGTGCGCCGGCCCAGTAGTCCATGCGCTGGCCCGTGCGCGACACCCACCATGCGAACGGGTGGAAGTTTGCCTCCTCACCTAACATACACGAAAACAACAAAATTAGATTCGAAAATTTCAGTTTTAAAAAAAAAATAATTTTCAAAAAATGGCAATTTTTTGTGAAATACGGTTCAAAAATAAGTAAAAAAACTTTTCAAATGCACGACAAAATACAAAGTACACATTCGTTTCATTCGCTAAAAAAAATCCATCCTCAAAGGACCAATCCCCCCTTTTGCCCCCAGACAAACACTCACTGGGCGAGTTGAGCAGTCTCGAATGCCGGCACATATAATCGAGCCGCTGTGAGCACGTGTGCGACCTGTTGAGCAGGGCCTCTAGCTGCGCCCGCGTCGCGTCGTACTCTATGTCCTGTCTGAAGCTGCCGGGCTCCTGGTACCCGTCGACTACGGACCCGCCCGCTGCCGCGTGACGCACTGCCGTTATGATTCGACCGTCCGCTGGGGGAAAGTAATAAAATTATTTATTTATTTTAGTAACAGTCATTTACAGAAAAAAATACACAATAATAATATGTAGTTATTTTGATATTTTGTATACTGGAATAAAAAATATCAAAATAATAATATTTTTTGTTTCTAAAACAAATAAAGTTAAATAAATAAAATCAAAATGTATTTGACAGAAAATTATTGAAACAAAACAAGCGTGTGTGCTTAGCAAACGTGTCAGAAGTAAAACTTCTTTGGTAAGATTCAAAGATATCAAAATCGACGCCTTACTCCATGACGTGACGGTATTGCCGTGCCGCGGCCTTGAAATTTTACTCTCAACGCGACTAAAGAAGTGAAACTTCTAAATTTTTTTACATTTTTTCTAAAATTTTTCACATTTTTCACTGGTCGTTACGGCTACCAAACGTAATCAGAACAAAGAAGTACTAACACAAAATAAAAGGACCTGACATAAGATTCAACTATAAAGTTTATATTTACTATAAAAAAGTATTTAAACACGTCCACAATACTCACAATAAGCCTGACAAGTGACCGGGAAGGCCGGCAGAGGTCCGGACCCGTCAACGTCCACGTGTATATCCGCGGAACGGGTCAGACCCGCTGCGTTCGCGTACGCTTGGCACGAGAGCGGGTGGACCGCTGCAAAATATTTATTTATTTTTATTTATTTATATTTTAGGAGAATCTACAGCTGTATTCTTAAAGATAGTCACATAATATAATACTCACAATAAGCCATTTACAGATTCTCACGGCTAGAATAATATTAATATAAAACAATTACAAATGTGAGCGATTACGTACACGAAACGAATATACGTAACATACAATGAATGTATGTAAATGTATGTAATATACAAATTGTAGGAAAATAGCAAATTAATTATTAATCGCTCAGTTTGAATAGTGTTACTCTGATAAAATTTAATATAATACGTGAAGATAAGATAGCTTTTCATTTAATAATATATCAAAAAAAAACTTTAAGTAATATTACTTTTAGAGTTGTGCCATAATAAATAAAAAGGCAACCTTCAAAGTGTAAACTGCAACATATTATTACATTCAAAATATTACACACTATTCGCACACTTTTCCAATTTTATCGTTAGCATTATAATAAAGAAATATCTATATCAATTCCCATATCCACATTTAGGGTCGATTTTTCAATGCTTGGATAAAACTTATTTGTCGAATAATGTATAAAACTACCATTTTAAAAACGTATTTTAATTGCCCGTATTTGACAGTTTACGTACATTTTAATATTATCGTGTAAAACTTTATTGGACGGATAAGTTTTATCCAAGCATTGAAAAATCGGTCCTTAATGTATTAAAATATAACAAAATACGTACAAGAATGGCAAACAGCGCCCGCGTATCCCGTAGCTGAACAATCGCACGTGAACTCGTCCGCGGTCTGCACGCACACGCCGCCGTGCTCGCACGGATTCGGGTTGCATCTGTACACATTTTATACACATTTGTTATTCGATTGTCACCAAGCCAAACAAAAATTATCAATTTTTACGACTTACTACTACTTACAACAAAAAATACGGATTTGATTATACATAAAAATAAGATTTTTCTTCTTAGATTTTAATATTACTATGTCTTTTTTCTTAAAATATAACAATGCACATTCAGAATTTAATACATTTGAGAGAAATGTGATAGTGTTTATATTCATAGTATACTATATTGTATGCATATTTCCCATTATATTTTGTCAGTATTGCTCTTTGTTAGTTATCTATGCGTCGCATCTATTATCTATGTAATATTATCTTCTCGTCCTTATATTTACCTACGCATGAGTATGTCTTCTTGTTCTTACTTAAAAAATATTTCAACAGTGAACACATACGTGGAAAACTACTTTTTTTAACGTGATAACGTTTTTAAAATCGTTTTAGTCGGGTGACATGTTCAGAAACTTGTGTCACACCAAAACCTCACGAGCGCGATCGCAGGTATAACGAGAGAGAGACGGACCGATCTCCCGTCTCATCTCGAGCGCTGCCACCAATAAGACGTTATCACGTAAACATCTCGATCGTAAACCTACTTTACAAACAACCAATTTTTTTTTTTTAGTCAATCCCTGATTAAATCTTATCCATATAATACCTATCAATCATGTGGCAGGCGTCGAACACGATCTCGTTGGGGCAGCAGAACTCCTCGGGCTTCCAGTCGGTGGGCAGGCGGTAGTTGCCGTCCAGGGCGATGCGCCGCATGCACCCCACGAACCCGCGCGGCGGCCCTTTGCCCCCTGCACACAACAAAAACTATGAGATAAACACACAGATAATAAATATTATACTCAGTTTTTAAGCTATTGTATAGCTTCTATCGCGGGCCTTGAGCGCGGAGACCGAATCGAGAAATTCCCCACTCCGACGGGCGCGGAGGTGTGGCTTGAAGGCATAGCATGCAATAGCTTTACCGCGGCAGTCCCCGAGTGCCACACGTCTTTTTTTTAACAATCAAATGCTAAATGAGAATTATTTAAAGAATACAAAAACATCGTTGTTTATTCACTGCAATAACTATCTTTCTAACTAGCCATATACCGCCTCCTTGATACTGTGGTTGACGAGTGAGCGTAGAACCGAGGGGTCCTGGGTTCGATTCCCGGTGGAGACGAATAAATAAAAAAAAATGTCCTTACTCCACTTGGGGACATGGGACTTCACTTTTTTAACCGACTTCAAAAAAAAGGAGGAGGTTATCAATTCGGCCGGTTTGTTTTTTTTTTTTACCGATTACTCCGAGGTTTCTGAACCGATTTACGTGATTCTTTTTTTGTTCGATGCGTGATGGTGTCGAATTGGTCCCATAAAAATTTTATTCGGATAGGCCCAGTAGTTTTTATTTTATGAGCATTTTTGTCTGTATTTGTAAATGTTGCAAACGTGCAAGTTTGAAGTCGGTTGTTTTTAACGCAGTTATAATAACTCCACTTGTTTTATATAAATATATGCATAACTCACCAGCAATATAATAAGTGCTGCCTGTAAAGAACTTAAGTTTCTTCGTAGTTTTCACAGGTCTATAGTCGACCGCTAGCGTGAGCGTGTCGGGCGCCAGCGTGAGCACCAAGGCATGCCAACGTCCATCATTGTATGTGTCAGCGTAGTTATCTAGTTTTATTTTGGGCGAACCCTCTGTGAATAGTTCGACTTTCACTTTACCCTCTTCTAGGAATACCTGTAAGGATGAATTTATTAGTTGTTTTTTCCAGTAATAACTCAGGCCCCGGAACCACAGATACAATAGAAAATCTATTGCGTCGTGGACCGATCGGACCGCTTGGGGCTCAATGGGTTAAGTGTTTTTTTTTAATTTATAACAGTTATCATCCTGATACAAGTTGCAATATAAATAAATAAAATATTTAAAAAATCAGCCATTCTTGAGTTAGAAAGTGTGTATCTTACATGATTTTCTTTTATTAAGATTAGTTACTATGCTAAGCTGGATATGATTAAATAAAAAAAAATGGGTGACGTAGTTTCTCATCTATAACAAGAAAAATTATAATGGTATATGATTAATAAAAAAATTGCAATTCTTCGCACACACATTAAAACAAATCTTGATAAAATAACAGCCTGACACAATCAATGTACCAATGAGTTAAATCACCATATAATTAGCACGTACCTATTTGTACCGCTTCATTGCTTGTGTATTATTTTTGTTTGATTTTGTTTTGTTTTGTGTGTGCAATAAAGTGTTTTTTATTTTTATTTATTTATTTTACCTTAACATATCCTTCAGATTTGAACTTATGGTATATCAACAGCCCGTGCATCTCATAGGTGCGGAACTCCAGAGACACGTTGAGGGTATTCCCTCCGGAATAACCGCGTAATTTCGCGTACGAACCTTCTTTAAGGAACGTCACTGGCACTATCGGTGGTTCCTGTTGAAATAATTATATTTACTGGTGTTAGTGAATATTTCAAAAATTCATTTTCATAGATTTTTTTTTATAAAAATAATTAATTGATACATATAAAATGATAACAACGTGAAAGATGTGTTTATTGTTAGATATAACATAATTATATGCTCTTATAATATAAAAATCGGCTTAAAATTTAGTTTCGTGTCGAGTCTACAGACTTTTTATTTTTTATATATGTACTGCAAACATGCATAAGCATTAAGTAACATGATAAAATAGAATAAGATTTCAATAAAACTTTAAAAATTTAGACAATACTGACACAAGATTAGTTGGATTTACATGTCATGCTAGTAACTTATGTTTATCATTTATGTTATACATATAACAATTATAACCAATCAGTAAGTCTAATAACAGAATTTACATCGAATACTCACAGGACAATTATACAGCGTGTTCACTTTCTGATACTTAAACGGTTCGCCTGTATCATATCCCTCCTTAAGTTGCGCTATAATGTTGGTAGCGTTGAGGTACATGTTCTCCACACACCCTGTGAAGTTCTGCTTCACTACCAGACCCTCTTGCGAGTTGGGAACCCCTCCAATGTACATCTGGGAGTATAATAAATAGGTTTATTACTATTATAGTTTTTAAACGACTTCAAAAAAAAGGAGGAGGTTATCAATTCGAATCAATTCGATTAAAATGAAGCTTCAAGTTTGTTAGTCGATTAGCCGCTCGTTCCGGCTCACACAGGTGGCAGGACACGACACAAAACGAAGTAAAATATAGCCTATGTTACTTCGTGTTACAGCTTAGCTTTTTTTAGTGTAAAAAACTATTTATTATTATCGGTGCAGTACATTTGAAGCCTATTCAATACAAAGAAACAAACATATCTTTTTCTTTAGAATATTAGTTTGGATGTATTTAAGAAAAATTCACTAGGTAGCATGCACTTTGTAAAACACATTCATATGAAAAGTATATACGTATTTCCATCTTTAATCTATGTCTATGCCAAATAAAAAAAATGTTTTTTAATTTTTTTATCCCAGAAGTTTAGGAGTTAACAGTAATCATCTCTTTCATAGTATTGTAGTTGAATTCATAGTAGTCGAATTGACATGCGATCGCAATTTGCACTGCAATCGTCCACTGCAATTCTAACCTTAAAAAAGGTCCTTCGAGCCGGATTTTCAGTTAAACTACCGTAATTTTATATATTTTTGTTAATTTATTCAATTCTCAACTCACCGCTCTATTAAGATTCAGTCTAGAGAACTCTCCTCTAATTCTGCCTTGCACAATAACTCGATCCACTGAGAATATGATGTTCCTTCTATTCCTGGATATAACTACATCATGCCAAATGTTATCGTCGAGCAGACTGCCCACGGAGAGAGAAGTGGCCGCGCCGGAACCTACAAAACATATTTAATTTTAAAGTCAAACTTCTTTAGGCGCGTTGAGAGTAAAATTTTAAGGTCGCATCATAGCAATACCGTCACGTTATGTAGTAAGTCGATGATGATGATTGATGATAATGACTGATGGTATCTTTGAATCTTGCCAAAGAAGTTTCACTTCTGACACGTGTGCTCGGCACACACGCTCTATTTTTTGTTTCCTAATTATTTACGAGACGACGTGGTCGCTAAGCGACAAAGTTTCTTGAGAGATAAATAAAATAAATGTTTCCCTATAATATACCCATGTAATTGATAAAGTCAAAACCTTCCAAACTGCCAGTAAATAACTTTATTCGGTATACGGTATGTTCTATATTATGACGGTCGAAATGGCTTCCACATGAAGTGTAATTAAATAAATTAATACGTATGAATTTCATTCAAGTATTAAGTATTTTCACAATACTTTTTTTGAGGTCAATTCCCAAATAAAAAGAAACTATACGCCATTCATAACCTATTTTTTCCAATTTAACTTACCAAGATCAACATTGAGCACAAGTCGATTATCCCTCAACTGCAGCGCTATATAATCCCCCTGAGTGCCTCTAGAGTACAGCAGAGCCCCGGAGGCGACACTTGTCTTGAACCGGAATCGAACTGTTTCCCGGGACGCTGATATGGGATCCCGGAGAAGGTCTATCTTCACTAGTGATGTACCGTTGAAGAATAGCGTATCGGCAACTAGAATAGAAATAAATTATGTATTATTTGTCTTGATTTAAGATTTTTGAAATTTTACAAAAGTTGTCAGCGGCCGATTGGTGATTTACTTACTTTAACAAAAAAAGGCAAAATGCGTTTTATGTGAAGTCAAAATTTAACAAAACAATTTGGAGAGACAATTACTTTTTAACTGATTTTAATTGCGATTTATGCGATCATCAAGTGTAATATTGCGATATTACACTTTCGATGATTGCTTTTAAAATCCGTAAAATATATTCGCTAATTTCATATACACTCTCGTAATTCCAAAAATATTTTTAATATACCAATATATCCAAAAAATTAAATACGTACCATAATCACAGCCGTACAGTTCGACTCTCATCGATATCTTGTCCCGCCATCTCATGGGATTGATTCTTATATACTGAGCTATTATAGGCACTTCGAATTCGTTCTTCACTACCGTGTTACCGTCGTGGTTACCTTCGAACATCTGTAATTATTTATGCACACGTTTTAATGAGTGTATTGTTTTGCATAATCATTTGTGTATCCCAATGTTTTATAATTCTATATACAGAGTTAAAAAGGGTATATAAGGATTGCTTTTAAAGTTATACTAATTTTATTTCCAATATTTTTTCAAAGTAATAGCAATATGCTGAAATTGTCAAAAGTAAATGTTCTACTTTCGACCACATAAATTTGTCTGCTCTCAAAAGGATACTCCGCTAGCGCTACTATTGGTCATTATGCTTTATATAGTGTCCCCACCTTCAGTATACTCAATAGAACTTATAAAAACGTGTTAGATAGCCCATTTATCGAGGAAGGCTATAGGCTATATATCATCACGCTAAGACCAACAGGAGCGGAGCCACGTGGGTGAAACCGCGGAGCGCAGTTAGCCCTTTATAAATTACTACTTACTCAATAGATAATTTACCTCAACTGAAACTTGGCAATTTATTTTATTTAAAAGGCACTTTAATGAATTCATAAACTTAGCACCAAATACCTATTTTTATATTCTACTTTTAGTTTTAGTGTTAATAGTGTTTACAAAAACAATAGTGTGCATATCTAAACTATGTTAGTTATACCAAAACTCATAGTACATGCTTAATATTAGAAAGGTCAAAGTTAATATTAAAAGTATTTACAAAAATCTACATTACTATACACATTGGATTTATACCAACAATGTTGAGTTATATTTTGTAGAATAACTATTCAAAAATGTAATTTAAAAACCTATGAGCTGCAAGTAGACACGTGTAGACATAGACAAGACAAGACACAGTATGAATGAGCTACTGTATTTAGAGAATTGATTGTTGTTATTATCTGTAAATTATGATTGAAAATATCTGCAAACTATATTTCATACTGATACATTAAAACCAATCTTATACACATAGCTATAAGATTGCCTATCAAAAAAAAAACCCCTTCAACCTGCGCATATCCCTCCGCGTCGGTCAGATCCCTCCAACTCTCGCCGTCATCGCAGTACTGTATCATGTACTCGGAGACGAACTCGTCAGTAGCGAACCGGCCCCTCGTGGCCACCGCGCGCAACTCCCGCCGCTTGTGCAGGTTTATCGTCAAGTGCTGGTAATACGAGCTCTCTTTCGCCGTCCATGCTGATGTCCCTTCACCGTTTAGTGTTTGTTAGTAAGTTGTGATACAGTGTAAATGCAGCATTATAACCGATTGGCTATGGTAAATATTTATTGCTGCATTTAAACTGTATGATAGAACTGTCAATAGATTTAGTATTTGATATTACTGATAAAAGTTATAGTTAAGAGATCTAGAAGTGTTTAATTCTACATTCAAACTCTAATAGCGAAGCAAACTAAGGAAGGTACATAACCCATCACCAAATCACTAACACAAGCATCTAAACGTGCAGATACACCCCACCACGATCACGTTTCAGCCCCGCCACCAAATTACCTTGACTTCACCCCCCGCCGCTTTATACTGCGCGTAGTCAAGTCCGTTACTACCATAGCTGATATGGTACTCTTGGACGTATTCCTGCGAATGCGCTCGTCCCTGTGTCGATATTCGAGTGACATTCTTCACCGAACCCAAATCTATGACGAGTTGTTGGTCAAAGTCATTCTCGGACGCCGTCCACGCGTTCAAACCTTTTTCCAATTTTGCATTTTAGTCTTTACATCTAGTTTCGTGTCTGTTAGTATGTTTGGACGTTAGTGGAAATCAAATACGCAATTTTCATAACATTTTATTTAACCCATATACATGTTAGCCCTATAACCTACGATCTACAAAACAAAACCACACACTAACACACACCTAATGAAAATAACATTTTAATAAGGTTTTGGCTTCTTTTTTAAGAAGTCACTAGTAAATTTTGGGTCTGGTTCAACCAATGGTTTTGCATCCTCGAGCAGTTCTTCTATAGTTAAGCATTTAAATGGAACAATTTCACTGTTTATCCCATCTTTAACTTTTATTGCAACGGCCACACTATATAAATCATTTAACAATGTTTCTTCAAAAGCATAGTCTTCTATAAGTACATCATTCTCATATAAAACTGTGCTTGTAGTTATTTCACCAACTTTTAACTCTTCTTTTATGGAGAAACTAAGAGCTTCCAGAGAAGTTGTAATTCCCACACCAATGTTCTTCACATAACTTTCTTTCAAACACCAAATACGGTAAAAACATGCCATCTTTTGAAGATCAGAGTGATAACTATGAATTTTCTTCCATTCATGTTCAGATAGTTGCCTTCTCATTAGGCGAAAGAAATCTGGTATATCCTTGTTAACTGGAGATTCAATTGTCATAACATCAATACCAATATTTTGTGCAGTGTTACCAGCTAAGACAACAAAGTCACCTTGATGGGATACATTGAAATGTACTGATGTATCAGCGCCTAACAAATACGGTTTCCCATTTTCATCCCTACCAACTTGTATGGATTGATAGGGAATATCAGTTGCGATACTGAGATACTTCCTAATCATGAGTCGTCCAACTAAACTCGACTTAGCATCTTTGAGAAAGACAAATTTTGAGATTCTATGCTTTTCCTCAGGTTGAATGTAGCTTGAAGCAGCTAAAATCTGAGCTTCAGTAGGATTCCATTCGCTGGCATTAAATGCCCATCTTGTATTCTTTGCTGCCATTTTTATTTTGTGGATGGGAAGAATTATCTTGTATTCCTTATATGTGTTTACGTAATTAGTCAACAGGGATAGTTTTTTATACCATGTGTGAACCTGTTGACGAATTAATCCTGTTTCAGGGTTTATCTAGCACTCTCAAGCTAAAAACTTAAACGCAATAAAAAAGAAAAAAAATATATGCATGCACAATTTAAATTAAAACAATCTCATAAGGGGAAATAGCACATATGACTGAAAGTTTATTTTCCCATAACCTTTTTGCTTTCATGTCAGGTTACATAAAAAGTTTAGTGCAAATGCATAATTTAAAATCTATTTTACCTGTAAAACATTAAGCTATAAAGGACTATGGGAAAATATGTACGTATGTGTAGGTAAATCCTATAAGATATTAAAAACAAGGATATTCTAACACTACAATGAACAATGCTCAAACTACTCACACAATAGCAAATTAAATCAGTGACCTTGCACCTAACAAAACTATCAAATAATTGATTTTGAAATATCAAAAATACAAGTTCCAATAAGAGTTTTTCAATATTGTAATATTTTTAAGAACAGTATTCAGTCAGATATAAAACATTGGCTTTGTAATAATTCTTGAAACAATTATGTGTTATGAAGAAATATGAGGAACTACATAAACAAAATGCATATTGGTATTTGATTGGTAAAAGCTAGAGGTATAAACTTACCATGTAATTTAGCATTATCCGGTCCTCTTTCCCGTAAGCTAGAAGTAGCAGTCAATTTAGCGTAGTCTAACAGAGGTTCATTACATTCGTAGTCGTAATAATAACGGACTGAATCTGAAAATACGTACATTTATAACATGAAAACTGTTCATAAAAATTTGAAGACTCAAGTAAGAAATCAAGTGCAAGCAACATAATAATTTTTGATTTTAAATAGCAGTTAAATGAGTTAATTGTTTAAAGTTTATATTGTTATGTACTAACCTGATTTTGTACTTGATATGCTAAAACAAAGCACCACAACAAAATAATACACAGGGCTGCTCATCATAACTTCATATTTAAACCAAATTGAAGCAATAAATACAAATTATGAGTTAGTCACAAATTCAAATAAAATTGTTTGATCATTAGATTCGGCGTTGTCAACTTGTCATATCGCTCACCAAAGGACAACACCCAACTCCTGTTTATAACGTTTTTACTGAATAAATCTGCGGATGCGATTGGTTAAAATTTGGTAACATGAAGTTTAACCAATAATAATTTACATTTATTACCATAGACAATTTGACATGGCATAATTTATTTCTGTTATTCACGCATATAATTGTTTAACTTATGGAGTGTGCATAATATGAATATAATATTGGAAATGGCAATTGGCAAATATTATGCTATGATATAATACGAACGTCAGTTTCTTAGCTTCTAATTATCAATATTATTTTTTTGGACCAAGCGCAGCGGCTCAAGATAAAATCGATACGTGAATGGAATTTTTATGTATCTACTTTATAGATCGTAGAACGCACTCGAGTTTTTTTATCTGTGTAAATGAAAACATCCATGTATTTGATGACTTCAGTCTTCATGTCTGATGTCAATAAAATTTTGAATTGGTTGATTGTAATTTTTTTCTAAATAAATTAGCAAGAATCAGTATTAATTTGAATTAATAGTATAATTATTTAAGATATTCACATTCAGTGCAAGCCCTTGTACTTCGTTTATCTAATTTTAAAGTGGGTGAACGCCCTTATCCCATAACAGGCTTTCGCCGCTCCATAAGAATTTCCATTTTCCCGTGACACAAGAAAGTTTTTTGCCACGTTCTGTCGGCTTTTTTAAATCCCTGTTACATCAGAATGTTATATATTTAAAGGAAGCAAATAATCAGGTAAATAACAGTTCTTATTAAACTAATTTTTACAATTTATGTTAGATGTTGGTTGCGGTATCATGCAATTGTCTAAAAATCAATACGAGTGCATGTCATGTATTGTGTTATTCAATAGTTCCTCTTTGATTATTATTCTGGTTTTGTTGCTGAAATAAATGTATTCGACGTTTTATATGTTTACTAATATACGCAGCGAATTATGTTTTTTTTATTGAGTTCAATATTTTTTTATATAAATAAACAATACCTTCTGCTATAATTCACATTTCTAATTGGATTAAGGGTTTATCAAGCAAAAGAGGTGTCCAAAAAAAGACCCAGAATCGACAGTAATGAAATGTGTACCAATGGATTGACAATAAAATATAATATGATGTAGCTGTAGCAGCAATCCTGAAATCGTTATAGTATAGGAGCTAGGAGCAAAATAAAATAAGCAGGGAATTTGTTTCTAAAATAAAAAAATAAGTTTATTATCTAATCAAATGATATCTTCATTAGTCAGCTGACATCAGCTGACCATCATTATCATCAGATCAGTCATCAGCTGACCGCTCTAGCGTAAGGTCTTTGTCACTAGTAAGGCGAGAGGAAAATGACCTCTTACGTTTTGAAATGTGATGTATGTAATATTGGAATTAATGAAGTGCTTGTGTTTGTTTATATCAAGATAAAAGTAATTGACAAGGATGCTCTATCAAGGATTTGTTTATTATTTTCGTTTAACTGAAGATATTTTGAATGCAAATAACTGTTTTTTGAATCGGTTCAATTAAAGAGAATGGAACAAAGCAAGGATAATGTATCAGTGAGTGATGTGGAAGATATAACCAGGCTATTGAAACATACAGATGAAATAGATGCAGGATGAAATTGATATTTATTGTTTTATGGCATTCAAATGCTTTATAAATATAAATTTACAAAGAATAGAAAAAAATTGTGAGGTATCCGCCCCGGAATGGTGCGAAAGGATGCGGGTTCGAGTCCCGCCTTGTGATCGAATTTTTTCTATTCTTTATAAATTTATAGATGCAGGATGTTTGGCTATTGTTGTGGCAAGGGACCTTAATAGGTTGCCGTCTGTGACCATCAATGATGGTGTTAGCGTGAATAATATCATTAGGTGCGATGTAATGTGCTTCACCCTCGATTTGGAAAATGATAAATTACTAACATAGTTTAAAGAAAATGTCACCTGTTTTATTGTATAAATAAAAAATTTTATTATATTTAATCTTGTTTTTTGAAGATATCATCTGAACTTACTATCATACCAAATTACCAATTTTAAAGTGTAAACCGAATTTTTCTCAATTTCGTTGGCAGATACAAAAATGTCGAGCATGTCAGACCGTAAAGCTGAGCTGGAGCGCAAGAAGGCCAAGCTCCAGGCGCTCCGCGAGGAGAAGGATCGCCGCAGGAGGGAGAAGGAGCAGAGGGATGCGGAGGAAGTGATGGTACATTCTTTTTATTTATTTTAATCAGAATAGAGACCGAACTATCATTTGCTTGGTACTGCATTACTCGCTATTGGTAACTTTGCAAGGCAAGACGATTATTGCATACAGATGATGAACGATAAGATATTTGATAAGCTGTTGGGTAAGTTTTTAATAAATAATTATTTAAAAAATATGTAGTAGTATGTGAAAGTTTCAAGCGTTAAAAAAAAATATTTTGGAGACATTCCACTCTGTTATAAAATTGATTGTTGTGACTTTAGTGTTCATTTTTTTTCATCAATGCTTTCCCTTATGTTAATTCAGTGGTTGATGCATTAAGAAGACTGACAGACAGAGTTACTTTCGTTTTCTACTTTTATTTATTTAACTAGGTTTTGTTTAGAAACGCTTTTGAATTGTGAAAATACAGAAAAATAATAATTTACTACTAGTTCAGACAGTAGTTTGTATAGAGAAGAACCGGCAAGAAAAACCAAAGTTGCTCAAATAAAAATCATTAGTTTAGATGATTATTTCCCTTCAATTTTAAAAATCATCATCAGATACGTGCAGCGAACACGTCCAGCCTCGACAGCCGGCGGGATCTCGACGAGATGCTCTCTTCCCTGGGCGTGGCGCCTGTGAAAGATGTGCTGTCGTCACTATCTTCGATGACGTCACTAACCCCGCCGCAAACCGCTTCCCCGGACGCTAGTCTACCCCATACGGATAAAGCCAGCTTGCCACCGCATGGGTATGACTTATTTTTTTATCTTTTTGCACCATTTTTTATGTTAGCAGTTTCTGGAATAAGTTTCAATTTAAATTTCGTAAAAACGTTTAAATTTTAATACTAGTAGAAATGGAATACAATTAAAAAGTTGAATAGACTATACTACATTTTTTACCCATGCCTTTTTCGCTAATGAAACTTAAAAAATCACATACACATCTATAATATAAAAATGAATCGCAAAATGTGTTGGTAAGCGCATAACTCGAGAACGGGTGGACCGATTTCGATAATTATTTTTTTATTATATTCCTTGAAGTACCAGGATGGTTCTTATGTAGAGAAAACATAAATATGTACCACGGGCGAAGCCGGGGCGGACCGCTAGTTATTTATATTTTTGAAGTGAAACTTCAAAAATATGGCAATTCCGTCACGTCATGGAGTAAAATGACGATTTCGGTATTTATAAATCTTGTCAAAGAAGTTTCACTTCTGTCACGTGTGCTTGGCACACGTTCTCTTTTTACTTGAGTACTTAAGTACAATCTAAGACACAAGTAACAGTTCAAAAAAGAGAAAACTTACATATTAAAATATTTACACCTCATTTTTTAATTTCTAGACTGGTGAAGAAATCGACGCAACTATTGGTTGTCTCGGTTCAGTCTACAGACATTCCCCCAAAAGAGAATGTCACATATGCGAAGCAGACCCAGACGACCACGTCGGGGGTCACTGAACTGCGTGATGGTAAGTTTCCTTCCATTTTTTATACTAGCCTATAGGTTTTTTTCCCTCCATTTTTTTATTATCCTTGATTATCGTAATTTTTTTTTTAATTAGTGTTTTTTTCGTAAGTGAAAAAAAAGAATATGGCAATACAATTTTGCATTTCTATGCAAAACATTTTTTTTTTTCTCTTGGTTTTGTTTATAAAAAGTTAACATATATTTCTAAAACTATTGCAATACAATTTAATATTCCTTAAATATTTATGAAATAGGCAAATATGTATGAGTACAATTAATGATTATTTGCAATAATTTAATACTTTGATTCCTATAAATGTGTGTACAATAAGTATGATTGCATTAACATGCCTCTGATTGTCAAATGATGTACATATTTTGATTTTCAAAGGCGGGGACCAATTCTCAAATTACTAATTCCTGTCCAAATTTTACTAATACTTTTTAAAAAACATACTAACATAATATTATACAGATAAAAAATACTATGCATGAGTGATATAGATACCTACATAAATGTATTCTATTATATATTTTCTATAAAAGCAATCAATTTGAGAATTGGTCTGATATGTATTTGACTTAACTGTGATGTCTGGGTGATGGTTTTGTTGTTTTCATTTGCAAATGTAACTTGTGTGTCTGTCACTAATCGAATGAATTAAATCACATTCATTTAACTCATATTTGAACAATTAGTGCAAAACTAAATCTATCAGAATTTGCATTTTGTGTACATCTGTCTCTTTCTCTCATATGGAAATTACTTTTACTAGAGTGAGATGGATTGCTTATAAGTTGTAAATCATTGTTGGCATATAAGCAGTCTGTCTCGCTCTAGTGTAAAGCATTATTTTGTGATAGAAAGAGATGACATTATAGTGAAATGCAAATTTATTTGTATAGATTTGGCTTAGCTATTAATTTATAGTTCCACTATAGTTATTAATTTTTATCTTTTTGTTTTTTAATTGCAAAATATTGTCAATCTGTTCATTTAGTAAATTATCATATAAATGGAACTATTAATTATGTGAATAATGATATTTAATACAATAACAGAATAAGCAATGATCATATATCGTAGACATCGCTTATAATTTTGTGTATAGTCTCGTGTTTGCAAATGAAACTTGTTGAATAACCAGCGACGTTGTAGTTACAAAGCAGTATTTACTTTTCACACTTCTTGCCTCAGTAGTCTGAATTTGTTAGAAGAAATTCTTAGAAATGACATTTTTAGAAACTTAGTCGCATCATTGTTGATTTTTTTGTTGCGTCAATAAATTCCGACTACACATTTTCACGCAATTCTGGAAAAGCTTTCGTGCTATCTTTTTATATTAGAAAATTTACCTTATATAAATGCAGTCAAGGTTCAAATTTGAATACAAAGTTTCAACATTTGTGTTCAAGCTTCATTGCAATAGCTTTAATGTGTTTAGCTGTTTCGTTTTTTGGTTTATGTCACATTTCCTAGGACGATATCATTTTTGTACAGTCTATCAGATAGTTATTTTATTTTTAAGTTTAAAAAAAGATGTTCTATGTGTATACTTATTTCATATCACATCACTCTAGTCTGTGAAATATAAAAGAAATCAATGCGAATGTCTAATCTTTATATGTATAACCAAATTTCTCACAGTAAATTCTTTAAATATATCCATCTACCCTCAAAACTTGTCTATTCATTAAAATTTATTCAAGTAAAGTTTCATGTTGGTTTTTAAGAAAAAAATTAATTAATTTTGTTATTCCTTTTTTCTGGTGAATTATTTAATAATACCGTCTCCAAAAAATTAACAATGGCTGCATTTATAAATCGAACTACCCGACGTAGTGACGTCACAGTACTATGAGTACAACAAAAGTAAATACTGTATGAGTGTCTGGTGCTGTTTGTGTTTGTGCTACCATAAAAAAGGCTGCTCTTCCAATGCATCACCGCTTGCAGGATACATGGAGGACTGGTGGCGGCCACGGAAAGGTAATGTACACTTTATTAACACACTATTACATGGGATCGTGGTTGGTTTTTGCTTGAACTGTGTTTTCGTTTGAAGAATTTTTTTGTATAAATTATTATGGGTCATTATTTATTAGGTATGTCAGATTCTATGACAGTTCAATAATTAATTTTTTGTTTGAGTGAAGTACTAAGAAAAATAAATGATTTTTTAAAATACATACTTATTCATTATGTATAAATAAAAAAGTGCGTTTAGATTTGCAAAAATACAACCACTATTCCTTAACTAAATAACACTACACAGTGACATGGTACATCCATTAAATGGTATTCAGAATTATTCAAACACTACACAGTGACATGGTACATCCATTAAATGGTATTCAGAATTATTCATTTTATCAACACACTAATTTTCCTCATAACGCACAGTATTTTTTTGACCCTTCTTTTGCGACAGCCTAATTTTATTGAATGAATGTATGGATATATACATGACAAACGCAAGAGTAAAACTCCCATGAAGCTCACTATCATACTTTTCGAAAAAATTCAATCTGAATAAAAAGTACCGGTATTTTATATAATTCAATTTTAATTTTTTATTAATTTTTCTACCATTATAACACATTTTTTTGCATTGCGAGCGTCAAGGCTAGCCATAGGGCCAATTTTCGATCCATTCGGGGAAGAGCTGTGACTTCGCAATTTCGAGATAATCGCATAAATAACAAAATTTCATTTCTTTTTTTGTGACTGAACTTTTAAGAATAGGCAAATTATTTTTACTTCAAAACATAGTTATATGTATGGACTACTTCCACAAAAAAAACCGATCGCGAAAAGAGCGGGATTCGCGAGATATTAATTTCTGAAAAAGTACCGGTTCTTTAACGAATTTTTTGTATAAAATCCACAATATAAATTGAACTTATATAGAGTTGCGTTTCTCAGATGACGGAATACTACAGAAAATTTGATGAGACATATTGTTAGTAAATTGAAGTGTCTATAACAAAATATAAAAAATAAAAAAGTTATAAAAAAAATTGAGTTAAAATTAAACAAAATTTCTTTATGCAGTAAAATTACATCATTTACAAATTAATCTTAATTATTTTTTTATTGATGTTATTTAGCGTTTATCGCGACATAAGGTGTTATAATAAAAATGTTTTTGCTTTAAAAGACTTTCAATAAATTCTCTATTTGTTTGGTCGGATGACATTTAATAAGATAAATAAAAATAAATAGTTCAAATTTTTTTTATTCAACTCATCCATCAATTGAAATTGCTTTCTCTAGGCACTAGATATCAAGATTACGACTATTTATTTCAACTTATTAGTTGACATTATCGGGGTGTGTGGAGTTTTCGCAATCCAGACTAGAGGGCGCTTTTGCGCGCTGAATCGCGCTATTGAAATGTTTTGTTAGTTACATATAAGATGTAAGCTGATTTCCATGAGTTGGGTTAATTGGTTTGGAGAAATAAGTAAAAAAAAGTAAAGTTGGTAGTTTGAAAAGTAAGGTTGGTTGAATTAGCGTTTTATCCGCTTTAAACGAAAAATCGGTTGGTTTTATCGGTCCAACCGTTTCAGTTGGTTGGTTGTGGGTCAAAACCCTAATTAAATCTTCTATTTCGTTTTGTAAAGCCATTTATTGGTTGTTGATTTTTGACTTTTCTTTTTTACTTTGTTTTTTAATTTCTTTAATCCAATTATTTTATTTGATTAAATACTTTCACTGCCATTCATACAGTTTTGTATACGTAAAGGCTATGGATAACGCTGTAGCTGGAACCTCTTATCCTTCGGAGGTGGCCTCATACAGGCTAGATGTAGAAACAGGCTGCCATACACTAACTCGATATGATATATACATATATCTGGATCAAGAGAGTAAAAAACTCCATGGTCGCTATGGAAAACCGTTTGACTTATCCAAATCGGAAAGGAATATTTTTGTAAAATCGATTTTTGCAACTATATTAAATACACCCCTTTCAGAACCACAGGAGAAAAATTTTAACATTGCTATAAACCGTTTTATCAACAAAGTTGAGAAAAGATATAACGATAGCAACAGAATTTTGTCACAATTTCGAAAAAAAAATAACGCTTGGTTGAATAAGCCTTTTATAAATGATCTTCCTCAAGATGTCATTTCGAAACCTTCTGAGGTTGTGAATGTACCACCTGCCGTCTTGGATGTATCGCCTATGGTTTTGGACGTGCCATCTGAGGTAGCCGATGAACACCCAATAGTTCCCGATCCTCATCGCTTGGTCTTGCGTGAAATTGCCTGTTGTAATAAAGATGAAGAATATGCAAAACTTCATAAACGAACGCAACTTAGAAAACAAAAATCACTAGAATTATTGATTCAGAATGAACCATCAGCAAAACTGATTTCATCATTTACTAAAGTCATTAAATCTCATGACAACAAAAAACTAAGCAAAAAAAGTGCCCATGACTTAGAAGCTGTGATAAAGATATGTTTGGAGTCTGCAAATAAATCAACTGAAGTGTTGGCAAAAATAAATCAGTACAGTAATCCATACTCTCCAGAAGAAGCGCTTGGTATACTTATTGACCGAAAATATAGTGTCGAAACATATAAATTTTTACAACAAGATTTAAATAAAAGAGGTTTTAAAGCTTTTCCACCGTACAGACTTGTAGCAAAAGCAAAACTGGAGTGTTACCCAGAGGATGGAGTCTTGGCAAATGAAGTTGAAGCTTCTGTTTCGCTACAAGGTCTGCTTGCACACACATTTAAAAGAATTGTAAGTCTCTGTGATGATGTCATTAATGCGTATTGCGAACGAATGGATTTGGACGAATTGTCTTGTAAATTTGAAGGCTCTTGGGGCTTTGACGGCAGCACAGGCCAATCATTATATAAGCAGAAGGCACCCCAAGATCCTTTGTATGATGAAAATACTATATTTGCCACAACCTTCGTACCATTAAAGGTCATGGAAACGTGCAGCAGTCAAATTCTCTGGGTAAATCCAACACCTCAATCATATCGCTCTTGCAGGCCTCTACATATTCAATATAGAAAAGAGTCAAAGTCTCTTATTCTCAGAGAAAAACAGTACGTTGAACAACAATTAAAAAATTTGTCCCCTATCGCAGCAGCCACATCAAAAGGCTTCATAGTAAAAACTATTTGTAATCTTACATTAAGTATAATAGATGGCAAGGTGTACAATATCATCAACAATACCTTTTCTCAACTAAGGTGTCCAATTTGCGGGTTGACAGCAACTAAATTCAATGACCTGGATTTGGCGTTCTCTACACAAATTAATAAAGAAGCTATAAAAAATGGTCTGAGCCCTCTTCATGCATTTATAAGATTTCTAGAGTTCTTACTCCACTTGGGATACAAAAATGACCCCCGAGTAAGACAGTGGCGAGTCTCAAAGTTGTCACCTGCGGGCATAATTACTGAAGACCGAAAAAAAACAATTCAGGCGCAAATACGGGATCGTCTGGGTATACTAGTAGATGTTGTACGTCCGAACTCTGGAACAACTAATGACGGAAATACTGCTCGAAGAGTTTTCGCTAATGAGGAAAGTCGCGGCATATTTGCAGACATATTAGGAATAAGTAGATGGCTTGTAGATGACATACACGTAATTTTAGTGGCAATTAACTGCGGTCTACCGGTAGACTCAACGAAGTTCGGAATTTTTTGCAGAAATTTAGCCAAAAAATATGTAGCTAATTACAACTGGCACCCCATGACGACGACAATGCACAAAATCCTTATTCACGGCCAAGAAATTATAGAAAACTCGGTACTGCCCGTAGGTGTTTTATCCGAACAAGCTGGAGAGTCCAGAAATAAATATTGGCGATATGACCGCGAACATCACAGCCGAAAAGACGACAGAAAACACACAATGGAAGACTTATTTCATAGGGCATTGGAATCGTCCGATCCAGTTATATCGAATACACGTTTGAGTATGCGCCAAAACAGTATGAAAAAATTGCCTTTGCCCTCTGCTGTTATCGAAATGTTGAAACCATTTCAATTTAATGAAGAAGAAGATGAACACAACGAAGAAGAATCATATTGTACTGAAATTGAAGACAGTTCACTCATTCTAACAAATGAAAATGACGTATTTTTAGTTTAGACATTTTCACATTTCATTTCACTCCCTTAGCTACATATTTTTTCCTGCCAAATCCAAGGTCAAGTTTATTTTAATAATTTTACAAACAAGGAAACTTACAAATTTATGTAATCCTCTTCATAGTATAATGTGGTATAAGTATATAAATAAAGAAAAGAAATAGTAATTGGGGTACCTACTTACCTTTATATGAAAGTATGAAATAAAAATATTGATAAAGTGTGATTTAGGATTTTATACAAAAAAATCGTTAAAGAACCGGTACTTTTTCAGAAATTAATATCTCGCGAATCCCGCTCTTTTCGCGATCGGTTTTTTTTGTGGAAGTAGTCCATACATATAACTATGTTTTGAAGTAAAAATAATTTGCCTATTCTTAAAAGTTCAGTCACAAAAAAAGAAATGAAATTTTGTTATTTATGCGATTATCTCGAAATTGCGAAGTCACAGCTCTTCCCCGAATGGATCGAAAATTGGCCCTATGGCTAGCCTTGACGCTCGCAATGCAAAAAAATGTGTTATAATGGTAGAAAAATTAATAAAAAATTAAAATTGAATTATATAAAATACCGGTACTTTTTATTCAGATTGAATTTTTTCGAAAAGTATGATAGTGAGCTTCATGGGAGTTTTACTCTTGCGTTTGTCATGTATATATCCATACATTCATTCAATAAAATTAGGCTGTCGCAAAAGAAGGGTCAAAAAAATACTGTGTAACGTGGTGATTAGAATGTAAAATTTAAAGTTTCTTAAAAATATATACTTACTCCGATATTCATTGAGACAGAAAAAATTTATATACATATTCCAAAACGTAAGTGGGGAAAAAATTGGTTATATTTACCATAATAATTGGCAGAACTTGTATAATAATTACTATTAACGTTTATATTTTAAATGTAAAATATCAGGAGGAATTGTAACAATATATTTTTAATTCTAAAAAAAAATACAGTCGCCACCTCTTATCACTTGAAAACTGCATGAGAATCTAATTTCGTGATCAGTTATTTTGGAAAAATAATAACTTCATCTGAATGTTTCGATTGGGCATGTTGAATCAATGTTGGGAGTTGCATGGTCTAACATTACCAGAAGTTAGTTAATACGATTATGATTATAGGATAATTATAAAATATTTTACTTTGTAGAATCCTAAAGCTATATTTACTGATTTTATTGTTAATTTTTGTCCCAATAGCCCACGCGACAGACTACTACGGTAAGTCATTATTCCTCCTGTACGCTTCCGTAACACATTACTCTATCTGTCGGTGAATAACATGGTGCCGGTCTAGTCTAGATCTCATCGGATATGTATATAGAACTACTATCACGCTTTTAGACTCTTACTAACATTTCCCGTACACCAAAGTGCTCGAATCGAAGTTCGGAAGTTTCGAGAAGTTTGGTGTCCCACAGGGGTCGATATTTGGACTAATGATGTGGTAATTACCAACCAGAGTGGCCTTCCAGAGTTCTCCACGTGGTCTCTGAACCACAGGCCACAGTATATAGCACAGGAATATTATATGTCTATTATGGTGGTGGTATGGGGATCGCCATATCATTTCACTCACACTTCCAATTATACTAACAATACATTGCACAGGTTTAACGCATTCGGACCCATTTTATTCAACTTTCAGACTGGATTGGTATTTAGTGATCACAATTATAATTATACTTTGCGTTTCAATAAGGATTGGTTCAACCAAATTTTTATCAACTACACTCACCATAGTCCATAACTATATGTTTTGTTCATGCGCGTAATTCTTCTTGAAATGCATCCGAATGGATTGTTCTTAAATATGCAGTCTCAGAGTTACATCAAATGGAGTCAGAGACCATGCTGTATATTACATAGCAATTGTTATTACGCTCCTATGTGTAGTCATTTAATATTGTTTTTGGTCGAAAGATACTGACATGATTTATTTTTTCCTCCCTTTTCAAGACGAGTACAATCTAAACCCGGGTTTAGAGTGGGAGGACGAGTTCACAGGTAGGTCTCAAATCCGAACCACAGACGACCTTAGCCTGTGCCACTGTCACCTTAGCATGTATGTTCGACTTACCCCTCTTCGTATATGTAACGCTATTTATCAGTAGTTGCTAACATAACATGGCATTATACTCTTAAGTGTCAATATATACAGGTTCTATATACAGGTTATAGTTTTAGGGAGATTATTTTTTGTGAATTAGTAACTGTGTTCGGAAGAAAAACTTGGTGGGCGCGAATGAAATCTTAATTTACAGGCTTTTCAAATCGATTTTGCCTCATTACAAATTCTTATGGTAAAATTATAATAAAAACTGACTAGAATATCCTAGATTATACCTGTATGTATTGGCATTTGGTGACAATTCTTAATTATACATTATATTTATCTAATATACAAGTATAATGTTTTGATTAATATGCATGCAACAAAAATAATATATTTTTTATGCATGACATTTATGTCATTGTCTCATGTTTAGGTATTTTTATATTTTATTTATATTTATTAAATATATCTCTCAGTGGAGAGCTCGGGAAGTTTTTTTTTTCATTATTTTAAGATAATATTAAGGCTTTCTGTTACAATTTGCTTTTTAAATCCCGTGTGTGAACTTTTTTCTAGATATTCATTAAAATTTGAAATCTACATTTTATACACTCTTGACACGTATCAAGAATGAATCTGCCTGCTTTTTGCATTAGCCACATTTTTTTTATATTTTTTCAAATGTTATTATTGCATACTATACCCGTTGTAAAACATCTAAGTTACTAGCAGAATGATTCTAAGAGAGGTGATGATAAATCAAAACTAATTTAAAAGATGTTGTTGATAATTGTGAACCGACTCAGGTCCTGTTTTTTAAATTTATTTCTATATAAAATTCTTCAAGAATTTTCATGAATCGACATTCAACGCTACTAATCTGCCCCTTAGCTTAGAGTGTACGAAAGAATACTTTCTGTTATTTTTTTATCAAGAAAAAATACAAAAAAATGTACACTCGAAACGTTGTAAAAATTTAGTGCTTCATGTGTTAACAAAACGCAGGGGTTCATGCTGAATGATCTATTTGGGACATCTTCTTCAAAATTCAAAATTCTTTCTTATTTATAACTTGAATCATTAAAGAACAAAAATAATTGAATCATCAAAGATAAAAACACTGGATTTAAATATAATTATTGGCGTGTTGTTTTGGCTACTTAATCCTAGCAACTATAATAGGAAGTATAAAGATTTCACTAAATACTTTAATGACTCATGTTATAAATTACTTTTGGATTAGGTCAAGCTTTCAAATAGTTACATATCACAGCTAAATTTCTTACCAGTTTGAAGTCTACGTCTATTCCATGGTTTTGGAGATTAAATTGATGTAATGTTTGTAGTAAAATGAGAATTAAATGAAGGAAAAGAGTAAAGTTATATCTGTCATCAATTTAATGAATGTTAATGGATAATTAATTGGAAGAGACGTAGACTTTGCAGTTTATATTATTCGTAAACCGCTCCACTATATATTATTTATAGGCAAATTCAAATGAATAATGGCAGAAGTTTTCTAATTTTCGTAGATACGTAAAAGTTGCCATAAATAATGTATGCTCTCTTTATATTGAATTTATTTTAAATAATAATATAAACTGCACAAAATGTTTTGATTTATTAAAATCTTTCATTTCGCTAGTAGTTAAAAGTAGAGCTATCTTCATATGCATTTTATGACACAGTTATTCACATATTATAACACGTTGTTTCGTGAAGTTTGTCCTAATAAAGATAATAATCACTTTCGTTCAACAAACAGTTCAAATTATTATAAGAAAACTTTATTAAACTTCACGAAGCATACACCCCTGGCTGACATACTCTTGACGGCATCGAAAGGTGTCTAATCCTTGTCAATCGGTTGAATACTAAAATTTTAAACATGCGGGTAGTCGTAACATTAACAATCAAACTACCCACTAAAATTGAAAAAAATAAAATAAACGTAAGACGAGGTAGAACCGGCAAAGAGGTAAAGTAAGTCAGCCAGCGCATGGCACAAGGCCGCAGCCCGCCCGCCGCAAAGGGCCATTCTTATTCACCGTCCAGTGCTTACATTCGACGGGGACGGCGCGCGGCAAGGTGACGAAGAGGACGCGGCGTTCCACGGCAAGCTGCCGCCGGGCATCCTGCCGCACGGCCTGCCCACCGTCAAGGAGGTGCAGCCGGCCGTCACCGCCGCGCCGCAGGACAAGAAGGAGGAGGAGAAGGAGAAGAAGAGTGAGTGCGATGTATTAATAACAGCTCTCTTAATCTAATTGCCTATATTTTTCGTATGAAAGTAATTTTCATAGACGATATGGATACAGCGTTTTCTTTTCGAGTTTAAGCAAGTGTTAGAAACTTGTATTTCTTTCTGTTGGAATATTATTTTGTTAAATAAAATAAAGAACTTTCCTGTACCTTTTTAAACCAAGATTTAATTACAAAAAATATTCTATTTTTTTTTACAGAAATGTTTACAAATAAAGAATGCGTTAGTTAGACTGACAAGCAAATTTATAAAACAGAATATTAGTAAACCTACCCTTAAATATTAACATTGCATTCACCCTCCCAGTCCGCGAGCTGAGCAACGACGAGAAGCAGACGATAATGCTGTCGGCGGAGTTCCAGAAGTTCGTGAGTCGCGCCGGCCGCGTCATAGAGCGCGCGCTCGCGGAGAGCGTCGACATCTACACGGACTACACCGGCGGGGGGGATAACGAGAATGCGCAGTTAGTTGCTCACTACACTTGCTTGTTTGAAAAATATAAGCTACTTGTTTTTAGGGTTCCGAACCTCAAATAGAAAAAAGCGTAACCCCATAAGAACATTGTGTTGTCCGTTTGTCACTTGGCCGGTTTTATTTTTATTGTAATAATTTCTTTTTCGAAATATACTTATAACTTATAATTTTTATATTGTTTGAGTTAAAAAAATCGTATAAGTAATATGTCATTCATAAGGAGAATTACTTTAATAATAATTTTTCGTACACTATCACATTCGGTATTGATTTATTTAAGATTTTTTATCAAATAATCTAATTTCTTCAATTAAAAAAATAAATTGGTTGTCTGTAAAGTCGGTTTACTGACAATAGTTGAACGTGACAACGTCCGATTGTGCTTCTTTGTCGCTCGTTCGGCGCTCTCGCTTGCACTTCAAGCCTTACATGGAACGCCTCAGAGCGAGGTAACGCCGCATGAATCATATTTTTTTTGTGCGTGCAGCCGGCTCTATCGAATTATAAGACGTTGTCACGTCAATAAAAGTGTTAAAAATGTTAATGTTAACCAGGGACGACAAGTCGGACGCGCGCCTGTCCCTGGTGCGCACGTTCTACGACGAGCGCTGGTCGCGCGGGCGCTGCGTCACGTGCGCGGACTGGTCGGCGGCGCACCCGGAGCTGCTGCTGGCCGCGTACCACAACAGTGACGACGCGCCGCACGACCCGGACGGGGTCTGCCTCGTGTGGAACACCAAGTTCAAGAAGTCCACCCCGGAGGATATCTTCCACTGCCAGTCGCCCGTCATGAGCGCCACTTTCGCCAGGTACGTATCAAGGAACTATTGTAATGGTGATTATGAACCACATATAAAAGAATAGCATTACATAATGGTAATATGTCCCATACGATACAGATGGAGAACTGTCACTAAGTAGTTTTTTAGAATTTAGAGATGCTTTGCAGGTTTCAGATTAAGGCATTTAAACATAATAATCTATTAAAAAATTATTGACTATAGTAGAGCCATTTTAATAGGCAACATTTGACAGTTCAACAAAATTCAACAACGTAACCTAGTAACGACGACCTAGAATAACATGATATTTCGTTTTGTTAGAACTGCACATTTGCAAATACATTTCTTATCAAATCACCCTTATTTATTAACTTATTTAGAATTTTCTTTAGGTTCCACCCCAATCTGATCCTGGGGGGTACATACTCTGGTCAAATAGTGCTGTGGGACAACCGCGTGCAGAAGCGGACGCCCATACAAAGGTCGCCACTATCTTCACTAGCACATACTGTAAGTATTTCAAAATTACTTAAATTGTATGTGATGTAAATGGTTACAAATACAACTTGGCCATTGACTCAACTTGACTCACGTACGTTGATTTCAAATGTATATCTCGGCTTACTAAGTCGAGTTAAAAAATGGAAACGGTTTTTCATCTTCGTATTTAGCTTATTTTATGGCTGTACATATTCTTATAGATCATATTTCACCAATTCGATGCACTAAACTTTTATAAAAAACATCTATACATAAAATGATTGTCATAACTCATGTAAGTGAATTTTCTCTATCTAGCGCTGCAGCCAAGTTAACTTGTAACTTTTAGGAGAAATTGAAGAAATGTGTTCCATGAACCTTATATTATGTTAATGCTGATAGCATTAAAATGTCTTAGTCTTTCCCAATAGAGGAGGCCTTTACTCTAACGAGATCCATACTTCATTAAATAAGTAAATCATACTAACATTAACTAACTAGAATAACGACATACTAACAATACTAATAATCATTTGAAATGTAAATTTGAGAGATGTGGAATAAATAAGGTTTTATTATTATTATTATAATCTTTCCCAGCACCCAGTCTACTGCCTTTCCGTGGTGGGCAGTCAGAACGCACACAACCTGATCTCCGTATCAACGGACGGACGCATGTGCTCCTGGTCCCTGGACATGCTGTCGCAGCCGCAGGAGACCCTGGAGCTGCAGCACCGCCAGAGCAAGGCGGTAGCTGTCACCTCTATGGGCTTCCCGCATGGGGATGTGAATAACTTTGTGCTGGGAAGCGAAGACGGGAATGTGTATACGGGTAAGTTGTAGAAAATAGAAAAAAGTTTTGTGACAAGCGTTTGATATGGTTACTCTACCTTTTGTCGATATGAAATTATGTAGGAATGTTGATTGCAAGGCGTGTATTTATAAAACTGTTGTTTGGCAGTTGCTTGACATATTTTACAAATCATAGCATCACTTTGATATTGTTTCGGTTTTAAATTTAATTTGGGGTCCCCCAAGGATCAGTATAAGGTCCTCAATTTTTTTTTGTTTATTTTTTAATTACCGTGTGCACTGCGGTCCCGGGGTGGATTATCTATCGTGCTAAACATCTAAATATCATGAAAATGTTGTGTCAGGTTGCCGCCACGGGCAGCGCGCGGGCGTGACGGAGTGCGTGGAGGCGCACGCGGGCGCGGTGACGGCGGTGTCGTGCCACGCGGCCGCCGGCCCGCTCGACCTCTCGCACCTCTACCTCACCGCCTCCGTCGACTGGAGCGTCAAGCTGTGGAGCCTCAAGGTGGAGCACTTCTGTAACTTGTGACGTCATCAACTTCGTCATTATTGTCTTCAATATCAGCTTCAAGATCCTTGTTATTTTTATCATTATCATAAGTAATTTATCACAATTGCTCAACGTTATAAGCTGAGATGTCTGATGTGCTACTGTAGACTAAAACAACACATAAACTAATAAAAAGCACTTCTATTTAAACAAACGTATGTCCCCTGCAGGAGTCGAAAGCACTGTACTCGTTCGAGGACAGCGGCGACTACGTGTCGGACGCGCGCTGGTCGCCCGTGCACCCGGCGCTGTTCGCCGCCGTGGACGCGGCCGGTCGGTTGGACCTGTGGAACCTGAACCGGGATACTGAGGTGAGTGGCCAGGGGACTGACGGAAGAAGAAGATACGTGTATAGTGACAGGGGACTGATGAGTGTTGAGCGTGGTTGTAGTCACGTGGGAATGGTGACAGGAGACTGTTGAAAGTAGCTGTGGGAATGATGCCAGGGGACTGATGAATGCTGTACACAGCTGTGAGCTCGCGGTGATAGTACCAGGGGACGGATGAATGTTGAATGCAGCTTTGGGCACGTGGGAATGATGACAGGGGACTGACGATTGTTGAACGCAGCTGTATACATAGCTAGAAAACTCGTTTTAGCTTTAGACAAATCTGGATACATAATGCTAAAGCACTTAGCAAATTTCTTTTAATCAACGAAACCAATGACAAACGAATTTTTAAATCTACACCGTACACAGATTATTATTAACTAGATTTCCGCCCGCGGCTTCGCCCGCGTTTTCAAAGGAAAACCCGCATAGTTCCCGTTCCCATGGGATTTCCGGGATAAAACCTATCCTATGTGTTAATCCAAGTTACCCTCTATATGTGTGCTAAATTTCATTGTAATCGGTTCAGTAGTTTTTACGTGAAAGAGTAACAAACATCTATACATCCATACTTACAAACTTTCGCCTTTATAATAGTATTAAGATCTTTGAATGTACGTGGCAGGTGCCGATAGCGTCCATAAACGCGGAGGAAGGTGCGGCGTTCAACCGCGTGTCGTGGTCGCCGAGCGGCTCGCTGCTCACCGCCGGGGACGACGCCGGAAAAATATGGGTCTACGAGCTCGCTGAGGTGAGCTTTTAACTTCTACCTTGCCTTTTAGCTAATAGAACACGCCTTTTTTGACGTGACAACGTCTTACAATTCGATAGAGTCGGCTGCACGCACGAAAAAACATGACTCATGCGGCGTTACCTCGCTCTGAGGCGTTCCATGTAAGGCTTGAAGTGCGAGCGAGAGCGCGGAATGAACGACAAAGAAGCACAATCGGCCTTAAGACGTTGTCACGTTCAACTATCATCAGTAAACCGACTTTACAGACAACCAATTTTTCTATTGAAAATAAATAAATAACACCCCCCTGTCCCTTCACGAAGTCGTGGGAGCAACTTGAATTGCCTATCTTCTAAACTCACTCCCTTTATATTGAAAAGAAATGGATAAATAACCCACCTCCCTTTCGCGTAATCATGGAAGTTGTTAAGAGCTTGTCGTCCTACCAATTTTAACACACCCGATCTATTAAGTACTACTTATAACATCTTGATTATTGGTCGTTTTGTGACTTTTTTTATTAAAAATAAGACGGGTTGCACTCCGAGAGTGCCGGCAGAAGTGAAAACTTGATTATTAACGTTGAGCATGTTTGATATCCATCCGTCTTACGCTTTTTCGATCAGGTCACGTGTCCTGACGCGAGTTTAATATTTTACACCAAACGCCGCTAAAGAAGTTTTCACTTCAAAAATCTTCCTATTCATACATTATGTGTGTCTTACACTTGCAGCAAGTGTACCAGCCGCGTCACGACGAGTGGACGAAGCTGGTGTACACGCTGCAGGAGCTGCGCAACAACCAGATGGACGAGGAGACCGACCGGCTCAGCGTCGCCAGCGGCCCGCCCTCGCTCGGCGCCAACCCGCTCAGGTGCAATCACACAGACATACACGCACACACACATATAACAAGTAACATGTGACACACACACACACATACGGCACGCACCCGTACGTATACAAACACATGATATAATTTATATAGCGCATATATACACGTATACATGCACGTGATTTAACTCACACGCACATACTTACAACAGCAAACATACGACACGCACAAATACACACACACACGCGTCACGCATGCGCGCGTGTTCAAATACATGATATAACACACGCACATGCACGTACACACGCACGTTATTTAACTCACACACACACATGTTACGCGCCTGCACATACACACGTACACGTACAACACACACCCGCGCGTATACAAACACATGTTATAATACACGCATACACGCCCGTATACAAACACATGATATAACACACACACACACACACACACACACAACAAGAATCCACGTAAATATGGATTAACTTTAATGTTCAATTCCAGATAACTGATGCGCTGGGACATTCGCTGCGGGTGGAAACTATAGGGCACAGGAATGACTGATTGATACGAATGAGACTAAACAGAGACGGTCGGATTTTGTTCATTTTCTAGCAGCTTGTACGTTTACTTCGTTTTTAAAGTCTGAAATATTCTTTTGGTGCGAATATTTTAAGTTTTATTTAATTAGATTTAAGTGTCTGTTTTGCAATCTTTGAGATTAAGTTTTTTGTATAATTTGGGAAGTAAAAATTCGGCTACGCTTGTATGTCATTTTCAATGTGAATTGATTGATGTGTCGATATTTCATTGTTGATTATACCTATATAGCATATCTTATATCTATCGTGTCGTAGAATTTTAAATTTTTAATAAAAAGACAGTAAATTATTTTTATATAAGTAAATAATTAATAATGAATTGTTGACATTGCAAGACGAGTCACCCCAGTAATGGATGAAAATAAAATCTACTCAAGTATTAAATATTACTATTGATATTCTTATAATTAATCCATCAGTCCTCGGAATCACAGACACAATAGAAAATCTATTGTGTCGCGCCCCGATCGGGCCTTACGGTGGTCAATGGGTTAAATGTTAAAATTATTGTCTCCAATCTATCTCAAATTATGCTGCAAAGGTTAACACAAATAATCTATAAACTAGTGAATATTCATGTGCTATTATTAATAATGCAACCAACTGTTTTTAAGTAGACCATAGACGTTACTACTATAACAATCCATTTAAGAAATAAACCATAAAAGTCGATAAATTTACGTAAAAAATGCACGCATGTAAAACAACTATCACCATCTAATCGTTAATTATTGAATATGCATAATTAATAGACAATTAATTGTATTCTGTTAGAAGTCGCGGCACGTAAGTCTAGCGGTGACCTTCAATGTTTTACGGCAAGTTCGCCTTTATTTCGTTCAAATAGATCCCCTCCACTTCGAGGTGAGCGCTAAACTTACGTGCCGTGAGTCATATTTGTCTATACCAAAAGCACAAGATCTTACAAATTTTACGAATCATAGACAATATAATACTATCATACTCTCTATTGGATAATCCTCAATGATAATAAAATCCTAGTTTAGAACACTAATTGTTTATAAAAAGATGTAATTATTGTTAACAAACATGTTATATGTGTAAAATTATTTATTTTAAACAGGTATAAGTTTAGTTGATCTAATACTGTATTAGTACTTATGCTTGGAACAGAATAAATGTATTGCTTATGCATTTGGTATTTTATTTAGCACCTCTGTTTCCTCCACAATTTTTATCTAGTCTGTATTTTAAAGATTAACATTAGATTTTCTGTGGTTCAGTGATCTATTTACTACTCGCAGGCCGCCCCAGCTTCGCCCGAGGTACATATTTACTTTTTCTCTCCATAAGAACCTTTCTCATACTTCAAGGAATATAATAAAAAAAGAATTATCAAAATCGGTTCACGCGTGATGCCGTGACCAAGGAAAACGGGTTTCATTATTGAATGAATGAATGAATGAAAAATTCTTTATTGCACACACATACAGGATTACAACAGAAGAGCGATAAAAGTTAAAACATGTACAGAGGGCGGGCTTATCGCTGTAAGCGATTTCTGCCAGACAACCCGCAAAACCATAAGGATAACATAATTTTATGGTGAAGGTGCAATTACAATTGGGTACATTTTGCTTAAAATTGAACAAAATCTATAAATAATTATTACGTAAATAATAAATATATTAATAAATACATAATAACTTATATACATAATATAATAACTTATTACATAAATACATATACATATATACATACATATATACATTCATATATATACCTACACATATACATATTATACGAAATTAAAGACTTGGACCCATAAGAAATACTCAACATCCATGTGATGATATATATATTATATAAATTATAGGCAAGGAATAACAAGTAGGTATAAATTATAATGTGTTACGAAGCTGGTTGCGAGAAATATTGTTTTAATGCATTTTTGAAAACATTAATTGATTGAGCACGCCTTATCGATTCTGGAATAGAATTCCAAAGATTCATTGCAGACACAGTGAAGGAAGAATGGAAGAAATTGGATCTGTGGGAAGGGACACTTAAGGTGAGAAGATTAGAGGAACGGAGAGTAAGGCTATTTTCACCCAGGAATTTAAAATTTTGTTTCAGGTAAAATGGGGTTTTGGGATCAAATAGAATTTTGTACAATAAATGCAGGATATGAGCATTCCGGCGGATGCGGATGGGAGGCCACTTGAGCTTGGCTCGGAATTCGGACACATGCTCATATTTTCGCAGTCCAAATACGTAACGTATACATACGTTTTAGAGTCGCTCAAGGGAATCAAGTTGTTGTTCGGAGAGGTCAGGGTAGGAAATGTCAGCATAATCCAGGATAGGAAGGAGTAAAGTCTCAGCAAGCGATACCCTTGTAGGAATGGGCAGAAAATTGCGCAATCGACGAATGGAACCTACAGCGCCATACATATATGATTTTAAAATTATTCAATCTATACTGCCTTTATTTAGACAATTTAACTTAAAATTAACTTAACAGGTAGTTACAGATAGAATAAATAAAACATCACATAAACATAATAATTTATTATTCTATGGGCTATAAGGTATAGCAACCTTTCCTTTACTCAAGTTGATTTCCTCCCAACATACACACTGTAGGGTCTTTCTGTCCATAACATCAGTATATAGTTTGCCGTTCAAGTGGTCCATTTCATGCTGAACTATTCTGGCCGGCCAGCCACTGTACTGTTGTGTGCTTTGTTCTCCTACTTCATTGTAACCTATGAAAAAACTTGAATTAAAAATATAGCCTATAAAGAGAATTGTACAGGTAAATTAGCTTGGAGAAATTTTTGCGTTTGTAGTAGTGTATGGTCAGCAAATAAAATAAAACAACATTTTATTTTTAGTTTTTATTTTATATATATAAGGGATTTTAAATTAAACTATATGTGTTTCTCCTCTGAAAAAGATGAGACTTTATTTTAATATTTGCACATTTAACATACATATAACTTTTACATTAACAATGTTACTAAAATGAAAAATTTACTAACCTGAAAAAGAAACGACATTTAAAGTTTAATTCTTTAGTTTGAGAAGTCAAAGGCTTGCCTCGACCATGTTTTAACACTGAGGCCATTTTGAATTAACAATATAAAGTTACAACACTTACACACAAATTAAACACTAGTTACGGCCCTGCCTTCATACAAAACTGCTGAATACGCCGTTCGCACGGGAATAGAATGTGGATGCGATTTCCCTTAGTTAGCATCCAAGCTTACGTCTTTATAATTATTAAACTGTATAAATTCATTCTTTAACTCCGGTCTGCATCGTGCAGACATGGGTGTAAAAGTCTCATTTTAGCTATTAAATGTAGTTTTTAAGTACATCTGAGTTTTCATTTGGGGCCTCCGGCTGCGGGACATGTATTTCACTTCATCAAATATTATATGTAACAATAATAACAACAATCAACAAATAAAAAATTTATCAATTAAACTATGTACATAATAATTATAATTTTTGAATGAAATGTGTGCTTTATGTTCTAACAGTACCAAACGACTGCACGTGGCACCTGCGGACAGCGTAAACTGGTTTATTCTGGTTTTGTGCGTGTTTCCACTTTCCACTATCAAGTGACGATTTATTTATTTGTTTTGTTTCGTAATTATTATGGTCAAATATTAATTATGAAATAAATTATTATGGACACGATATTTTAATCTTTCACGGTAGTCGCCTTGTCGTTTGCTCAAGGACGTAAAATTGAATGATATATTTTTTTTTATAAAGTCAAAACCATTTTCTTTAAAATAAAAACTTGTTTTTATTGAAAACAAAAGTGTTGCTAGGAATAAGTATAAAATTAAATAGCAATGTTAGGATATCGAAACATTTTTGTATAGGCCAGAACGATATAGTGGAAACGCGCTCTAAGATCTGAGTAATATACACACCACTACATATGCAAAAATTTCTCCAAGCTAATTTACCTGTAGTTTTCTATTGGATTTTTTGAAAGAAATTTCAATATCACATAGTTTTAGTTTAGTTTAGTTTTAGTTTTTTATATTACAAGAACACAGTATCATAGATTCTAAAATTATGATTTATACCTAAGCAAATAAGTTTGTAATATTTTTGGAGTACAAATAAGGTGTTAGAAGGAGAATTTAAAATCTTAAGAAATTTTTCATCCAATAAGTAAATGCACGTATTGCTTTAGAAACTGTATTTAATAGGTAATGTTTGTTTATAAGTTGGGATTTTGAATGGTATTTGGCTTACTGCAAATCAAATATAAATTTACATGAACAAGAAAAATTAATTACCTGTTACTTCTACAGATTGATGTCTTGCAACATCTGCTTGAAATGATTTAATACTTTCACATCCTTCAGGAAGTATTACTTTATTATAGTCCAGTACTTTGACAACTGGATTAATGAAAACCTGAAACAATGCCATAATATGTGAAATTCAACCTTATATTGTACAGAATAAAAGTTAAATTGACCTAAAAGTTTTTATGAGAGAAAATTATGATCAATTGCTGTTTTCTTTAAGTGTACTTACTCACAGTGAATGGTACTTCGTACATATTTCTGCTTTTCACAATTTCTGGTAGTTCGGATTTAATTTGCTTCGCAGTGTGTCTCATGACGAAAATTCTTTTATTGATGCCCACCTGAGGAGCTGACATTCCTACACTTCCATACTTATTAAGCATATGTTCCAATATAATAATTAATTTTTGTATTTCATTAGTTTTTATAGCCTCAATAGGAACTTCTTCGCATATTTTACGTAATCTAGGGTCGCCTATCTGCACAATGTGTTCATATGGAGGATTTACTTTACCGCGACTGGGTGATAATTTAGCATACCAATTTAATGTTTTTCTTAGTATCCCCATTTTTTAAACACAATTGATTTTATCTATTTACCTACTAGGTTTTCTACACCCTCAAATTTTCGGATAAATTTTCATACGATAACAATAATTATTATGACAGACGACCCGCGACAGCTGATAGATTGAAAACGTGTTGACACTTGACAACTGGCATTATTTGTACAGATTATATGCCCTCGTCATTGGCCTCGCTGACTTTTCATGGAATTTGTTATAAACTGTGTATTGATATTTTAGTTATTTTATGTACTTCCAAGCAACTATTAACGCATAAATCAGTCTTATAATGGAGAGTGGGGATAACGCGGTAATAAATTATTCTATATTTTAAATGCAACATGTGTACATGAAAATGTTAAAGAATTACAGGCACGTATATTTAAAAAATGGTTTAAATCGCTAGAATGTTAAATACATAATCAATCTAACTTATCCTCTGACCAGTGCAAACTTAGCACCCCATCTATGGAATTTTGGGTCGAAAATGACCTTGATCGTTAGGTCCCCGTTAGGTCCTTTAAGGTCCACCAATTTTTTCGTTAGGTCCCCTTTAGTTTTTTTTTAAATAATTTTTTAAATTTTAGGTATAAAAAAATTACACTTTAGCACCCCATCCATAGAATTTTGGGTCAAAAATGACCTTAATCTATAGGTCTTCGTTAGGTCCTATAAGGTCCCATAATTTTTTCGTTAGGTCCCCTTTAGTTTTTTTTTAAATATTTTTTTTTTAATTTTGGGTATAAAAAAATTACACTTTAGCACCTCATCCATATCAAAATTGGCGAATTTTATCAAAATCGTATTCTTTACCGTTAGGTCCGTATAGGTCCATCATTGAAATTGTTAAATTATTTATTTTATTAAAATCTATATATTTATAAGAAAGTCGTGTTAGTCGTGTTAGTTATACTCCACTTATAACTCAAGAACGGCTGAACCGATTTAGCTGAAAATTGGCAGGGAGGTAGTTTAGAGCCAGGAGAAGGATATAGGATACTAAATATGTACCACGGGCGAAGCCGGGGCACTAGTTATAAAATAATTGAAACCTGCGCATGCGCCTTAGAGCATTAAGACATGCGCACATCATACATAAACAGCGCGAAATTTAAATTGGTATCGTTTCATTTATTAAATCAATAAATAAATCTATACTAGTCACGTCTGGTTCGAAAGATGAGACTGGCTTTTTATTTCGAAAATTTATTTGGCAACACTTAACAGTTAACTGTCATTAAAACCTGAGTTGTTGATGTGTCAAAGCTTGTCAAAGTGATTTTATTTTCTGCGATTTTAGCTTAGGATTTTAGTGATTTCTAATAATTGAAAACTGAGTTGAAAACATGACGAAAACTTTAAACTATGATTAATAAATTTAAAAAGAAACAATTTGAAAGAGATGTAGTTTTCAAGGAAAAACACACAGTGTGACTTGATATTTTGATACTTTTCATCTTGATTGCATTGCACATTATATGATTTGTTTAATATTATTATTATTATTTTGCATGGATGATACCAGTAATCCAGTTATAAACTATTAAAGCAACAATATAAAATTGAACGATCTGTCCGTTCAAAATGTTTAAAGACACAAAATCAGTATCTCAACGAGATTTCTTCTATGACCGAACCATGTTATTCATGTTGAAGAGCAGTACAAAAAAAACAAGATGGAATAACTGCAGAAATGGAAGAGTTAATGATGTCAGAGATAATGATAGTGATTCTTATTCTTTATTCGCGGCTGAACGCGGCTTTTAGATTTAATATGATTATATTGATTAAACAAAATTTAATTGTATTTTATTATGTTTTTTATTACTTTCACTAGCTGTTCTTTTTTTTATCTGTATCAGATAACTGTACCAGATTACATATATATAATATTATATAGATGAAGAGTTTGTAGAGGTTGTTAATCTCTCAAAAAAACAAAGCTCGTAATAATAAATTAAAGTATCAAAACTTTATTTCCAACTATAACCTAAGTTACCATTAGGTTACCTTAATATGATGATTTTTTGAATTTGCCGCCTTTTCCAGTCTTATCTTTCGTTAGCCGGACTATCACCACAGTATCACCATATTTCCTACAGTATGGCGACGAATGTACTTGTGCAGAGAAACGGAGGGGAACTGGCGGGGGGTCGGGCGACGCGGGCCGCTTAATGCAATCACGCTGAGTTTGCATTAACTATCGCGAAAGGACGACGCAGTCGTATTTTTTGTGTAATAATTTTATTATACATAGGTACTTACATATTCTATTATGGCGCGCAAAAACTGTTCCGTTTACGGATGTAAATCTACATTGAAATCCCAGAAGGAAACAATATTTCAGAAAGATTGTATTAATAATTGTATCTGTTGAATTAAAATCAAAGCTATGTATATGTTGTCCTCATTATTTTCTAATCAGATTGTACATCCCAATGCGAATGCATTACTTCTTAAATGGTATAATATACAATTAAGAACATCCAAAAATAAAGTGTCCACGTAAATAAGTAATCTGTAATTATATATTTATGAACAAATGATTACATCAGATTTAATAATCGCAATTATTTTGAATGTACATATGAATAAATGATTTCATCATAATATTAAATAATCACAATTGTTTTATTTCCCATTTGTTGCAACCCTAGCGTATTTTCGTGTGGCAGCGTAAGTACCTACGCTGGCGGCGGCATCGCGCGACATCAAAGGCGTTTCCTTACTGTAGGAAATAATATTGTAATACTGTGCTATCACTATCATTATTATATTATACATAGTATAAAACAAAGTCGCTTTCTCTGTCCCTATGTCCCTTTGTACGCTTAAATCTTTGAAACTACGCAACGGATTTTGATGCAGTTTCTTTTAATAGATAGAGTGATTCAAGAGGAAGGTTTATATGTATAATAACATCCATTAAATAGTGGAGAAGTACTGCTATTTTTGAGGTTTCTAATGTGATGTCGTAAAAAATTACCAGCCTTACTTATAAAAACTGACTGATCTGTTGCATAAACACCTCTCAGTTAAATAACTCTCAACTCCTTAAACAATGATTAAAATAATCTTAGGTACTTATAAACCTATCTCAGCAGTCTCTCAACTAAGTTACGTCAATATATGTATTTTTTTCTAGTAACATTATCGAAATAAAACCCGCTATTCACGTAAAACTTGACTAAAAATGTACTTTTTGACAAATATGAATGGTAGACTTTATTTTGTATGACGTTTAACTGACAGGATATTGATAACTTTCAAATTTCAAACATTTGTACAGATTTGAGATTTTTGATAAATTCAAATTCAGTTTTAATTTAAAATGAGTTCAATGATCAATAAACGTTCTCGTTCGACGAATTGGAGTGAGGAGGATAAGGTACGTAATGTACACAAGAAATCTAATAGAATGTACTTATTTCCTTACATGTTTTAATGCTTATTAATAAATATATATTGCTCTTTAGAAAGTGCTTCGAAAATAATTAGTGCTCGAGCGAGCACATATTATATTAGAGAATAAGGATACGTCGACTAATACAAATACAGCAAAAAAACTTGCATGGGAAGATGTTTTGTCTTGGTTATTTTAGTTTTACTTATTCTAACAGTTTCTTGTATTTAATAAATTGTTACAGTGTAATAACATTATTATTGTATTTATATTTCAGTTATAATATCATTTCACTCCATAAAAGGGACTTAAGCCAAATACAAAATCAGTGGAGGAATTTGAAGAAAGCTAAGGCTTCGGAACACAAATTTAGAACGGCAAGAAACATGACAGGCGGGGGACCTCCGCCACCAAGTCCTCCGCCTGAAGATCAAGAGCTTATAGCAGCTCTTCCTAATGAGTTTGTGGTTGATAACAGAGATGTAAAGGAGCTTCGATTCCGGTTCCGTTAAGTCGGAACTTCCGATTATTATTACACTTTCGGTTCCGACTTCGGTTCCGATACTTTTGTATCGGATGTTAATCGGAGGTCGAACGAAACAAAGCGGGCGGCGCGCGACGGCCTGTACCGAACAGGTTCATACATGTCGCGCGGGGAATCCCCCGACCCCCACTACGTGCACTCTATCATCAATTATTTTTTCACTTGTTAGTTGTTACAAAGCATCAAAGCTTTTGTTCATAAAGTACAATACATTACTTTTGGAGTCCATTTTGATTTAATTTGCTTTAGCTATTGTTCATTTATTGTAATGTCACCAAATGTAACACGCTACTTTGGGTTTTAATTTTAATTAAACTTTAAATTCATTAATTTTATCTTTTGTTCATTTGGAATTATGCCAATTTTTTTTCACAGTTGTTTTTTATTTTATAATCTTAATACTATTATAAAGGCGAAAGTTTGTATGGATGTATGGATGTATGGATGTTTGTTACTCTTTCACGTAAAAACTACTGAACCGATTACAATGAAATTTAGCACACATATAGAGGGTAACTTGGATTAACACATAGGATAGGTTTTATCCCGGAAATCCCACGGGAACAGGAACTATGCGGGTTTTCCTTTGAAAACGCGGGCGAAGCCGCGGGCGGAAATCTAGTAAAAAATAAAAATGAAAAGAATTGACTATAAATCATGTTTTATTTGTCTTTAAACAAACTGACCCTGCCTCCGATTTCGATTCCGATTTCGATTCCGATTCCGATAAACCAAATTTGAAAACTCCGATTCCGATTTCGGTTCCGATAAAACTACCTCCGTTACATCCCTGGTTGATAACAATCCTTTCGATAGCGATGCAACACATGGCCAACAGGTTTATATTTTTTACATTTTCTACTGCTATTATTCCTTAATTTGGAATATCCATTAAGGGATAATAGCGCTATGCATATATAGTTTTTTATTGTGAGATTGAGTAATTATATTTTATATATTTATAGGAAGTTACTAAGGAGTCTGCTGATGATACATTGAAATTGAATGAAAATGATGAAAGCACTGCACATGCATAGGTAATCATATTATATAATAATTTGTATAATATTTTTATCAGTTATGTTATACAAAAATATCAGTATTATAAATAAAATTTATATTATTTTAAAATAATTATTATTTTTTTATTTTTAGCCTGAATTGCCAAATTTCTCCACTGAATTGCCACGTATAAATCCTACACATCATATTTTCAAAGCTAAACCAAAAAAAACGTAAGTATGTAATGTTGAAAATAGAATTTCATGAAATTTCCTGTGCTTATTGTTCAGCTGTGATTTATGTGAAATAATGTTTAATGTTTATGTTATTTTTACAGTGGGAAATCAAATTCCAATTACGAGCATCAATTATTCCTCCTTGCAAAAAAAAGCAGGGAGGAATTAATGAAGCAACAACAAGAGTTGCATCTATTAAGAATAGAGCAAGAGAGGGAGCTTCACCTATTAAGAATAGAACAAGAGAGGGAGCTTCACGAGAAGAAGCTCCAAATACTTGCATTAGAGGAGGAATATTTAAAAAAAATAAATTTTGAAAAATAATAAAATATGGTTTTTATTGATTAAAATAAGTTTCAATATAAATGGCCCTGTTTATATTTTCGTCTTCATCTTCTATATTATCAGGGATAGTTGGATCGATTAATAATTGATTTTCAAGGCCTGAAGGATCTAGAAAAATACAAAATAAAGAATTAAAATATGCTTATTTTTTATGCATTGGCATTATTAAATATACTTTGTTTACATATTAGTTTGCACAAATACCTTGATTTAAAATAGACTCATTAAAGAGTATTGCTAAATTGTGCAAAACTGCACAAGCAACAATAGTGGTCTTGATCACTTGCAGAGACCCTCGCATTGTTTCGTTGAGTATGCGGAATCTTTGCTTCCACACCCCAAAGCAACGCTCTACAGTATTCCTCGTTCGTATGTGACTCAGGTTGTACCTTTCTTCTGCCTGTGTCCTTGGTCTTAATATTGGTGTTAGAAGATGCGAAGTACAAGGATACCCGCTATCTCCAATCAGCTTCCCATGAAATTCATTCTCCTCAAACCTCCGCTTTATTGAGCTTTCTCTATATATGCGGGAATCATGTGTACTTCCTCTCCAGTGACACACAATATCGCAGATTTTAAGGTCAGAGTCACATACTACCTGTAATTATTGTCATCAATATTATTATAAATTAGAAACACATAATAGCACACATAACAATGAAAATTTATTACTTTAAATACACTATGATCAAACTAAAATGTTATTGTACAATGTTCATACTTGAGTGTTAATGGAGTAATGTCCCTTCCTATTAACATAGTACTGTCCAGCCTCTCCACTCACTTTGCGTATCTTAATATGAGTGCAATCTATTGCACCAATGATACGCTTCATCCCGCATATTATGGCCTCAAATTTCCTAATTGCTTTGGCTTCCTCGGTTGAGTTCGACGGCATATTAATATAACGCGAACTTTTAGAAGCTAACGCAATAGCAACATTTCGGGACAAACGGGAAAGTGTCTGTTGACTCATTCTGTGAATGTCAGCACAATCTTCTTGGATCTGTAATGTAATAGATCGTTATACAGGCTTTTCTATTGTATATATCCAAAACTAGAGCACAAGTCACATCTTCCTCATGCCGGCCCCAATATCGAATAACTGCCATCACTTGCAGTTCCACTGGAATACCGCCCCCTCGAGTGTCCACGCGAAGGTCATCCCGAATCAAATTAATGATTTGTTGCATGTTATTCTTTCCGAATCTATACCTCGACCGTAGTGTGGCCCTGTGGCCGCTACAAAAAATATATTGACACCATAGATTGACACTAATACCAGGTTATTTTAATTCTAGGTTGAAAAGTAGGTTTTTAATAAATAAGCACTCTCAGAACAATAGATTTATTTAATAAATGAAACGATACCATTTTAAATTTCGCGCTGTTTATGTATGATGTGCGCATGCCTTAATGCTCTAAGGCGCATGCGCAGGTTTTTATTATTTTATAATTTTAATAAAATAAATAATTCAACAATTTCAATGATGAGCCCACGGACCTAACGGTAAAGAATACGATTTTGATAAAATTTGCCAATTTTGCTATGGATGGGGTGCTAAAGTGTAACTTTTTTATACCTAAAATTAAAAAAAAATTATTTAAAAAAAAACTAAAGGGGACCTAACGAAAAAACTGTGGGACCTTATAGGACCTAACGGAGACCTATCGATTGAGGTCATTTTTGACCCAAAATTCTATGGATGGGGTGCTAAAGTGCATTTTTTTTTATACCTAAAATTTAAAAAATTATTTAAAAAAAAACTAAAGGGGACCTAACGAAAAAATTGTGGGACCTTAAAGGACCTAACGGGGACCTAACGATCAAGGTCATTTTCGACCCAAAATTCCATTGATGGGGTGCTAAGTTTGCACTGGTTATCCTCTGTGCTTATCCCACAGCTTATCCTAATATTTAAAAGCGCCAATTAAAACAATAGACAATAGACGATAAACAATTTGAACCTGAGATTTGAACTGATTTGAAATTCGGAGATCAACTATCATTTATTCCTCTGAGATCAAATTCCTTCAAATTCGCATTTTGAAATTTCTTTGGTTTCTTTGACAGATGACATTTTACCTACTGTATCTACGCAAGTCACAAAGTTTTAAAGTTCGATTTCAAGGTAATGAATTTTAATTAATTAATCTAAATACTTTTTATATTTACAGCTTTGTCTTCTTATAAGTGTAAACTCATTCTTAATTTTTTATGATATAATTAATATCTTTAATAAAGTGTACTTTTATTTCTGCTCATAAATATGGTTGCCGCACGCATTATTTTTGTCAAGTAGTGTTTTATTTATAACTAAGAGGTTTGTTAGTTTATACTTCATCGGTTAATTACAGTTTATAGTAATTGAAACACAAAAATTAAAGTAGGTGATTAATATAGTCTTTGGGGTTTGTTATATTTATTTGTAAAGTTTGAACTTTACCATAAAAAACCCGTTCGTATCAAAACATGTAAAGGTAATTCTTTAATTTATTATTCAGGAATGATACAATGAAAGACGATTTAAGTTATTATGTATATCAAATAATTGTTGGACACCTATGCTAAGATAAAAATATTGTATTCCAGATGTTAAAACTAAGAATAATACCGCAAACCACATCGATTTTAAAACGAGCGATGTGCACACAGGAACAAGATGTTCTATTTGAAAATCTCAATAATGCTGGCATTATCACATTAAACAGGCCAAAGGCATTAAACTCCCTCAATTCTTCCATGGTAACTAAATTACTACAGCAACTACAAGAATGGATGAATACAAAGAGTCTAGTCATAATAAAAGGTGCAGGCGAGAAGGCCTTCTGTGCGGGCGGAGATGTCAAAGCAGCTATAGACAAAGTCGAAGGGCCCAAATTCTTCTACACAGAATACAATGTTAACTACCTAATTGGGAAGTACAAGGTGCCTTATATTGCGTTTATGAATGGGATCACTATGGGTGGGGGTTTGGGATTGTCGGTACATGGTCGGTACAGGGTCGCTACAGAGAAGACCATGATAGCTATGCCAGAAACTAAGATTGGATTGTACCCTGATGTCGGAGGATCATATTTCCTGCCAAGGCTTCCTGTCAATCTTGGATTGTATTTGGGTTTGACTGGTAAGTTAATAACAATAATATTATTTTATGTGCTATGAATGATTTAAATAATTTTGAACTGACTTCATTGATTACTCTGAAGAATACTATATTGTTAAAATAGTTTTCAACCTGGTAATAAAAGTAAAAAATTACATTTATAAATATTATTTTATTTTAATTTAATTAAATTTAGTGATTTGGACAGAAGATGGCTTTTAAAAAATTATGTAATTTGCATATCATATCAACAATTATTTGGTTATGTTTGTTTTCTTATCTCAAATAATGTTATCTAAAAGAGAAACATGTGACGTGATGTGTTATCTTCATTTCAATATACTAAATAAATATTATTTGACAAAGTCCAGGATTCCATTTGCAAATTATTATTTTTATATGACTTTTAAAACTTCACATTTTTTTATGAGATAATTTTTATCAAAGATGGTTAATTAAATGTATAACAATTTTAACAAAGTTTATAAATTACTTAAATGGTCTTAACATGTTATCTTTACTAATTTGCTAATTAATGCTCTAAACATTGAAACAACTTATCTCACTAATGGAATGGTAACTTTCTCCAACAAATGCTGATATTAATAAAATTATTTAGGATACTGTTATTTTCCAATAATTATGCATTCTTCACAAAAATATCTGTCAAATATCTAACAAAATATCAACTTCCAGGTGACAGATTAAAAGGCAAAGATGTAGTAAAGTCCGGTATCGCCACCCACTTTGTACCCAGCAAGCGTCTATATGAACTAGAGAAGCTACTCTCTCGGTGTGCGAGCGAGGTGGAAGTCCAGTCCCTCCTGAACAAGTTCCACGAACCAGCAGAGGATTTCACACTCGCACCGAACATAAAACACATCAATTATTGCTTCGCCGCGTCCACTGTGGAGGAGATTATTGAGAGATTGGAGAAGGTGCAGAATGAGTGGTCTGTGAAGACTATTGAGGTGAGATTTCTGTTACTATTAAGTACTATTAATTTTAATTTATACTTATGAATAGGTACTATAATTTCTATATGAATGTCCTATGAACATAACAGGGTCTGCTTTCTATGGAATCCCAAATTTGAGTAATCGGTAGTATGATGATTATTGAAATAAAAATACTTTTGTTAATAATATTTAACCATTTATTTCCTAATACGTAATACGAATATTTGGTTACACTGTGTATGAAAAGTAACAGTAATACAACAAATTAGTTAAAATTTTTATCAACTTTAAAATTGATATCGTTCATTTTTACGTCGATTTTTTTTAATATAACATCTTTCCACCAGACGCTACACCAAATGTGCCCTGGATCTCTGAAGATAACCCTCCGAGCACTACAACGCGGCGCTCAGCTCGATTTACCGCAGTGTTTGCGCATGGAGTACCGTCTCTCCTGCCGACACACAACTGGACATGACTTCCCTGAAGGTATACGTGCACACACAGACACAGACACAAAGAAACGTGACAAAACACGCACACACAGACATGTGATAGCACACACAAAAAATACACTTTACACAAACACAGATATTTGACGGCTCACACACACGGACATGTGATAGCATACACAAACACAGACATTTGACACACATGACTACGCGTTACACGTACGCATATGCACGTTCACACACACATTCATACACAAACACAGACATGTGACAGCATACGCACACACAAGCCGTGATAGCACAGGCACTCGCAGACATATTATATTATATTGTGATATCACGCACACATGCACGTAATAACATGCACGCATATTTCACAGCATTCACACTTACCTAAAAATAAAAAGTAAAATGTTTCCAGGTGTTCGTGCTCTACTCATAGACAAGGACAACAGTCCAAAATGGCAGCACAAATCATTAGATGAGGTTGACGAAGATTACGTCGAGGAGTACTTCAAGAAACTGCCTCAAGATCAAGAATTGCAGTTCTTTGATTGCAAATTATAGGCATTATTATAAAAAAAAAACCTTCCAAATATGCATAAACTCAGTTGTTACTCATTAGGTGTTCTTATAGTTACTTGGTCATTAAAGAAAAATATTCTGGACTAATCAAAAGTTTTATGAGCATATCGCGTGTATCTGCCTCAATAAAACTTCCAAACGGATGGACCAATTTAAGTCAGATTTTTTCCAATCGAAAGTCGGTTATAAAATTCAGCTCTTGTTTAAGTACAAATAAAACTTTTGTCTCGAAAAAAGATTGGGCCTAATAGCAGTGATCTCAGGCAAATGTTTTTTTTTTCGCTATATAGTCGTAAAAATCAATAAAACGACAGATTTTTCGCATTTAAATATTAAACAAAAATGCAGCTTTGATACAATGAATTTAATTATAGGTACTTAAATACAATTATATTTTCATATTTTTTTAATTTAGTTCCTAATATTGTTGGTATAAGAACAAATATTGCACATTAACCTTAAAAACGTTAATCAGATAGAAATAAGCATATTGAAAAATCACAAGACAATAAAATATTTTTATACGAATTTTTGTATACAATGTAATTTGCCTAAAAAATTAGATTTGTTATGTATTTGAAAAATTTATTGGCTGTTTTTTGGAATTTATTGTATATCATGTTTGCATTTATATTGTATAGATATAGTAATGAAGCCATATAATCAGTTGGACTGATCTTATTAAATGTTTTTTACGTATTCAATGGTGTTTTATTTTTTAACAGAAGTTCATGGTTATCTGTATATTTTTTTTTTCATATAACTTTAGGGATGAAAGCGAAGTATAGTAATGAAACATTAATTTGTATCAGGTTAAAAGGCATAAAATAAATACACATTCATAAACAGACATTTTATTTCACTATACATACTCTACTATACTATTACCACAGACTAATAATAATATACTACGTATACAACTATTACGATAGAAAGTAGGTACTTATTAATTGCCGGAGCTACGTTTATATTAGTAAAACAAAGAGAAAACACTATATGACGATTTGACGAGCTGAAACAAAAACATAATGGTTCAATTAAATTATGCATAAAATACATAGTAACATATAGTTCAGTAAAAACCCCACTTTGGCCTATTGGCATAGGCTCCCCTCCCTATATGCTTCAAACAACTTTGCAACTTAGCAAGCAATTTCATATTATACTATTTACCGTTACATAAGATGCGTAGGAAAGCTCGACAACCCCCAAAGCTCGTAAGGCCACATTCTTCTGAAAATATTTAGAATTTTATTAAAAATTATCGTAATGAACACATAGGTACGCGTATATATAGACGCATGTGGTAAATCTATGACTAGATATTCTCAACAAAAAAGGTGATTACGCTCTCAAAAGAGAGAGAGATTTTTTCAATTCAATTCAATTTATTTTATGAATGGCAGTGCTGCGTTGCCACAAGATATTTTTTGCATCGGCAAATTTTGTTTCACTCGTCCGTCATTTGACAGTTTTATCTAAATCCAAGTGCCAAAAGATCCTCGCGCTACCATAGGCTGTTACCTGTCCTTGCGCGATAGAGAAAGAGATGAGGTGTCGCACGCGAGCCGACGAGCCTCTGGTACAGTTTTCCCACCCAGAGCTGTAGATAGCTGTAGGAACCTTGCTTGCCTTGAACAATTGTATTTGTAAATTAGTGTAACGATTAGGGCACCATAAGCATGTGACCAACCTAATTACTCCTAAATTCATTATAGGAAGGTGCTAAATAGTGATTTTTAATATTGGTTTAATATGTATTAAAATTCACTATTTTGCACCTTCCTATAATGAATTTCAATATGCCCGCTATATTGAAATTACCTCAACAGTGACATCTCCCATGTTCCACATGAAGAAACCAGTCCCTATCAGCATGGCGGACCCCATTACGCCCGAAGCTAGAATGTTCATGGGTGTGTGCTCTGATGTCTGGAAATTATAAACATAACTATGGAACAAGGATGGATACCAAATATTTAGTAGTTCAAGCCTTTATTATAGCTTTAATTAATTATATGCCGGGAAAATTCCCGCGAGATTACAAATTATCGAAAAATTCGGATTCGTAATTTTTACTTGCAATGTAATGAATTATTTTTCGCGAAACCGTAAAGTTGTAAAATTGGTTGGTTGAACGAATATGATAGTTTTTATTTAGGTATTTTAAAAACTACACAGCAAATATAGATCTCCGTGATCCGTCGGCTCAACCGGCGCCTGATGAGCGTTTGGGGAAAATCGAGCATTTGTATCCGTTCAATCAGTGAATGTCATTTCACAATTTTACAAGCTTACGGCGATATTTAAAAATACAACTAATTAGTAGGTAAATCCCCATTGGAACCCAACTAGGTACCTATATTACAATTTAGGCTTGCAATACTTAAAAATATTTGACCAGAGCACAAATTCTATAAGTATTCCGCTTAGCTATTCCGGGGCCTTATGTTTACCATAACACGAATCATGACCAGGACGACAGTCATCATATTTATCATTAGCTGGAGACTTAACACTACGTAGAACGCTTGCTGGATATCATCCGTGCATCTAAAACAATTGAATCATTATAATTATTTAATTATATCCTCTAACAATATGAGTAAAGTTAGACAAATACATTTTATAAAATTTTCTCCGGAAATTCTTGTTTCAGCGCTGGATTCGCAATTTATTTTACTTATCAGGCATTCATGGTTCACACATAACACATTTTACCGAAATAAAAATGAGTGCTATTTTTAAAATGCACTTTCTACTTGTGTTGTGTTGTGAGTTGTAAGTTGTGACTTTTGAGTTAGATTGTGCCGGACATGTTATATCTATTACCATTCTGCCTTTTTTTTCTCAATTATTAGAGATCAACTACTACCTTAATGTATCTATATGCAACTGTATGCCAGTCTTAAGAGCTTGCTCGTATTTCATTTCCTGTTCAGACTGACTGATGTTTTCGTCAAATATCGTGGTGAGACTGTAAAAGTAGCTTTGTAGATTTGTATACTGATAACTCAAATAAATAATAGATGTTATGACCACGAGAAACAAGGCCATAACTCGCACCATAAAGAACCACCAAAATATATAAAATACAACTCTCCATATATTCCCAGCAACGTTGTCGTTTTCAACATCTGGAAAGGCTGTGACCACGGTGATGAATTTTCCATCTAAAAAAAACAAAAAAAAAACAAAATAAGGTGATAGTTAATACCTAGTTATAATACATATTATATGACATGGACTAAATCACTAAAATAAAGTAATAAAGATCGAGATTTTTCATGCTCGCACTTTATGAATACGGACTACCTACTTACCTAGTAGCAAATAATAATTATTATAAGAAAAAAAATCATCAGATTTAGTTAACAGTGAAATATAGTTAGAAGGTACATATTTTTATCTGCGTATATCGTATTAAGGTAGAGTGAAGAATTAACTAATAATAATTAAAAAATAATAAACCTCCAAGTATAACCAAAACCAAAGCTTCCAACCCGTAAGAGAACAGAGCTCCCGAGCACAATGCAAGGAACAGCACCGCGTATAATTTGGACCTTTTTATAGCGGCATTCTCTACATTCTCATTATTGTAATGTTTCTTCAAAGATATCATCAAAGTATATGCTATTTGCTTCACAGTATCCCTATTCAGATACAAACTAATGTAATAGAAACTAAGCATGAAGTGAGAAACGCCCAAAGTCAACAAATCGTTTTTCTGCTTTGGCGTAAGATTTTTCTGTGTGATAAACGACAAGTTTTCTATAACGACGAAAATAAGTAACATGATATTTATTATTTTCACGTATATTGCATTGAAGCGGACAAGGAAAGGCGGTATATTGTAATCATAATTTACAAAGTTTGGTAGCCCACAAATGTAGGCAAATTTGTTGATTGAAGAAAAAAAGGTCGCTAGTTTAGTTGTTTCAGGAGTTTGGTCCCCCATTGTGCTTTAATTTCTATAGCTTATAACAATAACAATAGAAATACGCGGAAAGTGTAAAATAAATACATTTTCCGCTCTATTTATATACGGAAGAATTCAATACACAGGGCTGTAATCGATCATGTCTGCTTGAGGTTGTATGTTTTTCGTACCAATTGCAATGTACCAAACGCATCCGCTAGGCTCGTTTACGCAAAGGCATACAGCATACTATTATGTATAATCAAGGGTATACGGTATACCTAATGCTTCTGTTGTCTCTTGAATAAAAATTTAACAAATTTCGAATTTAAATTTTACGGCTAATCGTATATGCGTTAGTAGGTATGCCGCATAGGTATGCCGTTTTTGAAGATCGAATGTTGTATTTGTATTGCACCTTTTTTCTTATAATTAGTGTCCGACCGAAACTGGTTTCCAGGCCGAAACCGAAACCGAAACCGAATGTTCGGCCGTCGCTTCAGTTTCGGCCGAAACCGAAACCGAAACCGAAACTCACGTGGTCAAGTATGAAATTTCTAAAAATACTGAACTTCGGTGCATTTTACCTATTAGGTATTTTGCCTTAATTAGAGCATGAAATGAAAACACAGTATATTAAATTTGTTGTAATCATTTATTTATTTAATATAAAATAAAAAATAATATTTTTAAAATATTAATATGTGTTTAAAATGTTAATTTAATTTTTATTATTTTTTCAAATTAAGTTCTCAGTAAAATCAGTCATCCAAATCAAATCAGTAATTGTTACTGTTACTTTAAATACTAAGTTTTGGTATTTTGAGATCTTTCTCTTTATTAAAGAGTCTTTAATACTTTGGATTGGTATTTGCACTTAGAAGAATAATCAGTCTCTTTTAGGTACCTCTTATATAAAAATAATAATTATTAATTACTATTACACCCAGTTTCAATCTCAACATAGATAATCAAAAATTGTTTCCACCAGCGTGGGTCAACCAACGCTTTGACAGCGTCCGTCAAAGCGTTGCCGAGGAAAACGAAGTTAGGCAAGCATGAACGTGTGTGAACTAAGTTCACTGAACTTGCGAAATAAGTTTCGGTTTCGGCAAAAGTTTCGGCCGATTTTGGCCGAAACCGAAACTGCGGCCGAAACTTGATTTTTGGCCGAAACTCGGCCGAAACCGAAACCGAAACCGAAAGTTCGGTCGGACACTACTTATAATATCATTGAATACTACCAAGGTTGTGGTAAGTATATCTAAGTACATAATTGGTATGTAGCACATTAACATCATTTTTTTATTATGAGTAAAACAATTTTAAATACGTCCACTTGCTTATTGAATTACTAAGTAGGTACTTAATTAAGTAGATATTTGATTACTTAATGTTTATTTGCAATATTCGATTTTAAAAAGAACCGGCAATTATTTTAATTGTGAAAGGTTTTTAAATGATTTAACTATGTGTTATAGCAACTTGCTTGTAATCTAATTACCAGCTGAAAGCTCGTCGATAAGTAGGAAATAGGAATGTAAATAATAAATATTGACTATATTTTTTTTACAGTAGTTAAGCCTATTTATTGGCTAGAGATAGATAGATAATATTACATTTTTTACCTATTAAATTAATATTTCATTTTTTACTTAATCGGTTTTGAGTTTTTGAGTTTAACAAAAAAAGAATAAGAAAAATCAATCCTCTTTTGATCACAAGTTTAGGTAATTTTCATGACGGCAGTAGCAGTGTAAAATGTAGTCTATATTATACCGTAGTTATTGATTACATTTTTTCCTCAATAATTATTAATTTTGATTATGATAAAAGAAGGCAGCAACAAATAATTAGTAGCGTAGCTAAATAGATAAGTCCGGTTTACACATCCATGGTCGTACCTTGAAAGTCTTATCCTATCCTACTAATATTATAAATGCGAACGTTTGTGAGGATGTGTGTGTGTTTGTTACGTACTCTTTCACGCAAATACCTACTACTGAACCGATTACAATGAAATTTAGCACACATATAGAGGGTAATTTGGATTAACACATAGGATAGGTTTTATCCCGGAAATCCCACGGGAACGGGAACTATGCGGGTTTTCCTTTGAAAACGAGGGCGAAGCCGCGGGCGGAAATCTAGTAGGTATTATAAATGCGAAACTTTGTGGAAAAAAGAGGTGTGAGGTGTAGAATTTGTACCTACATGTTCCATGATCCTGCGTCTGAATATCTAAATTCAAACAAATACAAGTACTCCTGTGTCATATTATGGGTTCAACAAAGCAGAACGCTGTCTTTTGTTATCGGCAGCGCGATTCTCCCAATAGACAGACAATTTAAGTAAATTAGAAAATGAAATGATTAAGTATGGGTTAAATCGATCTCATTCAAGAGATCAATAAATCGACCGAGAAAAATAAATATTTATTAACACAATACATTGTAACATAAACAATATAATATAGAAGAATTATTCAGCACATGCTATATATAATACCGAACGCCGTTGCAGTATTTTATAAAATAATATGTCTTTAAGTTAGTCCATTTGTTTGTCAGTTTATATCCATTATTTTTTGCTCAACGTGGTTATTTAAACCTCGGGTTATTTGAAAACACAATTTTAACCCTATAGAAGGCGCTGCTGTTTGCTCTGTATGCATATCACCAAATTTTATTATTATGCCAAGTACCTCTATTCTACTTTCTAGGTTGTAACGTATGCCATGTCTGCTAGTCTCAATTTATAGCATTAGGTATAACTTAAAAGTTATATAATATTATAATGAAGTAGGTAGGTACATGCTTATGTAATTATAATTCTAATAGCGAGCGTATACCCATTGATCAGACCTTACATATTTAATACTTTAACTCCGTTAATTTCTGCTAAATTATATGATTTTATAGTCATAATTACTACGTTAATCGGTATTTATTTGAAAGCTTATCTACCTAGTACACTTGTGACAGAGATTTAAATTGATTTTTTTTTCCTTTTTGGCAAAAAATATTCTTATCTAAATAATAAAAAACTGAAGAGTTTTTTCGGTTTGTTTGCACGCGTCAAGAAGCTTATAATATTATCTAGAACGCGCGGCCAATCTCTTATATGGAATTATCTAGATCCTGTAATAATTTCAAAATTGTTGCCACTGCTGAATATGTAACTTCATGACATACAATTCATGAATAAAATATTTTAGTATTTACAATTTCCTATTCAAACGTGCGATAAAAAGATTCTATTAAATGTGGTATTTAAAATTGATATTAAAATAAATATACAAACGGTCTGATGAAGCACCCTTTGAAATTGACTGCTTATAAATAATTAAGAAAATTAATTATACAGTAACCAGCTAATTATGAAGTACTGTCTAGGATCATGCTCGTCAATTACTACCAATTAGCTAAATTAACGTTATTAAACGAAGTGTGTAATTACTTGTTATATTTTATCCTTTAATAATGTATAGAAACAGGGCAGGCGGCAACGTTTGATTTTAAAGAAAATGTAGTCGAAAACCAGCAGTAGGTAGCAGATACAAAAATTCAATATCAAAATTATTGAAGATGATTCATGAATGTTGTAAAACTATGCTTTGGATTATTTACCTACCTACCTATAGGCTATTCTATAATTTAGTTTCAGAATACCTAACCCACATCCCACAACCACAAAAATATATTTATACAAATACATAAGTTATCATTCATTCCGCTGGCACAAGCTAGTAATAAATAGAAGAGCAAGGCAAGAATTAAAGTAAATTTCTTTCTGTGTCAGAACTCAGTTCAGATTTCAGAAGTTTTGAGTAACTAACTATGTAACTATAGAAATGCTTAATATCGAAATCGGTTATTCTCAAACTTTCGTTTGAAATACATCTCTGGCTTTAAATCCACATAAATAATCGCTCTTAAATAACCTAATCCAAAATTTTCGTGGTTTTAAAACTGTCAAGATGTCTGAAGTACAATATAGAAAGAATAAAACGTCTGAATTCTTTTCCAACTCAAGTATCCTAATGTACAAATGCGGATTATCGTATTTATGGGTGGATAAAGTTTCGTTAAAATATTTAACATTGTTCAACAGGATTTCAACGTTTTTCATGCTTACGTTGATGACCTCTGAATACATAGCGTTTTTCACTCAAAAAAATCTAAGTGATAAGCAGGCATCTGATCAAATAATGTTTGCTATTTCTCATCCAATACTCATGTCATATTCCTTCAGCATTTTATATTACAGGAAGGATATTAGGAAGCTGTTATTCAAGCTCTCTGTGGTTTTAAAAGAGGGATACAACGATTTGGAGATAGAGACACAAATGATTAGAAAGGCGAAGTTGTATTCGACATTTTATGTTATGAGCTTTAGCGCTGCTTTGTTTTTTTACGCTTTTGATGGTATTATGCAGGTTGTTAAAAAAGGTATTATGTAGTCGATAATCGTAAATTTTATCCTCCATTTCTTACTAAAAAGAATACTTAACCATTTTAACAATGAATAAGCATTTGAAGACTGAAATTATTAATTGGTGGCAAAAATATTGAAAACTTGTAAATTTTAGTGTGGCTATCATACATTGAATCCATATATTTTTTTTAAAGCTTAAAAGGTGTGCTACTAAGTATATCGCCACCGCCACACAAAACAATGCAACCGCTTTTCAATTAAATAATTTTCAGAGACATTAAATTTTTTAGGTGACACTTTCACAACGGTAATTTTGGCATGGCCGGATGTACAACAAAGGGGAATATTGCCAGATTTTATAAGGATTGCCGTGTATTTCCTGTGGTGGCTTTTCATGTTTCGTGTATCGGCCGTCTATGTATTAGTTATTTCTTTAACGATAACGTTGAGTTATCAGTATAAGAATTTACAAAGCTATTTTTACAAACTTGAAGATATTTTTAAAGATGGCAATGTGGGAAATTTTGAACAAAAGGAGAAGGAATATGAACGTGCTTTGAAAGTTGGTATTTCATTGCATTCTGATACTATTTGGTACGTAGAACTTCGATTAGAATTACAGCTTCAAAGCTTAAAAGCTTTAACCATGTTTTGACCGACAACTTTTGTTTTTATTCAATTTTTAGGTGTGTAAGGGAGTGTCAACGAATTTGTAGCTGGGTGTTCAGTGGCCAAATTACTTTCAATTTTACTGTATTTTGCATGCTTATGCTCCAAATGGTGGTAAGTTGAATGCATAGTTTCATATGGGACAACTTTTTTCTCTTTTACACATATATTTTTCATACTTCTTTGTGTTACGTACTAAGCTACACTTTTTTGTTAATCTTTGTTCTTTAAGAATTCTGAGCGTACACTAATGGGTGTCTTGGCGACCTTGTCAACGAGCGCATCTCTCTTGATGGCTACTGGTTTCTTCATGTGCAATGCTGGCGATATTACCGTTGAAGTTAGTGTAATATTTCCTCTTTTAATGTACCTACATATTATATATAATCTTTCTATACGAAATATAAGTATAATAATCATCAAAAAATCCATCAAAAATGGATGTGTTGCGAAGTAAATAAGTACCTATGCCAAGTTATTTACTTCACAACACATCAAACGCTACTTGGAAAAATCGGCTTATGTTTCCAAAATAGCATACGAGATATTTTAGATATATTTTTATACCATGGGTAATGTTATAGTGATTAAAATATTATGTAATTGCCAATTGGTAACTCAAAACGTACGTTTTTATTCTGATATAATTTTAAAATTTTAGGCAGCTGCATTGCCAACGGCTATTTTCTTTTCGGGATGGCAACATTGCCGCGGCGCCACTTCTGTTCGCATCAGGAATTTATTAGTTGTTGCCATTTGTCAAAGCCAGGTAATTCAATTAAAAATAAATTAAGTTTCTCTACTCAAGGGTGAGATAATGGAGGGCTTCGGTTATCATTTCTCTTATTTTTATCTTATTCTATTAATATTATTTAATATTTTTATGAAAAACTTTCAGGGGGAGGTCGGGTAGAGTGAATACCTTAAGATATTTAAGGCTCTCGCAAAAATTAATGTATAAGATACAAAAATCAAATAACTATCAGAAATCAGTATTTAATCATTGCTCATATTATAATAATTAATACCATCATCAGTTGCCATTAATTAGTAAAGATACATTTACGGCAAATAAAATTGAAAATTGCATGAAAAAACCTACTACCGGACTTCCCCTATATATAATAAAATTTATATTGATAAATCCCAAATTATATTATTTAACTCAGTTCTTTCATTACAGAAACCCGTGGAGATACAATGTTTCAATGTTATTAAAATGTCGTACCAGTCATTTGTTTCGGTATTTTTTTTTGTTTATTTAATTTTTGAGATTGGGCCATTGACTTAATACATACATATAGCTTTTATGTAACTACATATTATGTAATATCTCTTCATTTTTCAGATTGTTAAAGCTTCGTATTCAGTTTTCTCAATTTTATATTGAAGAGAGCGACGAAAACATGAAGAATATAATACATAAAGGATTCATAACATTTGTATACTTATATAACCTTTAGATTAGATAATTCAATAACATGCTTTCAATCTAGAAATCTATATTAAAATCTACAATTTATCCGTTAGAGGAAACTGATAAAATACATAATATGTAGAAATTCTATGCGATTTGCAGTGCACAGCCGCGGCCCGGGCCGCGGCCGCTTCTCTATGAACATATAGCTTCGTATTTATATTTTATAATGCATTAAATAAAATACAATGGTTTCGTCACTGTCTTTTTATTTTCAGTAATTTTTTCCTAGTTTATAATAGGATAAAAATTTAAGAAGAGCTGTTTTTTCTAAGTAATATTAAAAAAAATTACATAATCAAAGATTTTAATTTGCCATAATATTGTACAGTCGTGGTCATCAACTCATTTTCTATCGAAGAATTAAAATATATCTATCCCGTGATTAGGAGTAGTGGAAAATGGAACGTATTGATTGACATTTGAATATTTGATAGCTATGTGACGGAAATTGTCATTCATAGTTCAAACCTGAGGTTCAAACATTGTCAATATTATTGATTGCATTACTTTATTTTATTTTAATTAAAATATAAATTGAATTAGTACATTTGGGATAAAATGTTTATACATTAAGATTAAAATCTACGTGCTTCGGTTATAATTAAACCGATGTTGTTTTTAATTTTTCCCTTGCGAGGTTATTTTTTATTTTCATTTATTATAAACAAAGTATAATTAATAAAAGAATGCGAACATATTCACGGAAACCTCCGGACCATCAACTCATCGACGGTGTGCTGGAGTTGTGTCGTCTCTGTCTTCGAAAACCCATTAATCCTATGACGATTTTCGATAATGACGACAGAAAGTTTTGTGGATCCCTGCCTATGAGGATAATGATATGTCTTGGTTTGGAGGTTTGTATGCTTTTATTAATTAATTCAACGTAAGTAAGCGGGGTGTCTGTTGAAGTAGATTCAACGGTGAAGGACTAATCAATAAAACAAACATGCTATCACGAAATCCCAAATCATTTTGCAGATTACCAATGAAGAGTGTTTACCTAACATGATATGTTCACAGTGCTGCAGGGACTTAGATAATTATTATGATTTCAAAAAGAAATGTATGCTATCCTATAGAAAACTCAAATCACATCTTATAGCTGTAAAAGAACTAGAGGTTAAAAAAGCAGCCGAATTAAAGTTAAAATTGGAAAATTATTGTAATTTCAAATCTGATTTACCAGAAATTGATGGGGAGGAGGGGGTGAACGATCTTAGTGATGAGGACAATGAGATTATATTGTCGTTGACTGACGAGGATGCCTTGGAAGTTATTAACATATTCAATGAGACGACGGCTTGTGCTGGAGACCAGCCTGACGATGAGCAGGTATTTATAACATATTTATTTAATCTAGATATTAATATAAATGAAAATTTGTTGAATTTTATTTCATACAAGAAAACTATGATAAATTTATGTTTAACCAATGCTTTAGGTACACGAGCCAAGCGTCACAACTTCCTACAACATAAATGATAGTCTAGACTTTCTCAATTCAGTCAGTTCTGAACCCATTCCGCCTATACCTGAAGATGTTACCAGTTTCCTCTCAACAATCCTCGTTCAACTGGGCGTGCTGATAAAAGATAGTACAAACGAAAAGATAGTGGTCATTGACCGTACATTCAAGAATGTGAGATTGGAAACTAGCGATGGTCCTGTTATCCTGGAGCTTTTTGAGGAGGATGAGGTGATAAATAATATTTAATTAACAAAAATAATTAATTAACAATGGATCACAGATAATAATTTTAGTTTTTCAATAGGAACCAAAAAAAGAACCTAAAAAAGAAGAACCGGAGGAACCAGAACCGGAAAGGGAAATTGATAAAAACAGCACAGTTGAATTTGTTTATAATGCCACCAATGGGATACTGAGGTATGTTTTGGAAAGATTTTTAAGAATTTCCTTTGTCAGTTAATCATTTTTTAACAGCTTTTGTAATGTCATATAATTTTCTTAGACAAATATACAAATTGTGTGTGTGTGTATATAATATAACAAATAATTTGTAGTGGCAAGGCAATGTGCGTAACATGCGGCAAGCACTTCGCGACGCGCGCGGCTATGGCACGCCACGAGCGGACGCACTCGGGCGTGCGGCCCTTCGCTTGCGACGTGTGTCAGCGTGCCTTCACACAGAAGGAGGTGTTACGCCGCCACCAGCTCACACACCAAGGTATAGACACACACACACAACGCTAAAGAACTCAATAAGAGGAAAAAAATAAAATAAAAGCACCATACACGCAGTGGCACTTCAACACACGCGCGCTTTCTTATGGAGTTTCTTGCCGGTTCTTCTCCATAGATACTGCTTTTCGAATCGGTGGTAAATGTTAAAAATATAATGACGATTCGAAAGTGCTTCTAAAAGAAGTCTAATTGAATAAAAAAATTGGTTGTCTGTAAAGTCGGTTTACTGACGACAGTTGAACGTGACAACGTCTGATTGTGCTTCTTTGTCGCTCGTTCCGCGCTCTCGCTTGCACTTCAAGCCTTACGGAACGCCTCAGAGCGAGGTAACGCCGCATGAGTCATGTTTTTTCGTGCGTGCAACCCGCTCTATCGAATTATAAGACGTTGTCACGTCAAAAATGTTTGAGTTTGAGTTGAACACCACGCTCTGTACAGCGGAGCGGCCGTTCAAGTGCGCGCGCTGCCCCAAGGGCTTCACGCAGCGCGCGGCGCTCCGCTCGCACGAGCTGACGCAGCACACGCCGCACCTGCGCCCGCTGGCCCTGCACCGCTGCAAGCAGTGCCCCAAGGTGTTCCTGCACCCCTCTGGTATGTGCCAACACTCATTTCATTCATATGTTCAATATAGTCATTTTGATAAGCTATTTTTTATCATTAGAGCGCATTGGGAATCTTATTAACAACCTATTCACAATAATTAGTAAGTAAAAATAAATTGATTTTCAATCTAATCAAATTCACAAATTTTAATATTGAGATAGACAAAAATAAATTGGTGTCTTCATAAAACATTATCATTCCATTCGCAGCATTGAATAGCTATTATCTGTCTGTATTTATCTAAATTATCTTTATCTATGACATATTATATGCGTGTCAAAAGCTATTTCCATGAAATTAAATTAAATTTATTAATTTCATCAGGTTTAAGCAGGCACATGGTAGCTCACACGGACCGCTACTACGCATGTAACATGTGTGCACGCGCCTTTAAAGACAAAAGCTCGCTCCTAAGGCACCTCAAGACGATCAAACACACCACCTAGCCTCTACTTCACAGCGATCTGCTGTTTACATACGGGATTATAGACCGTTCTAGATAATAATAGACAATTAGAGGGAAAACTATTAGTCACGCATGGAATGGTGTTGGATTTCAACTTAGCTTTTCATAAATTTTTGGCGGGAAAAATGACAGCTCGGAGACGCTGAAGATGGTATTATATCAATACAATTTTTAAATGAAATAATTATGTATTAGTGATATTAAATTTATTTTGTATCCAAAAAATTTTAGAATAGAATATTCTCGATGTTGTGCTAATTAAAATAATGATGTCTGTGAATTGTACAAAAGTAATATAGGAATTTCATTGTAGTGGATGTTTGATACTCGACTGTATATTTTTCATATGTATTTATGCAGTAGCCATTTCGTGATAAATGTTCAGTGAATGTAAAGTAGGCTAAAGTAGATATTGATATTTGTAATTTGCCAAAATATATTCCACTTTTGTCGATATGGTGTCGAATTCAGTATTGAATAAAATGTGAAACTAATTTTTGGTATTTTATTTTAAAATCCATTTATTAACAACTCGTCCCCACTCAACGTTTTCTATAGCATTAGTAGATAGACACAACATTTATTACTTCCCTTAAAGTTAAACGTACGTTATTTTTTTAGTTATTCTTTCTCACCTTAATACTACAAATTGGTTGGGTATCTTATCACTAATTTGGTAAGATACCTAACCAATTCGTAGTATTGAGGTGAGAAAGAATAACTAACACTAGATTATGCTCCATACTGCCCTTTAGAAAAAAGTAAGGCGGTGGCATCACTACGCTCTTGGAATATAATTGAGGATTTTTAGTAATATTTTTTTGCCCAGTGAACATTCACAATGGCGCGTATGTAGCGTTTTGGTGAGAGAAGTGAGAAGGGAATATTGCTAATATTTCGTTTTCTCTCTTTCGTATGTATGTATTGTTAAGATTGTCGTTAATCAGGATAAAAAGAGGCATTTCAGTTAGTAGTTAAATAAAACACAATTTGTTATACTTAAACATTTTATTGGAAAAATTTTCGTCCTAGACTGAAAGGCAACGTGGTTTTGTATAATTTAGTATGAAGATTAGTTCTTTAACTCATATTTAGGCGAGGGCAAAGTACGAATCCATTATTCTTTTATAAAATATATTCCAAGTGTTAAGTAGGTAAAGTTTTACAAAATGTATATGATTATAAATATGTATAGAATGGTCGATGTATCTAAAATTTAAGTATATCGTTTTTATAAATTCAAAATATTAAAATTCGTACTTTGCCTCCAGAGAACTGACATCAACGGATGGCACTTAAAAACAAACAAAATATTGCAACTATTTTCACAATAAAACGCCACCGCATAGTTACTTATTGGAATGCCTTTTACTCACTTAAATTAAAACATTATACACATCATATAAGCATACAATTAAATATAGTTTCGCTATCTTCAATTTTGTTCAAGAATTAAAGGAAACGGGCCGATTTCACACCAACAATAAACTGAACGAATATACAACACATACTATTGTATATAATATCAGAAACTCGGAACGATAATTACACTTGAAGCTAAACTCCTATATCTAAAATATAAATGATTATAAAAATAAATAAGGGACATCGCCTCCCCCCCATCTCCGGGCACTCGTAACACTTTTGAGCAATACTAACGTACAAATTTTATATATCCACAAAAATAACTGTGTCTGACACGTTACGAATTTGAATATAAACACAGCGATAAGATATGAAAGTGTCAAGTGTTCCCGCAGCTCGCAGGGTCCCATATTCGCACACGCACTACAACTAACCAACGGCCGGAGCGACGAGTCGCTCAACAATTAATCATTAAAATAAGAACAAAAAGTGTGCCTCGATTTTCATATTTGAATACGATATAGTCGTCGGTAGATATTCGGTTATTATAGCACATTATAGTCTAAAATAAAATTACTATTAAGTAATAATCAATATTTACAAGCCCTAAGGCGACGGCTCAGTGAGCGGCGAGCACCAACGGTCCCCCCCCCACTCTGTGCGCATTCGCTGAACGTTCGTCACAATAATACTCGATGCGTTATCGTTTGGACGAGTGGCGACATTCTATATTCGGGAGGCCAGTGAGAGTTATTTATGTATTTGTTATCTTTGACGAGCCATCGTAACCCATGTAATGTGTATATGAAGCGATGTATCTGTTTGTCTGTTCGTGGTTCGGATCGGTTTGGCACTACAAGTGGACAACTATACTCTTAGCCAAAGACTATAATTGACGAACGCCGTCGGTGACTTGTTGGGCCGATCGCGCTGCTGGAACACAAATTACAATGTTATTATTATCACGAATATCACCATTTTAAATATGTTATTCAAATTAAAATTAACAAGGAACTTCTAATTCAATCAAATAAGTGTCACAAGTGTACGAGTAAGTCGTACAAGCATATTCATAGTAAACAATAAAGTATGTAACCGTTAACTGTATACAATTTGTCTCTTCTGATGTTCCTAGCCACATAGAGCTAGTACATTTAGTGGTCCTTCGAGCCGGATTTTACAAGTGTAGTTGAATGGTTGTTAACAATTCCACAAATGACGTTATGCGTCATGTCTGATGACTGAATGTATGAATGATGAGTGGTGACCGGTGACCGATGAGCTGCGATCTGTCACTCACCGCTCCGGTTACATGTTCTCGAACTGATCGACGCGACGCTTGGTGTTGCCCTTGCGGATCTCACGCAGAGTCTTGTACTTGTCGCGTCCCTGGCGCACGTTCTCGCGGTGGATCTTGTCCATTGCCGTTTCCTTCGTCTCGTCGCGGGATTGCGCCAGGTCTTGCTTCAGCGCCTGAGTAATGTATAACATTATGTTAGTTAAGTGTCATTTTGGATACGATAGTGGTAGGTGTAAATTGTTATTCTTTTATAATAAGTATGTTGTATGTTTGGTAGAAGTAGTATATTTGAAGAATTTGTAAAGATTGAACGAAGTAGCAAACATGTGCTACTTCGTGTTTGGGGAAAATGTTAAGGATATACTTGAAAAGTGCATGTTGCATGTTTAGTGCAGTTTATAGTGTCTTATGATATATTTGGCGGCTATGTAGCGTTTGTATACCTCGTAAATGAAATGTATTGCAATTTAGTATTGTATACAGGGTGTCCCGTAAGTAGTGGACCAACAGGTTATGGGGAGTAGAGGGACTTATTATCTAACAAAAATACTAAAATTTATTGTCCTAGACCATAAAGTTTTTGATTTATGCTTTATTTTCAAAATTTGATAAAAATATCATCCACGTAAGCTTAATATGAACTTTTACCATTTCTGTTTTTATTTTATTCTTAGTTTTTTGTTCAAGGTTGTTAAGAATACATAAGTCTTCCTAATTAAAATGATACTCAAGCATAATTAACAACAACAAAAAAATTAGACCAAAAGATAGGTAAAATTTTACGTTTTAAAATTTTACGGACTGAAGTTTGAACAAAGCTGGTGTAAAAAAAATGTACGGTAACCCTGTGGAACTTTATTTTAAAAACTTCTACATCTCATACAAATTACAAAAAGATATAATTTTGTGGTATAAAGTATTTAAAAAAATGTTAAATTGGCGTAGAACATTCAAATTAGAAATTATCAGGTAGTCAACTCATTAAGTTATTCCGAGAATTATTGCGTTTATGGGCGCGCGCTGGAATTCTTTTGTATTGTTTCTGGCCAATCATAGACGATACTTGAACCCACTATTATTTTCTTTGACTTTCAACTATTTTAGTGACTTGCTTATAGCTCGGAACTACACGCGTATTTAGCTTGAATCCGTCATTACGATATTATTCTTTGTTGAAGTACGCTTGAATTGGACACTGATTTTGCTTGTGATTTGGATATTGTTCGACTTTAGTTTTTTGAAGGAAATTGCCTAATACATACACTCCACGTGAATATGCAGAAATGTTAAAAAAATTATTGAGTTAAAAAAATTTTGATCCAATCATCAAGCATCTCTCGACAAAAATTAATTCGTCGTTGATAATCACCTGGTATTAATGCTTGCTCACTCGTACATGATACGGGTGTAAATCACTTCTCTTCAATATGCGATGCACTGTACTTCTTGGTACACCAGTGCGTCTAGCAATACGGCGAGTACTAGTTGAAGGATCTTCTTCTACTTCTGTCAATATTAGGAAGTCCAGGAATACGACCTTCATGGTATGCGTTATTTACTCTGAGAAAAAATCGGTGATCAGGATAGCAATCCCGATTGGGATAACGCTCACGATAAACACGTGCTGCTTGTCGAGCATTTCCATCACTGAGTCCATAAATAAAAAACATTTTTCTGCATATTCACGTGGAGTGTATGTATTAGGCAATTTCCTTCAAAAAACTAAAGTCGAACAATATCCAAATCACAAGCAAAATCAGTGTCCAATTCAAGCGTACTTCAACAAAGAATAATATCGTAATGACGGATTCAAGCTAAATACGCGTGTAGTTCCGAGCTATAAGCAAGTCACTAAAATAGTTGAAAGTCAAAGAAAATAATAGTGGGTTCAAGTATCGTCTATGATTGGCCAGAAACAATACAAAAGAATTCCAGCGCGCGCCCATAAAGGCAATAATTCTCGGAATAACTTAATGAGTTGACTACCTGATAATTTCTAATTTGAATGTTCTACGCCAATTTAACATTTTTTTAAATACTTTATACCACAAAATTATACCTTTTTGTAATCTGTATGAGATGTAGAAGTTTTTAAAATAAAGTTCCACAGGGTTACCATACATTTTTTTTACACCAGCTTTGTTCAAACTTCAGTCCGTAAAATTTTAAAACGTAAAATTTTACCTATCTTTTGGTCTAATTTTGTTGTTGTTGTTAATTATGCTTGAGTATCATTTTAATTAGGAAGACTTATGTATTCTTAACAACCTTGAACAAAAAACTAAGAATAAAATAAAAACAGAAATGGTAAAAGTTCATATTAAGCTTACGTGGATGATATTTTTATCAAATTTTGAAAATAAAGCATAAATCAAAAACTTTATGGTCTAGGACAATAAATTTTAGTATTTTTGTTAGATAATAAGTCCCTCTACTCCCCATAACCCGTTGGTCCACTACTTACGGGACACCCTGTATAGTGTCTGGTGTATAATATATAGGGTGTTAGTGTACCTTATTAATAGAATGTTAGTAAACTGTGCTTTTGAGTCTAGCGGCGCACACGTTAGTGTTATAGCGAGTGTTCCTATCGTGTCCCGTGTACTTTTATTTGCCGCGTGCACGTTAGTGTTGTATCGTGTTCCTGTCATGTCCCGTGTTGTGCCCGTTAGTGTCGTATCGTGTCCCTGTCATGTCCCGTGTTGTGCCGTATCGTGTCCCTGTCATGTCCCGTGTTGTGCCGTATCGTGTCCCTGTCATGTCCCGTGTTGTGCCGTATCGTGTCCCTGTCATGTCCCGTGTTGTGCCGTATCGTGTCCCTGTCATGTCCCGTGTTGTGCACGTTAGTGTCGTATCGTGTTCCTGTCACGTCCCGTGTTGTGCCCGTTAGTGTCGTATCGCGTCCCTGTCACGTCCCGTGTTGTGCCGTATCGTGTCCCTGTCATGTCCCGTGTTGTGCCCGTTAGTGCCGCATCGCGTCCCTGTCACATCCCGGCGCACACCTTGAGCTGGTTGTGCAGGCGCTCGGAGCGCTCGGCCAGCGTGCGGCGCTCCTCCAGCGGGTCGACCAGGTCGTCGGGCGCGCGCGAGAGCTCCCCGCCGCCCGACTCCGAGCCGCCGTCCGAGCCGTCGCCCGAGCCGCCCTCCGCGCCCTCGCCCGCGCCCGCCTCCGACACGTGGTGGTGCTGCGGCGTCGTCGCCGCCAGCAGCAGTGCCGCCGCCTCGTCCTGTAAGCAGATATACAATATAGTACTGATACACACACACACATATAGATATAGAACTGTAGCAGCAAATCACCTAAAATCGATCCTATTCTCAATAAAACCGTAAACAAATATACTAGTTTGTCCCTTGTACCTGCTTGCGGCGGGCCTCCTCCACCTCCTCCTGCAGGCGGCGCGTCTCCGTGTCCTTCAGCTCCACCTCCTGCTGGATGCGGGACACCTCTTCCTGCTTCGCGCGGATCTCGTCCTCCAGCTTCTGCCGCTCCGCTGCTTCCATGTTCTGGGGATAACATTATGTTATGTTATTATAAAATCTATTCGAAAAATGTATTCTGCAAAAATAATAGTATTGTGCAGGTCGTTAAATGACCGCTACAAATTACCAACATACATATCCACTTGATTTAAATGCCACCGATGGACCCAGTGTCATAATTTAAGAAAACTATAAATTTACAAAAAAAAGTATCCTTTCGAAGACCATTATTTTACTACGCACAAAAAATTAATCAATGTGCACAAAAACGACAGTATTCAAAAATTAAATATCAAACAGAAAACATTATTTCTGCACCTAAAAATGTCCATAAACACATCTGTACAATACCCCAAAAATCATCCCACTGATCCCTTTAATTTCGTAGATTTTGCTTCTCGAAGCGTCAATCTTCGTTGTCTTTTAATTCTAGAAGCTTCTAGAACGTTCTAGAACCAGTTACATACCTTGGTCTCCTCGAGGCGCTGCATCATGTTGTGCAGCTCGTTCTGGCGCTGCTCCAGCTCGTCCTTGGCGGCCTGCAGCTGCTTCAGCTGCTCCTCCAGCCGTCGGATCATCTCTTGCGCTTCGATTAGATTCGCCTGCAACATTGGGGTGGTTAGAGCACAGAACATATAAAAGAGGTTAGAATGGCAATAATTTGCCGTTCCTATAAGAACCGGTGTCGCCTGTGGGTGTGGCCAAGTCCGCGCAAGTCCGCTTACGCACATATTTGCAATTTCAAATCTAGCCAATCATAGCGCCGCGCGATCACGCGTTTTAAATGGAACGAATCATACGCATGATGATGATGTGAGCAGTGCTCATATCGTTGGCGCGTCTGCCCCGCCCACAATACCTTTCTAACCTCTTTTATATGTTCTGTGGGTTAGAGCATATTGTAATTCTAATCTGTCTTACCACAAAAAGCTTTAGACAGGGTTTATCTTTAAGCTCGGGTTCTCTTTGATCTGGTTATGTCGTATTTCACATAGACAATTATTAAAGTGACAGATCCCTGGTTTAAGGTTAGACTGTGTTTAAATTGTTTTGTGGTAATACGATATAAGTTTATGTAGGAAAATAGAGAAAAATAACCTTTATTGATCCAATAATGAGGACGTGAAAAAAAAAATTTGGCATAAAACCTAAAGACGTATATTTTTCCGGTTTCACTCAAAAACAATATATCTTTAAATTATAACACTATCAAATTATAACAGTCTATCTATAAAAACGAAGTTTTCGGTATGCTATTGTAACGTTTCCAATTACCTTAAAAACTTTACTACACAAATAATTATCATTGAAAATTTAAGAACCTAAATCTCATTTCTTTTAAGGAAAATTATTTGCTTAAAAAATTACTTTTCCCAAAAATCATGACGATTTTTCATATATTTATAGTTATATACTTCCTAGTATAGCATTGATTAATAATCGTTAATATTACGCAAGCAGCTATCTGATATCGCCGTTATTAGCAATGATTAAAAACATATCAGATATGTAAATATTTTTACGATGATATTAAATTTGGACAAAATTTATTTTTAATCGAATTGGCATATTTGATAACAATTAACAGTACACATGCACGCATGTAGATGTGTTTAATTTGTGTTAAAGTTTATGTTATACGATCTAAGTTAAAATTGATGACGATGGAATTTCCATCACAAAAATCAATATTTTAAAATAATGAATTATTTCTCTTTTATTTGTAATGCGGCACCCAACAACTTTTTATTTGTCTGTTATTTGAAATTCCGTACCATAGACTATTTTCTCTTACTCCTTTCATTCCATATATAAACTATAATCTATAATCTATACTAATATTATAAAGCTGAAGAGTTTGTTTATATGAACGCGCTAATCTCACGAACTACTGGTCCGATTTCAAAAATTCTTTCGGTGTTAGATAGCCTATTTATCGAGGAAGGCTATTATATAGGCTATATATCATTACGCTAAGACCAACAGGAGTGGAGCAATGCGGGTGCAACCGCGGAGCGCAGCTAGTATAAAATAATATAAAATATAATGTAAAATATTTATACCTGTGAGCGCTCCATCTCCTCTTGCATTTGCCGCAAGCGGTCTTCGTACTCTTGTTGTTTCTTCTCGGCTCTTTCGCGTGCTGCGATCTCCAGTTGTAATTTCTCTCTGGAATTACGAGGTGATGTTATAATTTTTTCAATTCATATATTCATTTTTATAATCGTTTGGGATGTAAAATCACATCTAAGTGAAAATTTATTTGTAAAAAGCGACACTTAAAAATATTCTCGAAGGTTGCTTTTACAAAACACATAAATGATACATTACTAATTCATAAGATTAAATTATATATTATTGTTTTAGTTGGTTGTTTACACGTGGATGGTGTCGGGCTTGCGGCGCCGCATGTACAGCTCGTGGTTGCGTGTGTCTGTGCGTCTGTCCGCGCTCACCTCTGCGCCTGCTTGGCCAGCTTCTCCTCGCGCGCCTGCGCCTTCATCTGCTGCACGTCGATGGTGTCGGGCTTGCGGCGCCGCATGTACAGCTCGTGGTTGCGTGTGTCTGTGCGTCTGTCCGCGCTCACCTCTGCGCCTGCTTGGCCAGCTTCTCCTCGCGCGCCTGCGCCTTCATCTGCTGCACGTCGATGGTGTCGGGCTTGCGGCGCCGCATGTACAGCTCGTGGTTGCGTGTGTCTGTGCGTCTGTCCGCGCTCACCTCTGCGCCTGCTTGGCCAGCTTCTCCTCGCGCGCCTGCGCCTTCATCTGCTGCACGTCGATGGTGTCGGGCTTGCGGCGCCGCATGTACAGCTCGTGGTTGCGTGTGTCTGTGCGTCTGTCCGCGCTCACCTCTGCGCCTGCTTGGCCAGCTTCTCCTCGCGCGCCTGCGCCTTCATCTGCTGCACGTCGATGGTGTCGGGCTTGCGGCGCCGCATGTACAGCTCGTGGTTGCCCATGCACAGTGCCAGGATGCGCTTGTTGACGCGCACTCGCGGCGCGAAGAACACGAAGTCGGGCGCCTTCTTGTCGATCGGCTTGATGATGAACTTGCGGTCGTTGAACGAGATGTTGCGGATCTCCGACCACGGGAAACCGATCTTCGGCGTCAGTCTGTGGACAACGGGAAGGGTTATTTGTTGTTGTTAAATCATAATAGCACTACATACGATGGTAATTGGACAATAATTATTTATATGTACATACATAATGTCTTGTTTTGAATTTAAATAAGGTCAAACAATGTTAAAAAATTGTCCACCACCAGACCGAGGTAGGACACAGAAGGCTGATCACCTACTTGTCCCTAGAGAAAATCGATCAGTGAAACAGATATATAACGCATCTGCCCCTTACCCCACTAGGGGACATAGGACTTCCCTTTTTTATACAATGTTATAGGTCAAAAAATAAATCAGTAATGTTTTGTGCCTTTTTACGGAGCACAATAATTGGGTATATGGGATAAAAGACACTCACTTATCATCCTTCTCGTATATATTCAAGCCAAGCGCGTCAACGCCCAGCCACAATTCAGTGTTCTTCTTGTTGCGTATCTCGAAGTAGTTGACGCCGTACATCTCCAGGTCTTGCGCGATCTTGAGGTACTCCATCATGGCGTCCTCGCGCAGCATCCCGCGGTGCTCCTGCCACCAGTTCGTGATGCTCTGCTCCCACTCCTCGCGGGACATCTGGTGGGATGGAATTACAAGTTTTATATATGTAGCGGTATAAAAGAGGCAAAGGATTTTATTATTCATGCGAACTTGAAGATTTGGATAAACTACAAACGAAAATCGTATTTTCTCCTAAGAAAGAAACTTAACTTATCAAAAAAGTAGTGTCCGACCGAAACTGGTTTCCAGGCCGAAACCGAAACCGAAACCGAATGTTCGGCCGTGGCTTCAGTTTCGGCCGAAACCGAAACCGAAACCGAAACTCACGTGGTCTAGTATGAAATTTCTAAAAATACTGAACTTTGGTGCATTTTACCTATTATTTTGCCTTAATTAGGGCATGAAAGGAAAACACAGTATATTAAATTTGTTGTAATCATTTATTTAATATAAAATAAAAAAAAATAATATTCTTAAAATATTAATAATAACAAATTTAATTTTTATTATTTTTTCAAATTAAGTTCTCGGTAAAATCAGTCATCTAAATCAAATCAGTAATTGTTACTGTTACTTTAAATACTAAGTTTTGGTATTTTGAGATCTTTCTCTTTATTAAAGAGTCTTTAATACTTTGGATTGGTATTTGTACTTAGAAGAATAATAAGTCTCTTTTAGGTACCTCTTATATAAAAATAATAATTATTAATTACAATTACACCCAGTTCCAATCTCAACATAGATAATCAAAAATTGTTTCCACCAGCGTGGGTCAACCAACGCTTTGACAGCGTCCGTCAAAGCGTTGTTCACAAAGTTCACTGAACTTGCGAAATAAGTTTCGGTTTCGGCAAAAGTTTCGGCCGATTTCGGCCGAAACCGAAACTGCGGCCGAAACTTGATTTTTGGCCGAAACTCGGCCGAAACCGAAACCGAAACCGAAAGTTCGGTCGGACACTACAAAAAAGGTAGATAGATAGGTAAATCTTTTAGAAATTTGATAACTTATCTGAAATCAATGTATGTAGACAATAAATTACCACCACACACAATTATTTGACACCAAAACAAAAATACCGTAAAAAAATTAAAGAGGTAAAATAAAAAATAAAAAATTAAAATTCAACGAAAAATAAAATGATTATGATTTTTAATAACAGTGTATCTAGTTGTATTTACAATTGACATATAATATTTTAATTTATGATCAAATTTCCTTAAAAGAGGACACAGCAACAAAAGCTGAAAAGTAGGGTACTTTACATTCAAATGTTCATCACACCTATATCTCCAAACCCACCTTATGCTGGTCAGTGACACGCTGCGGCAGCAGACGATCATTGGCCAGGAACCCAGGGCCGTGTATCGACGAGTTGTGATCCCCATGTCTCGCCTGCACTGCGTAGGATGCTAGCAGTACTGATGTTTCCGGCGGGCAATAGATCTCGTCTGACAGGATTGCGTTCTTCACCTGGAATCGAGGAATTATATCTGGATTACAGGAGTGGATTATTATTTATGCCAATAAACTTGGGTATTGGGGCATTGATAGTATCATTTGTCTATTAAACACACGGTTATAGAATCCGGTTCACTTGAGAAATAGTGACCTAACCTATAAGGTTAAGTAGCAAAAGATGTGCTAACTTAAATGCTTCAATGTCTAAAAAATTATATGAAAATGAAAGTACCCTACATGGGGTAGGATTGATAATAATTAGACGAAGGATGGCTAGATATTTTGTAATTATAAAAGTAAAGGATGGCCATCATTTCGTTAAAATTAAAAAAAAAGCTTTGTTTGACCATCAATCTTTACTTCAAACACATGACTTCTCTCATTACTTATAATTATATTTTATATTCATTAGGGTACCGTTATCTCTACCAGAATTTAATTAATTATTCATTTACCAGAAAGCAACAACAATAAATTCCTTTGCGGTTGAAAATTCCATTAGTTATTTTTTTTTTTTTTTATTATTTATTTTATTATTTATTTGGCTCACAAATCGAAGTTGTCACTCAAATAGCCCTAAAAACAATTCACCAGAACAAAACATTTGCGGTGCAACTCCTAAAACCAGTGAGCACATCGTGCCCAGTAAAACTACATAAAATAACACTACTAGGTACTACTATTTTTTAGGTACTCAACGCAGAGTATATTTTACTTCTGGCTGAGGCTAGAGAACTCGAGAAAATATCGAAATCATACCTAATTCCATTATAGTACGAACAGCACCTGTATAAAGGAGAATTTTGACCTACGTTAGTACGACAATAGGGTAATTTAAAGCACTTCCTATTTTCCAAACGGCTAGCAGGACGTGGAACTTCTATTTTAATGCGCGAAAGGAGTTCAGGGCAATCCACAAGACCATGTATCAGTTTGTACAGAAACAGTATGTCCAAACCTTTGCGGCGCACACTTAGAGGCCTCATTTTGTAAAAACTCAATCTTTTTTATGTTATGCATATATGCAGAGTATCCAAATATGGATGGGCAATTAAGCTATTTGGCTCTTAATATCGTGCAATCGTATCATTCAAGTTTACTAAAACTAACGTAAGTAATTTAAAATCTTATCAGTTTGCATGTGGTTTTCAATTAAAATCCCATCATTCAACCTTCAATTACTTACTATTAAAAATAAGATTCTAAATCTCCAGAACAAATTTCAAACTAACATCATTTTATTGGCACAAAAGGTAGAGAGGAGATATTTCTCAAGTTTTTTTCGTTTTTTATTTTAGATATATTATATTATCTGTGCACATACCTGCAGGTAGAAGAGTTTCAACGTGATCTCCTGTATGAGCTCGTCAGCGACATCCTCGGGGTAGAATTTGGCGCGGAACTTGAACTGTAGCGGGTTCTCCTTCTTGACGTCCTGTTGCATCACCTGGAAACAATACGTGGAATATTAGCATTTTTGTATAATAATTGTATTTGTTGCTTATTGAAATATAACAGGGCTTATTAAAAGGAGAGACAGAGGAGACTTTTTACGGGATTGATGAAATAAAATAGTAATAGAAATTAAATAGTAAAAAAAAATCAGGAAGCAAATCTACTCTGCATTTTCATTTATGTCATAAGATTATTTGTATGTTCTTATCGGAGATGTAATCTACAATGTCTCCGTTTATGCGCATAGGAGCTAAATTGTAATAAAAAAGTTTGTATGAAAAAAAAGTATAGGTATAGGCTACAAAAAAACTTCGAATTAATTTCGCTTTGTCAGCTCATGGGTCAGATAGTTAATGAAGTGAGATTAGTTAAATTGAATTAATTGACCACATTGTGATACGACTTAAGACTTGGTCTTGCTTGCTCTTATCGAAACAATGACAATTGTTAGAACATTGAACTAGATTTAGTAAGCTATTTGAACTACAAACACATTCGACTCGAAGGATCAGAAATCCTATAAATGAAATGTAATCAATATACATTCAATGAAATAAAATATAATGGAAAATTATAACAATAATTTTATTATATAAAATAAAAAGTACATTTCTTATAATAACTCTTACCCATCTGGAGAACGGTAGCGACCCTGACTTCGTTGCGTGCCCAAGTGATCCAGGGTGAGCGTTAAAAAGGCAACAATTAATTACAATTCAGCGTCAGTTTTATAATCGTCCAAGAACATAAAAATATAACCATTTTACGATGCACATAATTACTTTAACGTAGCTCTTGATGACGCCAACGATTATAGCAGATACCATAGTGGCAGATAAGTATTTATTGTTTTACGTTATTAATGTACTCAAGTTTAATTTAATGTTTGACGACAGTAGTTTTTGTAAAACATAAGTAGCTACTTATATCGCTGTTAACAAGCAATAGTTGATATTTTAGTGTAAGATATATTCGTTCTTCATTTCCGTATAGTCACACAATTACATAATCTCTGGAAATTTTAATCGTCGACCAATAAAATGTCCGCTTGAAAGGTAGAGAAAAAAATCAATGTGTTTTACGATCATGTATGAATAAACTATAAGTTAGTACCTACTTGCCTTTTAGGGCTTGTTCGTATAGCGATAATGTACTGTATAAATGACTAATAACTACAATTATTACTTAGCCTACAGAGGAAGCTATTAAACTCGTGAGTCATGACCAATTCTTTAGACATTCATATGAGGTACATAACAAGCGTACAGCAAATATGTATTGCCTGTTATCTAATAAAGTAATAAAGATACATTCATCTTGTCATGATTGCTTTTCTTAATTTTACCGATGACGAGCGCAAAACATAATGTTATTTTAATAAAACGTATCATTAGTAGGCAGATTTCACTTTCGTTTGCGTAGCACTATCAAAATATTCTGGTCATGTGGTACATGACAATACTATATGGTTAGACGCGAATTGCGTCAATTGATGTGAATTGAATGGAAACGAAACTTTTATTTTTGGGAGTAAGAAACTCTGTATTACATAATAATCACATATTACCAATAACGATAATAGCAATCTGCAGATGGAACTTGGCCCATGATTATTTTACTACCTACAATATGCTGTATATATGCTTATCCAATTGATAACGATTTTCTATGCGGTAATTCATACATTCCTAAGAACTGCTTATTATATTTTCTAATAGGTTTTCCCTTAGTCTAGAGCTAATCTCAGATTATAACAGATACAGAAGAATATAATCGAAAAAAAAAAGCGTACATTACATATTGATCAAAATTACTAGTGTCATTGTAATGACTTCATCGGATCGTTTTTTAATTTTTACGTAAAACATAAATAACCGGTATTCGTGTGCTCAGTCACGCCTCGATACCGTGGCGTAAGGCCATGTACCATAGTTCGATGAATTAATTACTCAAAACATAACCTGCCATTACAGTTTTTAAGTGGTAATAATGGATAAATAAGATAGCCATACAAATAGTCCAACAGCCTTAAATTAATTTGCAAAGTCATATAAAACAAGGAAAATCAAATAGGTACTCTTTAAACATATAGCATAAGACAGCCACAATTCGGATATACAACCTTGTGTCCTTGCTTCGGAATGGCAAGAATTCAAGCCCATACTTTCGAGAGGTGTTTTCGAACGACCAAATCACTTAGTAAAACCACACTAGCCAATCAAAATTCACCTCTATCACGTTGTATTAAGATCTAGCGATACACCAAACTAGCCCACTACCATGTCTTACCATATCGTCGGCGCGGTCATACGCAGCCTCTTCATCATCCTCCTCCGGGGTTACCAACTTCTTTACTGCGGTCGTTACGCATTTGACCGTCTTCTCCGCTATCGTTTCCGGCTTTAACATGTATCATTATTTATTTGATGGGTGGATAAATGCCTTAAAGTTTTGGGTAAAAATAGCGATTACTTTCAGATCTATTAGTGCTTTCAGAATGATATTGCTATATTTTATCATAAAACGGTTATCTACAATTGATAATAATTAATAGTGCTTTAATAATGGCTTTCAAAGTTGATAATAGAAACTTTGAGGGCCGAAGAGCTATCTTAGAATTACCAAAACCTATTTGAATAGTTTTGGATTAATATTTTGATCCTTGTATTGCTATTAAACCGGTATACGTCCTAGAGCCTAACCCTACAAGGAATGTCCTGACTATGGTCCTGCTCAGCTCGTAGTGGAAAACGAATTAGCGTGTCCCAGCATTGAGCAACGCCAACGTCGCAGCTCACTGTGGCTCGTGGGAGCGAAAGTACGGTCAACGAACCCGCGACCGCGTTAGCACAATCAGCTGTTCTGTGCGAACATTCCTAAACATGGGCCTGTATCATCTGTACCTATGTCCTATATACATAATCAGGTTGTACTTGAGATTCGTTTCTGACACTATTGTATGGATTTTCGCGGTTTTTTGTCAATTTCTTCTAAAGCTTATGTATTCATTCTATACAGTTAATTGTGTGTAGCGGTGTTGATTTTTTATATCTATATAGCTTTAAGAATGTGTAAAGCAATTGGCTTAAAAATATGCACAAGAGTTCAACGATACATCTGATAAGCTGTGCACTCATGATTGATTGACTTTTTCATTGGTCATAGAATATAAATATAATGCTATCTATTGGGAATTATCAAAGCCATTTTAATTAAACGTATCGAACAGTGCAATCACCTGTTCTTGTGCGCATTGCAAAATGTTATTTCGTATATTGAATCGGATCTTACAAGTATTCATTGTTACATACAATATGATTAATATGAAAATATTCAGTTATTTTCTTGTTGAGAAGAAAGAATAATATTTAACATACATTTGCGGAATAACCATACTTTGAATAAAAGATTTTTTTCTATTCAAGTCGAACAAGAATCTATTGACCTCGCCCTCATTACAGGAAACATGCAAGATGCACTATAAACTATAATCGGTATTTACACATTACTTTGTTTCTTTCTACCTCAGGTCAAATAACTTGAAAGTGAAAGAAGCACTATAATTAAATTCATAATAATTAATGCCCAATTACTTTTACTAATTACAAGGGATTGATTTATAAGTATTCATTAGATGAGTCTTAGAAAAATAAGATAACTGCAGTTTATACATTTAATGCGCTAAAAACAACATGGTGTATAACATCAAACGGAACAGTAAAAGAAACGAGGAAATCATCAACTTGCAGCCCAAACAATGCGCCAGACACACTTTCCACAAAACTGCGTAAATTCCATTGCGTATGTCAATACCGAGAGAAACTCGTCAACGATACACTTTGCACGTCGCAGCGCGCGCGCCGCATCCGACCGCCGCGGCCGCCGGACGGACGCACCTGCGAAAACTATCGCCGTCTCGCTCGCCCACCCACTATCTCCATCGTATCTGTAGTGCACCTGACGCACTTACCGCAATTACTTCATTCATTTATCAATCGTTTTCCTTGAAGGAATCTAATCCCACAACCATCTCATGGGTTGGAATGACGCGCGTATGGTATTTTGTTTTCTCTTGAATTAAATGTTAAATGCACTTTCACAGTGTTGAATGAAAGTACATAAAAACACGATTGCTATTCATGATAAGGCTGTAGCGGCTGAGGCTGCGTGACCTTCACGTGACCTTTCGCCGATTTCATCGATAGAAGGCAGTCAAGGACGCGTAAACCAAAAGCTGGTCGGGGTCACCACCGCCACCTGGTGGTGACTCGTGGGAACGGGGTTACGCGGACGCATCGTCTCGCCTCGCTGCCCGCGCATCGTATGAAACCAACAAATGAATGAACATGGGCTTCAGCTAATTAGTTTCAATGTTTGCATCATGAGACGGATGGATAGAGGAATTTATATAAAAAACGATAGATGTACCTTGAAGGTGATGACGTAATCGCGCGTCACCTGATATAATATTATGTTATCCACGAGAAATATACCTTAAGTTAAGTCACAGTTTAATTATAAAAAATAAAACCGTCGCTCTTGTACATGTGGTATGTGACCCATCATCACAAGTTTGACTCATATAAAAACTACGTCATCTGTAAGTGATGAAATCTAAACCAACTATTAGTCCTGGCCGTTATGATCTAAGCATTTACAACACCATTACAACAATTAAGAGTGGGACAAAAAGTATCATTTCGTGCGCGCGCTCGCGTGCCAGCAAACGACATCTTATTCTATGAACGCTTATAGAAAACAGTTTTGTACCATTCAAATTCTGTTTTCATTTTATAACACTTGTAAGAAATAACATACACGCTATACTCGTGTTTCGAGATATGCGATTGCGGTGCAAGGGAAAGTAATGGACCCCGCTGGTCCGGTGGTTAATGACCCGGCCTGCTGCGTCAGGTTGTGCAGGTTCAGTTTACATTGATGGAAAAGTATTATAACTATCGAGTATTATTTTTATATGATGTAGATCCATTAATGAAATTAATTTTTAAATATTTTATTACTTATCTAGTTAAGTTACAAAGCAACATTTATTCATTCATTATATCAAGTTAGCATAGCAACAATTTTAATTACTTAACAAGTTTTAAAAACAACAAAAAATATCTTAATTTATGCCAAAAAATTTAATCTACGAACTCGAAAAGACGATACGTAACCACTTACTTAGCAACAACAACCATTCTGAATCAAGTATTATATCACGTATTAAAATATACTCTCTTTACTATTATACTGTTTCCAATTACCATTTGTTACCTATTTCTCCATACCTACAAGAAACACTCCATGAGTCAGCCAATAAATACGTGTCAAACTAGATTCCTTATCTGCATTAATAAATAAATCATATCGAGCCTCATCCATCTATAAATATTAACAATCCGAGCGCTATAATCTGACTAGCTAGAATCGAAAACTAGTTTCACTTATGGCAGAGGAAAACCCAAGTGTAACACATGTTCTATATAGCGCAGTTCCATGCTAAATATGCTTTTAAAATATATCAAACCATATTGAAACGGTCAAAACTGGACAATTTTTTCAATAAAACCAACCAGAAGGTTCTAGCTTACAAAATATACAAATCAAAAAATACAGTGAATTCCGAATCTCCTTTTTTGAAGTCGGTTGAAAAATAGGTCGTTCAAGTAGTGATCTCATCAAGCCACATGCGTCAATTAGTCAACAATTGTTATAAATTTCGTCGGCTCTCCGAGATTATCTTGATATATTATAATATTATGATGTAAGCGCACTTTTTATACTGTATTGTCCTCGAGAATCTCATATTGACAAAAATTATAGGTATACTAGCGTTTCGGCCCGGCTTCGCCCGTGGGCCGTGGTACCTACATGTTTACGTTTTTTTTTCATAAAAACTATCCTATCTCTCAAGTTGGATCGAACTGCACATGGTGTGCGAATTTTATTATAATCGGTTAAGTGGTTTAGGAGTCCATTGAGGACAAACATTGTGACACGAGATTTATATATTATAGGTATATTTTTGATAACTCACTATTAAGACGTCTTTCTAATTAATTGACGTTAACTAAACAATGCCAAAATAATGATTGCAATTTGTTTAACTACAAATTATATACTTCGGAAAAATCCTATCCTTGGTTCGCCCAAATCTTTCGATTGTCCCTTTGGAGGCTTATTAATAGATGCCCTCCCACGTGCACTGTCTATTACAGAAGAAGTTATATTAGGACTGCCGTAAATAAATTATTATTAAGGAAAGAAAAAAACATATTTGAGTGCATTTTGTTTTTGTTATTTCTTTCCAAGGTAGTGGAAATTTGGTGAGCCAAATAATTGTATTTTATTCTTGTTCTATAAATGAAAACATGCATTTCTTCATTATCATAATAAAACCGTAAATAGGTAAAAACATAGATAGCGTGTCTTTACGTGGAACTGTTATAGGTATATTGAACGGTGTCGTTGCGATTTGGCCTACATAATAATGCTCAACCTTGCAACGCCTGCAAGATATCGATACAAGACTTCTATTGATATTCTTATTGAGAATTTATCAATATTCATGTAAAATACTAGCATTGTGCTGATTTTTCTTTGCTATCTGCTTGATAATCGGTTTCAAAAATTGTGTGAGAGATAGACAAATTTGGAAGAATTTTTCTAAGGAGTTAGGTTATCTTAATCAGTTTACAGATTAAACAGACATAGAATAGACAATTTTATCGTCCTTTATCATAACTTTCCCTCCTCAACAAGACAATATTCAAACAACGAATTCAGAATATCAAACGAACAACCTACATCAACTGTCCCAAGGTGTCCCGATCGAAAACTTAACTGGATCAAGGTGAACCATAATTCCAACCGCCATATATATTACACACATTGACTCATTTCAAGAGAATCCGATAAAGTTAATTATTAAAGTTAAGCATGCGTTATATTTAAAAATAAATTCGCTTATCGAAAACGTCATTATTCAGTCATTCCGGAACTATTCCGATGAATCATGTGTTTTAACATTTATATGAACAAGAATGTATCGAGTGTGCATAGAGAAATGGCGTAATTCTATTCAAGTTTTGGATTTGGTTATAAATGTTTGTAAACTAGAACAATCGACTTAAACGCGGAGGCTTTCCTTTTTATAATTCACATGAGTCAGAACTAAATGTTTTCTTAGAAATTTAATCAGAAAAAGCGAAATAACTACGTGAGGTTCAATATTCAACAGATTCAAAGATCAAAGAGTAGCAGATTCTGCCATAAGTTAGCAACAACAAGCTTATGGTCTGATTTGATCTGTCAAGAATATATAGTAGAACTATATATGTAGTTATAAGCATTCTAACAGCCACAATACAATATCAATTATATGTTATATTGAAACGTGTTAGGACTACGGTGACATAAGGCAGCAAAGATTGCGTAAGTGCGATGTATTTAGCACTTTGATACTGAGAGGACGTTTTGCCTCATCAACAATTATCATCACATAATGTTTCAATATTACCCAATATGTAGATAGTATTGTATCCTATCAATTAGATTGGATCTCAAATGATGATATAATTAATTTGGAATATACTATAATTCCGAGACCGATCTTGTACATAATGTCTCACGCTATTAATATCATTTACGTGGAAATCTACACAGATGAATATTTTACTGAAGACAAAATTTCCAATTGCCCCTATTAAGTGGAACTTAGAACAGGTTTGCTGGTTGCGAATTCTATTGACGTCACAACGACATAGTCTTTGACGCCAAGTCATAAAAACCTGACGTCCACAATATTAACAGAGCCTCTTTAGGTTAAGTGTCAGCGTTGACAATCGGTCGTCATAACACGAAACGATTACACAATAAATAATAAAAGTTTAATAGTAAAACTACAGAGGACAGTTAACGTATTAAAAGTTTAAACAACGTTCGATGGCCTTATCGAGTTAATTACAGGACGTCCTAATGCCATATAAAGCTGATTGAAAGTAACGACTAATGAAAGGAAATTTAAGTGATTGATTTAATAAATTGAAGCCAGATTAGTTGTAGACTCAAAGAGTCTGTTAACAAAGTGTATCTATTCTCGTTTACGTTTACAGATAAATAATAAGATGAAAATATAGCAAGTACAAATATTACGGACAAATAGCTGACGAAATTCTATGAATACAATCAGAAGGCCCAACAATAGCTACCATATCTTGTAAACATAAAATTTCATAGCGATCCACATTCAAACACCCGCATAATATTGCATAGTCTGTAGATTACAGACCAATATTCTGCAAACGCGATTCTCGAGTGTCAAAACGTTACACAATCATAACAAGCGTGTACTTATCAAAATATTCATATGCATGTAAATCGTATCGTGTGCGACAGGGGACATAGTTGCACGTCCACCGTCACGTAACACGCCAGAGGACTTACGGTGTCGGATATCATAACTGGCAACGTCATACGATGATATCTATCAATCGTTGTGAATGATACACGGAATACTCACAAATATTGTGAATGAATCGTCTTGGGCTGTGGTTTTGGGATTCGTTGGACAATTCGAAGTAGGGAATGAGGGCGAATGAATATTTATCAAAACAAAGACGAAACTTAATAGGCAATAAAACATAACCAACCGGTATTTTCTTTTCAAATTACGAAATGTCGTCACAGTTCCCATAGCTATATTTAAAGAAATGGGATTGATGAAATTGAAAAATATTGTTATAACCAATAGAATATGTTGTATGATAGAAGATTAATCTTAGATCGATGTCCAAGAGAAACTTTTGAACATTTTTATCTGAAACGCATTCAAATAACTCAAGTAAAAATTATACTGAATAAATCGCTTTTTGAATCAGTCATTTTGTTTCGTTTAATTAAAAAAATATGAAAGTGTTTAAAATTAGCATTTAAATTAATACTCTAGTGAGCGAACCTTGTACACTCACATTGGCACCACATGCTTCATAAATATGTAAGATTTTTAGTGCACGCCATCTGGTACATTATAAGATAAACACAACTTCTTAGTTTCGATTTCATGTTCATTTTCGTAAACTTGTGAAAACTATTTATCTCATCGTTTAAAATTTTCAATGCGCACACTCATTTGATTTCTTTAATTCAAGTAATGGAAAACCTTATATAATATCTGACTTGAAATTGACCTAAAACAAGGTAGTTAGTGAGCATTCTTACTTTCAACGATTTTCTTAGAACTTTTCCCTAATAAATTTACTGTTCTTCAACAATATCTTTATCCTACAATAAATTATCTTTAACGTTTCATACGATTCCGTTACACGACAAAAATTGAAACATTATTTCCAAATGAAATGTTGAGTTTCTTAAAATTCACGTGCGACAAAAAGCGGAATAAATAATACCACGACACACGCCGAAGAAAGTTATAAATACAGTGTATCGCAGCTGAGCGGTGAAATGTGTATGCACTTATAAATTCGGGGGATATAAATGAATCAACCACTTGCACTTTATAACATTTTGAACAATTGCGTGAAAATTGCTTATGCGTACGATCTTAAGGATATGCAGATTTAAAGCTTTTATATGACTCAATTCAAGAACTAGTGGGTTAAAGACTTTCTGCCTAAATGAAAGTAAGCACGATTCTTTTGCGCTATACACGTAGCAAGGAGCAGCAGGACCTGCTTGCCGGAGGCTTCATAGTTCTTTTAAATATTCCAAGGTTAAGTCCAACCAAACCATTCCTACGACTACTTTACTATTTTAGGTTCGCATGGTCATTATTCTTCAACATTCCCAAACTTTTCTAATAATAACCCATTAACTAGAATTATTTCCTTCACGTCTATGAAACAACAACAACGGTCTCGTGCTCTCGCATTTGTCAACTTTATAGCATCATTAGCAGCGATTGGCGACCATTATGAACGCGTAACAAATCGCAAACAGAGCTAGTACGTAATAAAAATATGACCGTTGGAGTTGAAACATGATAAGCCGAGTTGGATGTGATTAGCATCTGGTTAGTAGCTGCTCGTGACTCATGACTCGATACACTTGTACAATGTGGGAATTCTGATTAATAGAGTCCGTTGATTACGTTGTTTCAAATTTTGTTGGACATGTGCTTACTGGAACTATGAACAATCGTGAGGTATTCAGGATTAAATCAAATTATTTTTTCTTCTATTCAACTGAAAGACGATGCCGTTCCTACGCCTGACGTACCGGGGGAGAAGAAATTTCAAATATACTCGGTACCATCGGTCTAGACTAGACTAGGTTTCCCTTACAAGTTATTTCATTAGCTCTTAAGAAGCTTAGAGCCCAGGTTTTTTTAAAAGATAAACTATGTATTTATATGTTGATGCTGGGAGTGATAACAAATTATAAAGAACAAATTTTACATCTTCGTTATTTTTATTGTTTTTGAGAACTATACTTAATGGACGGTAGTTCATCTAATCTATTGTATTAGCTACGTATAAGCCGATAGTTTTACACGTAGATAACACGTCATTACGATATGGCTAATACCTTCAATTAAGATAGAAAATGTACTATTAAGCGTGACATTACATTTTAACACTAATTTTTCGCAACAAGTATAAAACATTAATGCTAAATATATTTAAATTACACCCGAGCCACTTTCATCTTTCATTGTTGAGTGCATGACCGGAAAATTTCGAGAATCAAGAAGTGGACTATCGAATGAATAGATCTCCATTTGAACACGTACATCCACTCGGTTCGATTTGACAAAAACGAGTAATATGCCATTTCAGTTTTTGCTATCGATTGTCGTCATTGTCTTCTCGAGAGCCTTTTTGTTGGAAACAGGTTTTATTTTTATTCAAATCGTGCAATTTATGTTGATTATTCCGTAGATTTCTGATAAATTAATTAAAATTACATTAACCATAAAAGCGTGCCTTTCCAATGAAGCCGCATTAAAGTAGATTGAAGGAAAGTGCATGAATAGAATTATAGTAAATGTCAATAAGTGTTTACTATACTCTACGAGTACGTTCATTTAGCTGATTATTGCTTTTGCATTGCATGTCAGTCATACGGCGATTGATAATAATAACTCTTGGCATATCCCGTTATCCAATGCATATAATCAACCAGAGTCGTAGAACCTTGCAGCAAATATATATTTGGCCGGTGAATATCGATGAAGACTTAAATAAGTAAATGGTTTGAAAAATTGGTAATTTTATCAAAAATGTTTGTGAAATATGATAAACGTACACACCTAAATCCGGTTTCTAATCATTAAAACATTCAACAGATACAAAATTGAATAAAGATGAAAATAATTCGTCGTTATTCGTTTGAAGATTGAAAGTTTTATGTATAATATACAGAAATAAAATTTATCCGAACGGCCAAAAACTAGTTTGGTAACGTTACACCTGTTTATCCATTCACTGATGCTGGTGCTTATTTAAAAACCGCTAGACGACTCAATACTTTCTACAAGCCGACGGTAGAAGTACTCTCAGCGGAGTTATATAACGCTTAAGAAGGTCAAGGATATTTTGTAACGAAACTAATTGGAATTGCAAAGAAATCACAAATGCGGCCATCGATAGACGGAAAATAGTACCGGCGTGTTTTCACGAAGACAGAGGTGTATAGTATATGGTGATTAAAAAGTGGACGTCCTCAATGCAGAGGCCGTATGAGGGTAAATTAACTTTTGGTATCAACGCGGCGACATTGGTTTAGCGGGTCAATGCCACGTGATAAGTACGAAAGGAAAACAATTTCACAAATACTCCAGGCGAAAACCATAAACACCACGCGGTGAATATCAATCGACAAAATGGTTCTGAGATTCAATTGACGTAGCAACAGCGACGACGGACATTTGAATATTAGCATTATTGATTTATGGGTCGACACAAATGGCGAGAACACTTGAATTTGTCACGTTGGTTATATAACATGGCGACTTCCATAATGAAGGTTGAATCTCAGACGTTTCGTTATTAATGAAAATTATCTGAGGGAACTTCTCGATGTGTGTTGTACACAATGGCATACGCTTATACAACGTCACCATTATTTTATGTGACGAATGATGCTGTGAGAAATAGAACCGCGATACAAAGACATGTCTGGAGATTGTTCTTTTGTTAAGGAATCCCTAATAGAAATAAATTGCAGAACTCCTCACATTGATTTACTTTTTAGTGATACATATTTAATCAATTAACTATAAGATATACTATAGTGATGGAAAGAAAACCTAATAAATCATAAACATAACTCTAGCAATATGAACATTTTGGCAACAATAACGCGGTCGGTGCTTCGAGCCTTGATCTTGATGGATCCGGCTAAAATAAACTTCTTACGTGTGTTTAAACTGCCGTTTACATTAAATAGATTAATTTCTATAACACACATCATAGTAATATAAATGGTATAGTATCGAATAAATTACCCCTGTGTACGTGTTATGCAACCATACGATTCTGAGAATCCACATTTTAAAGTAGCCTTAATTTTCTTAAAAATTGCCTATTAATTATATTAAACAATACTGCATACTGCTTTTAATCGCAGTGTTTGTCTGTGAATATCGATTCAACGAATTATAAACGCCCTTTGTTTTGAAGACGTCGCATCTTTTCCCGCCAGTCCAACATCCCTGAAAAGAAAAAGTAATTCACACATTCCGAAAGCCAACCGTACCTTCTTATACAGCTTGATCCATGTCAGGTCACCCTTCGAGTCGGTGTACTGGAGGCCGAAGAACCAGACCTCCCGCAGGCCGATGGTCTTCACCACCTGGTCGAAGAGCTGTTTGCCGGTCGTCGTCTGCTGGATCGCGAACTCCAGCTCCGCGTCCATCGTCGTCACCCGGACGTTCATCTGTAAATGTTGCATGTTATATTTCTGCTACCATTTTATTGTCCAGTTCTATCTACTTTTGGAGCGTGTTCATCCAGGGTAAGGGATATACTAATTGATGGTGTAGGGTGAAATTCAAATCGAGCATTGAACAAAGAGCATTCTATTAGCACATTTGTTTTTTATAAGAACAAGTAGGTAATGATCCAGGAATTATATGACATACAAATGTGTTGCATAAAATAAAGATGTGTAAAATGTGTGATGTGTGTGAAATACAATAGAGCATCTACACAACATGTGTGTGGAAAACAATTGTTCCTATTCATGTAATGGCTGTTTGTGACGTGTGTTAGTTAAAAACCTATCATTTAATCTATTACAACTTCTCAATTGGATGTCATGCGGGATTGAAATAAAACAGGAACAAAATAATAAACAAGACGAAGGAACTATTTTCTTTGAAGAATATATAAAAAAAATTCGATGTTTTATGATTTAAGAAAATGAAAGTATAAACTTGAAAATAGTTGTTATCGTTACAAGTTTCAGCCTTGATAGCTGCAGAGGAACCTTATGCAAAGTAGGAAATAAATATTTTACAAATTTGCTTTATTCAACTCTCATTATATTACAGCACGTACTTTTGATCAATACTTTTACGTTCAGTGTAACTTGTATTAGTGTTGTATTAGTGGAAGACTGACTCCATTCATTATTATTGCATAGACAAGGCAATTAACCTTTTTACAAGATATTGTCTTAGTAGGGTACGTTTTTTTTATCCTTTCACTCTCATTCATACATATCTTGATGGAAACTTCGTAAGCAACATCCAGAAACATGTAACAGGAAAACGGATTTCAGTTTGAAAATCATAGATAACTATAGGCTCATAAATACTTAATTATACGAGGTACGTTAAATACTTCAGCAATAGCATAGACTAATAAAGAAGTCAACATATAAGAGGCTATAAATATAAATGGGCATTCTTCTCTTTGCAAGAAATATGTGCTATTATTCATAAGATGTTTTTCTTGGTATCGTCGCTTTGTAGCTAAGCGATATCAATCTACTGAATTTATTCGCATGTACAATTTATCTCAGGATTAATGATTATCTTTCAACATCAGCCGTGTTTTAGTATAGAAATTATTACTAGGAATACTATAACTGATCATAGCATGCTTTTAGATACCACTGATGCGCAACCGGCTAAACGACGTCATATCGATGTACACCATGAATTTTCTATTTGTATAATTTTGCAAAGGCAAAACTATATTCCCAAGGGACTACTAAGATCTGATAATAAATTTAAAGAAGTTACCGCATGCATTCGCTTTAAACCCCAAATAAAAAAAGTTTCTTCTATATACAAAGTTTGCCCTCTTAACCTTAATAAATAACATTGTAATGAACTCTAAGCTTTAACTTACAAAATATTTATTTTCATCATTCAAATCAGTATTTGTTCACTGAACTGAAAGGGTTATTAATATCTTTTAATTTCCTACTATAGCGAACAAACATACTTCCGAGTCAGTGATATAAACCTATTAAAAGAACTAAACGAGACGCAAGTGAACTGAACTTAGACGATAGTATATAAATAGTATTATCCGACTATATTTAAAAGTTGAGATCGCGCCAAGCGGATGTGATCTTCCGGAGGCGATTGTGTCATCGTTTACAATTATATTGTGTTTTGATGTTACTAGTGCATTCGCTTTTCGTACTATATGATCGGATACATCAATTTCTGTTAGGACATCTTACCATCTCTTTATGTAATATTCTGGAGTCACAATGTTTGTTACCACACACCGCCTAATGTGTGTAGGTAATGTGGGTAGATCTGAGAATCGGCCAACATCTATTTTTCATACCCCTAAGTGATAAGAGTAAGGCAGAACAAAGTTTGCCGGAACAGCTAGTCTTAGTCTAAAATTTGCTCGTTTAATCTCCCGACTGTATAAACTTAAGAAATATCAGAGAATCAACAACAGCGCCCAGCTACAATCGATACATTATCTTATCAAGTATTTGGTAATTGCTTGCACGCATTTCTAGACGTATAATGTAATCGTTCACCTTGGTACACGCCGCTGATAAGCGCCAGTACATTTCATAGCAATGGATCTGAAACTATGTTCTGCTGAAAGCGAACTCTACTACTAAATAAAGATAAATTCGATGTAAGATATTCATAGACAGTTGAATCTATCAAAATTATTAGCAGTTTAGTTTTGATAAAAACAATATTTTATTATTAAGCACTAATTCCGAATTTGGTCATAAATTCCAATCTAATTGCCTCATCAAGATAGCGTTCAAATCAAAATAAAATTCTAACATAAATCGATCTAAACTTGGCCATATATTTTATGTATAAATAATTGAGTATCGTCCTAAACATTCGTTTAGCTATTTATATGATCATAAATTCACTCACAATAGTTTAGATATGATCTGTGGGCTGGCAACAATGCATCAGTCCATTCATCGAATACATTTCGAGGTCGACTCAGCCTTGATTCCTCTTGTTATTTTCTGCATAACTCAGTACCCGCATCTACTTATCATGTAGATTGAGTTCTTGCCGTTTGTTAACATCCATTTGGAAATTATTTTTCTAATTAGACTATATTACGAATATTATACTACATATATAATACAGAATCAATCTATATTTACGACTGCGACTACTATAAGTAGTGACTGATAAGGCTTAATTTTTCTGTACCACTTTGTAAAACTTTCGATATATTTTACGATTAAGAACTAAAGAAGGAAGCTACATTCAACGATATTTTTACGTCTTTCAACATGCTATTATGAGTATCAGTCGAAAGAGATAAATTGTTCACTACACTATTAGAAAAGAATAAAGAATTTGTAACACTATGTACAGATACAGTCGATAATATCATTGCATTTGTTTAGATAAGAGATAAATGAGGACACTGACATGACAATGTTTCATAATAGGATGGAACAAATATGTGAAAGAAAACAGATAAGTTATTGGAAAGATGGAACATCAAACGCACTTGTAAAATAATTGAGAACAAAACCCATTAAAGGTACTTTATAAAAATATACTTATTCATTTATTATACAAAATTCTTAAAGGACTTAAATGTAGTATAGCCATACAATAACTAAAATCAATCAATAATTGTCATAAATACAAAATATGTTTTCAATGGAAGGTTTTCAAGAAAATAAAATTGACGTCAACAGTTCCAACAAAGGACACAGGTGACAGACTGATATATTATTGAATGAAAAACATCATACTTCACTGCCATCAAAAAAGGCAGCGCTCATAACATCGTCAATGAAAACAATATTTAAACTGCCTCATAATCCAGGAGAATTAAGACTCACACTTTCGGCAATCCATTAATTAGATTTACAGGCGATACAATAATACAGACTACAAATCATATTCAACAGAAGAAACTATACGACGTCACGTTACACCGTACACGCGATGATTCAGTAGTTGGAATCGAGAACGCCTCGAGATAACGCCAATCTAGCGTTATCGGTGTAAACGGCGGATGTTTATGCAAGCCCAGCAATTTGCCTTTACATGCTGAATGTTTAACAGCAATTGTTCCACGAGTACATAGTGACCGGGTCGAGGTGGCGCAATTTATTCGTGATTCCCATCAACATTACCTTACCGATTTGACATTAGGGTGCAAGGTTGATGATGACATCTTCTAGTGAAAATGAAAGTTGATTTTACTCGTAAATATAAGTATGAGAGTTGGTTGTTTGTAAAATTAAATTTGTTTTAAGCAAAATGTAAACGTTACAAATAGAATGATAAATACTTTGTCATTGTTAATGTGATAAAACGTATAAAATATATGCTCAATATGAAGTAATGAAAAAGCAGACATGACTAAGCAAGGAAAATTACAGACCTAAGGATGTACGTACAAGAGGAAATATTAAACGTTATTTATAATAATTTGACTTTTACATAACTCACGAGTCGTGTCAAGGGATTTTGTGGAGGTCAAGAATGTTCAGAATGTACCAGAAAAAGAACTTTAATGTGACGTTATTGAAATATCGAAGACCTTGCTGAAAACAGCAGAGGCGGAAGGAAAACGAAAAAGCGATCGACACAGACATCGAGGTCTGCATCAATCGATTTTCGAATTCTAGTGAAAGACCTTGGTTCTTGTATATCCTACTTTTACATGGACATTGCAGAGGTTATAAATAGCATAACTAGAAGCAAACACACATGTTTGAGTGCATCTCAGCCTCGGCAAACATTAAAGATACGATGACATCACCGTGCTTGCTTTATGGCGATAAGATCCTATATTTGTAACGCGTTTTGCTATAACGCGCCTGAATTATGGGTGTTACAATATTGGAAGTACTAGTTGAAACACTTGAGATATATTTGAGAATAATAAGTACGTGTATGGAGTTAAATTTATTTTTTTCCTATGTGCTGCTCTATCCAAAGTTGATAACATAGTTCGATAATTTTTTTTCATAAAACCTATTAGCTCACTGATCGGTTGACAAATTGTCAAAGATAAGGACTTAGGCCCTCAACAAGCCCTCCACGTTTTAATTGTAGGATTACATTTATTTTATTAAATGAGGCATTATATACGGTTGTAATTAACCTTCATCGCTACCATAACCACAATATAATAAGGCATTGCGCAATTGTCACCGAGTCTTATTATAGAGTTAAATAACAAGGAAACAAGTAAAAGCTGAGAATACGAACACAATGCTATTGGTTATCAAAAAAATGGCGACATGAGCAAATACAGATGACGTAATATTTTAGTTACAGCACGTATTTAGCGGAAAATACCTTGGCAACCGTTTGATATGTGGAAAATCTGAAAATGTTATTTATTCAATTGCAATTATGGTACTATGTATCGTATTGAATGTGTCAGTAGGCATGTGTACAATCATTGTACAATTTTATTAAAAATGTTTTTATTTTTAGTTGATTTTTAGTTGATGCTTTTAAGATGACATATTCTGATCTCTATCGATATAATTTTTGACTCTAATCTATCGAATACAAACGATTATCAGAATATCGCGAAATCTTCAGATAAGCAATCGAACCATCACCATTAAGGACTCTTACATAATACTGCCACGATTCGGCACAATATTATCAACAATAAACTGGCGACCCTGAATACTGTGTGCCGATTCTCCACGGCCATTGTGTGGACCACAAGCAATGACTCTTGTATAGGAAACGAGAAACGGTATTGGTACTTTTATTGACTTTATTATTGCCCTGTTAGCCTAATAGAGTTAATAGTGAGCAAGTCTTGGAGATCATGTGCAGTGGCTCTACCGAAATTGTATCGTCAGCTGTCCTCGTCAGAAGCCCCTTGACCACCGAGCGGCCCAATGAGACCGCGACACAATAGATTTTCTATTGTGTCTGTGATTCCGGGGGCTGAGGGATTAATTAAATATATATCTGTTAGGAGGAATCAAGAAGATTTTGAATGTTTTCTTTCGCTATATTTATATTTGGCTTAACTTAAATATGTCTATTAAACGTTATAAATGCAAATACGTAATAAGATTTATACATATAAATACGTATTATTAATTTATTATTAAGCATTTCCTAAATAAACGTGTAATGATAATTTAAAATTAACTATACAAAACCCTTTAGGAACCAGTTGTATATTATATAATTACTTTATATGGTATTTATTGAAATAAAAGGTAGATAATACATTTTCCTGTCCAGAAATGAATCATTATTTTATTTATTAAACAATCATACAACTATTTAACTACATGTTTTTAGCGATTTCTTAAACGTGTCCTACAGAAACAATGCAAATATCATTTATTACATTTCTTGGTATTATTCTCCCAACAATAAAATGATCACATAGATGTGTTTTCTCTGTTGTTAATTATCTATACTTATATTATAAAGCTGAAGAGTTAGTTAGTTTGTTTTGAAGTTTGAACGCGCTAATCTCAGGAACTACTGGTCCGATTTGAAAATTCTTTCAGTGTTTGAATTTTGATAGCCCATTTATTGAGGAAGGATATATATATATCATCACTCTAAGACCGACAGGAGCGGAGCACTGCGGATAAAACCGCGAGGCAAAGCTAGTGATTTTATGTTCGTCAACATCCAAGACCAAACTTTAAAACTAACTCCACAAAAAACCACGGAAATAAATACAACAAAAATCATTATAAGGGGTGGGATTCAAAATGCCGGGACAGGTGCAAAAAGAGGCAGATGGTGACGCCACGTGGTTACCGTGTATCGGGAACAAGGGTAAAAGGTGCATGCACATTAACTTATTGCATTAGAAATAAAAGCCCAAGGAAGTCAAAAATGTACAGGAGTATAAATGCTATGGGAATATTATAGGAATTGAATGGATGCGCAACTCTATAGATGGGGATGTTTATTTTGATTTGATCAGTATTTCGAGTTAAAACGTTTTATGAACGATGATAATTATAATGTCATTACAGATATCAATACAATTTTAACTGAACCAGATTTTAGCAGCATAAAACTTTAATGTAATACCATTCTTAGGATATTAGGAATTTGATATCATCCGCTCCAGTTGCAATTATGGAACATTTCAATTGAAAGCTTTGATAAAAACTTCAACTCTTTTAAGTATATAATTCCGTCTCCATTCCCATGATGTGTATGAAATTACGGGCCGTTTATAATAATTCTCTGACAATTCACAGGTGAGAACTGTTGCCTTACATCATCCTCTACAAAAACTAACAATGACGTAAATATACATACCTACGTTAAAGTCTTTCGTATTTTTTATTACCGCCGTTCATGTATTGAACATAAAATTTACTTAAATACGCAATATATTAAATTTAATTAATAATTATAGGTAGGTACGTGTATATGAAGGTATATTTTTTGCCTAACTCATAATTTGAATGTGTGATCAATGGTTAATATTATGCATAAATTTTGAACTTGTCATTGAATAGGTAAATAGGTAGAACTAACGAAATTATTTGTCTTAATAGCGGAAACCCACTATTGGATATTGGACTCAAAAATTACGAAGACAACAAATCACAAACAATATTCCTAAATTCATACAACAGAAGTTAAAATGCACAAATAATGGTAATAATAGACTCAACTGCAGGTCCAAACTATCAACAAGATAGAAACCATTTTTACAAATATTATAATTAACAAAAAAATCTACATACAAAAATTATAAAAGTTACGATATTATGCTGCAGATATAAATGTAAAAGTACGACATGAATAAAGAAATGCCTCAGAAATTTACTAACGAAATAAATTTTATTCAATTATGATGATGTCCGAGATCTTAAGATCAGATAGAGAAAGCATTTCTAAAGTGTGGATGAAAATATTCTGCTTTGCTTTGGGACCTATTGAAAAATTATCAGTTAGGTGTCCTACCGACAGTAGAGTTTAGTCGGTAGGACCCTGCACTCAGCAGGGTGAGTCCGACATAACCCAGGGCTCTTCCCCCGAGTGGCCTGGGTATGCCTAAATGCATTCTCCACTATAAAAAAAAGGTATGATTCCAATAATTGTAATGTATATCTCGTAACACCAATAGAAACTAGGACAGTAAAGAAAATTACAAATCCATGTTATTATATTCAGGTCGTATTCGATGTAGGTAGTTTATTTTTAATACGATAAAAGATTAGCTAAGTATAGTTTATTTCATAAGTTCGCATATACATGCATGTATTTTATTGGGACACAGATAAAAATATAGATGATTAATGAGTCTCCTTTTTTTGTTTGTTTTGGTAAGTATTAAGAACAATTTACTATAGAACTAGGAAATCTAAGTTCACTCAAAAAACATAATAACGAATAAATTACCAAAAAAAATATTTATATTTTAACATACTGAGAACCATCAAAATTCTCACTAAACCTTCGCATAGATTCTCACATTATCTCATTATTATAATAGAAATCAAAAAATAAGGAAGTGGAGACTGATTTATTATAATCACATGTGACCATGATAAGAGGTATGACACACACAGTATTTAGAGGAAAATAAGCACATCCCTGTGGTATTTGTCAGAAGGCTGCTATTTATTGATGCGAAGTAAATAAATCATTCGCGATCCACACTGCATCAATTCTCAGGAACTTTACAAAGCTTCATGCGAATTACGTAGACAACGCGCTAGAATATCAAACATAACCATTGTAAGACCTAGAACATCTATCTCACATGACGATAAATACTATACATTACATCAAGGTACCAGAAAAATAATCATGTAACATAACGACACTAATAATAATATATAATTAGTGAGGTTGTATTCTGATCTCTGTAACCTTTGAACAAATAAGGAACATCCTTGGGATTGACGAGCGGTAAGAAATAATTAATAATTCAGAATTAACAGAAGTTTTTGTACCCAGATACCTACGTCTACACCGAGACGACTTTTTTTAATAAGGATTAACCTGAATTGTGCCAGGCTTCGAAGCGATAGTGAGGCTAAATATAGAAACGCGGGCTACTGTCCACATCGTCGTCGTCCATAATTATTTTCCATATCAACGTAGATTATTTTATTTCATCATAATTACGATCCGATTAGATAAGATTAATTTATTTTCCTAAACGTTCGTCGAAAGCGTGTGCGTACGCATACATGAATTATATGAATATGATAATGATAAAAGGCGTTTTCGCCTCGCGAATTGCTCCTCGATCCGGTAACTAAATATAACCGAAGAAATCGAAAGCGAGGGAACATTGGCGAAACAGGAAACCTTCTGTCCCTTTTTTGTGACCGCAGTAGACAGGGACAGGGTATAAGACGGTTAAAACCGTTTGTGGCCAACAAAATAAATAATAAAAGCTGAGCGTCTTGGATGAGGCTCAAAGGCTGCTCGATGACATCATCGCGACTTATGTATTGTGTCTACATGTAACACGCTCGTCAATTCACTTGACGACCACTATTTATTGTTGCTACGTGAAACTGAAAATCGTGAGCTGTAAAATCGATAAGACGTGGCAATGAAATTAAATATTTACGCCCAACGTTACAATTCAAAAGAATCCAATTATATTTTGGATAAAGCCTGTATGAAATTTCCTCTATCAGTTTTTATTAAGTTCAGTCCAAACCCTGACAATTTGTATACCTTTACAGAGCTCAAGTAGTAATTAATTTGTTATCAATGTTCAGTAAATTATCATAAAATCATAATCATAAAAATCATTACCGGTCAAAGTACATAAACCAGCCTATTGACATTGAATGAGTTATATAACAATCTACCTGTTTTCCGCCCGCTACCATTTTGCCGGCTTTCGGGTTACACTTGTTAATGTCACGGCCACAATCACTTGTATCAATATTGGGGGCTACTTAAAATATGTAAATTATTTTCGGGGGTGAGTTAGCACTGGCCGCGTCTGCCGATCGCGGCGGTAGAGTTAAAACTGAACCGACGGCTTTTGCGGGGATGCGCCGGCGTTCCGCCCTGAGGACGAAGCCTGCACACCTTACTGAATTAGCGACTGCAGTCACCGCTCAGTGTACATTGAAGTCGCGGTACTGAACGGATTAACTGTGATTGAACCGCGCGTTCAATGAATTCGTCACGTTACGTTCAAACTGTCTAACCGCCGCAGACGGCCACCTACATGTTTTTCCTATAATGAGTCGATCCTAAATTGAATAGTGATGGCATCGATCCAATGTGTCATGGCTAAAAGTTATGCTAAACGTTGCAAGGGTATTTCCTTTGAGGCTTTAGGTTTATAAAGTGATCAAAACACAGTCACTAGTACAATTTATAGTGATTGAATGAAAAGGATTGTTCTCGACAAAACTTATAGGTGTTCTGCACCGTTAAGTGTGGTCTAGACAGCTTTTTGTTTTCTTATAAGGACTTGAATCCTTGTGCCTTTTCTAGTGACTGATCGTTCAATTCCAGACAGACCGTCGAGCATTGGCATCTAGTATATATTTAAACCTGTTTTTATCCCAGAATAGAGTTTATAGATTTAATTCAGGTTTTAATGTTTTGTTCGTCTATTTTTTGAACTGTAATGTCGAATGGTTTCCATTACGTTCTTAAACTACACCTATTCCTAAAGAATACAAGTCAATAAATTGCTTTAACCATTTAGAAGATTTTAATAACTTTTACATAATGGATTTTTTAAATATATTACATACTCCATATTAAAATATTTCCAATACTGCCAAATATCAAATACAAGTTCCATAAAACGAAAAAACATTACGACTTATTTGACCTTAATGTAATTCTCGCCTTGTTGAGCTATCTCTAGGAAATGCTATTAAAAGTCTAAGCTCATGTTACAAATAATAGGAACTTGACAGCATCGTTTTTTTAACTTTCATAAAAAATTGTATGGATGATCAGGAAAAAGATGAATTATTGAGCTAGTGTATTTTTATTTTATTGTTACTCTGTGGCTAATTTAATTTAAAGGAACAACATTTATTTCGCATAGATACCAAATTAGGAGGTGCTATTTTATGGATATTTGCTTCAAAGAATATTATTAATTATTATTGTCCTCGCGGAAATTTTTGGTTTTGCTTTCAACAACAAAAGCGAAAAATTTTGCAGTTAAAATTAGGCAAAAATTTTTCATTGATCTAAATAATAATAAAATATTATGAGCCGTGACTTGCTTAAAGCCAACCAGAAATTTGTTAGGTATAATATGTTGTATTTTTTGAAATGATCTAAGTACCGCAATGCGTAAGCACTATTTTGTACTCACATACCTAATTAAAACAAATAAAATAAATTTTAATTGAAGAGTTCGTACTTTTACTATCTTTTTAAATGCCTACAAGCCATACTAATATTATAAATGCGAAAGTAACTCTGTCTGTCTGTCTGTTACTCAATCACGCCTAAACTACTGAACCAATTTGCATGAAATTTGGTATGGAGATATTTTGATACCCGAGAAAGGACATAGGCTACCTTTTATTGCGAAATAATAATATGTACCACGGGCGAAGCCGGGGCGGATCTCTAGTTTAAAAAAAACCCTCTAAGGGTCCTCTAGTTCTCTCGTAGACCATGTCAAATCGCATTACAAAGCGATCACGCATCACAAACTACAAGCAAACCCCGGCGCATCCACTTGCAAATGAATATATAAATAAAACAACCATGTAACGTTGTCCACTGTCCACTAAGCTGATAACGTGTGTCCCACTTTCGCGTTTCCTTCCTTCACGAGCCACTTTAAGGCATTTCACTGGCAATTTTATAAATTATTCTAGTTTCTTTAAACGCTTCGTAATTATGTGAACGCAGCAAAATTAGGCATTTAGCGATATCATTCGTACTTTCCATGTAGTATTTATTGTTCACTAGAGGTCCGCCCCGGCTTCGCCCGTGGTACATATTTCGCAATAAAAGGTAGCCTATGTCCTTTCTCGGGTATCAAAAACAAAATATCTCCATACCAAATTTCATGCAAATTGGTTCAGTAGTTTAGGCGTGATTGAGTAACAGACAGACAGACAGAGTTACTTTCGCATTTATAATACGAGGGTCATGCCAAAAGTTGTTAGATGCTCTTTACTTAATAATTTGATACTGGCAAGTTATACACCATCGTAAACACTAGTTATTTAGTGTCAAATTTAAATATGGAACATATTTGAATTCAAATATTTTTTGCTCATAAAGGCTTATTTTTGTGACAATCTGGCGGGAATTTGCTTGCAACAATGGAACTCAATCGACGAGATTTTCGCGCTATGATTTATTATGATTATAAAAAAGGTTTAAAGCCGCAAGAATGTTTTAAACTTTTGGTTACTACTTTTGGTGAATCTGCTTGTTCACGAGCAACAGTTTTTAATTGGTTTGCTGAATTCAAAAGAGGACGGGGAAGCTTTGAAGATGAAGCGAGGACAGGTCGGCCGCCAACCGCAGTCACTAAAGAAAATATTCAAGCAACTGAAAAATTTATTCGCGAAAACCGACGAATTACATATGTAGAGCTTGAGCGAGAACTGGGTATTGGATCAGCAGCGTTGCAAACCATTATTCATGATCACCTTTCTCTCCGTAAGCGTTGTTCAAGATGGGTGCCGCACAAACTGACCGATGAGCAGAAAGACCGCCGGGTAGATTGGTGCCGATTTATGATAGAGAAATTCGACGGAGGCGAGAAGAAAAACGTATACGATATACTTACAGGTGACGAAACATGGCTGTATAACTACGATCCCGAAACAAAACGACAATCGACTGTATGGTGCTTCGATAATGAACCAACACCAACGAAATGTCGTCGTGCACGCAGCACGCAAAAACAAATGATTGCCTCGTTTTTTTGTAAGACCGGTCATATCGCTACTGTAGTGCTAGAGGATCAAAAAACAGTTAATTCTGAGTGGTATGTGTCAATTTGTGCCCCCTCAGTATTGTCAGCTTGGTGTGACAAGCGACCGAAGTCAGGAATCCGGCACCTTCTTTGGCATCACGACAACGCCTCGGCGCACACGTCCGCCAGAACACTTGATTTTTTTAATTCAAAAAAGTGTCTATCCTGCCTCACCCGCCATACTCTCCTGACTTGGCACCTTGTGATTTTTACTTGTTTCCCAAAATTAAAGAAAATTTGAAAGGAAATAGATTTGAGAGCATGGAAGATGCATTGGCTGCCTATAATTTCGAAATTTCCGAGGTATCTGGAAAAGAGTGGTCAGAGGTGTTTTCCAAGTGGTTTAAACGCATGGAAAAGTGTATACATGCTCGGGGTGAATACTTTGAAAAGATAGATATAAGTAACAAATAATAAATATTATGGTTTTCGAGTATCTAGTTTTTTTTGGCATGCCCCTCGTATTAGTATGGATTTGACATGGAAAAAATAATTGAATTGTAATATTTATGTCCCTTACAGCAACAAACCCTTCTGCTATCACGAAATGGCACATTTATTATTCAACTCTAATTTCAAGCTATTATTGTTTCTCTTATCGATCAAATTCGAATGTTTTATATTTATAGCATTGAAGCGAAAGCATTTGTATTGTTTTTTATAACTATACTAGAGGTCCGGCCCGGCTTCGCCCGTGGTACATATTTCGCAATAAAAGGTAGCCTATGTCCTTTCTCGGGTATCAAAAACAAAATATCTCCATACCAAATTTCATGCAAATTGGTTCAGTAGTTTAGGCGTGATTGAGTAACAGACAGACAGACAGAGTTACTTTCGCATTAATAATATTAGTATGGATTGAACAGCTAGTTGGCTAAAATGTCAAGTTTATCGTTTCTAACTTAATCATGTAATTCGTCCTTTATAAAAAAGGCTCAATTTTCAATAATTTCATTTAGTATTACATGTCTATAACATGCTGTAATATAAAAGAGAGCTTAATTAACCTAACGAGATGTTGAAATTAGTGATAATTATTGATTAATCAATTGAAAACTATCTTTCATTAACATTAATTAGCAGTAATTTTGCATAAATATCATGTTTCCATGAATGTCTTAATACACACATACATTACCTAATCTTTCGAAAAAAAAACTATAGAAAGTGAAAAGTATTATAGAGTGAAAAACTGTGAAATAACTTCTTTAAGTAAATATAATCTTGTTGTTCAAATAAATATACTTTTAAATTAATATTCATTCTATAAATTAGATGAATTTCACAACATTCAGACATTCCAATTAATTCAGACTTTCCGAAGTTAGGGTGGGAATGGGATACAGAAACTCACAAACATACATATGACTATGATATATACACTCCTGAATTGAGAATTTGGATAAAAATAAGGTTATTGATATGAGGATGGGCAATGTTCAGAGAGTTTAAATTAGGCTATTATATGTACATATACAAAGTCAAAAGAATCGATGTCTTTAGCGACAAACAGTGTATAATTTTTTGAATATAATTTACAAGTTTAGCAATATCGTGAAACTGATAAAACAGAAAAATTGTGAGGTATCCATACACATGGGTTTTATTTACAAGAAAAACGAAACTCGAGCAAAGATCTAATCTATAAAAGGATAGCATTTCAGGGGTATACAGAGGAATTTCAAACGAAAACAGACCAATTTAACTAACCAAGTGATTTTCACTTGAACCACCTATTGCTTTATTTATATATGCTAATATCTGAAAAAATAAGATAAATGAAAATTAAGAGAAGAGTATACACATATATTATCTTAATATTTCTAAATATATGGAGTGGAACTTTGTACTTTCTTTTCCCATAATTAAATGTGCGTGTACTTGTGTTTGTCAAAAAACTAATAGAAAGAAATTGGAAATATACTTTTTATAAATTATTAAATTGTAATGTAAATTATTATTGCTAACTTCCATATATTTGTATCAATGATACTACTACTTACTTAAATCATATAAATTAAATCAAGACTCATTCATTTATAAATAAATAAAAGGTATTTCTATAAATATGGAAAATGCACATCTATTTAAATTGTGCAGTTTAATGAAAATACTTTAATAATATTTGAATATTTGAGCATAATTTCCAGTTTTAAATTATAATCACTTAAACGGTGAAAGTAAGGAATATAATCCACTTAATTAATGTTATCAAATAAATTACAATAGCAATAAGACACTTTTGGTAGTAATTGTGGTACAAAATATTTATACTAAAACTTGTGAACATGAAAAATTTTCATACTGTGTAGTTCATTTTTATTTATTGCCCTCATATCATTGATAATATGTTTTTGATCTACGATATACAGTTAAAATTATATTACTTGTATGACATTTGTGAATGAAAACTATGTGTACCTATATTATAGAAATGAACTACTTATTCCATTACTCTATGGGAATCTACTTTTTTATTACAAAAATATATATTTATAAATAATATGATAGTATGATGGTTTTATTGTATTGCAAGTGTTTTCCAAGTAGAATAAATTTCTTATATGAATCATTTTGCCAACACTGGCAGTTTCCATTAAACATTATAGAAATATGTTTCTTAAGCTATTATGAGTCATATAATCTCTTATCAGTAAGTATGTAAGGTATGTGAGAGTAAATCTAAAAGAAGTATTTGATTCTACTCATATGGATACTATTCGGGCATTTACTTAAACTAAGAATTGCGCAAAAGTTACATTCATTATTTGTTCAGTTATTTAACATGCTGTTTGATGCTTGTGGTGAAATCAGAAATACGCGCTTTTGAGAATATCATATTCCATCATTAAAACGTGTTTTTAACTAACTACCTGTTGTAATATTGACATTTATATGTTATAAAAAAGTACTTACCGATTTTGGCATGTTTGCGGTTTAGGATTGCAATCTGAAACGGAAAAACAAGTGTAAGAGATTCGCACGCAAACACCACATCGTAAGGGGCCATTGACAAGTCGTTCCAGTCTAAGATTATGTTTTCGTATCCTAAATGAGAAATTATAAGTACTGAAAATCTCATGCTGCTTATTTCATTTATTGTATTTGTTGAACTGGTGACGACGGTCTTTAGATAGTGGGAACCTACCTAGGTTCTCACCGGCGGGGATTATACCCACTAGGCTATATACGGTTACCACATTTAAACACTTGAAAATTAATTATCACAGTTGAGATTTTATTAAAACTTACCCGGTAAAAGAAGAATATCACCTAATAATCCACATAAGTAGCAAAACACACATGAAGAAAGCACACACCCAAAAGAGTCACAAAAATATCGCGATATGATGTGACAACTGCGTGACGTGGTACGCCGGGTTACCACATTTTATCAATTTTCAAATAAAAACTTGACAAAACTGGTAATGTCTTGTAAATTTCTATTACAGATTATAAATAATCAAATAGATTAAATATTCCATTTTTAGGGTTCCGTAGCCAAAATGGCAAAAACGGAACCCTTATAGTTTCGTCATGTCCGTCTGTCCGTCTGTCCGTCTGTCCGTCTGTCACAGCCGATTTACTCGGAAACTATAAGTACTACAGTGATGAAATTTGATGGGAATATGTGTTGTATGAACCGCTACAAAAATATGACACTAAATAGTAAAAAAAAGAATTGGGGGTGGGGCCCCCCATACATGTAACTGAGGGATGAAATTTTTTTTTTCGATGTACATACCCGTGTGGGGTATCAATGGAAAGGTCTTTTAAAATGATATAAAGTTTTCTAAAAAACATTTTTCTTAAAGTGAACGGTTTTTGAGATATCAGCTCTCAAAGTCGTAAAAAGTATGTCCCCCCCCCTCTATTTTTATAACTACGGGGTATAAAATTCTAAAAAAAATAGAGGTGATGCATGCTAATTAACTCTTTCAACGATTTTTGGTTTGATCAAAGTATCTCTTATAGTTTTTGAGATAGGTTGATTTAACTGTAATTTATTATATTTGCTGCTACGGAACCCTTTGTGCGCGAGCCCGACTCGCACTTGGCCGGTTTTGAAGTATATAATCAAGTATATACTACAAAAGTTAGGGCGTATTCAGAAAGAAAGCTTGAAACTTATAAGCGCTTATAAGCGCTTATCGGCGCTTATAAGCGCTGGTAACCCGCGCAGGAAAATATATGAACATGCGCTTATAAGCGCTGATTGGCGCCGACAAGTTCCAACAAGTTCCAACAAACTTGTCGGCGCCAATCAGCGCTTATAAGCGCATGTTCATATATTTTTGAATACGCCCTTAACTTCGATTACATAATACTTATAAATTATATTGGTATAGAATGTCGTAAAATTAAATTGAATGTTCCAACTACAGCAACGCTTCGCACAATCGAGCACTAGAAAAAGTAATGCGCGTGAATTGATGCGTGCAATCGATTTATCGTTAGTAATTATTAATTGTTGGAAAAAAAATTTAAGCTTTCGTTTCATTGTAGTTTTTTCGAAATAATCAAAGTTAATTCAAATTGTGTTAAAAAAATAAATATAAGTATGGATGAAGGTACAAACATTGAAAAAAATGTTAATGAATTAATCAACATCCAAATTACTTAAAATAACCATAAATATTTTTCAAAATTATTATGTTTACCACTTTATTTACACATTAATGAGGTTATTGCTAACTCTATGAATATTTTTTTTTTCAACACTGAACTTACAACCTGCTGGTGCGTTTCATGTTCCAATTAAAGCATCAGCATAATTCGGCATTGTGCGGCACTGAGTCGCATTATGCTTTGTAATTGGAAAAAAGCCATTAATATTTGTGATCGTGTGTCGTAGCTCTTGTTGAAACACTCATATTTCACTGACATTACATATATAAATATTGTTTTTAACCATTTTTTAACATTATAATAAAATTAAAAATATGGAATTGAATTCCTATAAATAAAATAAACTATTATGGTCAAACATTATTGTGTAAAATGACTTATGTTTTGATAAAATTTCCGAGTAAAATTTGAGCGCTGTCGCCTGTCGTGAGTCGTCAACTGTCAAATTCACGTCAAGTTGTCGTCCGGACTCCGGATGGCGGATGTTGAGTGACAGCTGATTATTATTCAGAGTTCTTTTTAAACACAAGCATACAATGATTTTATAGTGAATAGCCATATATTATAAGTGAAACTATTGCGTTTAAGTAGAGCATAATGATAAGGAATAATGTATAGTTGATAATTGAATATTGTATGGTAAAAAAAGAAGAATATAATCATGCACGTATCGCCTTTTAGACGTTTGTTACATTGGGGTCCAATTTCGGTTTTAGGTACGTTTAAATATTAAATATTTGTTTTTTCTAAGAAACCGGCGTTTTGATAAGTATTTCACGTAGTTTTTTCCACTTTGTTCGCTCGTTTTTCGATTTAAGATAACATGGTTCTGTATGTAAATTGATTATCTGGAGACTGGAAGGTTATTTTCAGAACAACAAAGGAAGGTTCCTGTAAACCTTTACTAGGATTAACTATATGCAACCTTCATCACCACTCTGCTATCTTTTATAGTGCACAGAGAGAAAGAATAAATTTATATGTCTTATTATAATTTGCAGCTATAATTAAACTAATAACATGGGCAATGGTCCATCTGATGAGCATGTGGTGGCCCCCACACGTCTCGCTAGGGGCAGCTCTCCACTCGCTCATGTTTCTGAGCCTTGCAGCGCTTACTCTATATTATTTTCTACAAGCATTACTTGAGGGACCAGGATATGTACCTATGGGATGGAAACCTGTGAGTGCTGTTATTATTATTAAATTTGGTAATTAGAGTATTTCAGATTTTTGGTCAATTTTTTCATGAATCACTAAAGTTTAGTTTACTGTAGAGTAAAGTGAAGTGATGAAACGATTTCGAAATCGAAACTTATTTTCCTATGGAGAAGATATATACTTTTTCTTTTATTTATTTAAATGCAAGTACATGAGTTCTTGTTTTTTAATAAGTATTGACAATAATAAATGTTACGTACTCAAACAAATAAAAATCTTAATTGATTCATTTTAAAATTGCAGGAAAATGAAGAGGATGTAGAATATTTGCAATACTGTGTTGTGTGTGACGGTTACAAAGCACCTAGGTCACATCATTGTAAAAAATGTAAGTTATTGACCAAATTTTATTTCATCAGCTGACCTTTTGGTTTTTGCAACAGCATTGTGTGTGAATCTTAGAAATAGCCTTAGCTTAAACTTAGCTTTGATTCAAAATAAAGTTTTCAAAATGAAAAATAAAGTATACAAAATCAAAAGGAAATCTCCTTATTGTACCTTATACTAAAGGAGAATGACCACGGGTGGTATCGGTAAAATTTTAGTTGTGCCACGTATTCGTGATATTGTTAATTCCTATTTGTATTTATAATGATCATATTTATAATTTACCGAATTAATTATACCGAATAAATAGAAATAAAAGTAAAAGTTTTTGTTTTGACACATATATCTATCTCTCTTGCAAGCGTCCTGCGTCATCTGTCATTGTGTTCGACGCATTGTTCGATGTTATTTATTTTGAGATAATGTTTATTACCATTTACTTTTCACATTTGTCTGGAAAATTAAAATATTATCTATGTAATAAATGTAAAACCACAGACTAATAATAATATACTATGTATACAAGTAAAACTTAACGTTCATTGTTAGTTTAAACTCGATAAAGTATTTTTTTAAAGTGTTGAATAACACTATTGTTTTATTTATATTGTCGCGAACTGCGGCTTATTTACATAAAAACTTTAATCGTTTCTAAAAGTACTAACACCAAGCTTTAAATTGAGCTATATTTCATCTTGACACAATAAGTTTGATTTGCGATACCAAGTGCCATAGTAACTTGGGCAATCTCCTTTCTAGTATTCTGCCAGTCATTCTAAATATTGCTGTTTAATTTGTGCACCTATTTTAGAGTTTAAAATGTATATTGTGCTTATAAGTCATTTGAATTATTTCAGGTGGTAGGTGTATAAAGAAAATGGATCACCACTGCCCGTGGATCAACTGTTGTGTAGGATATGCTAATCATGGTTACTTCATCACATTCCTTATGTTTGCCGTGCTTGGATGTCTGCATGCATCTATTGTAAGTTATAATCTACTAGCGGTCCGCCCCGGCTTCGCCCGTGGTACATATTTACGTTTTCTCCACATAAGAACCATCCTCATACTTATATATACAAAAAAAGAATTATCGAAAACGGTTCACCCGTTCACGCGTGATGCCTGACCAAGGAAAACTGGTTTCATTTTTATATATGTATAAAGATATCTATACTAATATTATAAAGCTGAAGAGTTTGTTTGTTTGAACGCGCTAATCTCAGGAACTATGGCCTGATTTCAAAAATTATTTTGGTGTTTTCTTACGCTGACAATCTGCCCATACTGCACTATTCAGATCGGTCTACCCGCAGGTGCTAATAATCTGCCTGTACCACGCGATCAACCGCGGCTGGTACATGTACCACGGCACGGGCCAAGAGCCGCTGATCTTCCTCACGCTGACCACGTTACTGCTGACCCTGCTGGCTATTGGACTGGCTGTGGGTGTTGTGTTAGCGGTTGGAGCGCTGTTGTATTTGCAGGTGGGTTTTATGCTAATGAAAAAGTTGTGTCAAAGTAAATTGAAAAGGAATCGGAAAAATCAGTGCGGAAAAATAAAAAATGCAGTTTATTTCATTTGAAAACTAAAAGAATATATTCTTTGTGTAAAATTTTCTAGCTACAGTATTAAGAGTATTTTCCTCGAGGTGGCACAATAAATTCCACCTATACAGGGTGTTTTGCACATGGACCGACATGATTTTTTGGGGGGTGGGGGGGGGTCATGTGCTATTCTCCCCCGTGAGACCCAATACCCTAAGTCTCACGGTAGTCTAGATATGTTTGTTTTTAATTTTTTTGAAATCTACGCGAAATCTTGCCTTTAAATCGTCCTTACCTTTTTTGTTTGTGGTTATAATACAACAAAACAAAGTATGCTTGTATTCTAAAATGTTTTCTTATTCTAATTAAATCATTACATGTTACAATTGATATCTACAAAAAAACTTCTGAGCTTTCAAAGTGGTAAATCGGTGTAAATGTTATGAAAATTGACAACTTATCAATTCATTTAAAAAAAAACTAAAGTTCATTTTGAATTTAGCTTTTTTTTAAAAAGTTCTTTACTTATTACCCTTTCTAACGATATGCTACATGACAGAAATAATACATCAGGGGTCGACCTAAGAGATATTTTGTTGCTAGGGTCAAGATAATATTAAGCTGAAAAGAACAGATACTACACTTTGATCTTAGCCAAAAGGCCGAGAAGCGATCAAATTTTAGCCATGAAGGCATAGCAAATCTGCTATGCCTTCATGGCTAAAATTTGCTATTTAATAAAAACAACTTAACATAAAAAAACGTATTTTCATTATCTTGACCCTAGCAACAAAATATCTCTTAGGTCGACCCCTGATGTATTATTTCTGTCATGTAGCATATCGTTAGAAAGGGTAATAAGTAAAGAACTTTTTAAAAAAAGCTAAATTCAAAATGAACTTTAGTTTTTTTTAAATGAATTGATAAGTTGTCACTTTTCATAACATTTACACCGATTTACCACTTTGAAAGCTCAGAAGTTTTTTTGTGGATATCAATTGTAACATGTAATGATTTATTTAGAAAAAGGAAACATTGTAGAATACAAGCATACTTTGTTTTGTGGTATTATAACCACAAACAAAAAAGTTAGGACGATTTAAAGGCAAGATTTCGCGTAGATTTCAAAAAAATTAAAAAAAAACATATCTAGACTACCGTGAGACTTAGGGTATTGGGTCTCACGGGGGAGAATAGCACATGACCCCCCCCACCCCCCAAAAAATCATGTCGGTCCATGTGCAAAACACCCTGTATATTGACAAATTGACATTATAGTTACCGAGTTAAAAAAAGAAATTGAATTGATGTATTGCATCTTCTATCTTCTTATATATAAAATTCTCGTGTCACAATGTTAGTCTGCATACTCCTCCGAAACGGTTGGACCGATTCTCATGAAATTTTCTGTGCATATCGGGTAAGTCTGAGAATCGGCCAACATCTCTTTTTCATATGTACCACGGGCGAAGCCGGGGCGGACAGCTAGTAAATATATAAATTTATAAAGAATAGAAAAAATTCGATCACGAGGCGGGACTCGAACCCGCATCCTTTCACGCCAATCCGTATTGCAAGCAAATTAAAGCTGGAAGTTAATATACCTACCTTTTTTCGACGTCTAGTGATAATTCGAAGACACAGTTATCTGTTTTTTTAGCTATTTATAATGAAAACTTCTAACAAAAACATGATTTCATACCTAGATCCGCGGGCTACTCCGCAACCGCACGACTATAGAGGACTGGATAGTAGAGAAGGCAGCGAGTCGACGTGAAGAGCGGGGCCTACCACCCTTCGTGTACCCCTACACGTACCACTGGGCAGATAGTTTGCGCTCGGCCTTCGCCCCCGGGTTAGGGGACGGGCTGCACTGGCATGTGGTCGAGGGAACTGGGCCTTATGATCTTACTGTGAGTAACATCGAAAGTAATGAACAAAATTTTTTTTTATCAAAATGTATGGTACATATACAGTGTGTCCGGACATGACATACCGATATTTGAAGGGGCTATTCTCCAGGTATTTTTATCGACAATTCAACCCCTCTACAGTCCCCTACCTCACCCCCCTCAAAATGGCAAACCTATCAATTCGGATAGTGAATTTATGAAAATTGTAATAACTTCGAAAGTGAGTGTCACTATGTGATTTTATTTTTTTGCGGGCCCTTGAAGTGGTGAACATACTGGGTAATTTTATCTTTCTTGGCATTTAATTCTTTTTTTTATTCCATTCGAAGATCTAACGATAGTAAATGTTACCATACTGAATTGGCCTATCTTTCAGCTTAGCAAACAAAAAAAAATCAAGCATCTAGCGCAACAATTGACGTCACCATGAGTGAAAATATCATCGTACTCGGCGATAGTAGACTGGGGTAGAAGCCTTTGAAAATAATGAAAAGATAAAAAAAATCGCAGTCGGATGAAACCCATTAGAAAAGGAGGGGAATATGATAAAAATGTAAGGAAAAATAAATTACGGTCAATCTGAGTTCGGGAAGCGGGAGGGGGGAGCTTTTAAGAGAAAAAAATGGTTTCTCTCGATTTCCGACAAAACTACAAGTCCTATAGAAAAAAGTTCAATGGCAAAGTTGTAGGTAATTAAAAGTTCTACAACTTTTGTATTCACAATTTTTTCACATAACCTAAAAATTTAGGTGAAAAATTCAAAAAACCAAGATTTTGGTCTTTTATTTCTATCTACTTCAAAATTTTTTTTTTTTCTACGAAATTTGGTAGAAACTTACTTTATTATGTCCCAAATACACTGTAATTTATTTGATTGAAAATATTTATTTTTTCGCCTTATTTTGAATTAATACCAAAAAAAACAACCTAATTTTCAATCGAAAAGTCACCCGTCAAAATATCAGCTTTTTTCAAAAACTTGGGGTGCCTTTTATTCATTGAAATCTCTACTTTCATATGGTGTAAAAAAAATAAACACCACCATAGTAAATGTTCTCAGGAAATGCATACAAACAGTGTGATAATGAGCTTTTACTAAATCAGGCACACTTCTTGAACTCTATATCTTCTCTTGTATCGGCTTTTCGGTAATATTTCAAAAGAAAAATAATTATCTGTTCTAAGTTTAATATTTTACAGCATATTCAAAAGCAAAATGATGTCGATAAAAACATTTCAGGTAGTTCGAGAAGTGTGCCTGATTTGGTAAAAGCTAATTTTCAGACTGTTTGTATGCATTTCCTGAGAACATTTACTATGGTGGTGTTTATTTTTTTTACACCATATGAAAGTAGAGATTTCAATGAATAAAAGGCACCCCAAGTTTTTGAAAAAAGTTGATATTTTGACGGGTGACTTTTCGATTGAAAATTAGGTTGTTTTTTTGGTATTAATTCAAAATAAGGCGAAAAAATAAATATTTTCAATCAAATAAATTACAGTGTATTTGAGACATAATAAAGTAAGTTTTTACCAAATTTCGTAGAAAAAAAAATAAATTTTGAAGTAGATAGAAATAAAAGACCAAAATCTTGGTTTTTTGAATTTTTCACCTAAATTTTTAGGTTATGTGAAAAAATTGTGAATACAAAAAATGTAGAAATTTTAATTACCTACAACTATGAGATTGAACTTTTTTCTATAGGACTTGTAGTTTTGTCGGAAATCGAGAGAAACCATTTTTTTCTCTTAAAAGCTCCCCCCTCCCGCTTCCCGAACTCGGATTGACCGTAATTTATTTTTCCTTACATTTTTTTCATATTCCCCTCCTTTACTAATGGGTTTCATCCGACTGCGATTTTTTTTTGTTTCAAAAATTATCTACTCTAGTCTATAGGTGAAAAATTGAAAAAAAAAACGTCATAACTCCGAAAATACGAAAAATCGCATAACATATATACATGGGGGTGATTCGGATAGCCCTCTAGGCCCTCTACCTTCCAGCTTCCGTTCATCACTACTTTTTGGGACACCCTGTATAATTTTTTACCTAAATTTTTTGCTCCCTCAAGTACTCTTACTATCTCACACGATCACAGTAATCCTCTGCTACAGCTCTGTGATACAATTTCATCTATAGATGACAACAAGTTTGTTTGTTTGAACGCGCTAATCTAGGGAGCTACTGGTCCGATTTGAAAAAATATTTCGGCGTTAGATAGCCCGTTTATCGAGGAAGGTTATAGGCTATATATCATCACCCTATGACCAACAGGAGCGGAGCAATGCGGGTGAAACCGCGGAGCACAGCTAGTTAAAAAATAAATCGATCACAATTTCGTTAAAAGATGTTTTTATCGTTTTAGATTTAATAATCATTTAAAATTATTTTCTCCTACAGATGGAGCAAAAAGCCCAAAAGATAGATAAACAACTCCGCTCCCGTCTATTCACGGCGACCAGTAATTACTCCGGGCACTGGGTACCCATCCTCACCCGGCCGCGCGCAGCCATCGCAGCACCTTGTACTGATGAAGCTAGACTGCCGTTGAAGCCTGGAGATCTTATAAGGGCTACTAGGCAGAGAAGGTGAGGGTTTTAATTTTATTACATTTATTTATTTATAAGATAAGATTTTCCAACAAAGGATACAGTCTATATTATTTTACATAGCTTACAATTGAATACAATATGGTCTACTGCACCTTCAATAACAGGAAAATACAACATTACATTAAGTTAAATTCAACATGTCAATTTGCTGAAAAAAAATATAATTTTAAACTAATTTTTTTATATAATAATAATTTTAAATTTTAATATAATAATATTTTGAACGTCAAAGTGCTTAAATATTTTATTTCAATTAAATTCATATACATTAACATGCTTTTTTATAAATATCATAAAGAAATAAAAAAATCACGTCTTATTTCCGGCGCCTATTAATAATGCGTTTTGATTAATTTTTTAAATAATATGCGAAATAACATAAAATTACTGTTCAACGTCATTTTTTAACTATGGTTTTTTTACATTAAAACAGGGGTTTTTCCCTTATGTTAAATGTTATTTTTTAACTAAGATAAATATGTTGCAATAAACGTACTGACCTAAATATTAAATGTTATTTCTGAAATTAGTTAATTAGTTAGAAAACACAATTGTGACGTTCAATATGGCGCTAAGTCGCTCCTAAGATCAAATAGTAACTACATTTTATTCAATTTATACTCCTTTTTACTCAATAAATTTTTTTTCAGGCATTGGCTCTTCGGCGAGAAACTAGTTGGTTTCGACGAATCAAGCCGAGGGCCGCGGGGTTGGTTCCCGCGAGACGCAGTAGTGCCAACAGATCAAATAAAAAGTAAACCCGATTAGCACTAGGTTATATCTTCATTTAAATATATTTATATATAATAGTTTTTAGCTGTGTAGTCAATGGCAATTCCCATGAAAATGAGCGCAGTAAAATATAGGCTATAATATCACTCTAGCCTCCCAACTGTCTCCACAGACTCCACAGACACAAAAAAAAGACGTCACTCGGGGACTGCCGCGGTAAAGCTATTGCATGCTATGCCTTCAAGCCACACCTCCGAGCCCGTCGGAGTTGGGAGCGTGAGGTTTTTTCGTTAAGGAATTTCTGGATTCGGTCCCCGCGCTCAAGGCCCGCGATAGAAGCTATGCAATAGCTTAAAATCATATCTTTGTCTCCATAGGGCCACATATATCTGAGTGGACCTATTGAGGCAAACCCTTCACTTCTAAAAGGTAGTCTTGTCTTACCTTCCTTACAGGTGACAAATGTCAGATTTTATGAATTTGCTGAAAAAGATACATGGTCAGTGTTATCTGACATTTTCTTTAGGGCCGATTTTTCAATGCTTGGATAAAACTTATCCGTCCAATAAAGTATTACACAATAATATTAAAATGTCACGTAAACTGTCAAATACGGGCAACTAGAATACGTTTTTAAAATGGTAGTTTTATACATTATTCGATGAATAAGTTTTATCCAAGCATTGAAAATCGGCCCTTAGACTGTTTAAATTAAGGTGTCCCATTCGTTGGTGCCATAGAAATTAGAAAGATATAATTTTTTCCGGACATGCATGCAAAGCCTCCTCCGGGCATGTTCAGCCGGTACATGTTGTTGATAATACTAGCTGTTGCTACTATCTGATTTTCATTGTTCATAATAACACAGCCAGTTTTGTCAAATCTTACTTGGCCTCCACTGCGAATAATCTGACTTACAGATAGTAAGTTTGTAGCTAATCCATGAACATGTAATACATTTGTAAACAGTACCTTATTTTCTTGACCTTTTTATTGTAAGTATTTAAGCTCACTTGCCCTGAGCATTGCACTGATAATACTTTGTTATCTGCTACTCTTATATTCTTTATAACGGAAGTAGTCTCATTCTGAAGCAAACTCTTGTCTTTGACCATATGTGGGGATGCGCCTGAGTCCACATACCAGGCATCACACTGTGCAGTTGTCGCAATAAATACAGCAGCATATGATGAACTACTGGAATTTTGTGATGCTTCTTTATTTTTCTGGGCTTTTGTGTCCATATTTATTACAGGTGTAGCACCTAGGTACTTTAGAATGCCTCTTGAAATTTTTCTGAAATTTTTTGTTAACTGCGAATGCTTTTGACTCATTTTCACATGGTCCGACATCCTGTCGTAATTTTGCCTTTACAGAATCTGAAGTAATAGTCATGCCTGAGCTTTCAATGGCCATTATCATTGGTTTATAGCTTTCGGGCAGACCTGAGAGCGACATAGTACCTAGCCACTCGTCTACTTTAAAACCAATGTTTCTGAGATTATGAGCTGTGTTCATTATTCTGCTTACGTACTGTTCTACATTTTGACATTCTGTTAGTGACGTATTACATAAATCACGCAGTAGCCCTACTCTGCGTGTCAGCCCAGAGTCATCAATAAATGTTGAGTACAATAATTTATCCCAAACTTCTTTGGCGGTGCGAGACTCTTGGATATGCACATAGTTTGTGGCATCAACTGAAAGGATTATCTTTGTTCTCGCCTTAGTATCTCGTTTTGGATCTGGTTCCGTGTTAGATTCTATGCAGTCACACAAATTCTCATGTTGTAGATATGTTTGCATTGCAAACCGCCAAGTTGCATAGTTTTCCCGACCGGATAGCTTTTCAATTAATGCCAATTGGTTGTTTGTTGCCATTTTGTTTGAATTTATTCACTTTCAACACAAAAGTTTGTATTAAAAAGTCACGTTGCCGGTTTGAGGTTAAGTTCACTTATAATGTTTTGATCACTGTTTTCACAACGAGATTTCACACTTTTCTTGTTTCTGAGCTAATTGGGCCCATAACCTGATAGATTAATGAGTCGCAAATACTGTTTATTTCAATATTAACTTTATTTTAAGTAAAAATACCGGGAACACATACAGTCACTATAATGTCACCACAGAGTAGAGAGAGACGATCAAGCGTGAGCTGGTGTTGCAAGGCGCAAAGTTCAAAATTACAAAATTATAGGTATTTAACACACTTATTTAGTTTTGAAATCAGCGCCATCTAGCGGTTAGTTATAGGTACTATACATGATGGAAAATTGTATGGGCGTTGGAGGAAAAGCACTTAGAACTTTTAGTAAGTTCGATTCCCGGGCATGGTTCTATTTCTTTTTAAAAATAAAGAAATGTTTCCTTTCAGCAATATACCTGGATAGCAATATTAGTATTTCAAGTAATTTTCCTCCAGTAAACAAACAGGCAACTTTCCACATTTAAATTAGATTGTAGTTGATAAAATGAAAATGATAATCAAAAGTTAGTTGTTACGATTTTGTTAATTAAATACACATGTTGAAATCATATGCTGATATAGTAAATAGTAATATGAGTCAATTTCGTTTACAATACGATATGATTTTAACGGCAGCGATAATATATTTTTTCCTAATAAGTGCCCTGAATAAAGATATTATCATTACATTAAAAAATTTAAAAATATTAACATGATTCTGTGCCTGCTAATTAAGTTAACATTTGGAACAAACGTTATTTATATTTATACATTTTAAATACAACGTAGAAAGTTGGTAGTGTACTTTGAAGGGAAATAATGAAATATGTATACAGGGTTACTTGTAAAACACCAGCAACCTCGCAGGACAAGATAGCTAACATCATAAGTAACAACATTTGTTCTACGACTATTGGCATAACGCAATAAAATTATTTTTAAATGATTTTTTAAGCTTTTATTGTACTCGAACATTTGTAAGTCTATGCGCTGACTGTCGCAGATAGGTCAAGTTCAAACGCTCCGCCCCTTTTTTTTTATAGTGGAGAATGCATTTAGGCATACCCAGGGCACTCGGGGGAAGAGCCCTGGGTTATGTCGGACTCACCCTGCTGAGTGCACGGTCCTACCGACTAAACTCCACTGTGTTCCGCCGTGCCGCTTTATTGACGGGGCCGCGGGTATTCGGTAGAACCGCGTCCGCAGAAAACGCTCCGCCCCTACCTTCCCCCTCTCATTCGCTTCTTGTTTACGTTTATTTTTTGGGATGCGCGTAAAGTTTATAATATCCAAGCGGAAAATTAAATGAATATTTATTTTTGTATGGAAATAAAATCTAACAAATTATCAAAAGTCGTAGAACAAAATACATATGTTGTTACTTATGATGTTAGCTATCTTGTCCTGCGAGGTTGCTGGTGTTTTACAAGAAACCCTGTATTTTAGTCATAATAAGAATAACCGCATTTATTACGAATCGAATTTTTAAGAACATTTTGTATATGTTTATAAAGAACTTGTATGCTATACATAATATTACAATGGCATTTGTACTAAATATTGTTAGTCAAGATCTCTTTTTGTACAGTCAAATATAAATAGATTATAGTTTATATACTGTTATTTTAGTTAATTATTTTATAAAACCCTTTTTTGTGTCAAGTAATATTACAGGTTTAAGTCTTAGATTAAGGATTGGTCTCCGCGCGCGCGCTACGACTAGATACCGCCCCACCTAAAAACAATAGCTCTGTGAGTGCGGCAACTCATTTCTGTAGTGTGTGTTAGGCAATTTGTAAAGACGCTAGTGTGTGTGAAGAATTGGGCTGCCAGCTACATAAATTTTACCTAATAAATGGGAAATCTGGCATCTTGGAAAGAAGTTTGAAAAATATTTTTTTCATCCTGAAATCCAACCGGAAATCGAATCCATGAACATGCGACTCAAATCCACTTGCGATGCTACTATACTATAGTCACAAAGGTTGTTTAAAAGTAAAAAAGCGGAAATAAAAAAAAAACATATTATATGAGTCAGTTAAACATGGTAAAACAGAAATAAATTATTGTTATTATACTTTTTTATGCATGTGTTAGTATTGAAAAAAAAGTTCAAATTATTGCTAAAAGATTTCCTCAACCACGTGTATTTTTTTGGATATGCAGTACGGCAACATTGAATGGCGTCGTATTTTCGTAGAAAATATTTTCGAAGTAAAGGAGAAATTTCGATTAATGCGATACTTAGTGATGGTACGTGATCCCAGTGTCTTTCTTGTTTTTTGTTGTATTATTTTTAAATAGTTTTATGACACAAATAGGCATTTTACTTCAGATTTTGTTCAAAATCTTTATAAACTATCAGTTCGCCCTCTCCACACAATGCTTGTGACACGACTGGTTCGGGTACGCCGAATTCGGCGTACTATTAGTTGCCGCATTTTCCAAGTACGCCGGCGGTATCTAGTCGTAGCGCGCGCGCGGAGACCAATCCATAATCTAAGGTTCAAGTATTATATATTTTTTATGGATTTTTTTTGTGCTATTGACACGAGACGGAAGGCAGTTTTTAAATGTGAATGTTTGTAAATGTAAGGTGACAGAATAAACAATCGTTTTTTTTAACTTTTTTACAGGTTTTATAATTATAAGTAATATTAATAAACATTAATAATTAATAATATAAAAAAATCGATCGAATTGAACTTAAATTTTGTGCGATTTTTCGTGTCGTCTAGTTAATCTAGTTAATCGAATTTTATTATAGTTTAATTACCTTTTATGTACTTTTTGCAATATTTTTTTGTACTTTTAATAACTTAGATAGGTTTCTATATTTTATTTTTTAAATAAAATACAACTTGTATACTAAGAAATGTTTAAGTCACAATTATTATCATTCCTAAATACGATTTTTTTAGTCTGTCCCAAGTGTTTTTAATTTTATATAATTTATAATTTACATATATTCTGTGAAGATTTATTTTTTACTAAAAGTTTATTTGCTGCTATTTTTTACTGTTAAACTGTTTAAAGTTCTTTATTTTTTTAACATATACTCGAAAAAAGATTTATTGCATATAATCATTTGTAAATTGTAGCCATATACAATATTATATAGAAGTCATTTTGTTAATGTTATACATTGCAATAAAGTTTTTATAAAGGCTTATTAATTTTCTTTTAATTTTAAGACATTTGTGTAGTTCAAATAAACTTTGTAAATAAATTAGGAAATTTTAATATTTATATGTGTTTTCTTTCTCGTTCCATAATAATTCACCCTTATAGTCTGTCCACTATAAGAATTGCTTTTTGACAGCTCGACAGGTGATACCAGAAGTGATGTTCAAAAGATTATCGATTGTGATACCATTTCAATTATAAATTCAAAATATTATCATAAATCGAATCAGGTACGTAAATAATAATTACAACGTAAACGTACTAATAATAGTAGGGGAGCCCAGGATGCTAAATGTGGATTTACTCGAGCGTCACGGGAACCTATTAGAATTGGTAGATTAGACCATAGCGAGAAAAAAAGGTACTATAATGTTTTCACTTTTAGCGGTGGGGAAGGGTTTTTTGATTTTTTTTTATTTAAAAAAGAAAAAAATTGGCTTGGAAATACTCAAGCGCGTTAGATATTGATATTTTGCATGCTCCAGGACGTCACTGAAAAAAAGTATACGTTAATCTGACGATTTAAGTGGCGATTTAATCGCTATGAAGAAAGGGTAAAAAATTAAAGTAATATTATTCGAGTGCGTCAGATTAATATATGGGGGGGTTAATTACAATATAAGAAGTCCCCATTTCGCTAATCTGACGATTCGAGCTCAACCTTAGGGAATTATGGATTATTCAAATTTTCCAGCGGGGCCCCTGAGCGCACCCACCAACCATAACTGCTCATATTGACTAGAGGTACTAATGAATAGCTAAGGTACCGTCCCTTATAGTAATCTGACGCGCTCGAGTAAATCCCAAAATCCCCCTCTTGGCCTCCCCTACTATAAGATATGTAATAATAAGACCACATATCTATGCATTGTATGTTAAAACTAAACTAAACTAATATTTTATTATTTATTGGTTTCTATCTTACAATTGGGTTGTCTTTTCGTTTAAATTATATAACATAATAGAAGAGTTTTTCTGTATCGGATATACCTATATTTACAGATTATTTCTATCGATTATTTTAATCTATCGACCCATCATTGAATAATTCTGTGTAGGCATCACTAAGTGGGCGGGACCTGTCCATGAAGTACGATAATTATTTGTATGACATTTTAACATAGACAATACAATCCTACATAGGCGTGAAGCTGTCAAAAAGCAAATAATATAATGGACAGAGTATAATCCTTCTTATAAAAATATTTTTTGAATTAGTATTTTGAATATCTGTGGCACGCACGAAATTGTTGAACTAGTTTTGCTTTGCTTTGGTATGCAGATAAACAGCTCTAGATCTATAGAATAACCCCTAGTAATAATATAGTCATAGTCCCCATAGTCCATAAAAGGGAATGAAAATAAAACAACGAAATTTAAAGTGTAAATTTTTATTGTGCATTAAAAATAAATTAATATTGATACAATATTGTAGTACATAAAAAATCTATAAGTTAGCTTGATAAAAATTAAAAAGCTATATCTAATCATTATCACGATCTCTATATTTAATAAATGCATACCGCAAATAAATTCACACAATGTTACAGTTATACAAACTTTGCATTTCAAATGGAAATTATATTTCAAAAGTTTGTACTGTTAATAAGCATTCTTACAAGCTCATATTACCCTTATTATTATTTGTTACTTATTTAGTAGAAAATTGATAAAATATTTTATTGCTGGCAATCTGTCAGACGTCAAATTTGTAGTGATGTGCGATTTATTGATTTTAATCGATAATATTTCTTAATAGAAGTGGTGGAATCTTAAAAAAAGACACTTAGGAAAAGGAATCTATGAAAACCACTCTACACTTCAAATGTATCTTAAAACGTTTGGAATCGAAATTGCAATAATGACATAAATCATAGTATAAAAGACCTAGAGACAGACTACCGCAGTTTATTTGTCGACAGCTTTTACTATTTCTCTATGACAAGTCAGATATACACGATTTCCTCTATGAAATATTCCCTTGTCTATCTCTCATATAAATCGCACATCACACCCTCCCCTCTAATACTCATTATCCTCATCAAGTTCCCCCTCAGTGGAATCGACCCCGACCTCCTCATAGTCCTTCTCAAGCGCCGCGAGATCCTCTCTAGCCTCAGAGAACTCTCCCTCCTCCATACCTTCACCAACGTACCAGTGGACGAACGCGCGCTTTGCGTACATTAGATCGAATTTGTGGTCGAGCCTGTGGGAAAGACATTGTTTTAATAAATAGATCTGAATATCTAGGTATAAGATATAATAAAACTGGAAGTCTGTTTGTTATCCGATTATCATGCAAAATTACTGGACGCATTTTGATGAAACTTTTTCGTTATATAGCTTTGAATCTTATTTAATGTGAACATATGCACGCGCGATCCAAGTCATGGGCATATAATGAGAAGGCATTTATTTTATACCAATACCATGTGGAATTTGTAATTGTAATAATTATATATCTAATAAAGTTGTTTAAAACCATTTTGTCGAGCTTTTATTTACACTACACCATAAAGCTTTTTTCAATAATTCTAGTTATATTTTTGAATGAAAAGTGGTAAATTTTTAATCAGCATAAAACTTTACCACGACAATCTGACATTTACTTAACAACCATACTCCTAAATACAAAATAACATTGCATTACATCGTCAATTCAAACATTAAAAAAAGTACGAAGAGCAACAGATATCTTGGCCTTTAAATAAAAAAAACACGTGTGGCACTCGGGGACTGCCACGGTAAAGCTATCGCATGCTATGCCTTCAAACCACACCTCCGCGCCCGCCCCCGTGGGGAGCGTGAGGTTTTTTCGTTACGGAATTTCTCGATTCGGTCCCCGCGCTCAAGGCCCGCGATAGAAGCTATGCAATAGCTTAAAAATGTAAATATACCTGGCCCAAGCCTCCGCGATGGCGGTGGTGTTGGACAACATGCACACAGCGCGCTGCACCTTGGCGAGGTCGCCGCCCGGCACCACGGTCGGGGGCTGGTAGTTTATACCCACCTAGATGATAATTACATATATGAATATGAAATTAATTCAGGAAAAATATTGTTGAAGTGAAACTTCTTTATCGGGGTTGAAAAAAAATTTAGTGTAACATTTTTTCGTTACGTCTGACATTTTTCCGTTACCATATCTTTTTCTTATCCCTACCACGCGTGATTCGACGTATTTCTGTAAAGTTGCATATATAGTAAATTATTTTTTGAAAAATAAGATCATAAAGAAGTTTCACTTCTTACGTGTGTACACTACACACGCACACATTTTTTTAATTAATTGATAATGGTACCTAACATTATCTACCATCGATGGTAAATCTGTATATATAGCTTTATGTAATGCCTTCGTTTTACTTTTGAAAAGAATAAATATATAGTTAAAAAAGCCGTTTTAATATAAGATAAACTCATGAAATATTTGTCCAATTACATCAATTCTTGATAAGTGTACCTACAAAATTTGATTGTTCGTTATATTTTCACAAATTACATGAGGATTACAAAAAACACTCACTTTGAAGCCAGTAGGACACCAGTCCACAAACTGTATGGACCGTTTGGTCTTGATGGTCGCGATGGCTGCGTTCACGTCCTTTGGTACTACGTCACCTCTGTTGAAAATCATTTTAATGAAGTGGCTGAAGATGAAAATCTTTCCTTTAGTTCGAAATTAGCAAAGTTCATTTAAGCATAGAGTTGTCTTTATGAAATAACAAAACATACTCCATATATTGTTAAACATTTCATAGTTTTAAAATTAGATTTTCAATATTTATTCAATAAGCATTTGGGTACAAACCTGTATAACATGCAGCACGCCATGTATTTGCCGTGACGTGGGTCGCATTTCACCATCTGTCATTACAAAACAATTTATTACAATAAATCTACAAAAAAACATATAGTAGAGGCATAATCTAATTACACAACAAACAGAGCCTTCAATCAAATATTTTATACCTATTAATTTGGTAGTAAATATTCGTATGACCGCCTCCTTGGTACAGTGGTTGACGCGTGAGCGTAGAACCGAGGGGTCTTGGGTTCGATTCCCGGTGGAGACGAAGAAAAAAAAATGTCTTGGTCTGGTAGGACACTGAAGGCTGATCATCTACTTTTCCCTAAAGAAAATCGATCAGTGAAACAGATGTACGCATAATGCATCTGCCCCTTACCCCACTACGGGGACACGGGACTTCACACACAAATATTCGTACATATTCATTTATTATTTTATTTCAAAGTATATTACGATACAAAACTAATCTAACTAAGTCGTATTTTATTCATATATCAACTGATTAAATTTTCCAGTAAATTTCCTTTAACCGCAGTAATATTCCAAGCTGAATTAAATTTCTAAAGAGTATATGGTACAAGGCTCGAAATCTCGAGAACGTCATAAAAGTTATGAGGGAGGCTCTTGGATCCCAGCCAGCGGAATTAATATTGCATAAGGACCTACCTGCAATGCGCATAATTTCTAAGCTTAGGTAAATTTAATGTTTTTGTAGCTTTTTCATTTGTTTTTTAATAGAGTATGGTATTCTTGACAAAATGACTATTTTGGACTATTATCGATTCAACTTTTATCGCATATTATTTTATCGTCGTTTTAAAAAAAATAATTGAACAATTTTATGTTGAGCTTCTATGTGAAAAATAAAAGTATTAATTTATTGCAAGATTGCTAGGATAATGATGGTATCGACATACTTAGGTATAGGTCTTCCATACTTTTGAAGAGGCCATTATCAATGTGAAAGAATAAAAAGGGTTCAAAGCTTATCTGCTTCCTATTATTAGAGTCGCAGTTTGTTCGCTTACATCTCGAACTAAACTTTCTAGCTATCAATCTTTCTATCTTTTGACTATCCCGTAATAGCAATTCGAATAACTATTCAATTGTTTTTGACAATAAGTACTTGTTTTCTGTATATGACTTACCTGGTTAGCCGGCTCAAAGCACGCGTTAGTAATCTCAGCGACGGTGAGCTGCTCGTGGTACGCTTTCTCCGCGGAGATGACGGGCGCGTAAGTGGCGAGAGGGAAGTGTATCCGCGGGTAGGGAACGAGGTTCGTTTGGAACTCCGTGAGGTCCACGTTGAGGGCGCCGTCGAAGCGGAGGGACGCGGTTATGGAGGACACGATCTGAGGAATAGTGGTGTAAATTTGTTAAGGAATTGTAGCAATGCATACCTACTGAGCATTAATACACTATTAGCATTGCAATTTTTCATTAGTCATTTAGGTAGGTACTTAATGTATTCAGTATATTTTGATAGAGTAGATTTGCTCATTTATATACGATCTGGTTAAATGTGGATGACAAAATCGTGAAACATTGACGATTTAATGATCTGGTCAAGCTATGTTGGCCACATGCGACATTCGACATGCGAAATGCGACCATTTCATGAAATGAGCAAATATATACGATATGACCACGACATGTATAAACTGAAATATAATGTATGAAAAGTTATTAGAATTATCAATTAAAACGGTAAGAGACACTTTAGTACAATGAAGGAAAGAGAGCATTTAACGAGAATGAGAGTTTCTAATACTTTTAACAACACTTAAAAGCCACATCTATATTCTGGATGAATTTCTCTAAAATAAAAAACTCTACATTCAAAATGTTTTATTTTTAAGGCAACATTTAAATCATCTGATATATCTTACCTGCCCAATAAGCCTATTCAAGTTAGTGTACGTCGGCCTCTCAATATCCAAGTTCCGTCTGCAGATGTCATAGATGGCTTCGTTGTCGACCATGAAGGCGCAGTCCGAGTGCTCCAGAGTTGTGTGCGTGGTGAGAATGGAGTTGTAGGGCTCTACCACTGCTGTTGATACCTGGGAAAGAATATTAGATTAATAAATGAAAAATTTAAAGTTTTAGTGTGTGATTTTCTAAGATATAAGGAAATAAGAAGTCGGCCGTCGGCTCGCAACCGTCTTTTTGGGGATACCTTGGAAGAAGTAAATTCCTTCATCTATCAATGAACAAGCTAGTCATTCAACAATATGCCGAGCGTTATATCCGCTCTGTTCAAAGGGCTATGTTACAAACCGCTAACTAGTTGAACTTTGAGTGATACTTGTTAATTTGACGTTCGACCTAGTCATTCAATTAAATGTCGTCATTCAATTGTGTTAATTGAATGACTAGTCTTTCAATACAATTTAGTACTCTTACTTGTGGTGCAGGGTAGATGGAGAACTCCAGCTTGGACTTCTTTCCATAGTCAACGGAGAGGCGCTCCATCAGCAGGGACGTGAACCCGGAGCCGGTGCCTCCACCGAACGAGTGGAACACCAGGAATCCCTAGACACAGAGATAATACATTAGTTACTAGTTTCACCCACGGATTTACTCGCGTTGTCAAAAACAAAATATAATATTCTTATTTCCTCGACAACCATGCTGTGCTGGTCAAAACATAATGTAAATCGGCGAAGTAGGTTTTTGAGTTTATCGCGAACAGACAGAAAATTTCGGCGGAGGACTCTACGTTATAATAGGTATATGTATGTGTTATGTTACAAAATTTGAAATCCACGACAATATTCGATACCATTTGAATGCAGAAACAATTAATTAACAAATCAACTTAGCTTTAAGGATTATAATAGGTAAATTAAAAAACCTGAAGTCCAGTGCACTGGTCAGCGAGCTTCCTGAGCCTATCCAACACGACGTCAACGATCTCCTTGCCAATGGTGTAGTGGCCCCTCGCATAGTTGTTGGCGGCGTCTTCCTTGCCAGTGATAAGCTGTTCTGGGTGAAACAACTGGCGATAGGTGCCCGTGCGGACCTCGTCTATACGTGGAAAAAATTGTGTGTGAAAGAAACGGTCTTTATAGGGCTCTATATTTTATTAGAGAGCGATCTGATATGATGATGATATTATGATGTATTTTTCTCTTTTACGTGAAGCTAAATAAAAATGCAATTGAACATATACCATAAACATGTTATCAATACATGTTATAATGTGTGTCTGTGTATGTGAATTAATGGCAGCTTTACATTCTTATTTTCATAAATTTGTTTATGGCAACTGCAGGTAAAAACATTTCAGGAAAAGAAATTTCATTATTAAATCAGACATCACTGTGCAGAATCTGAAGCAAGCATAATGCGAAGGTTAATTAATAATTAATAATTAAGTATTGCACTCAATCAATGCAATTAAACTTCATTAGAATGTCGCACAAATCAATCAGAAAGCAAAGTTACTGCATTTCTAAATTAAACTTTTCATCACAGATCTAACTTCCCTTCAGAAATTGCACCAACTAGGTACTTAAACAATAGCTTGAATATATCACAAACTAGACTCTCGTCCCGGCTCCGCACGTGTTTAAACCGGGATAAAAACATTACAAAATACCTATGTTAATCAGGGATAACGTAGGATTATCATGATAAAGATTTTTTAAATCGGTCCAGTAGTTTCGAGCCTATTCAACTGAAACAAACAAATCAAATCTTTCCTCTTTATAATACATATTCGTATATATCTATAGCCCTTCTAATTAAATCGTTACAGTATTCAGTAATAGCAAATACCAGGATTAACTAACGACCAGCACATGTGGGCAAAGCGAACAAAACAGTGATTCCATCAGAAAGTCAAGTGGCAGTTAATGAGGTGGAATGTTCTGCAGACTGCGTAATTGGATTTGTCGGGCCTGTGTTCATTACTGGCTTTTAGTGCATTTTTATTTGCAATTGTTTTATTGATTTAGAAATAGTACTAATTAAACAGGGAAAGCAACATTTTACTATCCAAAATTTTAATTAAATATTAAATTGTAGAGGCGCTACCATAAACATCTAAAATTGTAGCAAACTGTTGTTGTTTCGTTCAAGAGTTTTTCACATTATTATTCGATAGGCGTATAATTAAAAGCTCATCGATTATATCATATAATACTAAGACAGTAGAAATTGTTAATATCTGACCAATTGGTCTTACATATTGAGTCTTGTTAATTAACAATCATTATTCATTACATTCCTTTTCATAATATTAGTTAGATTGCATAAGTTGAAAAAAAAAACAGTTTATTAATTTCTTTGTGTATTGTCATGATGATTGTCTAAGTCTAGTCTCCCCCTATCTGGAGGGTAGTTTTTCGTTTTATGTTTCAGCCCTTGAGACGATTCATTATTTTTGGAACTCGGTACTTAGTCATGTATAAAGAAAACAGGGGTTCCTAAATTAAAGGGATGATTTTAAAGACAGTTCTTGTTTTTGTTGTGTTTCTATATTGAAATATTATATGTATATATTTGTGTTTAAAAAATATGTGATCTTCTGTTTCTAAAATTATGTAAGTTTGGAGAGATAGACAGAATTTTCTTTATAGTTATCTACCAAGGGAGACCGAACATTTTGCTTCTATGCAAACATTAATTTATCTACAAAGTCAGGCTACTATATAAGTACAATATAAGCCACTATAAAGTCCTATTCTCCAATACAAAGTCAAACAAAAGCATCTTATTAAGAACAAGGCAAGTTTGATTTCATTTCATGAAAATTTAAGTTCTTTGAGCTTGTATTCGCTCTGCCCCGCAGGCATGTTCCCGTTTCTGTGAATTTTCAATCTAGACTGAAATGAGTAAAGTAACCTAAATAGCTGGGAATGAGGTCTTGAACAATGTGAAGTTAAATAAGCTATGTAAGTTCGTAATGTTTCGGTATTCTACTTTGTGTTTGTGATAAAATACATTTAAAATGCTATTCGAAAGACTTTCAAAGCGCCTTAAAAAACTTATTTTTATTGATAAAACATTGAATGGAGGCTGCAGCTCATTCTATTCTTAGTTTCAACTTATATTATATTTTAATATAAAACATTTTTTAATTAAACGTTAAGTATAAAAAAATCGCGTTTTAAAGAATTTTCTTCAAACCCTAAAAACATTTTTTTTGCAAATTTAGTTTGTGCCTGTAACCGGCGGCAAAGCAAAGCATTAGGTTTTCTGCATATCGCTATATATGCAAATTGTTTTACATATATATCCGCATTTTATAATGTATGAAATGAAGCAAATACAGTCGTAATTGTTATTGGTCATCTATTTTTTTGTAGGCGTAATCTGACACGCAAGTATTTGTATTGTTATTTGTTGCTTCTGAGAATCTTAGGCGTGGGTTGGTATAATGCCGACGCGACGGTAGAACTTGTGTTAAATTAAATACCTATAATTACAAAAAATAGCACTTCTTTATGTTTTTAACCGACTTCAAAAAAAAGGAGGAGGTTATCAATTCGGCCGGTATGTTTTTTTTATGTTTATGTCAATAATCTAACAATCAATGTGAACAACTTTTTTCTATACTATAGGGTAGGGCGGGGCTAGTTGAGCATAGGGGCAAGTTGGGCAATCGAAATATCTCGCAAACTATTCACCATACGTATAGGCATCGTATGGCGGAAAGAAGGAGTCGCGGGAGGGGTAATCACCACGCGATCACTAGAGGCGGCTGGACGAACGAGTGAAGCGCCCGTGCGTTTTGTTTATTTTGTGCCCAAAAAGTAAAAACGTCGTTTATTGCAAGTTTTCGTCTATATTAATCAATTGTTGTCTGTTTTCAATCAGGTAAGTGTTAATCTTCCAGATAATTATTGTACTTTTGATATGTAGAGAGGTTCTGGGTATAACTCTTACGATTTTTTTATAACCTCACTTTTGTTCTAAAATTCCGGGTTGGGGTTAGTTGAGCTATAGTTGCTCAACTTACCCCACGACTCAAACAACTGGAAATTGTACGACCATACCCAAAGGCTGGCCCTAGAAAAGCAGCTAAAACTAACAGAAGAAAGAGGAAAGCTGCAATACTAACAGACACTCCCGAAAAGAACGCTTTAGAAGAACAGCAAAATAAAACTACAAAAAAAAATTAAGAAGCCAAAGAAGAACATGGGTAAGAAAAGGAAGAAGGGTGTCTGTAAAAAAATACTCCAGTCAAGTGAAGAAAGTGATGATAATGATTATTCCTGTCTGATTTGTTGCGAAGGCTATGCTGAAAGTTTACCAGGAGAAAATTGGATCCAGTGTCAAGCTTGCAGGGAATGGGCACATACAAAATGTGTTCCAGGTGCTGGTCTTACTTTCGTTTGTGTCAATTGCAACAGTGACAATGACGATTAAGTTGCTAAGATCTTATTAATATATTTTTTTACGATATTTAAGTCTGATTTTAAACAGAAAGACTGAATCTAATCCTAAAGTTAGTCTTAAGATACGTTGATGTTTTGTTTATTCTATTTTCAGTTAATTATCCAAAGAAAATTATTTTAAGTTTTGTTTTTCTGTCACTAAAAGACTATTAATAAAGAACTGATTGTCGAACACATATTTCACTTCTCTAGTCAACATTGAACCCATGGTTTGGTTAGACATTCTTAGTGCTCAACTTGCCCCATACCCTTGCTCAACTTACCTCACCTATGGGGTACATTGAGCGTACTTGACTTTCTGCATTTAAACAGCTGTAGCTCTTAAATTCGACTTGTTACAAAAAAAATACTATGGACACTTTTGCTAAGGGATAAATTACTAATCCATCAAGCCGCATAACGACTCATTGAGACTTATTATTGAGGAGCTATATCCGCTCAAGTGAAAAATTGCTCAACTAGCCCCGCCCTACCCTACCCACAGACTATACCGTATACGTAAGTAAAGAAGTGTGAAGAAATAAAGTATGTGAAACTGAAAGTTGGCCGAAATAAACGTGGATTGAAAGCTTTCTTAAAAGCTTTTTTATAACTGTTTCAAACTAGAAATAATATAATTTATTCAAATATATAGGTAATATTATTGGAAACGAATACAGCCTGACGAAATTGGATGGAAAATCGATCCTGAAAATACCTATCTAAGTTCATGAACGACATTTTTATTCAGGCAATACATCGTAATACACTTCGTCTAGACGGTTTATGCCGCCATAGATATTAGATAATAGTCGTTTATTATTATTTCATATTGAATTATAATCTATATTAATTCTATAACAATTACGCCTGAATAGCATACATTGATCGTTTTTATAGGCTAATGATTAACCACAGTCAATAGTGAATACTGAATAATAATGCGTAGGTAGGTAGGTACCACAGACTTAAGACTATACTTACTATGCCATATACCAAACCAAGGCACCATAGTCCATAGGTTCCGTAGCATGTTATTTTGAAATAGAAAAATATCCTACATTTTACCTACTGGAATAAAACTGGATATTGTTTCAAATGTATATATGATAATAAAATATTTTTTTTTTGAAAAAGATAAAAGAGTGAAAATGATTCTATTCTATTTGATTTTAAACGCCTTTCAACGAACTTAGTATGAGTAATAACGCCATCACCACTAAAACAATTTTCCCTGTAACTGTAGTAGCTAAACATTGTAATTTGATCGTAAATTGTGAACATTTTCAATGTTTCGATCGACGGGATTATATTTGTGCTTCGAGTGATGGAAATAGCAATTTGATGAGTTATAACGTGGCTATAGGGTTGTCACCATTAATATATAATAAGTATTGTTTTTTAGCGCTGTTTTCATGTAGAAGTTGACTATTTGGCGAAATTAAATAGCTTATGATACAATTATTGAATTTAAGTCTTTAAACAGCAAATTACTTTAAATAATTCCTTGTAATAAAATTCATTAAATAAGTATTAAGTGGTTTTATGTACATAATACCTACATAGCAAATGAAACGTTTAAAACATAAAAATGTTTCCGAATAAAACATATTTTTGGAAGCTTTTTCTTGTCCCTTCTCAAAAACTTTATTTTGGCAGCCCTATCAGCCAGGTTGTCGATTTAGGTAAGTACAGTGCGGAATATAGACGTAATGACACGTTACTCTAATAGCCGCTCTTGAACGAGTTCAATGGTCGTCTTATCTAACTTATAAGTTCTTACTTCAAGAGCACACTCGTGTGATTCGAGCTTTGAGCTTCGGACTATTTTAGGAAATGTGAATCGAATATTATTTTAAGGGTAGGTACTTAAATATGAGCAAATAATAATTTATATTTAATAATAATAATTTAATACCGAATGATTGATGTTATTAAAAAACCAATCATGTCTGTAAATTCGCTAAACAATTTATTAAAAAAATTCTGGACACAGAGACACTTGCTTATTTATTTTTGTAGATTGTTAAGACTTGATTCAGATTTTGTTGTACCAGGATAAACTATAAAAACTACAGAATAGCAAGTTATTTGTGGTCATGATTATTACAGCGCACTCAGCTTAGAAAGCTAATTTTATTCTGAGTTTTTGTTACATTCGATTTACAAATCATTATTCATGATGATGCTGTAATTTTTTTTCACTTGGATGATTGTACCTAGATGATAATTTATAGTCAACTTAAACTGGTTTATTTCATTTTACTAGAGACTTCTAAAATTGTGTCAAATATTAAAAAGAAAAAGGCTGCAATGACCGATCACCGAACACGTAAGTACAAAATCTAAATTTTTTTATATGCTAATTTTTAACTGATTTTCTTTTATAATAACCATTTTTAAAACCGTCAATAGCAAAATATTGCTCTATAAAATCATGTCTCGCTGAAGAACGTGTTGAAGGAGTCGTCCCCGCCGCCCAGCGTCTTGTCGGAGGGCATCTGTCACTTACCGACTACAGTAGGCTCCAGGTCCACAAACACAGCTCTGGGCACGTGCTTGCCCGCGCCCGTCTCGCTGAAGAAAGTGTTGAAGGAGTCGTCCCCGCCGCCCAGCGTCTTGTCGGAGGGCATCTGTCACTTACCGACTACAGTAGGCTCCAGGTCCACAAACACAGCTCTGGGCACGTGCTTGCCCGCGCCCGTCTCGCTGAAGAAAGTGTTGAAGGAGTCGTCCCCGCCGCCCAGCGTCTTGTCGGAGGGCATCTGCCCGTCCGGCTGGATGCCATGCTCCAGGCAGTACAGCTCCCAGCAGGCGTTGCCGATCTGCACGCCGGCTTGCCCGATGTGGACTGAGATGCATTCCCTCTATGGGCAAATAATATTTTGTTGTATTGAGGAGGCTCTTTTTTTATTGTTGGTGATATGTGAACAAGATTTGTTGTAGTTGAATAGGTTGTCGTAATAGGTATTAGTTATAGAATTGTGAAAAATGTAAGGCGACAGTAATTTTGATTCATACATAATTTCATAATTATTAATTGAAGATTGTAAATCTGTATAATAGATAATATTATATTTAATTAAATTAATCATATTACTTGTATCTCTCCGTTATTATTATTAACTATATTATCCTATTAAAAACTAAAGTCATAGATATCGGCCAAGCTATACCTTATTTAACAAACTGACTATAGGCTACACACATACATTTCACACCGAACTATATTCCCATATGTACAAACAATTATATACTTTATAAATGAAAATATTCAAAGTGAAATAGTAAAGTGGAATAGAATGCAAATGCATTTAACATGAAATGGGGCGGAAAACGTGCAGACCATAAGAATATGTTAATCACGTTAATGCACAAACACTTTCATTGGAAATATTTTATATTTACATTTTATAGCAGTTTCTCCAGATTTAATACGGTATGTGTATGTTGAATGTAATTATAATTAATCCTATTGAATTATCTTAAACTATAGGATTAAGTGTATCAATTTTCAATAGAGCTTATAAGGACAATATATTCTAAAGCTTTCTTTAGTTATTATTTTTGTAATCTATAACTTTGTATGTAATCCCGAATTTGAAATCTGAAAATGGGTAGGTTAACTAAATAATTTAGCGTTGACTAAAATACCGAGGTAAATTTTAGACTAATCGTTCATAATTAAGTAAAGACCTAACAACTTAGTACATAAACTTTGACATAAAAACGGGTCATTCTATGTCATTACACGCAATAACTTTACAGAAAATATCTATACATCAGCTGTGTTCAAAGCTAATCGTTCCGTGCGTGACGGTAATTTGTAAAGCACAAAATTAGGGTTAAGTTCAATGAACTTCCATTACAGGACTGAAAAACGCCGTGTCAGCCACGAATTGCCTGTCATGATATGTTTATGATTATCATAAATGTGGAATGGAGTGGATTCGGTATTAGTTTGCGTGTATGGGAAAGATGATAATTGTAAAGCCTACTGGCATATTGTTTTGTTTTATTGTTAGGTGTCTATATATTAAAACGAACTTATTGTGATGAAAAATAACCTTAAAGGTGTTTTCAAAGCTTATGTTCAGTGCTGACGTACCAAAGCTTCGATATACTCGTCATAGAGCAAGTCTCACTCTATGTACCTTTCTATGTACGTATCTTTTAAGTAATGACATTCAGACATAACAAAAGGAAGTTTCAATTTCAGAAGAAAAAAAAAGACGTGGCACTCGGGGACTGCTGCGGTAAAGCTATTGCATAGCATGCCTTCAAGCCACACCTCCGAGCCCGTCGGCGTGGGGAGCGTGAGGTTCTTTCGTTACGGAATTTCTCGATTCGGTCCCCACGCTCAAAGCCCGCGATAGAAGCTATGCAATAGCTTAAAAACAATTAAAACGGAGAAAGGTCGGTACCAAAGACTTTACAAACTTAAAGCGAAGGACAAAAATATTCATCAGTATGACGCATATTTCTCAGATTTTCGAAGATAATCTCAAATGGATGCAGTGGTCGAGCTATTAATGTAACAACATCATTCGTTACACATGAACACACGGACATGCTTGGTGAAGCAGCTGGTTTGGATCTGGTTTCATATCACATGTATCAACCTGCGACTTATTTCTATCTTCTGATAAGCGTACAGCGTTAATAAGCTATCTAAAACAATAACACGTCTTCTCCTTGAAATAAGTACATACCTACATTTATTTAGAACTAGCTTACCGCCCGCGGCTTCGCCCGCTTTGTCTAAAACCTAATAAATTATATACTAAAACCTTCCTCTTGAATCACTTTATCTATTAAAAAAAACCGCATCAAAATCCGTTGCGTAGTTTTAAATATTTAAGCATACAAAGGGACATAGGGACAGAGAAAGCGACTTTTTTTATACTATGTAGTGATGATAAAAAAATCTAAAAATAGATTTCTAAACGAATCATACCCACGATTTTGTTAAACATCATATCGAAAAAAAACCAAACTTTCAAGTTGTTTCGATAAATGCTTACATTTTTTTAATACCTACAATGAATATAAATAGATGGGAATCTATGAAATTATTCATATGAAGCATATATCCTTTGTTTTTCTGTTTCCAGGGATTTTCCCCTTTCATGTCATACGGTAGTTTTGTAACTGATGCACGCATAGATGATAGGAGTGGAGTTATTTTCAATTATAGTGCAGTATCGATTACTTTGATATGGATATTTTCAGTAATACACCCTCATTTTAAAGTGTTTTGAATTGTAAATAAGAGGATTTTGAAAATTGGAATTTACAAGTACTTATATTTTTTCTATAATTATTCAGAACTTATGAGATTGTGCAAATATCTAAGTAATAAAAATGCATTATCTCTTTTTGATATTTTCATTTTGTCATAACCCAAGTCCCAATGTTACTGTAACAAGTATGATAAATTGATACATACCAATCGACCTAGACAACATTAAGCCATTTTTTTTAAACATGTTAAATAAATTACTAGGTACGTAGGTCGCTTTATAAGCTAAAATCTTTAAAACTATGCAAGATTGATTGTACGTAATTTATTAGGGTTTAGACAAAGCGGGCGAATACCTATAATTCCATACATATATCAAACACTCCTTCTAGCTTCTTTTAAAAGGACATTAGAAGAATACAATAGAAAGGAAATGGCCCAATATTATGGGAATGCTTCATTGACTGCGCAGGCGCAACAAGCGGCCTGCTAAATCCGTCTTTGTTTATACCCGCTCAAGTGGAACTCCTTCTGTATTACTTGGAGATTTATTGATCTGAATTAAACATTTGTAATGATATTAAAATCATCTTTGAAAGGTTTAGTCGTCTGTTTCATAAATATACTTCCAAAACCATTACGATATTAGGTATACTAAAAGCTTCAAAGATAACATCTGAACTGAAACTAAAAAGGTCACACTGAAAACTAAACTAAAACTTTACCAAGTCAGTTAACAAACGAAACATCAATTTACATAAGAAATAAATTGTTTAACAATTTCAATGCAGATCGATCGATTTATTTCCAAAATGGAAACACACCCACACTTATTCAATTAAGAAAACGATTACATGCTTAAAAATACATCTTTATTGTCAATTGTTTCACAATTAATGACACCAATTTTCTTTAACAACTCTACTTTTTGGAAGCCATTATTTTGAGAGTTCTTACACAGGTTCTTACTTGGAACAACTATTGTTCCTTACGTAGTCAATTTACCATGACATAAAAAGAACATTTTAGTCAATAGAAATGTAACCGGAATCTATACTAATATTATAAAGCTGAAGAGTTTGTTTGTTTGAACGCGTTAATCTCAGGAACTACTGGTCCGGTTTGAAAAAATCATATATCATCATGCTAATACCAACAGGAGCAGAGCCACGCGGATGAAACCGCGGGGCGCAGCTAGTTACAACATAAAGCGAATCGGTACCTAGGTATTATAATTCTATTACCAAATATTTCGGTGAAATGAACTTCTAAAATCACATAATTTACCACAATTTTGACTCTAGATCGTAAGAATCGAATTAACCTAGATCCAGGTATTAATTTGGCACAGTAACTTAGCCTATTATGTTTCTACATTGATTGATGATATCCGTGGTACCACACCGTGCTACGTACAAGAGCGATTTTTTAAATCAGACATACCTAAGACAGTTTCATTATGAGAAGTTTACTTTTTTTTTCTTGGATAAAATATAGCTTGCGAAGGAAATTAGTTTATTACTATTATATTGCTATTATAGTCATATTTAGGAAACTATTTTTTTTATAAATTTATAAAGAATAGAAAAAAACCAAAAATATCATTGCCATAAAACCAAAAATATCAATTTCAACTATTTTGTTATAACAAGAAATTATAAATGATTTAAAGAACAGAGAGACCTTAGAGTTTAAGTATAATTTAAGTAAATTTGAAGTCTTATTAGTATGGATGATACATAATCACGGTTATAATATTTTAATAAAAAATTAGATAATTGAAAAAAGAGAAGAAAGTTTATAATGTTGACATGCTGCGTGAACATTATAATCATAGGTACACTTAAAATCAAATTACATTCGTGGTACTAAAACATATAATATTTATAATGGCCGATGTAAGGTAAAATGACTACGATGACTAGAAATTTCTGGAAATCGTTTATACCACTTTTAGGTGCCAACATAATTAAATAAGATTAATGATAAAATTATTTGAAATTTACGAAACAAAAAATCCATTTAAAACTTTGTATAGCAACACATTATTAATTTATTTAGTTTAAATGTCCGTAGAGCTAGCGCTGTTATAAATGATTCTGTGTCAGCACATTTTTTCTCTAAAGATGTAAAAACTTGGCTTTGCTTTTATTTAATGAATGGCAAGTATATTAACAAAGCGACCCTTGACTCGATTTAAACGACTGAAAACACGTCATTGAAGTTGTGTTCATTAATTATATCTGAAAGATTTTTATTGTAGTATCGAATATTGGGTTTGTGAATTAACATAATTACCTATTAACTTAGTGACTTTTCTAATCGTAACAATTGATGTGTGTGATTGATTTAATAAATTTTTGTACGCCTAACAGTTCATTTAAATATATAATCAAATCACTGGATCATTTCAGCTTTAATAAGAATAATATTGTAATTATATTATATGGGGACAGTTTAAATATAAATAATAAGGATATTGATGTCGGATTAAAAAAAATGTTAGATATTAGTAGTAAGACTAAATGTAAATTTATGTTGTGTACCTTGCCATACCTGCCTGGTTTAACACAAGAACAAAATAGATTAATTCATTATATGAATTTAAAATTGTATAACCTAACAAATCATCATCGTGATGCATTTATTTACTTTGACATTAACTCATGTATTAAATCTTTTACTTTGACAAAGTACAGTGTATCTGCCATATAGATATAAGCGTGAACTTGCTATGTTAATAGCATATAATATTAACCAGTCTGGTACATGTTCGGTATCAGACCATCAATCTACTATAATTTTATGTAGTAGTAATTTTATACATCAACCTAGATTAAGTGTAGACAGACAATCTAGCCCTAAGCTAGATTTAAACTAGTATATAAGACAACAGCTAAGCAGTCTTTTTCCATTGTGCATCAAAATATTCAAGGCTTGGCTAGCAAATTGTTAGAAATAGAATTGTTTCTGAATGATAACAATATTAAAATATTTTGTGTAACAGAACATTGGCTTAAACAATGTCAGTCGTTAGTAAATATTGAAAATTACAAATTAAAAAGTATATACTTTAGGACACAGGCTATTCACGGAGGTTCTGTTATTTTTGTACATGATAGTGTAAAATGTAAAGAACGAACAGACATTGTTAGTCTTTCTGTAGAACGGACCATTGAACTGTCCTGTGTGGAGCTGGAGCGTTATATTATTGTTTGCGTTTATAGACCCCCTTCCAGTGACTATAATATGTTTGAGACAGTCATGGAAGAAATATTAAAGCGTCTAGGCAGGAGTAAAAAAAAAGTTATAGTATGTGGTGATTTTAATATTGATTTACTCTTACAAACACAAACGGCTACACGAATTGTTAATTTATTTCAGTCATTTAATCTATATAAACTTTTTAACGAACCCACACGAATAACAACTACTTCTGCAACCTGTATTGATAATATATACTGTGACTGCATCTGTTTAGAGAAAAATATTCTCAATACATTGACTTCGGATCACTGTGGCCAGAAAGTAGTTTTTGAATGGGATTGCATACCTACATTTAAAAGGATTAATGTTAGGCCTATAACTAAAAAAGGCATTAATAAGTTTAGGAATAATATTAATAAAAACCTGCCCGTACTAAATGATCAATCCTTTCCTAATAGTCCTTGTGAAATGTTTAATAATCTTTTTAATTTAGTACATAATGAATTTGAAAAAATATTTAAAGTTAAATCTTTAAATATTACCAAGGATTTACCATTTAGTAAATGGGCGACAGCTAGTATACATAGGTGCAGGAACATTCTTTATGAATTATATGGTATGAAGCAATATAATAAAGACCCATCTTTTCTTAGTTATGTTAGAAATTACTCAAAAATTTTTAAAAAAGTTTGTTTTACTGCAAAGCGATTATATATCAAAGAAAAAATACGCGACTCTGATAATAAAGTTAAAACAGTTTGGTCAATTATTAATGGTGAAATGGGTAAAAGCAAATCAAGTAATACCATAAAACTTGTAAATAATGACAGGGTTATTGACAAAAGTGCTGATGTTGCTCTTGCTTTTGAAGAATTCTTCAGTAGTGTCCCTGCTACTATTACTAATAGTTTAAATTCGTCTTCAGCACTTGCAGAAACCTTTTTGAGGGACCATGTTGCGGGGTGTAGTACATTATTTGAATTACGACACGTAACTGCTAGTGATATTGTTACTGCCTTTAAGACGCTTAATCTAAAAAATACTTGTGATCTTTGGGGAATGTCCGTAAATCTAGTTAATAATATAATAGAAAATATTGCGAAAAATTTAGCTTTCATATTTAATAAGTGTTGTGACTATGGTACATTTCCTAATTTACTAAAGCTTAGTAAAGTTATACCTCTATTTAAGAAGGGCGATCAAGAAGACTGTAACAATTATAGACCTATCTCTATTTTACCAACATTAAGTAAGGTATTCGAGAAGTTAATTTTAAACCAATTGAGTAGTCATTTTGCATCTAATAATTTACTGCACACCAAACAGTTTGGTTTCACAAAGGGGCGCTCAACCACAGATGCTGGAGTTGCACTTCTAACACATATATATAAAGCATGGGAAAACTCAAAAAATGCTCTGGGGATTTTTTGTGACCTCTCCAAGGCATTTGACTGCGTTGAACATTGTACTTTGTTACGTAAACTTAATCACTATGGAATTAAAGGAAAAGCCCAGAACCTCATAGCGTCATACCTGCATGATAGGATACAGACTGTAGTTGTTAATGGAGAACGTTCTAGCGGTGCGTCAATTAACATTGGTGTTCCACAGGGGTCAATTTTAGGTCCCTTCTTGTTCTTGGTATATATCAATGATCTTCCCTTTTATTTGCAGGATAGGTGTGAAATAGTTCTGTTTGCAGATGATACCTCATTAATTTTTAATGTGGATAGGCATAACCCAAATGTTGACGAAGTGAACAGTGCTCTTTTACACATATCTAAATGGTTTACTGCCAATAATTTATTATTAAATGCCAAAAAAACCACTTGTGTTGAATTTTTACTTCCTAATGTAAAAAAGTTGAACAGAGATATTACCTTGAACGGGGAGGTATTGCATCCTACTGAGTCTACTGTATTTCTAGGGTTAACATTGGACGAGAAACTACAGTGGGGAGCCCATGTCAACACCGCTGCAGGTAAGCTCAGTTCAGCTGCATATGCAGTCCGAAAAATAAGGCATCTCACCGATGAAGATACAGCTAGATTGGTTTATTTCAGCTACTTTCATAGCATTATGTCCTATGGAATTCTACTGTGGGGCAAGGCTGCAGATATAGAATCTATATTTATATTACAGAAAAGAGCCATTCGCTCTATATATAATTTACGTGCTCGGGACTCACTAAGAGATCATTTTAAGAATACTGGTATCCTTACTGTACCATCACAGTATATATTTAATAATATTTTGCATGTACACAAAAGCTCCGACATACACACAAGAGTAGGAGATAGACACGATTATGGCACAAGGAACAGGAATAGAATTGAAATGCCATTTTTCCGATTAGCTAAAGTTAAAAATTCATTTATGGGTCAAGGTATACGCTTATATAATAAAATTCCTCACAATATTAAAGAGTTTAGTAGTTCTAAATTTAAAACTTATATAAAAAATGTACTAGTTCAGAGAGCGTACTACAGTATTCAGGAATATATGGACGATAAAGACCCATGGAGGGTTGTCGCGTAAAAACCACAGGACAGTTCTTTGGCATATTATGATATATTATTATGTAGTTAGATATAAGTTACATATTATGTAATATTGACATGATTTAAAAGAGCAACTATGGAGTTTCTTGCCGATTCTTCTCCATAGATACTGCTTTCCGAATCGGTGGTAAATGTTAAAAATACTTATGTAATGACGATTCGAAAGTGCTACTAAATAGTAGTCTAATTGAATAAATGAATGTTTGAGTTTGAGTTGAGTTAATAGCAACAATAAAGTAGGATATAACAAATATATTAATTTGACTTTATATGTTAATTACCCTGCTAATAAATGAATTATCGTATGCATTGAGAAGGGCTGTCAAAAATTCATTTCATCCTACCTAGACTCATTACAAAGCCCTTCATGTAATAAGAGCACTCCCTAGGTCTAACAGTGTACTTAGTACATACGCTTCCGATGCCCTAAAAGCCCTTTCCGCTGGGACGAAGCACCCTACATCGAGGTAGGGTTACAAACCCTTACGTAAGCGAATATTACGGCTTTTTATTTGGGAACGGAGAGTGCAGTTTTTGGATGCCTAGAATGTCTGAAGTAAAGGGAATGTTTGTTGCATTAAATCTAGCACAGACTAATAATATACTACGTATATAACTAGTAGGTATTTGATAACATAGTGGTATAATTTTTAAATTTATATTGCTAGTTTAGAGATAGATTTATAATTTACTAGTGGTCCGCCCCGGCTTCTCCCGTGGTACCTACATGTTTAAACTATCCTATCTCTCAAGTTGGATCGAACTGCACATGGTGTGCGAATTTTATTATAATCGGTTAAGTGGTTTATGAGTCCATTGAGGACACGAGATTTATATATATTAAGATTTTAACTGTTTAGTTACTGATTAGCAATATTCGCTTTCAATGTGATTCGAATCAGGATATTATTATGTACCTATTTTATAATGACTAATGAAACAAAATACCTAAATAAAATACTATATTACAATCTGGAATACAGCTTACTGTATTAGGTACTTATACCTAAATCCTAGATTAAAGCAAGGCTAGTATAGCATGTTAGTCAGCAGTGACTTAAATCCAATGTTTCCTGTAGGTGCCCTGAAAACGTCCAGCCAACCAGCCAACCAGGTTATCGGTATACCTATTTACACGAAATTAATGGTCTTCCCTAGTGCTAGTTGTATTTTTTACATGAGTATTTCTACGCTCTTTAATACATACTTATTTTTTGCAATAGTTAGACTACTAGTATAGTATTTATATTATTATATGTGTTAAGACGAATATTATTTCGTAAAATTATAAACACTAAGGGAGAGCGCTATAAAACTTTAAGCTCGATTCAATGTTACTAACTTTGACGATACATCAAGAAATATAGTGGAAACTCAAACTCAAACTCAAACATTTATTTATTCAATTAGACTTCTTGTAGAAGCACTTTCGAATCGTCATTACATATTTTTAACATTTACCACCGATTCGGAAAGCAGTATATATGGAGAAGAACCGGTAAGAAAATCCATAGTTGCTCTTTTTGTATACCTACTGATTAAGTTTTATCGCAATATAGGGATAATTTTATTATATTTTTATCTGCGTATCTATCTGAGACGAATAGTTTATATTCATATTACCTAAAGCAACTTAACTAGCACTTATCCAGATAAATTAAAATAATAAATCACGTTTATTTATCTATAATTAAATCGACACATCATTGTTTTATGCAGAAATGTCTAGGAACAAATCGCTATCAAAATCTACATTACTGCAAGCCAAGTTATAGAGCCGAGGTCAATGTCCTTAGTTAATTCCGACGGCGGAGTCAAAAAAACATCATAAAAACTTACAATAGTGAATCGAACTTTACACTTTATTTGGTGGATTACAGGAATGTTATAAATAGATACTCTTGATTTGTACTAAAAATAGTTCATTGTTGATCAGTTACAAGTTAACTTATTTAATGAGTAATTGTTCATTGTAGATGGGCAAGAGATATTTAAGCTTTCGTATTATTTACGTAAATATGATAAATTATTTATTTTTACTGTTGATTTTAATAACGCAGTGCTTGTACAAATACTGAATTGATTTTATTACAGCTAATAACTACCTAATTATTAGAAGTATTTATGAGTTCCCTAGTAATGTCTAAGTCTCTACTGTGTGAACCTATTTTCATAATTACAGTAACAAAGTTTAGTTTGACATACATTAGGTACTTAGATTAGTCGTAATTTCAATACACTTATTGATCTCCTATGAGACAAAATGTTTTTAATATAAAAATAATAAAATATTATTGTGAAAAAGAGGATAATGATAAGGCTACTGTTTCAGTGGTATAAATACTTCATAACAACGTTGCTACCGACACCCATTGTGGTTTTTGTCCGGCACGAGACGCCTGCTGACAAAAACTGCAAAAACATTTCATAATAACAATTGTCCGATTTGGCCTGCCGTGAACATTTTGATTCTAACGCTATGTAGTTTTTTTACACAGTAGTCATAGGCGAGTGAAAAAAAATTACAATTTTTGGAACGCAAGAGCTATTACTGCTCGCTAAAATTCTATTTTTAACCATTATTTTATTTGATTAAAATAAAGTTATGTTTATGTAAATTTTGCCTAATAGATGCAGGCGTAAAAAGGTATACTAGTATAGGTAATTATAGGTAATACATATTATATTATGATAGGTGCGTAGGTTTATGTATTAATTTAAGTACATACCATTTTTTTTGAGGAGATAGATCTATGAAATATAATGTAGTGTCTATTATCAAATAGCTTTGGTTATAATCTAAAAGCTGAAATTATCGCGATATTTATAAAAAACTGAAATATTTGTTTAATACATAGTTACAAGTAAGTAGGTGTACCTACCAAAAAGTTACACAATGAAATAATGATTTAAAAAATAAATACCATACATGGGTAACCATCTGTTTACATTGTATAATAATTAATATGAATCAAATAACACAGAATATCCAAACAAAGTGAATAAGGATTTCTTCGTAAGACTAAATTTAATTTGAGACATTGATTTCTTGAAACTCTGAATCATTGTAACAAAAAACGTCTATTTTGCCTACACTACATACGGCTGATCAAATTAACTTGTTCACTTGCAAATAATACGTAATAATATGTTACTAATTATGTATATAGTTAGTTCAAATTTTAACATTGTCTCTAGTTTTCTGCAATATACTATTCCTAAATTTTAAAATATCATTTATCGAGAAGATTTTTTGATATTTCCGAGAACATGTCTTTTAAGTCTATTTATAAAAATATAGATAGGTAAACTAAAAAGTTGCTTATCAGATGATGATGATAACTTAAAGGTCACTACATTATAACATAAAAAAACATTTAAAAATAATTAAAAACTTTTCAGTAATTCAGTATACCAATAACATATCCCAACTATCCAGAGGTTAAAAACCTCGTAAAGTGGATACAACGGATAACCGCTGAATAAATATGTGGAATTGTAACTGAATCCCGAGTGACATGCAAATAGGGATGAGTCACAGGGAGGGGCTGGTGACGTCACTTGAAGCTTCCAAAAACTAATTACATATGTACTGTATATTAAAATACATACGAGGTATGTATGTACATGAATAATTTAATCACTACACAGTACGAATTAAAGTAGCTTCTCGTCGACAGATATGTACGATATCGTACCTATGTATGCTAAAAGTAAAATAAAATGCAAATAAATCATTTCATTTCATTTCAAAGATTTCTTGATTCTAGACAAAGCAGGCGAAATCGCGAAGATAGAGTAAAAAAATAAGAGCTAATAACGTACTTTATTATCTAGGTATTACATATATTTTATTATAAAGGCACGGTTTATGATATTAACTAATTAAGTCACGCAAAATACGACCTTGTTGATATTTTGGCGATAGCTCTACTGTAGAGCTTTCAATGTAATCACTAGTAAACTTGTGCAAATAATTGCACACAATTTTTAGAAAAATATTAAATTGTAAAAATGTAACAGAACGTTATTTTAATGTGATTATAATAAAATAATAATCTCTTAAAAAGGACAACATTTTAATTGATCGATATTATTTCCCAATCTTAATTATTTTGGCAAATAACTTGACGCAATATAAAAGCTTATTTGTAGTAAATTAGGTACACGTGCACTTTATCGATATTTCTTCGACACCTAATTCAATATCAATAATAGTAATGTATTATGTAGGAACATCCATAATATTATATTAAAGTTTTCTATAGACAAAGTCGTGCTACTGTAATAGTTAATAATAACTAATAACTTAGGTATGGATAATCTGATAAGCTCACACCCACGTATTGTCTGTAGTGTAATTATATGTGTATTTATAGGTCTATTTAATTGATTAAAATAGCTGAATATAAAAGCTGCAGGTACAGCTACCAGAGAGTTTGTTTTAATTTATCGCATGTATTTAAAAATATCTATAAACAGCATAAAAAATAATTGTTTTCTATGATATAGCTACCTAACCTACCCTAAGTGTATTTTTTAGTATTTTTACCTCTTTCTTTTCCCTACTGGAATCATAATAATGAAGATAGAGTTTTATTCTTATTTCCATAATATTTCGGAACGATTCGAAAGTTGGAAGCTGTTTCTGAACAATAAAATTGTCAAATATTTTCCCGCCAATTCTTCGTTCAAAGGTCACTGCACTGACCGAAAACGTGTTGGATGCAACTTATATCGATGTGTCGATATCTTGCAAAAACTGATCAAATGCTTTCACGCGACAATAAATTATTGTAAAGTACAGTTAGGTTTTATCAATGGTGAGATACTGAAATTACATTTTTATTTATTTTTTATTGCAGGAGGTTGAATAATGTTGCCAGTATAAAAAATAACACCACTAAAATGATTTACGCTTTGCATGGGACACTATCTAATAATTTCGACCTGTGATTTCGACTCTACATACCTAATAATAATCTGGATGGAAAGACGAAAGTATTGGGAATACAGCATCAATGAGTTTAGTTGTTAATTTTTTTTAAGTGATAATGGATAAATAATTAATAGATAATTAGTTATTGCATAAAAGCTCTTCCTAACGACTGAAAAATAATTCGGTAAACTTTTTGATGTGTTACCTATAATATCAAGCGGCATAAAAAAGTACTGAGTAATACATGAATTCGAAAAAAAAGATTTTCTATTCTTTATAATGATTTTTTATTTTATTTTCTCCACTCTGTATGTATACCGATTTATTGTACGTATATAGTGAACCCCTCAATAAGGCGGTTGCATAAACAATAGCTGCATTGTTTGTCACGAAGTCTGTCTGTATGCATTGTGTGTTCGGGAACTAATTGCTTATTCCCGATCTAATATTTATCGGCTTGAATAAAACATGCTTCAAGGAACAAAGGATCAAGGAATTGCTTTAAAGAGTTGTTCTAGGATGAAGTGGACTTTACAAACTTGGCAAACCTTCAGGGACAGACTTTGAACTTTTTTTAAGCTATTGCATAGCTTCTATCGCGGGCCTTGAGCGCGGGGACCGAATCGAGAAATTCCGTAACGAAAAAACCTCATGCTGCCCACTCCGACGGGCTCGGAGGTGTGGCTGGAAGGCATGCCGCATGCTATGCTTTACCGCGGCAGTCCCCGAGTGCCACACGTCTTTTTTTTAAATATAACATTTGTAATGTCAAAATTAAAACCAAAACATTAACCCGTAAATCGGTACAGAAAATAAAAGTAGATAAAATTAATGAAACGAACGAGCGAGGATTTTAAAATTAAATCGCGGTTATTAAATTGGTTAAAATAATTAATTAACATTTATTTAATTAAATAAACTTCGTTTATAAACGCTGTTGAATTGACAAATACAACAACAAAGTTATTTTCACTGCTTTAGTGATTTATTTCCTTATTTTAATAATTTTAGGCTTAAAATAAGAAAATAGTTATTACTAACTCAAAATAATTTTTACTGTGCCTTCATTCCAACTGTCGGCAACTAATATTGTTTTTCAATTGGCATCAAATAAAACTAACATCTTAGTATAATACTTTTTTATCCGAAACTTATTAAGCTTTAACGGCTGGTTGAAATTAGTTTGATCAGTCAAACGCGAAATTGGTATTGAGATTCCGATGTAATCTAAATGACAGAATAAAATAGTGAAGTTTTGCAAATTAAATGAATATTATTTCATTAATTTATTTGCGAATGGATTGAAATCGATCGTTAATATTATTATTATACATATTACCTACCTATTGCGGGATTTAATTCATAAGGTGAAGTTACTATAGCACATACATCTAAGATACAAATGATACAAGTACATAGTTTAATATTTTAGATGAATTTAGTTAATGATATAGGTAAGGTCAATAAGAAAGAAAAATATTTTTTTTCCTATAAATTAAATTAAAAGGTAGAGCATAGTAGAAGCACCTAAATATTACTTTAAATCTACACTATAATATAAGCACAGACTAATAATAATATACTACGTATACAAATATAAGTAATGATAAAACATTTTTTAAGCTTTTCTCAATTAAAGAGAAAATTAATTTATGGATACGGATTTATTATAATTATTTCGCCAGTTTTATAGTTTTCAAGTCTGCTCTAGATTTTGAAAAATTTAAAGGACTCATTAAGTAATATTATGTGATATTATTATTTAATAAATAATTTTTTTTGAACCCTATTTTCTATTTTTTTTGTCAATCCTGACTGAAAAAAAAGTTAACTTACCATGTTGCTTTAGTTTTTAAGTCTTGTCAAGTCTTGAACAATAAGAGCGGTTTTGGCGTGGCGAGTTCGCTAGGCAACGCACCGGGCCGGACTGGTGGTGGTGCGTGGTGTTCACCGCTTTTATATAACGTAGGATATGCGCCGGGACTATTCTGGAATTGATGGGTTTGTAGTGTTGAATTGGATAGGACGGATATGGATTTAAGGAGTTTGTATAGATATAGAAGGAATTTAGAGGATTGGAAATGAGGAGATTAATAGAATGAGGACATTATGGACTATAGATGGATAGAGGTAAAAGATACGGTTTCACAGGTAAAAAGATGTTTGATTCTACTGGCCACTGTAGTTTTTTTTGTATCTATGATATGGCCAAAGTTTTATTGTATTTATTGTGTTGTGATAAGGCCAATGCCCAATGCCAATTTCTATTAGGTATGTTTGAGTTAACTATCTTAGATACTTATTCGTCTCAATCTTCAATCTTATGTAGGTAATAGTAGGTATTTATTATAAGGCCCACAGCTATTGCTGCTGTTAATATGCTATATTTCTATTAGAGAGTGTGATACAAAGATGAAGGGGACAAAAATAAAATTTTAATAAAATCTAAAAGAGTTTTAAGAAAAAAACTCTACATCTCAAAATATCACAGAGTTTTGTAATGTATTGTTTTGTTCTCGAAGAAACGCTGAAAACCGATATAATAAGCTGTTAATCGAAACGATATCGTAGCGATATCGCACCTAAGTTAGGTCTAGATTCAGAATAACACCGTATCGTGTACCTATATGCACTAGTGTGTCCAGACTACAAACAGGGCTTGTCTTTTGGCTCAGTTTGTTGGGAACAATGAGTAATATAAGGAAATTAATGTTATTAATAGATTCATTACACATTGTATGGTTAAATATCTGATTTTATTCTGTATATTTTCAATCATTTGCTTCCTTAAGTATAAATTTGTTAAATAAAATTAATGTACGGATGTGAAAATTCTATTTTAAGGAAAATTTTTGGAGATTTTCTTTGATGAATGAAAAAATGAAAATTTAAAAATTTTCATTAAAAAAGCAATATTAATATTAATATTTTAGCCCTTTGTTAAAAATATTCGCCTTTATTCAAAATATGGACACAATGAAAGGGTTGACTGTAGGCCCGTAGGGAGATTCAGATGAATGGGGATGCTGGTTCCCCAACCTTGACCCTCGATAGCAATCGATAGCGTGTGTTTACATGAGGGAACATGCACTTTTTACCGAATTTACAAAAAGGAGGAAGATTTTTATGTGGTCGTTATAGTTACTAAAAATGAAACTGTATTAGTTTTTTTTTATTTTAGCGACGCACTCTGTGATTACGTTCATTGCCATAGAACAATTAAATATTTTTAAAGTGAAACTTTTATTACATCGTCTCAAACTTTTTGGTCTGTGTAGCGCATGTCGCGTGTATCGCGGCTGCCGAGTATACCTATTCGGCAGCCGACTGACACGCGACATGCGCTACACAAAGCAGTGTTCGGAACCGTTCGAACAGTTTCACTTTTACCGTGGTTTCATAAAACCACACAACATTTTTATTTATATGTTGAATTTTGCTCATATTAGAAAAAATTGCGAGTTCCTTCAATATCAGATCATCAATAAATAGTCAAAATAAAGGATACAACAAAACACAAACACTTTGATTTTCACCTTTTTCCATAATATAAAACTGCATAAATAAGAAATTTCATTGATATTTATGAAAACTATCGTAGGTTATTTAGTTATTAAACTCATTATAGCACCTCGTTTACCCCGCATTATTATCAACACCGAGGAATGCGGGCTTCCATCAACCTGTGCATCAACCGAGGACGCTAATGACCTACATTTATTTATAAAGCCTACAAAAATACAACATACTATAATGCTATAATATAATTAAAGGCGAAAATTACATGAAACTGCATAAAAACAATTATTATTTTTTGACAAAAATCTAAACCGCCTGCAGTTAATATGTAGTCAGAACTGAAAAAAACGGGAAGGATGAAATCATCCAATTCGCTTCACCCAGTCGAAACTTTTGTGGTAGCAAAATAAAAACAGTCAAATTGGGAATATCCTCCCTTTTTTTGATGTCGTTTGAAAATAGGAAACTTTCTATGCGTCTGTTACATTGTTACGCATATGCATATTAGTAGATAGATGAACTTTGATATAATGAAAGTTGGAACGTCGAAAAAGCCTTAATCCTGAAAAAAACGCGAAAAGATGGAATAGGGGATGGAATTTTATATGAGCCACGGCTGTCGCGAAGTGCAAAGAATAATAGCTAGCACGGAAGTTAATGAAGCAATAGGCTAAGTACATATTTATAGTTTGGCCCTTTTTAAGGCAAAAGTGAATTGGCAATATCTCTATAGGCAAGAATGTTAGACTTTCGACCGCGTCTATGCTTACCATCAAGCCTGATGGTGGTCAAATGACTGCATTGTAAATGAAAAAAAAATGTTTACACTTGAGTTTAATGCTTATTTCACCTATATACGTAGTATATTATTATTAGTCTGTGCCTATACATATAATATTAAATTATACTAAGCAAGTTGAACAATACCAATAATGTTACATTATTTTTTAAGCTCATTACTAGGTACTCTACGTTTCACTATCCACCTTCATTTATAAAAGCATAAATTCGACAAATTGGCGTTGTTATAAATGGAAACAATTATACTATTATCTCACTCTGAAGAGTATTAGGTAAGACTATAGTAAAGTATATTATTATTATCTAATAGATTACTACAATATAGTGGAAAATTGTCGTCTTCTCCTACATAAGGTTACACTAGTGGAACATTTGGCGGTCGCTGTTCTTTATATGGGAAATGTTCTAGTTTCAATGGAATATATTATCGTATTCGATTTCTATGAATCATAGATCATTTGAGTAGGTATGGGATAATGTGATGTCTGTTAGGAATACTACACAGTTTTCTATATATAGTAGATAATATATTCTTCATTATAACATGTAGCTTATTGAACGTCGTTTAATCATTGGTTAAACGCTAAGGTTCAACGCCTAAGTTAAATGTTAAACTTTAACAAGCGTGGAAAAATAGGAAACAAAATTACATCAAGTATTGTATCCAAATAAAAATAAGGCTTGTCATTTTCCAATCCAATAGAGTGCATTTTATTATAAGAGACATGAGATCATGGCCTTTCTATATTAACATAATTATTTATAAACAAAAATTGCCTCCAATTGTTTGTTAAAACATCACGTCATGTCAGTCATCGATTGAACTCTTGTACCTAATAATTACATGATATTGTACCATATGGTGCACATTGACAAAGGAATCGGTACTCTATTTCAACCTGATAGAGTTGAAAATGCCGTGAAATTAGAAGCTTTTCTAGGCTTAAAGCCTTGTAAAGAAAATGGCGGCTGTACATTTTAATTACGATAAATTACGAGCAATTATAACGCATGTTCGATAGAATTGTGTGTCTTTCTTTCGCATAGTACTGGAACATTGAATTGAAATGAATTTATTAGAACAAGAAAAGTCTTGTTACAAGACTTTTTTTAAGTAGAGTAGGTATGTATGGTGTTGTGGAATGTCATTGAAATAATAGAAATTAAAAATAATTAAATAAAGTGAAAAATTCGCAGTGGGTTTCTAAAAACAACCTCATGAAGTTTGTGAACGATTTTCGTTTCCCGCCAGCGCTAGTACCTACACCATTTAAAACAAGCAATTCCAATTATTATTCATTTTAAGGAATAGTGCAACAGACAGTTAATGAATATTATTTTTAAATTAAATTAGTATTCAATTCAAGAGATAAAAATTTTCCTATTGAAATCGCATTTGTATATTTGCTTGATATTTTGACAAGGAGTATTGAAATCTCTCATTTATCGTACTTTTATTTATTTACTAGCTTTCCACCCGCGGCTTCGTCCGCGTTTTCAAAGAAAAACCCGTTCCCGTAGGATTTCCGGGATAAAACCTATCCTATGTCCTTTCTCTGGGATTCATTTCTTTAATTTTTGTTAATATGTTTTAAGTAATTCTATAAGATACCTGGAAATCAATATATGTATTTCATTTTTATGAATATATACATTTATAAGTCTAGACTCTAGATTTCCACACTCTCTTGTCGAACGCTCATTTCTAAACAAATAAATAGGTATAGGCAGAAGCGTAGCGTGCCTTGGCGGGGCCCCGTATAAAAATTTGTTTGGGGGCCCTTAGGAAGGGTAAAGATTTCTCACAAAAGCGCACGTTGGGGGCCCCCTTGGCGCGGGGGCCCCGTATAATTGATACGGCAGATACGGCGGTAGCTACGCCCCTGGGTATAGGCCACGAATAAAACAAGAGAATATAAAAAATAACTTTATTACTGTAACATTGAACCATTATAAACTAAACAAACCTGTATTCCAACAAAAAATTAAACACAATGGCACTAACTGAGCACCTATACTAAATGAAAATCCAGATTTAACAAAAATATGAATTTTTAAACGAAACAAAACAAGGACTAGCCTTAGACTAGGCCTTCGAATTGAGCTAGAATTATTTAGTCTATCTATAGCTTAACTTTGGTAAATATTAAACGTACTGACAATAAATTATTTACATAGATTATATAAAACTTACATGGAAGGACATGGGAAGATGTTCGAAGATTCTCATTGAGATATACATATATGGAGACGACACCGCCTACATCACTTATGTTCCGCTCAACATACGCCACATGACGTATGTTGAGCGGTTTTTTTTAATGGTTTTAAAGTGAAACGCATCAAATATGCCTTCGTGTGTGTTACGATATTGCACAAATAATACGGAAATGTGCAAAGGAATAACTTTCATCGGTAAGAACCTAACTAGATAATAATTTTTAAAACTTAAGTAGTTAGAGCAAAAAAATGGCGCACAGATTTTGTTCGTGGTGTCTCCTCCATATGTATAGTAATATTATCTCAATGAAGATTCTATATATTCTATAGATATGGAAAATTAAAGATATGATTTTACTACGGCAACCTCGAAATAGGTATTTAATACTTAAAAATATAAATTTATTATAAGGAATTAAAATACGATAAAAAAAACTTCTATACCCAGCGGAGTTCTATAACTATACCATACATCCTTATTTCAAATATTATATGAGCACAGAATTAGGTTTTTATACAAATATGGTATCGGTACCTAGGTAATTTTTTTCAGATTAATTTAAAATATAATCACCATTTTAACAATTTAAAAAATTCGAATGGTTCTAAAACATATTTTTAATTAAAGTAAATATATATTATGTACATTATATTACATATGTTTTATTAAGTCCAATCTAATAGAAAGAAAGCTTAAAAGTAACAATGTTATACAATTAATTAAATTAATGCAAATGATAAAATTGATTTCTTAAGGAAGTAATGAGGTATTTGCACTTAATATATTATTAGAAAATTTTATTTACAAAGTTTAATATTTTTACTCATAAATAATTTCAAAATATATTTTTTTCTATTTTTGTACTTTTTTGTTGTAATAAATATATATATAGAATATTATGTACCTATCATAAAAATATCAATTTTTTTAGTACGTGGCCTTTATTTGTAACTGTATTTTGCATAAACTCATTTATATTATACAATTTAACGGTACTAACTAAACACGTTTTATGTTTTTATTATTTCAAAAAACAATTGGCGGCCAATTAGGTACTGGCCATCAATAATCTATAGGTATTTGAGTTTTGACACATTCTCCCGCCATAACATCATTGAAAAAAAAAATTAATGCCATAGACAATGATTCTTTTTTCTTGGCGACCATCATCGAAAAAAAAAACAAAATGTCATCGAATGTCAAGACATTTTTTTTTCTTAGCGGCCAGTTGCCATGTTTATTCATCTTTTTTTTTTATTCTTCTTAGCGGCCAGTTGCCATGTTTATTCATCATTTTTTTTTTATTCTTCTTAGCGGCCAGTTGCCATATTTATTAAACAATTTTTTTTTATTCTTCTTGGCGGCCAGTAGCCATGTAAATTTGCGAGTTCTTATGAGTAAAGATGTATGGAGCGTTCTTAGAGGGGCATTTGAAGGAATGCATGAGTACGGGAGGCACGTTGTCCGACTTGTTGCCGACTGGCTCTAGAAGGTTGTTCCAGAGGAGATTCGCAGCTGAAAAAAAATATAGTTAATAAATATTTAAAATATCTACACTATAAAGCATTTGATGATGTTAAAATGTTTTCATAAAATTATAATTATGAACAATACAATGTTTTGAATATTTTAAGTCTATGTACTGGGGAACTGAAAAATTATATGAATACTGTTCGCTGAATTTATCTTTGATTAATCACAAATATATTTGTAAGTGACGTTTGTTATTTTGGTAAATAATTCTAATGAAAAAAAAATCTATTGAAAAAAATAACTAAAAATATTTTTTGATATTTAACAATAACACGAGATAGATTATAATATTATCAGTATTTAAAAATTTTCAACAACACACACAATATATGAAAACACATACCCAGTGCATGTCCCTTCTGCGAAAAGTGAAAACAATCGTGTGTAATATATGACTGGTGTATCACCAATGGTAATGGTTCGCTTGGTGGGAGTGGTGCGTTGAACAAACGCATGAACGGCTGGACCACTACGGTGAAGTCGTCACGCGTGTCGTAGCGACCGCTGTCCACCTGGAACACGGTTAGAAAATAAATTTAAATTAAAAAAATTGGTTGTTTGTAAAGTAGGTTTACGATCGAGATGTTTACGTGGTAACGTCTTATTGGTGGCAGCGCTCGAGATGAGACGGGAGATCGGTCCGTCTCTCTCTCTCGTTATACCTGCGATCGCGCTCGTGAGGTTTTGGTGTGACACAAGTTTCTGAACATGTCACCCGACTAAAACGATTTTAAAAACGTTATCACGTCAATAAATAAATCGCATTTGATATCAGCTAAAAAGTCTATACTTTCTTATGTACAAACACAATACAATCTTCCATAAAATACGAAACACTATAGTTTATAGCACAATCTTTCGTATTTTATTGAACACCATCCATAAGACATAATATTATATTATGTTAGGTATGCCGAGGACTTCGTTTGTGTGGTAAAAGGAAGTTGCCTCGCGAAGCAATTTTCATGTGAAGTAGCTCGGTCAGTGTGGAAGTGAAATCCCATGTCTCCTAGATGCATTCATCTGTTTCACTGATCGATTTTCTTTAGGGACAAGTAGGTGATCAGCTGTGATCAGATACTGTGTCCTACCAGACCGAGACATTTTTTTTCTTCGTCTCCACTGGGAATCGAACCCAGGACCGCTCGGTGGTACGCTCACGCGTCACCCACAGTACCAAGGAGGCATTTCATCTTCAATTCATCATAGACAGGCCAAACTATTTCACGCTGCAATTACGAGGCTGTTCGCTCTGTTTGAACCCTCTTATTGGTAAAAAAATTGGTTGTCTGTAAAGTCGGTTTACTGACGATAGTTGAACGTGACAACGTCTTAAGGCCGATTGTGCTTTTTTGTCGCTCGTTCCGCGCTCTCGCTTGCACTATGGAACGCCTCAGAGCGAGGTAACGCCGCATGAGTCATGTTTTTTCGTGCGTGCAGCCGGCTCTATCGAATTATAAGACGTTGTCACGTCAATACTGCGGTAGAGGAGCAGGCGGCTACTCACGAGCGCCATCTCGGCGGCCTGGTAGCGGCGCGCCTGCCGCACGAGCGCGGGCAGCTCGCCGCCGCCGCGGTGGAAGCACGCGCAGAACAGCGGGTGCATCAGCCGGCACATCAGCGGCCGCTGCACGCGCACTGACACTGACACGTCTGGAAGGATATGTAGTTATAGAAAAGGTATCTTAGTAGAATGTGATATGTCTGTAAGATAGAAATATTCTCCAATTTTTTTGACTGGGCTAATGTTAGACGCAACTCGCAAGCCGATGCGTATCAAGGTGATATTTTGTCTGTAGTCCCAGGGTATGGTTCATCCTCGGTGTGTCGTGATTGGTGTGGTACGATATATCGTGATATATGATCATTATCTAGTGTGTTGTCTAGAAGACTGAAAGTACATGTTGTCAGGTGTGCCGTGTGTGGTGTGATATGTTTGCAAGTTTATATTATAACAACAAGTTTTTTTATATCATAGAACGGGAAAAGAAATTGGTAGATCGCTTGATGGTAAGCATCCACTATCCATGAACATTTGCAATGGCTTGACGCCTTGCTATCTTTCTGCTTGACTCGCACATTTAAAATGTTTTAGAAAGTGTGATTTGCCTTAGGATGGTCCAATTGTTTACGTTCGAACTATAATAAAACAACAGAATGAAGTGCAGAACAGAACTGACATGTTTTATTATTTGAAACATATATATATACCTATATCACCAAACCAGCCAGTACAGTAAGAAGTTCACATATAACATATTAGATATTATTTTTCTACACCCCCACTATATCTAACAATGTTATATTGATAAGTGTACAATAACATAAATATGCTGAACCCCCAGTTGTAATTGTAATCTTCACATCGCCAGAACATAAAACTGACAACTTTTCACTGTTTGCAACGATAATTTCCTGTTTCTGATCATAAGACGCATTCATAACCCAACTTTCATTTGCCGTAAGGTGTACACTGGCTCCAGAGTCAATATACCATGCATTTTTATTGAAATTCCCGCTTAGGAACACAGCACTAAAAGCATTAGACTGCATTCGGGGTTTTTCTTTGGAGTTCGACGCGTTTTCGTTATTTGTACATTGATTTCGATAGTGTCCTTTTTGTTTACATCGGTAACATGTCACCAAAGAGTATACAATTACTACGTAAGACATGTCACTGTCTTCACCTTGACGTTTGATTTTGACGGATCGACAATGTTACCAACATTGACATTTTTTCTTGACGCCATTTTATTTTTCATGTACTTCGAACGAGCTGCGAATGCTCCGCCAACTTCATCATGTTCCTCTATGGTTGACTCCATGTCTAACAATTTCGACTTTATAGAATCAGCCGTTATGTTAATGCCTGAATGCTCTATTGCCATGATCATCGGTGAAAACCGCTCTGGTAATCCTGCTAATAACAATGAGCCTGTCCACTGGTCATTTATTTCAAAACTTGTGCCACTTAATTTTTTGAGCCGTGTCAATTATTTGAGTCACATAGGACGTCATTGAACTGCAGTTTTCCAGTCTTATCGAAATTAGATTCCGTAACAGATTTATCCTTCTTGAAAAACCGTTGTCATCGAATAACTGTTGTAATTTTTCCCAGAGTTCTTTTGATGTTCTTACACTTTTTACATGTACAAACAAAGACGGATCGATTGTCATAATCAGCTTTGCCCGGGTTTTTTCGTCATCTGCAGCTCCTACGCTCGCTCCTTCTGGCTTTACACAATGTTTCATGCCCTCAAGGATTAGGAAATTCTCTGCCGCGAAGCACCACTTGCTGTAATTTTCCCGTCCACGTAATTTAGGTACATTTATCAAGTAGTTGGCCGCCATCGTAATTCCAAATAAAAATTTTATTTCACGAATATCCAACAACACAATGAAAAAAACGTGTTGAAAAAAAGCTTTTTAACACTCGTACTAAAACGAAATTCTTGTTAAAAAAAACTGCTTTTTTACTGATTCTCTGGGCCCATAACCTATAATAAAACAACAGAATGAAGTGCAGAACAGAACTGACATGTTTTATTATTTGAAACATATATATATACCTATATCACCAAACCAGCCAGTACAGTAAGAAGTTCACATATAACATATTAGATATTATTTTTCTACACGAACGATAAAAAGATAATATCAAAGTAGAATTTCATACAAAAAAGCAATTGGGCTTTAACATGCTAATAAACATACCCAAAACCGGAATCAAATTCACAATCGTCCGTGGCAAGTGCTCATGAAAGTAATCCAGCGCTCTGGCGAGTTTCCTGGCGTGTGCCGTGGGCGACCAGGACACGGGCGAGAGGCAGGACGCGGAGCACAGGTCGTTGGCGCCGATGAACACCGTGACCATCTTCCAGTCGCGCAACAGGTCGATGTCGGGCGAGGAGCGGATGCGGGCCACCAGGATCTGCAAAAAAAAATGTATGCGTGTACTAGAGTAGGTACACACGTAAGAAGTGAAACTTCTTTATGACCTTAAAAATGTCACGAGTATGGCGTAACGCAAAAATGTCACGCGTACGGCGTAACGCAAAAATGTCACGCGTACGGCGTAACGCAAAAATGTTACACAAAATTTTTGTCCAACCCCGATAAAGAAGTTTCACTTCAAAAACGGACTTTTTATGTTGGATATGGCACATAAACATTTACATGTAAGGTTAAGCACATTGTTAAGGTCTTTTTTGTGTTGTATTAAGTATATAGATGTATCTTACATGTTTTTCTCTTTTCTTTTTATTTTCTTCTGTATGTGTGTGTTAAATAAAGAATTTTGTATTGTATATATGAAATTATTTATATCTAGTACCCATATGACCTTTTTATTTTTTACATGGACAGAAAAACATGTGACATCCACAAAACAACCTCTACCCTGTAACTAAGCCTGTAACCAAGAAACCTGTAACACTGAAGATAAAACGAAGCTTAACATTATTAACGAAGATTTAAAAAATAAAAGCTTAAGTACCTAAACGTTCAAAAAATATTATTTAAAAATTTTATTATTAACGAACTTTTAAATTAAATAAATAAAAAGAGCTTACGTGCTTTAAACATAATTATTGTAGGTATTATTTAGACATTAGTCATTCATGCGTATATTCACATTGCATTGTCGAATCTAGGCTTAACTTTTACCTACAAAATTAAATTCTCACGCCATTTAATTAATATTCCCACGTAATTTTTTAATTATTTCAATCATTAATATTTCCCACATTATCAACTACTAATGAACCAAGCCATAAGCATAATTGTTTTTTATTTGATACAAAAAAGTGTATTTCTACGCAAATTTTTAATTTAAGAATATTTTTATTTACACGAAATACTTAAATTATGAGATTGAAAAATTATTTACAACACAAAAATAAAAAATATAATATCATCCTAAAAAATTTACCTATTTCTTAACCACAAAATGCCTATAATCTCCTCATTATCAATGCTCATAATGTATTTCCAAATGCGAATGATGAATAAATATTAACAAATACTAAATCCATAATAAAATACACATGCAATAGTTAAAAACCCAAGTTTCATACGACACAATGTCGTGTCGGTCCCGTCACGTTCCCATATCTCCGGTTCAACAAGTTGCGCAAACGATTTGTAAACGACTGTGTAAGCTTGAACAATTTCCCAAAACCATTGACTCAGAGCTTTTAAGCATTTAACTATTTTCCTGTTATAGCATTGCAGTTAACAGATAATATAATATGTAGTTACTTCAGTGGTGATGGAATATAAGGATCGACTTATGGTTTAAAATTTTAAGTGGGTTTGTATGGCAGTATAACTCTATATATTATATATAAAAAAAATTATAGCTACTAAAAATGTAGTACGAATAATACGAAACAGACCATAAAACAGACAGTTTATTGCCGAGATAAAATAGGTACAAATGTACATACATTCGTAAAAATGGATAAAACAATAAACTATTTTTATCGATTTTTATCGATGTCTACAATGTTGATGAATGTTTTAGGTTTCGCTACCTGCAAGGCCGCTCCTTTTATTTTGCTCTTCAGCCAGATTCTTTATTTTAGCCTGCTTATAATTTTATAAGAATAAACAACAAATAACAAGGTCTATAGCCGATTAGCCGAATATATTCTTGAATAATAAATTGTAATGAAGAAATATGTGCGGGATTAAACCAGTGAAATCATCTAGTTATATCATCATTCATCTCTTCTAAAATTTATAATATACTAGCGGTCCGCCCCGGCTTCGCCCGTGGTACATATTTCGCAATCAAATGTAGCCTGTGTTCTTTCTCAGGGTCTAAAGATTATCTGTCCAGTAGTTTATGCGTGAAATCCATACATACATACATACATACAAACCTTTCCTCTTTATAATATGTATTAGTATAGATTATGTTACTATGTATATAGGCCACATATATTTTCTGAAGATAGTGTAAATTAATGCCATATGTTATAAACTGATTTATATGCTACATAAAAGCTATAAGAAATGATGACTGAGTAATTATTATAATCGCTCATAATTGCATAGTGCACCGGCGAAAGCAGTCGTTATGCAAATTTGTGCGCATTTTGCGAAGTATTTAGATTTTACATTATTTTTGGACGTCAGAAATTCTAGGAACACGTTTATTATGTGGAAATCCCGCTTACAAAAAACTACAATGAAACTTAAAAAATACGGAAATCCCCTAATTTACAATAAAAAAAAAAACATACAAAACTATTTTCATTGTCCTTTAATTATTTTACACTTGACTGCAATTTACTTCTTTCTCTTCTATTTCGTTTAAAAAAAAAAATGTTTTTTTTTTTTCTATTTTTCACTACTCTTTACTCTTCAGAGGGTTAAATTTTAAAATCTAGGCCTATAGACCTCCATTTCCATAGTAACCACAGTAGGTCATAGGTTCAAACCTGGCATGTTTATTCATTTAGTTATTTACGACATAACTATCATGCTTATCGTCACATGTAACTAAATTAATAATTATGCAGGAATCCGCGAGAGAAAATGGATGTTTAAAATGTTGTGATTATGACATCAACCGCCATGCGGGTACATAATGATATTGTCACAGATAATATAATAGTGTATTGTTCATATTTTCATCTAATATAGTTATTAAAAAAGTTATATTCTGCACCTACTGGTGATGGAGGGTTAAAAGGACCAATCATTTTTTTCTATATAAACTACTGGTATAAATGTTAATTAACTTCAATAAGTTTTGTTGTGACATTAAATTATTATTTAAATATGTAGGTATATACTAGGTACGTACTTTGGAATAATCGAGTATTAAGACCACGCCAATTATTAATCTCAAAATTTTTCACATAATCAAAACAGAGTTTCGTATGTCGTGTCGCATTTTTTCATCTTTTATGTTCATCTTGGGCTGTACTTAATTTCAATGATACAAATCTACACACATTAAAATCACTTTTACGTATTGCATAACCGCTATTTTCTCGTTAATTCAAATAAAATGTACAAAACGATTATATTATACGCATAACCTGTCATTATGTGGTTATTAGTTATTCAAGAATTTATTTCCTGCATTTTTAACATCAAAGAAGGTTTATGAGACTGTATTTTTATGATAATAAATAAATAATTCAAGAAGATGACACACTTAAATCAAATAAGTAAGATACGTTGAACCTTAGCGTTTAATGTTTTACAGTACACAGTTTTACAGTAAAAAATAAAAATTGAGTTATCGCAAAATAAAAATTCCCGGCAGGAAAGAAAGGAAATTAAATAAGTATGTACCTAGTAAAAATGGAACGCTTCACGCTTCACGTTGTGTGGCGTGCAAAAAGTCGGGCAAATGCGGAGTCGCGGTTCTAAATTTTATTTATTGTTAAAAATTAACATGGTAAACTGGTAAAGTAACGAAATGTAATGTACTCGTATCTTAAATACTATAAAAATCAGTTTAAAAATTATTAGATGAGTCAGGATATTTCTGGCGCAAACCGAAATTTTTAATCTACATCTACAGAACAATATCTGCATAATATTATCTGTGTAATTACTGGAAAGTCGCTGGCCTTCAGTCGTTTCAGAATCAGAGCAAAATATTCGGCGCTATTCGGCGGATGTCTAAATGAGTTCACGTTCATTTTGCGAACATTAATTTTAATTGATGTGATAGTGCAATTCTAATTATCAACTTAATAATAAGTAAACAGGTGCAATACAATTTCAGTATGAATTTAGTTTACTTCGTTGCGTTATTAGGATCAAAATGCAATCTTAGATTGGCAGAAAAACGGCAAAAATCTTACAAAGAAAACGAATTTAATAATGTAAAAAAGAACTTTCTTCGGTGCTCTAATTTTTTTAATCAAAAAGACCATCATAAATATTGTTTTGCTAATCCCTTAAAAGTTATAAAATAAGCTACCTGTCAAGACTTTCAAGCATGAAAAACGGGTGAAAATACGCGACCACAGAAATTCGCTATAGTTTTATTATACGAATATTTTCATAAAACCGCCGCGTCTGGAATTTTATATAAATATATAATGAAATATAAATAATTTATTTGCAGGAATTGTGGTTAATTACAAGGTTTACAATATATTACAATAAAGTCCGCACAATTCGCCATCAACTGGCATACAAATATTTTATGTGTATTTAACTAACTGAAATACAATAACTATATATTTAGATTAATTTTAACATTTTACATTACAGTTATTATTATTATCTACTTACCTTTCCTATCTTTAATGTTTACAAGCAAAGAACTCATTTATATTATAAAAGCAATGAGATTGCAGCCACTTTTTTAATTTAAGTTTAAACAATTGCATGGGCAATTCCTTAAATGCCATCGGGATATATTTTTCTTTATAAATCCACCATAGCAAAAAAGCCACGTCATAATAAATGATATAACTTAAAGATCTTAATTCTTACCTTAGCCTGTTTATACGCATCTTGATCAGACGCAACGGGAAAAGCGACATTCAGTTTGGAATTCTTGGCCAGCCATTCCCCGGTGCCTGTCGAATAGCCGCGCAAGTTGGGGTTGTACTCTTTGAGGATGTTCGGTAATGTTAGGTATTCCCGCCATGTGCTGTCTCCGCCTGGAATTGGAGGAATATAACTGTTATAGTTTTAATAATAAATATTATTGGGTTTGGAGGTTTTTTTTTTCTTTTTAGAACGCATTGTCTTGGTGATTCCACTTATTTATGAGTGGCATAGTGTATCTGAGAACAATTAAAAAACAATGGCGGTTTTTGGCGCCAAATGACATTGCCTTTTTTTTAAAGTATTTTTCCATAGACTAAAGTAACAAAGAAATTGATGAATTATTTATTTCGTCGTCGCTTTTTTAGTAGGACAATCATATTATCTCCTGAACATTGGGTTAATCTGTAATAGCTGGAATTCAGTCACAATAATTATTATTATTACTCATTTTGTGGTATTACTCTTACAAGAGAATTGAACAAAAACATCAATTAATGATAAATGCCATGGTATTGGTTAACCAGTAAACGTTCAATGATCTTTTAGCTAGAGAGCTAGCGCAAAGCTACCTGTATGTATTTGACCAGACCTGGATTTTTGTGTGTTGATTCCCCTATACCTACTATACATGAGATGAGGAGTCACTAAGCCCAGAGTGGTGGACGAGCCGCGCGCTTAGGTAAGACAGGTGGAAATTTTTGGCGAACTTTGAAACCATTTGACCACGTCTGCCATTTTGATATTTGAAAATAGATTATTATTACTATCGGAAAATAACAATGGCAGACCATTATCACGCGGATAACATTCTGGCAGACACTTATGAAAGTGCTGAAAAAAATACAATTTTGAAAGTATTTGACCAGATCTGCCATTCATATATTTTATTTATTAGGGTCTTAAAAACTTATTTTCGAAACGGCAGACATTTTCATTGCGTACAGACTTCAGCAGACAACAAAACTTTACAGACTTCAGCAGTCAACAAGACTTAGCTTCTACATGGTCAGATGTATATATATGTATTACGTTCCCTGACCTTACATCAATGATTTACTTTATTAATGTTTTTATGGTCATTTACATTTAATTTTGAAAACTATGGAATAAAATTTATAAATTTGATGATACAAAACTAAATACCTACATTTGTAAAGAATCTCAAATATAAAGTTGTGTTGCAAATAACAAATCATCATTAATTAAATATTTAGTTTATTTCTTTATTTAAGAAACAATTAACAATTACAAAACAACATAAAAAAACACGCATGCATTTATTGAAATGTTCATTCATCATCACTATCGTATGGCGTTGTGTGACTCGTCTTCATAATCCATTGAATCGGATTCTGTAAAAGTAAAACGTAAATTATATAATAAAAGAAATGAGTAAAGTCAAAAATAATTATTAAAGAGTTAATCATTATAAACTTACCTAGTAAGGCAATGCCTTTGATGTCGCACGATGCCGCATATTTTTGATGTTCTTAATTGTCTTTTATAAAATTTAAGTGACGCATTCGCATTGGGATCAACAATCCGATAAGAAAAGAATGGAGACAACATATACATAGCTTTGATTTCAATTCTACAGATACAAAATATACAATCTATCTAAAATGATACAACGGATGTTTCCTGCGTTTTCTCGTCAAAATACCGAAACAACGTAATTATTGTATAGTAGTTGGGCGTGAAAGTAAAAAAACAAATGAAAAGTGTTTTCCATATGATTATTTATTAAATTTACGCGATTAAGAATAATTTCAGAGAAGGATTAAAGAAAATACCTGCCTGATCATTTTATCAAACTCTTAAAGAATTATTGTTATTTCGCATCACTTGGTTTATTAGTTTGGTAATAATTATTAAAGGTAGTTAAAACCCTAGCCATTGAGTCGAACGGTAGGCAACACAATATCGACCATATGGTACATTTCTTCTTGCTGTGAAGCGTAATTATTATTATTAAGATTTTTTAGGCTATTTATAGCGTAGTAATTTTCACTTTTGCATGGAAGTGATGTATCTGCTAGTATCTAATCTGTACTGAAAACATCTGGCAATAACCGTTAGAGTGGGAACCGAAAAGAGCCCTCTCAGGTATAAAACCTAGACTATTTGAATGCTAGTAACTAGGGTCATTGCGCCTGTTCGCGTCCACTTAGTGCAGTTGGAAAGTTTGAAGGAGAAAATAAAAATGTTCCAGAACTAATTTCAACGCAAAATTTATGTAACGTGTTCAATACATAGTCTATTTTAAGATTTACTTTCAATTGTGTTGGAAATATCATGTGGTTTTTATTTATCTAGACAAATAGCAGAATTAGGCGTTTTACCCAGTTCGCGTCCAAAAATTCCAGTTTGCGTCCACCCGTGGACTAGTTCGCGTCCACCAGCTTAGAAAAAGAATTAAGAGTGTTTTGGGTGATATTTTATCAGATAAATGCAAATAAAAATTAGATTTTAATAAATTATTTATTTACGAATATAGTTATTTAATGAAAACCGGCCAAATGCGAGTGGGACTCGCACACCGAGGGTTCCTGTATAAACTGGTTTTTTTTCATATGTTTTAACTGTAAATGATTATTTTTTCAATGTTTCCCTTATTTGTGCTATAAGACGTTGCTTCGTACCAAACTTCAAGTGTCTGTGTTCACGTAAAGTACCCTGTAGGTTTTGATTCCCTTGCGAATGTCGAAATTTGCGAAAATTTGCATCATAAACGGCTGTATCTTCTGATTGCTTTGGCTTATAAGTTTGATTTTTTCACTGCTTCAAGGGACCGTAGACTTGAGTATTCAATATAAATTTCAGCTTTATATCTCAACGCGTTACTGAGAAAAAGGGTTTTGACAGAAAGACAGACCGGCAGACGGATATACAGACGGACGGATATCAAAGTGATCCTACAAGGATTCCGGTTTTTCCTTTTGAGGTTCGGAACCCTAAAATCAACATTATTATTAATATAATTCACTGTAACGAAACTGGAAAAACTTATTTATATTTATCTTCTCATCATTAATAGAACTAAAAATTAACAAAAAACAAAGTTACGTTATGTAAATAAATAATAATCAGTTCTATTAAGATTACCTACCTACCCTATTTTTAGTTTCTCATGAATTAAATTTCTTTTTTGTTTATATTATATTTTCTTAACCACTGACTTATTGATTCTCATTCTCAAAGATACTAGTCTCATTCTTAGAAAACCCATTTTAAAATGAAAAAAATTGCATAAAAATTTGCTAGGTAATTTGAATGAAAATTTAAATTATCAACTTGTAGTCTTAGTCAAAAATTTACAATCTATTTTAAATTACATATCGTAACAAACAATTCATTGCTACTTAATGAAAAACAATGTGGACGCAATATGTTCTATTGTTATGCACTATAGGTATAGTTTGCGCCCACCGTGGTCGCAAAATGGAAGTTGTACAAATTCGGTGTAGTAATTCGCGTCCACCTTATTTTAGCTATTAATTGTAAAAGAAATAAGCTGATTTATAATCCATACTATTCCATGTTTTGTTAGCAAAGTAAAGAAACAGTTACATATTCAAAAATTCACATTTAACAATAAGATACTTACTTACCGTCAAACGCGAAGCTGCGCACTATTTTTTTCTCAAAATCCCGCGCGTTTTAGCTCTCTCGTTTAATAACCAAAATTAAATATTTTTTTTAAATAGGATAGGCGGTGCGCAGGCATATTTTGAATATGTGTGCATGTCTCTTATACATTGAGGTATTATCGGAAATTTTTCTTATTACAATTTTACTTAAAGTATACTTATTTTCGTGAATTTTCTAAAAGATATCCGCAAAATGGACGCGAATAGGCATGTGGACGCGAACAGGCGCAATGACCCTATATAAAATAAAAATACTATAGGCTAGAGTGAGAATAATATTGATATATATGGAAAAAAATAGCTACAGAGATAGTACTGTATGCATAGATCTGACCATGTAGTAGCTAGTTTTTGTTGTCTGCTGAAGCAATGAAAATGTCTGCCGTTTCGAAAATAAGTTTTTAAGACCCTAATAAATAAAATATATGAATGGCAGATCTGGTCAAATACTTTCAAAATTGTATTTTTTTCAGCACTTTCATAAGTGTCTGCCAGAATGTTATCCGCGTGATAATGGTCTGCCATTGTTATTTTCCGATAGTAATAATAATCTATTTTCAAATATCAAAATGGCAGACGTGGTCAAATGGTTTCAAAGTTCGCCAAAAATTTCCATCTGTCTTACCTGAGCGCGCGCCCCGTCCACCACTCTGGGCTTAGTGACTCCTCATCTCATGTATAGTAGGTACAGGGGAATCAACACACAAAAATCCAAGTCTGGTCAAATACATACAGGTAGCTTTGCGCTAGCTCTCTAGCTATTTGGATTTACTAACAGGTTTCATATATGTATGTGTGGTGAAATATTGATTGGCGATGAGTATTATTATTGCAAATTGCAATATTACTGTTTGTTGCCGTGACTTTGCATGCTGCATTTTAATAAAACATCTTATTATTAAACAAACTTTCATACCAATATTCAAGGTGTGATTATTCTTAATAAAAAACATAAAAAAATATTCACACAAAATATTTGTTGTCTAGGTAATTGATGAACTGATGTTTAAACAAAGCATGTTACAGACGAAACATTATGATGATTGAAAATAATCACACAACGGATGATAATGATAAAAATATAAATTTACCAAATAAATAACCCAATTACTTACTGAAAATGTTATCAATTTTATACTTTCCCTCAAGAATTCAAAATTTAAAAGGCTGAGTCTATTAACACGGGTACTGTACGAACAAGCTAATCATCCAGTTCATTCTTAATTTAAACAAAAATTGAATAAATGTACGAATAAATGTAATAATAAAAAAAAAAGTCCCATCGAATTTAAAAATAAAACAGATGGAAAAACTTAATCAGTTAACAACGGTATAATTAGTACGGATATTAATTAAAGCAAGACATTCATAATTTCTTACGATTGCATGAAAACACGCGGTCAAGCAATGATATTTGACTTTTATCGTCTCGTTACTACAAAAACATGGTGAAATATGGAATTGAGGTCAAAAAACCACTTGTAATTTTTTAAATCAGTTTTTGATATGGATTGTAAAATATTTTGGAATTAAAGAGCTATTTATTTTTCAGAGAAACTTATTAAATAATGTTGAGCCGTGAGCGTATCAATTTTATGTTTATAAAACATCTGTATCGTTTTATTTGTTTTTCCCTATTATTAGAATGTATAATTGTATGATTTATTAACATAGCCAGTTCGATACCTTATTTATTTTGTTATAGAGACATCCAAATAACATTTCGAAATAGCACATAATACATTAATTATGTACCTACCTATCTACTAATCAAATTATTCATTCCATGTAATCACCCCACTTTAATAGCCTTATAATCCGTAAATTTTTAGAACAATAAAATTAACAATAATCAAAATTCAAAGCAACTAACCAGCACACCAGGATACGCCTCTATACTCCACTATCGCTCCCAGCGCGAACTCCTCTAGCGCTCCACTCCCCGCCACGAGGGAGTCTCCAATAGCCGCCACCACATCTATATCCCCTGGACGCAGCTTGTGTACGGACGTGGGGACCTGCTTACTCCTCCCCCAGGCAAGGGAGTCCTGGCACGGAAAGGGAGTGGAGGAGGGGAACGCGCGCTGTCGGCGGACTTGTGACTTGAAGCCGGGGTAGTGCAGGGACCACTGAAAGGAGAAATAATTGTTAATATTGATGTGCTGTGATAGTACGTAAATTATTATAAAACTTATAACGGAACCTATTCAATTTTTAAGATTATCATTATATATTACCTTATATCTTAAGAATAACATTAAAATCAATACTTAATTATAAACTATTCTTAAAGCTCTGTTTGTCTGTTACACTCTTTTTAGCTTTTGCTACACAAACTCATTTTGGTTTTATTATAAGTTAAATATTTTTAACAGTTCATAATAATACATTCGAAATACAGTAATAATATTTATCCCAGACATCACAAGAAGTTTCATAAGTAAGATAAGAAGTGTCTGTAGCTTCGTCATGAAAGTGAGAAAGAAAAAAAAACATCAGAATATAAATTAGTACTTAAACATAATATACTAGTTTCTCCAAACTATACGTAGTTAAGTGTAGAGCAAATCTAAGCAAGATTCAGTTTTTTCGTACACGGAAACAAGACCAGTCGCAGCAAAGAATAAACATTTATTTAAATCTATTTGATATCTCGTTATGTACAAGTGTGTGTGCCGTTCATGTTATACAACACTCATTTATATTCAAGTGGTGTATGAGAGCAATGCAAACTGGCAGGAAGAGAAGATCTGTCGCTTGGCCCAGAACACTTGATATCATTCAGGCGCACATAAGAGGCAAAGATGTAATGGACAATGTCGTATAGCCACAGATTAGAGAATAGTTACTTCGTGTATAGCGGGCAGAGGAAATGGTTGTTTATGTCAAATCATAAGAATCATGAAGAATAGTGAAGAATGAAGAATAATGATGATGATGTTTTTCTCTTAATTTTCAAATAAAAGTTGCGACGTTAATATTGATTCATACATTCTGTTTTTATAACGAAAAGAAACAAAAATTATCAGAATTCATAACCCAATGCTTACTCGTTGCGGTCTGATAACACAAATACCTAGGAGAAGTGCATATAAATGTGTTTTAATTTTATAAATTAATTAGTACTAGCTGTTATACAGTATTTACACTTGGAATGTTAAAAACCGTTGATAACAACTTTCTCTTTATTACCGTTTTAAAAGCGATCAGGCTTTATTTCGTTTAACCTTATAAGGGTACATTCGTTACTTAATAATTGGTCTTCATTGCAACTTTTACAACGCATTTAACGTACTTGATGTTCTATGACTTTATTTTTCTTAGGATGTTTTTTTTTTTAATTCATAGGACATATTATTACCCTTTAAACGTTTAACGAGCTTTCAAGATGAGCTTCAGAAAAGTTAATAATCAGGTAGATTAGGATCATATATACTACTCAATTTCCGAATAACCATAGTTACTTATATTAGGGGCAAAATTCTAGATTTTTAAACATTACGAACGAAAGCTAAGGAAACTTGTGCTCAAACTATTAATATAATTAGATGCGGAGATGTTATCTCAAAAAAAGCACGACTAAAGCAAATAAAGATGTCTTCATTAATTAATTTACTCTCATATGACTCGTATATCGAAGATATCTCATAGTTACATACGGTATTACGACAAAAACATTTTGTCGTTTCGTGCAGGTTTTTCCCATTGAATCTGGGACAGTCGTGCTTTGTATATATGTATCTATAATTGTAGTGTTTTGCAAAAAGTTGAATTATCGACCAATTAACTGGTATTGGAATTATAAGTATATGTCTCATCAATAAAGTATTGTATGAGTAGAGGTTTATCCACACTGCTTTTCTGATTCTGAATATTTGCTTATACTATGTAACTAAATTTGAACTTGATTCAGTAAAAGCCTCTTTTACTCAACGATTTGAAAAGCTTTCGATTTGTTGAGATTTTCTTGCTATGTGTTTAACTTCTAAATCTAAAATTAATGGTTTCCTTATCACTATTTATTTCAATGTTTATGCTCAGAGAACAGACATAGGTATATCAGCTTGTACACTCGCGATAAATCTACAAAAACCAAAAAAAAAATTGACATTGAGTCTTAATTTTAAAAAGAGTATCCAAACACCAATTTATCCACATACTCGCTAGGACACAGTCTGACAGGAACTATAGACTACAATAAATGACTATTACTATAACAAATACACCTCATTACTGACAAATACGCGCGTAACGTAATTGCGTGAATCATTAGTGCATAGGCGGGACCGCGGCACAAAACAAAAGTTTAAGTAACCATTATAGCGACAGTAACAAGTGAATACGCGAATCCAAAGCGACTTTGACCCACTTGGGGGCTATTAGATCACGATGCGCAAGCACCGAACGCCTGTCGCATACAAACGTATCGAGAAAGCGCGTGCGCACCAGAATTGCGCGCAACCGCTGTTCGTAACCTCGTTCGCCTTTTAGGTTAAGTTAATTATAATTTTTAATTTCATCTTCACTCTTTACGTGGGTCCGGTTTTGTAATGTCCGCTATATAATTTAGATAACGTGAGCAATGTATCGTGGATAATATTCGGGCGAACGCTTTTATGGCTTACTCATAGATTGGTCTATAGGTACTCTGTAGTAATTTTCTGGTCACGCGCATTCCACAATCGAACATTTACAGCACGTTTATTTATTTAATGTCTTTTTTATTTAAATATCGTTGGAACTGCTAAACTTTGATATATACATATTCACCTCTGAACTTTGTATGTATCCGGTTGGAAGCTCCATTAACATTACAGAATACGACTTGAAAGCTTTCTTTTTGGATTGTAAATGTCTACAATTATATGACACCAAATATATCACAAAACAAGATCACCTATAGAGAAATTCTCCACAAACTCATGACCTTTCCTTAAAAGGGCGAAACCAATCAAATTATATAGATATCAAAGATGATATATCTTCCATACCATCGTCTACTTTTAATTATATCAAAATGGCTCCGCCCAAGCGTCTTGTTATAATATAACGACTTGTTAAAGCTATGAATGAGAGTCATCAATCAACTTGCGGTCAAATTCCACGACGGGTTCCGTAGAATAATAATGAAATAATTTAAAATTCTTCTGTCAAATAGATCTTGTATTTTATTGACCTATTTTCGTGTGTGTCTACATACAGTCCTGTCTAATGGACTTCTTGGGAGGATTTGATGCAGTTATGTTTGGCATCATTTTTACTGATTGAATATATTTATGGGCAAGTAGGTCATCAGTTTGTTATGAAGTTGTATAATCACACTACATCAATTATCTCATTGGAAGCTCATAACAGACTTTCCGTTCAGAAATAAGGAAGCAGAACATTCACATCCTTTGACACTCTTTTCCTGTTACATACCTAATCTCAATTCTCAATCCTACCTGAGTTTGGAACATTATACAGACACTAAAAAATGGTTTCCCTATCGTCCTGTATAACATCTTCTTTTGTATCAATTACCAGAAGATTTTAACTCATAGATATATCTTACAAAAAGAACATTGATCGAAAGACTTCCAAAATATGTCCATTTGACAAATTACGGAAAATATTCTTGTGCGTAAAATAAATCAATAGAACATTTGAACTAAACAATCGATGTTACCTATATTTTGTTAATTTTCTGAAGAACCCAAAAAGCAAAGTTCGGTAAATGTAACCCGGTTCCCATCGGTAAAAACGGAAGTTTACCAGTGCCTTCGTTAGATAAGCTTTCTAAATATTTATTATTGGACACACCATTTCGGATTAACGATATTGGTCAATATGTCGATATTTACGGTTAACCTATGGTTATGGCTATGTATCTTAAGTATTGGAATTCGGAAAGTCTAGCTGTAATTTGTGTACTTACTTTTTTAAATTATTTAGAAGTGTATTGACTAAGCCAATTTTTTTACTCTTTATTACACGTAGTTTCTTCTGATATTACGCCGTTAGTACACCGACGCATTCGCGTGCGGCAGCGAATCTCTGCGAAACTACTGCGTAGCGAAATATCTGCGGAACCTTAGTAAACAGCAATGTTTTCGCAACTTTTTCGCAATGCGTCTGTGTAATGGCCATTTCGCAGTTCCTTGCGAAACAATACTGACAAGGATGCAACTATTTCATCTATCTATGTGCTAGAGTGAGACATATCATATTATGCGAAAACCTGCCATACTACTGACAGATTTTTCGTTGTTTCGCTGCCGCACGCGAATGCGTCGGTGTACTAACGGCGTTAACACTGTTATTTTATATTCGTGAAGATTATTTGCCAACTTTCATATTTTTAGACGTAACTACAGCACTAATAAAGTTTATATAAACGCAATATAAATGATATAACATAAAATACAATGCTATCAATATTTCAATAATCAAGAGACTACTTAGGTACTATTCAATCATGAGTTATAACAAAAATACATAAATTCATGGAAAATATTGAAATCGTATACCTACCCTTATTACTATGTGCTATTTCCAATCAAAAAGATACAAGTCCTTCTATTAGAGGAAAGAGGGGGGTAAACTGTTCATCCGGTTCCTGCTCCATTTTCAACAATACTTCTAGAAATTAATAAAGTGACAAAAGAGCATTTTTATTATGATCTTCAAAATCATATCGAAGGAATAAATAAAATAGGTACTATAGAACTTAGAAGTGAAACAGAGGAAAGTTTAACTAGCCCAAAAACAACTTTATCATATAAAAGCTTCTTTACAATTTCCAAAACTTTTAACATCTTTCACCTACACTTTTCAAAGAATGTGGTTTTAAAACGAGTACGTTAATAAATCTCTATACTAAACCTTAATAAATTGATCAATAGACCCTTCAGCCCATATTTATTGCCAGTACCTACTTCATGTTTAGTAAGGTTAATTTCTTAAGGATCTCCATACAATCAAGACGGGAATACTTCCAACTTAGATGACCACCTGCTTGAACATCGCACAGCACAGAAGACATGTCAAACGGGACATAATTGACGGGGTCACACGACACTGGTTAAAACAACATTACGAATCGAATTGCGTAATAACAACCGGTCGGAAAAATGTACAGCATAATTCGTACCCGGTTACCTACATACCTTGTGTTGTTGGATTTGAGGTAGAATGCTTATCTGTGACTCGAATACTTTAGATTCATAGTAATTAAAGTCATATTGGTAATAGCGTTTATAGGCCACAGAGGATTTAAAGCGAGCTTTGTTCATAGATTTCCTTTTTGTAAATATGTAATTATTTTCATTTACCAACTAGATACTACTTGAATATACCTAATGAAGATTGCACTGCCTTTACATAAATAATGAAAGCAAAATAATTTATTTATTTGTTATTGATATCTATATACCTACAGTATCATTGCCACAACTAAAGGACTCAAAATAGGAAAAATCTAGATACAAATATTTTGTTCATGCATTCATTAAACAAGCATTCAACTATGTTTTACCCAAAAATATTCCCAACATCGGAATCTGCGCATATTTTCATAAAAAACAATACACATATAATAAATTATAGTTGCAGCATCCGAATTTAAAGTCTCCGGCGACGGAATGTCTGTTGAGACTGATGACATAGATAGAATAATGACCATACAATTTGCATAACGCGTTTTTTATGGTTTAATATGATATGTTAATTGAATAATACGATGGCTTATGAAACTCGGATGTAGCGGTAATGTTTATACGAGTTACAGAGAAAATCTTGGTGTGTGTAATCTTTATCTAGGTGTTAGTTCGGTCGTTCGTATTTCATTAATAAAAATTGTGTTTCCTCCAAGTAATTTTTCTTCGAAAATTATAATAACCAAACTAAGAGTTAGTTACGAGTAATAAATAAAGAACACAAGAAATGTATATTTGAGTACTTATTAATTTTAAGTAGATATGTATATACCTAAAATACACATTGCAAATTATATAATATATTATCTATTATTAGTGATATCCAACATAAATAAAAGAAACGATAGTTCAAATGGACAATCTAATTAAATAATATGATTGATTATAAAAATATTATGCTTTTACATGTTAAAGTATCAAAGTTACTCGGTCGTATTATTATTGCATGACTAATTATTAGGTATGATTAGCACACAACATGAAATATTGGTATTTAAAGAAACCATCCAAGCAACAAATAATCTAATTTAGCATAATACTAAGTAATTATTATTGAACATTTCATTAAGTTTTTAGAGTGGACATAATTTCGCTCGGAATTAAATTCTTCTGGTGACACACAAAGGTTTTATGTCCCTGTATTTCTAATTGATGATTGTTTAAATTAATGTGTTTTGTTATTTCTTATATCTTTTCACTTTGAAGACGAGGGCATGTTTTACCCTATGAAATCAACAAGGTAGTCACGGCTGCCCAAATTAAATTGTATATGCACCATATTGTTATCAGATGGCCAGCATGATTTGCTGTCATATCACAATGAGCCCCTTGTCACGATGTTGCTAATGACAGCAAAAGACAGATTATATGGACATACCCAAGACATACCCATATTTATTACATTGATGGACTTTTTAGTTATTAAGAATTTGATTCAAGACATTCGTCTAACTAATCGAATGTCTTGAATCAAAATCTAGTTTAGTTACGCGTTTTGCTTACCTATGAAGATACTGAAGTAAAGAACTTGTTTATAAAAAATTCAGTTATTTTAGGCTGTCAAATATTCTCAATCGATACTCTCTACTATTAGTCATTATATAAAGTGGGTTTAACCTAAAATTAATCAATACCTAGCCTAAATAGAGAGAGGAAATTTAAATACAACAGCAGTTATATTCGTCATAATGTGCAATACAACCTTCGAATCGTTAATATTAAATTTCATTGCTTCGCGTGCATCTTTTTCAACATTACTACTAATGTCTCGAATGTCGAAAAAACATTTCTCAGTCGCATGCTAGTTACCTCATCTAGACATTAACAAAAACTGTTAATACTTAGTAATTTAACGTTTTTATGCAATACTGTTTTTGCACATTCGTATATTCATATACAGTAGCACCTCGTTAAGTCGAACCTCGATAAGTCAAAAACCTCCAAATCTCGAAAAAATGTCTTGTTCCCTTCCCTTCAAACCCGAAAACCTCTATTACTTGAAATTTTGTCCCTCTGTTAGTCGAAATAATCACCGAGTCCCTCCAAGCCATTTTGGTACATATTTTCACTCTATAACTCGAAAAATCAAATTTGACCTCTGTATCTCGAACATAGCAACGTTTTATTTTACAACCAGTACACTATTGTTTCTTAGAAAACATTTTAGGAGTACTTATACGATAATTAATTTATGACTCACGAAACACGTGTTTGCGTTAAGTATCTGATGACGAAATTATCGATTCAGTAGCTCAGAAAACCGATACTAATGATTAAGATGGCATAGAAGACGTGAATAGTACATGCGCTCCATGGGTTTCCATCAAAGAGGCAAGAACCGTATTGAATACCTACCTTACGAAATTTTATAAAGCAAACCAGTATCTTTGAAAAAGAAGAATTTTCTGCTCTTTATAGATTATAAAATGCTAGAGAACAACCAAATTATCTAAAGCAAAAAAAATACTGACTTTTTTAATGCCATATTTTATTTTTTTATTTTAAAATGATTTGAAATAATGTTGATTTATAATAAATAAAAACATGTTTGTGACCTCTGCAAGTTGAATTTTAATTTATTTTACCTCTGTAACTCAAAATTGATAAGAATAAACCTCAAACTCTTTATGTCGAATCAAAATCCGCCTAAGTCGAAATCCTCCATAAGTTGAAAACTCTATAACTCGAATTTTTTTGCGTCTCCCTTGATATTCGACTTATAGAGGTGCTACTGTATTATGATTAATTATTAGAAAAAACTATTACACAAAAACTGTACATATGTACCTTTTAATTCATGCGTTTATTTTTGAAATATTTATAAATTCCCTGAAAAATTTTATGACTTCATAATTATGTATTCATAACTATACGAAGTCTCAACTTCTTGCTAGTGCCGCGCGATTTTTCAATATTTTTCCGGTTTTTACTAAACTTATTAGTTTTTTGAACCAAAGCCGCGTTACGCCATATTTTAAGAGCAATTTCGACACAGTTTCTGAATAAGAGGCAATAAAACTAAACTGTAAGAGATTTACGACGCCACACACTTCCCATTCAATACAAAGGCGGTGAAAACCCATAAAACATGGCTTTAAGTTGACAATGAGTGAACCAGAATAATAATAATAATGCTCTCGGTAGTAGAATATTGCTTGTATGAACGTTGTATAAACGTAACCGACGGATGCGTTAGTGCGTTTGGTTTATTTAAACTGTGTTTTGCATATTGTATGGGCTGATTCGTAAAGATGGTATTTTTACGGTAATGTAATTGGATCGTGTAAATCGCTGACTCAGGATGTACGGCTAGCCCGTACACATATATTGTATTGTTTGTTACATTTTTCATAAACAATGATTATTGATATGTTCTTAGGATACATTTCATTAAAAATATAGAAAGAAACGTTAATACATTACACGTTTTGCTTTGCAGTAATTTATACTTGTAGAGTCTATCTCTATGACCACAAATGACGGCCGTCTGCGCCCCGTGGTCACTTTGTTTTTTCATGCATTTGTTCTCATTCATTCATAACTATTCTTAAAAACTTCAATTTTATCTGCACAAGTACTCAATCATATATTATTTGCAAGTAATATAAAGCTTTATTTACACACGTGCTCAAAAGCTTAGGACAAACGCGAGGCTAGATCGAGGTAAAAGGTAAAAGGTTTCATAATGGTGAAGTTATCGGTATAATAAATCATTATTCGACCATACTTGTGAAATGTACTGCAATCCTAAAAGTTAAGATCTCCATAAACTTGAGTGAACTAAGTTTACTTTAGTGTTTTGTATTTTATTCACTAACCAAAGTTAAAAATTAATAGAAACTAGTGGTTAAATAATTTTTAAAATTGTTCGTCAAATTTTTGAGATCGTAACAAATATACAATAGTAGGTTGCCTGGAAAAGATCACTCTTAAGTGATAAGGCCGCCTTCTGTGCTGGACTAGTTATAAGTTTTCATTTTACGGATTTATTTGTATGCCAGCACAATAAAGTGTAAATAAATAAATACAATAAAATATTTTCTTATTTTTATTAATACTAATGTATAGATAACTAATTTATTCAGAGCTATAAGGACGAATTTATTAAATAATAATATAAATTAACTAGCGGTCCGCCCCGGCTTCGCCCGTGGTACATATGAAAAATAGATGTTGGCCGATTCTCAGACTTACCCGATATGCACAGAAAATTTCATGAGAATCGGTCCACCCGTTTCGGAGGAGTATGCAGACTAACATTGTGACACGAGAATTTTATATATAAGATTATGATCTTCAAAATGCGATCTCATGTTGATTGATTGACACTTTTACGAAAAAGCTTTGAATTTAAGGCGTTACCCGGCAATTCCCGGCAATTTCGACTATGTTCAACCTCTATAAAGTCTGGTACAACATAAAGCACAATACCGAAAAAAATATATAAAATAGGATGGTCTTTGATCTTTAATTGCTCGCGAGGACTTTTTTCCAAAAATAATAGATTTCTAGAAAAAAAATGTGCCGTGGTCATCGATTTTTCCGCAAATACTCTATAAACTTCGTAACCTGCTGACTTAGAGCTCTGAAAATTTTATGTTTAATAAATTATCAGTTACACAACAGTCCCTGACGAGGATTTTTTGTTTCACTGATTGGTATCTTTTTAAATACAAAATGCGAGGAAAAAAGAAGGTGCAGCGGGAGAGGTTTGAGATCCGTCAAGTATGGTCAAGGTTATTAGCGCATGTATAAGCCTTAAATATAAGTAGAATAGATTTTAAATATTGAAGCCGAGGCCTTGGGGTTTTGTTAACATTTGCCTTATCGAATTTCAATCTTGGCATTTTACCTATATTTAGGGTATTTATTAGTACTGAACTAAATATTGCGTTGTTACCTACGTTGTGATTAATAAATCATTTAAACTTTAGTGCATTGCAATTATTCGATAACCTTTAGAATTTAGATAATGCTATAAAAGCTGCAATAAGTATCGTTAATTTAAAAATACCGTACCGTGGAAGTTTCCGTTCGGTTCCGAAAGAAAGAGTATTTTTATTATTTTCCTGATTGCTGTATGCCGTACTAGATTTCCGCCCGCGGCTTTGCCCGCCTTGTCTAAAACCTAATAAATTATATACTTAAACCTTCCTCGAGAATCACTCTTTAAAAAAAAACCGCATCAAAACCCTTTGCGTAGTTTTAAAGATTTAAGCATACATAGGGATATAGAGACAGAGTAAGAGACTTTGTTTCATAGTAGGTAATGGAGTGATGATGTTAACGGGGATAAATACCTATTTATATTAAATTAAGACATAAAATGTAAATTAAAAATTTATTTAATTTTTCCTATATATAGGGTAAAAGTGGGATAGATGCCGCACGGGGATAGATGCCCCATTTTCAAAAAACCTCACTTCCCAGAGTCGTGACTACGAATTAATGATTTAAATAGGAGCTCCTATCACCCCGCACCTCGGGTACGCATGAGCTGTTGTTTGGTGAAGACGTGTTTCGCTAGTGCGTGTTATAATATCCGGGGCGAACTTCACGAACACGTTAAAATTTAAAAAGGTTGATATTTGCCTTTGCATAACTTTATAAGTATTAATAAATTTCACTATATTTCTTATTATGTCTATACACTAGTTCATTAAGTACAAATCTAAGTGAAAATAGTGGCTCTTTTGTTTTTATTTAATAAAAAAAAATACTGGGGCAGCTATCCTTATCAAAAAGGATAGTTGCCCCTTTTTTTTCGAGGGATAGATGCCCTTAGGGGCCTCTAAGGGCATCTATCCCTCAATACATATGTACTGTATGTTATTATCGATAATCACAGGAACTGTTTATATTTTTACCTGATTGCGTCAGAGGTTTTCTCTATGTTAACCGATTTTACTCGTTTAATTTGCTTTTTTTTGTTATGTATACTTACTTATTAATGATCTGCCCTTATAATGATTGTAGGAGAACCACGCCACGAAAATACAAAAGAAAAGAAGGAGTGCGAGCGCAAGTATATTCTTGGACAACAGAACAACTATGTTAACATGACATTTCCTGATTTATCATATAAATTTTATTAGATTTCGCGTTTATAGAGTATGTAAGGCATCTATCCCACTCTGTAGGCATCTATCCTCCTTAGTATTTTCATGGTGGGGCAACTATCCAACTAGGTAGGCATCTATCCTCAAAAAAGGTGTTCTACAAAAATATTTATTACACATTATCTATAAATGATAGGTTAAAAAATATATATATAGTAATTCAAAACAGATAATTAACCTAGCTATATTCATACAAAGTGTTCGTATAAGATTCATGTTTTTAAAATTATGAGGCTATTTCAAAAAGTGGGGCATCTATCCCACTTTTACCCTAGGTGTGTCGTTTGCATATTAGTTTGCCATTCGGTGTTAATGCAATGCCTTATGTGTATATTATTGAAAGGTTTAAGATAAAATGGTCCAAAATAAGAATTTTTAAACCGAATCACCATTTAGTAAACTTCGAAGCCCTAGCCGGTTGGTAAACAGGTTTGAGCTGGTGGTAGGTCCGTGATGTAATTCTCGTAAGTGGAGCAGAAGCTTTTTGTATTCACTTGATTTTTGAATTATTTATATAAACTTTATACAACTTGACATTTTCTTTAATTTTATCGTTATGGCATTATTGTATTGAAATATCAATGTTTGTGCCAATGAATGGTTCATAAATCTCGATTGTTTATTCTGTATATTTTGAAGCACTGTACTTTCTGAATTAAAAAGTATGAAAATATTTGGATTGTGGGTACATATAGTACAGATAATAAATAGCTACTGTTACGTAACTTATAGCGTATTAAGGATATTCGCAAGTGTAATTGAATATCTGGATACCAGAAAAACTGAAAGTACATGATGGCTAATATAGCTTTGCTCTTCAAGGTAACGTTTATGAAACACTGAAATTCTTGATTTACTTTTAAAGTGTGGCAATTTTGTATTTTAAATAAAATAGGCTCGTTTGTCCCACTTTTGAATTTCAAAGCTATATAAGAGATTTTATGTTAATTGATACATATGTAAATACCTCACGAGTGAGATTGCGAAAAACCTGCAATAAACGAACACTTAAAAATATAGTGAAATAATTTCGTAAACTTCAAACTGTTATAACAATATTCAGTTACTAAGTTACGAGTTTCGGCACGTTTTCATTCAAAAATACTTTCGTAAATTTCAAGGATCGACGATAGCTCTATATCTTTTTGCTTTTACACAACTGTATAATTCTGGTAAACGCTAAAATTATACAGATACGGCTTGAACCTTGAATGGATTGAATTAAATTATATCCTAATCTACATTGGTATTAAAAATTCGAAAGTGAATAGGCTCCTTGTTTTGACTTACGATGTCATGGCTATATTAACAAACCTGTGTTGTAATGAAGCTTAAAAACAAAATAAAAATAATCGTAAAATATCTCGTCAACATTCGTAGGTGTAACTTCCAAATATGGATAATATTTTGTTTCTCTTTACTGCTATGGAAGTAGATCGGAAGTAAAATGGGTAAACGAAAATCTAATTTGAAGGTAGCAGTTGTTTACAACCTAAACTCTAAAGAATAATGCCGCCTAAGGAAAATCCAGCCCTACAGAGCTTTAGCCTACAAGTGCTAGGTACCTTCCTGTTTCCGAACTATTTACTTTATCAATTATTCTTTACTACTTAATTAGATAGAGATATAATAAAAAGAAATCGATAGTTTTTTTCTTCCACTAATGCATATAATGAGAGAAGCCATGTCTCTACATAGACTGAACCATCTTTTACAGTATATAAAATGAAAGAAAAAGCTGCATCATACGTACATCTCTTTATACTATGATACCACAAGATACGTAGATAGTAGATAGTTAGATACATATTACATGGCACTTCTACATTACTTCTATGACGGTACATTTACACCAAACGAGCGAATGCTCATTCTAACCCCACTATGTCAATTTTTTTTAGTGTGAACAGGTGTAGAGCATTATTTCGTTGTTCTTAGTGCGTTCGAAAGATTATATGCAATGTTCTAATACTGAACAACACTGAATACGAGTTTTCGTTTACACTAAAACATCACGAATGTTCTTGCTCTAGCTCTAGCTCTATGTTCGTTTATTTTAAATTCACCGTGAGATATTACTCATCTCTGTACAAAAATTACAAGTGTTGCGATAACGAATCTTATTTTAAGCAGCACATATATAATTACATAATATTTGTTATTTGTTAATTGTCCCCAACAAATCTATACGTAGGTATATCGACATACTTTCTAAATGCCGATTTTTTGCGTTCATACTTCAATATTACAAAAGTTCACAGATATTTTGAAGAAATAATTATACGCTTAACCTTATTGTTTTGTTATTGGTTAAATTACATTCAAATTCAAGCAGGAAGTAGAGAACTGCATATACGATTTTTCCTTATAACATGTTGTAACAAATAAATAATTTAAGTAAAATGTGAACATTTTTCAGTTACATACATTTTAATATTTTAGAAAGAAAAGTTAGCAAAAGAACAAATACTTTTTAGTTCTATATTATAATTTTATAATCTGATTGAATAAGGGTAGTTTGCAATAAATGAGAAGCTGCGTGATAACGTAAGCAGATAGTTTTTATAAATAGTGACACAAGAGACTTATGTAGATGAAATAAAAGATAGTATCAAACAAAATAAAATGATAATTACATGTACGCCATAAATGTAGAGTAGGTAACACAGCAGCGCATAAATTTGATACAAACTAAGATAACGTAATTTTAACTGCATATAAATGGTTTAATTCGTCAAAATCTCAAATTAAGCGTTGTTCTTGATTAAATTCAAAATTTTATTTCATGTAATTTTTATGTAAGAGATGCAACGAGCAGTCGTCAAATGTCATTATTAACAAATTTTGTTATCTATTATTAGAGCAGGCTCCAATGAGATGTTCGTTTGCAAAAATCGCGGACCTAAATCTGACTTCTGATATATATTGTATAGATCCCAGACATCCTATAGACAGATGTTGCCAACCAGTTTTGTGGTCCCCTTGCCCGCACCCCGGTAATTAAATATGGCATACAAAGAACAAAATAAAAATTTCCAAAACATGCCGTGTGGGGTATCAAATGAAAGAGCTTATTGAGTAGATCACGAATATATAGCATACTATATACATTTCTTACACTTTCTCTAAGATTTTTTAGAAAATTTACGAAAATGGTCCATTTTTGAGTTAACTTTAAACCACTATAGATTGAAAACTCATGAATATATTTTTTAAATTATTATTTTAAATAATTAACAACAGTCCATTGTTTATGATTCAATAGTTCGTAATATAATATAAGTGAGCTATGTGGTGGATTTGATGAAAATAACTATATACTATATGAACTTGAAAATATACTTGCCATCTTTGAATGCTCCCCCCACTCCCCCATGCAAATATTTCACTGTACGAAATATTGAATCGTAAACAATGGACTATTGTTAATTATTTAAAATAATAATTTAAAAAATATATTCATGAGTTTTCAATCTATAGTGGTTTAAAGTTAACTCAAAAATGGACCATTTTCGTAAATTTTCTAAAAAAATCTTAGAGAAAGTGTAAGAAATGTATATAGTATGCTATATATTCGTGATCTACTCAATAAGTTCTTTCATTTGATACCCCACACGGCATGTTTTGGAAATTTTTATTTTTTTCTTTGTATGCCATATTTAATTACCGGGGTGCGGGCAGGGGGACCACAAAACTGGTTGGCAACATCTGTCTATAGGATGTCTGGGATCTATACAATATATATCAGAAGTCAGATTTAGGTCCGCGATTTTTGCAAACGAAACTCCACTTAGAGTCCGGTCTATATATACTTCCGTATTAATAATTATTAATATGTATCTGTAAATTTTTAGATTTATGCAAAAATGATTTAAGTAATATTTACAGATAATTAAGTCAATAAAGTAATTTTTCAGCGAGTTAATATTATTAACTCGAACACTGTTTGTTTAGTTAATGTTGCTGCTACATGAAACAATTCATTTATGAAATGTAACCTATAAAGCTTGGAAAGCCTTGTTCAATAAAATTTTCATGCACAAAGCTATATACTGCTATATTATTTTATACTACCTAAGTATAAGTATGTAACTATAGTGTTTTAATAAAGTATTTTCCCGCGTAATAATATTTAAAATTACGTACAGCTTTGAATGAAAACTTTTCCTTGATATAACCACCAAGTATTTGGAACGACGCAGACGGCCTTCCTCACGATGGCACGATGACGAATCTTCTAAAAATTATGTTTCTGGGTTCCTAATAGTAGTTTTTATTATATTAAGCGAAAATAATAACAAATGTAAAAATTGCAATATCATACATACTAAATAATTATAATAAAAAATATATATCTATTATATTTTATACATTTAGCAATGCCACTTCTGTAAAATTGTGCACAAAATAAATGTAAATTCAAAACGTGTCTAGAAACAAAACAAGTGTCCAAATTGGGCAATTGTTTGTACCCACAATTAGCCTTTTATAATCACGAATATGTTTCAACATTTTTCGTAAAAGACTAAAGACTACACATGATATATTATCTCCATTTGCATCACACGTATAAAACTTTCTGTAACCTTGAGCAGGTGATTTCAAAATCGTTTCGCAGTCAGGACCATAAGCGGCCAAAAAGCTTTTAAAGATTGCCAATTCCCTATAATCGAACCATGGAAAATTTCTGAATTGTGAAGGTTAAAAGCAATGCATAACCAGAAACAAGGGGCATTCTCCTATGGGAGGTCGGTGCAGAGGAAGCATAATATTTGAACTTATTCTGATGATGATAAATTATTATAACACACTAAAAATGTAGTAGTTGATGATTCATGTAATACAAAGGTAAAAGAAAGTATTTTCTCATTTTTGATCTTACACGAAAAATTAATCGCATTAATTCCTGGTAAAAAGTGTTTAACATAAATACTGTGTGTGTGTTTGTCACTGTAATCCTCTTAAACGGCTGGACCGATTTTAGTTAGTGTAGAAGCAAAAGTTGGTATGTAGAAGCATAAACATATCATGGCTTTCGCCCTCTTTCGAATCATGTACTAAAAGCCTCCTCAAGACGATTCTATCTAATAACCGCATCAAAATCCGTTGCGTTATTTCAAAGATCAAAGCACAGACAGCTGCAGCGGGAAGCGACTTTGTTACTTTAAGGGCTGATTTTTCAATCCTTGGTTAAAACTTATTCGTCGTATAATGTATAAAACTACCATTTTAAAAACGTATTCTAATTGCCCGTATTTGACAGTTTACGTGACATTTTAATATTATCGTGTAATACTTTATTGGACGGATAAGTTTTATCCAAGCATTGAAAAATCGGCCCTTAAATGATGTTAAAACTTAAAAGTTTATATGTAAGCTGTCGTTCAAAATGATTGTTTTTTGTAGCACACAGCTATAAACAGAAACTAGGCATTAGCGAAATAAGAATCGCTATTATTGATCGTTATTATTCTGCATGATTTGTGATAAATACCAGTTAGATAATCCATTTTGTAAAAACATCTCGATTGATTCGGAAGCTAGACATTTTAATTTTAAAAATAACGATTTATTTCTAGTGACTTAACCGAACAGCGTTCTTTTGAAAAGCCTCATCGAAAACTCGACATATTTTTAATATTTCCGTATTCACTAAAATCGGGTTTAAAAACAAATAGTTGATTAATAGTCATATTATGTGTGTTTGTATGTGTGTATCCTGTATAAATACATTTGTTATGTGAAATAAAATTATTACAATTTCTTACCGGCATTTTATGTAAGTTCATAGATTTCTCCGCCAACAGCTGTCGACTGATTTTAAAATTTTCTTAGCTCGTATTCTAAACAATAAAAGATCACGAATCTACGATTTACCACTTTCAGGTTCCGTAAATACATATTATTTTATTGTTATTTGACCCTCAATTTCGGAGATAAATCAAAAAACAAAAAATTTTTAAATGTTGCCGACATAATTATTATTTGGTGACCGAACAAAAACTTAAATTTTAAAAATGGAAAACCCATTTTTTTTTCTTTCTTCGTGTCAAGCACAATATGCCTATGTATATTTGGTGTACTTTATAAATATGTAATATGGTATGCCTCTTACATTTGTTTTTGTTAAAAAATAGATTTAACCTATTTATTTAAAAAATATCTTACCGCATCTTCAAGCCTAGTGGTAAGGGTGGAGTTGTATGCAACAGCCTCGTTCATCAACAACAACAGCCCGATGAGCCACATTTTATGAACATCACGTAAAGCACACACCACAATTAACACTCGATAAATTTCGTCATAACATTCAATTAGTGTCAATTAAAAAATCCTTGCACATATTATTAAATTGTCTGTAAATTAATCTAGATATTTTTTTAATTCATAAAACATAGACATGCATGTTATTTAATCTGTGCGTTTATCCTGGACGCGCGTGTATCTGTGCCGTTTGGCGGGAAATGGCAGCGCATGCGCGCGACTGCGCCGCACGCGGCTCGTTGCTCAACAGTATCGGTTTATCGCGACCTTAACGTATGTGCGATGCGTATCCCCGCCGTGTAATTAGTGACGGATACGTAGTATATTATTATTAGTCTGTGGTGACGGTTAATCAATCAGCAAATCAAACAGTCGAGTCGACCCTTCAACAGCCGGATTTAATAGTTGATTTAGAAAGTGTCACCTGTCAACTTAGCAAACCAGCTTGAAGCTCTAGAATATGGATTAGTTTTGTTTCAGGGTTACACGCGGCGTATAATTTTGAAGACATCATTTCAGGTAAGGTAGCCCAACCAGCAAAGATGTCCTATAACAATAACTTACATCACTAAAAAGCTTTTTAAATGACGTATAACAGTGTCGCGGTGACAAGCTTGTTGTATAATAGCGTTTAATGAGATGATTTTGCTCTATAATCATACACAGCAAATTTGTCCCATAACAAGGTGATGTAAACGTTTATATCACTATTTTATACGGCGTTTATAGAGCAGCTCTTATCCAGATTTTGGTACAGCAATAACAGGACGATATTATCACATAACAGCGCTGGTGGTCTCTTTTTTACAGCAAATTAGTGCAATAAACGATTCTAGGGTAACCTTTATAGTCCCATGCCTATAGAGGCGTAAAAAAATCTACAATAGGACAATTTAGTGTTGTAATGGTTTTCCTTATTACTATTATAGCACTGTGAATCTTCATGGTTGCTGAAACCCCATAATAGAGCAATTAGGTGATATATCCGAGTTTTATATCACTTCTTTGTAACCTAATTGAATTATATTAGTGTTTTTCTGCCCATTATAACGCAGTGGTTTAATAGCTGAGTGGTCAGAGTTATAGGACTGATTTACTGTATAAAAGAGTTAATAACTCTGTTATGTAACAAAAACGGCGTATTAATGTAGTAAAATGCGACACTTACGAGAGATATACGGCCTATAAGAGAGTTTCTTTCACTTTAAAACAACAAAAACCTGCCATATTGTCAGCACCGTCTCGTAAATAATTGAAGGGTTCTATTTAATAATCATGGATTGAATGAATTTAAAAAAATCGCAGCTTCAGTAACGATTGACACCAGACAAATTCAAGGTGAGGCTTCGAATACGGACAATGATTCCGTACAATCTGTTACATCCTATGAACAAAACCAAGTTAACAGCCATCATGTGGTTTGTGATAATTCAGAAGCAGACCATTCAGACACTAGTGTTTTGCTTGACACTTCGGGATCGGAATCTAAAAATCGGAATTTACACTAGAAAATACAAAATAAAACATGTTATGGGTTTTCTATTTACATCAGGGAACCCTACTAATTTAATCCAGTATATGGCATGACAGTTGTCAAAACTACGTTCGTTTGCGGACGTATAATAGCAACGGAGTTGCTATTTGGCATCCTATACAGCAATTTGGTGTAAAATTAGTTTTTTAATTACTTAAAACTCAATAATTCGAGGGGGGCATGAAAAAAACAGCGTAATTATGCATATAATCTATCAGTAAAATTTCATTCACAAGTCAGTTTATGTATCTAACATAATTAACAGTGTAACAAAAATTAATACTCGACACCACGATGATGGTTCCTATAGTCATTTACTCGTATTATCAATTGGTGTACACGATTTACCATTTTGTATTATAATTATAGCGTCGCAGTGACTTGTACATCGCAACTTCGTGCTACAAAAGATTTGCGGTTACTCTTAAAACACAACTTCGCGCTGTAACAGCATCGCGGTTCCTTTTATATCACTACTTCGCTCTATAACAGCATCGCGATTCTATAAGTGTACTCTTCTATAGGTCCAATTGGCATCTGAGTTGCTGCTACAGCAACACAATACCATCAAATGGCTTTATAAATGCGCCACTTTGGGGTTTATACAACGTTCTTATCACCCTTATAGAACTACCAGTTAGCACCTCTGAAACGTTCTTATCCCTTCTATAGAGCAACGATTTGTTGGTTGGGAGGTTTCAGGTATCTAGTAGATCTTTCTTTTATGTTTAGGAAAATCGAAATTTTATAACGCAGCCCGATGAAATTTCCTCATAATATGATCGAGCCTCTATGCTCTGCCGCATTTTTAGTAGCCGGCCTCCGGCGCCGTCAGTATTTCATGATATTTTGCAAATAATAACTAATACCTATTTTCTGAACAGTGCACTTCTCAAACCTAGCTATATTTGATATAAAATTATATAATAATACCGGAATATGTAGGTACATACATTTTTTATTTTCAAATTTATCTTTACCGCTCATTGCGTAATGCCGTTAAATAAATAATAGGCAATAAACTTGACTTTTGTCCACACTTTCATTTTTTCGGACGAACCTATTGCATGATTAAATGACACCTTTCCCCATTCAACAAGTTTAAAATTAAAATAATTATCAATTATGTAAAAAAAATGTGCTAATGACATGTAAACAGTAGGCACCTAGGTATTTCAGAAAATTTTTGCCAGAAAACACTCACAAACCAAGGATATATTCGTGTATCTGTGTATCTTTATCTTTATCTTTTTGTGTATTGAATCCTATATAGTTCGTACTTATTTATATGTTTACGTTTATTTTATTTATATATCTACGCTCCGACCCACCCACACACACCCACACATACACACACACACACACACACACACACCACGCACACACATCACACAGGCTGTAACTCCGACTGTCAACAGGGGATTCTGAAAATCAGTGCTGCCAGTTGACTCAAAAGTCACTGCAGCTTTATACTGAGAAGCCCCTTTTGATACCAGACGTTGCCGCACAGTACTTGTTTTTTTATTTTTAGGTTGTAAGTTTTTAATTGTGTAATTATTTTGTGTTAGTTTTAAGTTTTTTTACCATGTTTTCTTATTACTTTTTTTTTCTGTTTCTGTGTGGCTTGTAAGTACATCTTTTTCTTTTTTCGTTTGTTATCAATAAATGTTTTATTTATTTATTTATCTAACTGTACCCATGGTTTCAGAAGCCGATAGGCGGTAGGCATTTTCAGACAACCATTTGAAAAGTTTAATGACACTTTAATCTTTATGTTTTTTTTTATATCTCCACCAGATATCAATTAATTACGAATATTGTTTTTATTTTTTGTATCTGTTCAACTTCAGACTGATTCAAAAAAGAATGAAATATCAAATAATCCAGAGCTTTTAGAAAAAAAATCGTGGCCGTTTTTTGGGTCCTTGTATGTTAGAACAAGTACCTATCTTCATCGGAACTTGTTATTTTCTAAGAAAACAACATTATAAAATTATGCCTACATTATGTACAATACATCGTCGACCTCATATAATTTTATAAACATTACATCATCTTGAGATACTTTCACAGACACTGAAACTGATGTAATGTGAAAGAAAAATGTCTAGTTAAGGTTGTACAATGTTTGGACACTAACATTATATAAAATAATAAGATTTAAACAAAAATAACTGCCACTTCCTGTCGTCGATGTGTCCGTCATGTAATCTATTCTTTTCACTGGTCATCAACCTAACTACAGACTGCACTAACTATAGTTTTAATTCTCGTATTTGCTTTGAATTAGTTGTATTCGATGTGCTTATCCAGCCTTCATTTTTAAGCTGTATTTAGCCGGAATGAGTAAAAAAACAAAGGTAGTTTGTATTGAGATAATCTTTGTCTGTTTATAGTCCTTGGTATCAGTCTTATGATGCTACAATCTTCGTCGTTGGCCTTTACGCCTTTTACAGACAATTTATGGTGTGCCGTCTGACCAATGTTTTGATGTCGAAACAATTCAAGATGGGAGTGGCAAATTCTTCCGCAGGTTGGAGAAAGAAAGCAAGTTCAGAGTCACCTAGATAGCATTTCCTTCTGTTTGAATTATCTGCAAACCAGGATTCGTCGAAAGATCTCCAAATATCTGAAAAAAGTTAGAGAATGAAAACCTTCTGACATTCGCTACGTGTCCGCTACCCGGGTTAGTTCAATTTAATTCTAAATATATATTTAAGTAATGCTTTTATATACATCAGCGAATCTGGATATAATATAAACAATAATCTCTACTGTGAATAATTTCTAAAGGCAACGGCACATCACCGCTCGTCTAAATTGTGTACACTGTTCCTCCACATGTCACAGTATAAAAAGCGAAATATATTTTATTTTCGTTCTAAAAATTAAAACAAATTGTCTACATTATGATAATATAATTCGTGTCTCTTGTGCGCATCCGACACAGATTTTTTCTTAATTTATGTAATAAGTAATGTAATCGTTGAATAATTATGAAAAGCCTCAAAATACATAACATTACCTATATAATATTTACAAGTAGGCTTTCATTAATAGCGGCAATTTTGCAACGCCATTAGTTTTAATTTTTACATAGGGCTGCCACTTGTACGTTTACACAATGTTATTTTTTTTTACACATGTGCATTGGGCAATTTTTGTAATTTAAAACATAAATACATATTTTTTGCCCACAATAAAATATATCCAAAACAAAGTATACTCCTACGATGCAAAATTATTGGTGGATGGTTAATTACAATGCTCTTAAAAAGATAAGTTCGTTTGTAGATAGCGCAGATTAGTAAACAGTTACTACGTACTATGATTATGATCATAGTCGCAAGGGAATCGCATCATAATATGATAAGAATGTAAAGTGAACCATGTCCTGGGGGGCTTAACATAACGGAAAGGGAAATCAGGAAGTAGTCTGTAGTTGCGGTTATTAATTATTATAAGTTAATCAACAGCTTATTATAGAACATAATATGAATTACATTTTATAAGATATTACATTGTTATTTTCTGTAGCATATGTAATGCTACAGAAAATAACATATTTTAATCAATAAGTACATAATTGTGACTAAATATATAAAGTGGTAACCCTAGCAAAAAATAATGATAAATCAGATAATTTTGCACTTTGGCAAAATTCGCAATTAAATTGACCCCAAGCATTTCCGATCATGTTAAGTGAACATCACTAATCACTTTTTTATGGAAATTATTTTTTATGTCATCATCTATTTAGCTAGAGCGCGCAGCATCACTTGTGGGTTTGGTTGTATACGGAGAAAAAGATAATAATTATGTAGGTTACTAATCGAGACTAGATAATTAACATATCTATCTATAGGTAGGTACCAATTTCATACAGATCCGATGACATTTTTTGCGTGAAATGAAACATACATACATCCAACTTAAAAAAAATAGTACGAGTTTTCACTCATTTAACACATAGTAAGATTACTGTATTTAGGTAGTAATAAAAAGTTATAGAATATAATAGTAGAAGCGAAGTGTATGAAATTAGTGATTATAGTGCAATCTCTACCATGTAAGCGATGCCGCGGTCCACAGATAGTTTATGAGCAACATCCAGGTGATAATCCACTTCAAAACCGGGTCAATGTTAAATGTCAGATATTTTAGCAAATGTGTATGCAGAGGCCGTATTTTTATTACTAGCACGTGACGTCATTAATAGTATAAAAGAAAAGATATTTTTATTTATTTGTGGTGTGACTCTTGCAGCTTGCTGGCTTAGATATTATGGCATAACATTCATTTCCCTTGTAAAATACCATCCCGATTTCAGCCCCATGTTTTATTTTCATACGAAAATGCAAATTATCAAGGGTCAACTATCTGTATAGCAAAATTCATCCTTATTCATTCAGCTGTTTATACCTACGTGATGTGAATTAACAACTATTATTATTTTAAGTAACGACATATTATATATTACGTCTACGTTTAGGAATATACTTTTGTAGATCTATATGATAGTCAGTTGATATGTAAATAGACTCTAATAACATGTGCATAGGCAATAACTTTAATAGTAAGTATTATATAATATGTGGCTATACGTTATTTTTTTTAAAGAATACTGCAAGAGCAAAAGGTAATGTAGAATTACAAAACTATAGATACGCATTCTAAAGAATAATATATTAAATACTAGCTTTCCGCCCGCGGATTCACCCGCTTTGTCTAAAACCTAATAAATTTTATACAAAAATCTTCCTATTCACTATCTATTTAGAAAAACCGCATCATACATAGGATAGGGATATAGGGACAGAGAAAGCGACTTTATTTTATACTATGTATTGACTCTTCAATAATCTCATAACAGTTAATAATTATTGTAGATGGGAACATTGCAACACTGCAACACATTACAATACTAAGAAGTGAAACCGTATAATACATATAATTAATTTAAATATTTAATACAAGGTTACGCTTCAACCGTATTTAATTTTTTCCCATCAGATTTTTTTAAATAATTGTAGACATAGGCAGTGAAAGTGTAAAACAATTTAAGTAATACATATAATAGAACAACAATTTTGGGTAATATAGACTAGCCGAAAAACGAAAAACAGATACTTTAATATTCGTTTTTTTTTTTGTTTTCAGCAGTGTCGTTTAATTATTTTATATATACAGTATTTATTTTATTTGGTGACTGGAATGGAACTTTTTTCAAGAGAATAGCATACGAAATCGAGTAACCATTGTTTTTCTATTTTTATTTCTATTATATAGAAATAAAAATAGTTTAGTTAGTTAGTTTTTTCCTATTTCAGTGTTAGTGCATTATTTTAATTCATTTCGTAAGTTAAAACATAAACCTTGATAAGATGAGGTATAAATGAATAAATAATTATTTATTGCGCACTAAACACACAATTACAAAATGAGAGATTTATAAAATATTGATTCCAGGTATATACCACACGATCTGTGGTATCGTGTTTCATTGGTTATGAATGAAGCATGGAATGAAGTGACTTAGATCATTAAGTAAGTGAGTACTGTTTTTAGACAGCAGTTAGACAACAAAGGCCTCAGGCTTTATTAACTTTTACAACTAGACAACTGTTTGGCTCATTACCAAATAATTAACACAACTTTTTATGATGCATTCCTTTATTTAGATATTTTTGTGAGTTATCTTTTGTGAATGCTCTACCGCAGTGTTTCTAAAAGTGGTTGGTTGACAGCCAGCATCAATCAGTCAATCAAAGTCATGGACCAGTTCCTTTTCTGCTTAGGTACATTATTTTCATATGATCCACCGACATTTCATTGATGTGATCCACATTTTATTCTTGAGTTATAACGGGTTATGAGGTATATTAAAATTTAATTATAAAAAATAACATTAGAATGCTTTCATGTGCATGAACATGTTAAAAAATTATAATTTTTACACCTAATTAATTTAAATTAAGTAGGTAGGTACTATACGTTAGTGTTTTCAGTTTTCACAAACTTTTTAATCAGCTATTGTTTGAAGTTACGTAGGTATTTTATAATTTCTAAATTAAAAATCGTTCTTAATTGAGTTAACGAATATGTTATCTGTATTAATAATAATTATAGATAAAATAAAGATGATTATACGCAACGAAACCAAATTTCAAAATATTTTTAAATAATTAGAGCAATTTGTAGCAAAAAGTGTAATATTTACGTAACATGGAACTGAAAAAATATCAAGTGATAGGTAATTTGAAATTTGAAATCTTCAACATCATAATGTTAAGTAATTATTTTATTTTTTTATATAAATATAAATTAAAATTGACTCGGTATTTTATTGGTTATGGCAGTCAAAACTACAACTCAAGAATAAAATGTGGATCACATCATTGTAAAACATATATCATATCCATACTTCCATACTAATATTATAAATGCGAAAGTAATTCTGTCTGTCTGTCTGTTACTCAATCACGCCTTAACTACTGAACCAATTTGCATGAAATTTGGTATAGAGATATTTTGATACCCGAGAAAGGACATAGGATAGGTTTTATCCCGGAAATCTTACGGGAACGGGTTTTTTTTTAAAACGCGAGCGAAGCCGCGGGCGGAAAGCTAGTGTAATATATATGTATCATACTATACTAATACCTATATACTTTATGTTAGTTAAAAATGCTCTTTTTTATTTGTTTATAAATTTTCATGTTTGTTTCAGCCAAAGATCGAATCGAGGACCTCTTTTCTCTACATTCATGCAGCACGACCACATACATTACAATGGCGATCAAATGGCCTGCACCGACTTAAATATACAGCTCCTATTGATTAACTCGTCTCTTCTTCAAACAGTAGAATAAATTACTGACACGCAATAAAATTAACATATTTTTTTATCTTTCAGGCTCAAGATCTCATTTAAATGGATGACGTATCTAACAAAATCAATTAATTAAATCATTGAGTAACACAGGATTACGTGACATTTATAAAAACTCGATAAAAACGCATTTGACTCGTCAATGTATCCACATATCTTAATCTATAGCGAATAGCGGGTAATTAATACAGGTGACATAAGTATATCCCTTTCGCAACACATTACGGCATTAGAAAGCAGTGACCATGGTTCCTGTTAACATGCCATAAAAGAAATAAAGCTGGAGTGTTGCCAGATGAATCGAGAAAACTCCAATTTAATATGAAAACAAATGTTTGTTTCGACTCGAGAAGAGAAGACGAACGAACACGTTATATTGGCTAAATAATTAAAATATTCTGCAATTTTATATGATCTAGTAGGCACTATTCATAATATTTACCGTGAAAAATACCATGTATCTACTAGAGAAAAAATCTGTAAGAAATGAATCAATTCTTATTTGAAAAAGTTATCATGAAATCAAACATTGTCAAATTAAGTACACTATTCGGGAAAAATATAAGCCTGGCAACACCAAATTAAGACTTTTTAATATTCCTACCAGAATGTAACGTGCGAAGAATATAGGTGTTAATTTTGCGCAGAAATCACTTGACAGGATTGGGTCAAGCGTGGTTTGCATGGAATATTTAGTTCAACCCTACTCGGTTTGATTTATGATGTATACCTACTTATTTATTAAAAGCCTCACCGTTTTGCATCCTATTTGCACAACAATTGACAAAGATAACCTACAGACGATGACCGATGTACCTATATACTTATTTCAAACTTATCATCATTATGGTAATCCCTGATCAACGATCATCACCGCGCTCATGACCATTTGCAGATATTATAGGAATTAGGAACTCTGCAAAAGCGTTCCCTTTTCAATGAGTAGGTATAGGGTAAAAGATTTCGAGAATAAAGTAATGGAGAAGAAATGGATACGTCTCCGACTCTCCCATTCGATATATATAACTTAAGTAGTACATAATATGCTACTACTGCATGCTCATCTTCTGTGGGAATGTAGTACCTTCCCCGGTGCGAGCTAGCTCAATTCCTGAAGCGTGCTCGACTCTTGTACATGTAAGCATCTATGTAATAGGTAGGTAACTTATTTTAAACAAAATGTAATCATTCCTCTTAAATAAATAAATAAATGTTTTACGTTTTCGGCACTGACATCGAATTCAATTCGTTGTTTTCTTATTATCATACTAGCTGCTCCGCGCGGTTTCACCCTCCTGTTGGTCGTAGCGTGATGATATAATATAGCCTATAACCTTCCTCGATAAATGGGCTATCTAACACCGAAATAATATTTCAAATCGGACCAGTAGTTCCCGAGATTAACAACCCGAGCGAACAAACAAACTCTTCAGCTTTATAATATTAGTATAGATAAGGGGGGGAGGGGTACTTATATATTTTGTGTAAAATTTTAGATCCTGAGCTTTTCTTAACCTAACCTTTTCAATGGACCATACTTAAAAAATCTCATTAGCAACAAAAAATAAGAATCAAAATCGATGCATAAACGAAAAAGTTATTCGCAAGACCATCGTACTTATACGTGATCGTATTGAGAAATCTTATTTTTGGAAGACGGTTAAGAATATATATTCACCATAATCGGCATTAGGTATGTGCATAATTCATTATTCAAATTGGTGGAATACCTTCTATATTATATTACTTATTATAAACTAGCTGTGCCGTGCAGTTTCACCTGCGGACGAACCCGCGTGAAAAATCAAGTAGGTACCTATTCATCCTATGGCTATATAATATTATCCTGTAAACATTTGTCCAAATCCGTACTGCGTCCAGTAGTTTTTACGTGAATATTAACAAAGTCCAAGTCAAATTTGTTTGCTACAAACTTTCGCGTCTATACAAATAGTATGATGATTATATGAACGACTTATTTTATGTAATGCAATTTTTAAGGATGGGTACCTACAAGCGTAGGTTACCCATACATTATATATACATAATATGTAATATATCAATTTTAACATACCTAATTTTTTTCCAAATTTCAGCGACGTGAATCATATCAGAAAAGATTCTAAGTGCATCCCTCATACTCAATTAAAATATGTGGATCCATATACCTACTCGTAATAAATAAAAAACCGCCTTGTTAAATATTTACGCAAATTTGTACATATTTGAGAATTGAGATAGTAAAATGCAAGAAATACAATTGTTTAACAAGTAGTGTAATACAATCAAAATAGTATTATTATCTATATCCATTATTAAAATTTAAATCAGATGTGCGCGTGGCGCATTTAATAAAAAGCTAAGATAAAAATTATGCAACGGACGTTTTAAATAAGTTTCAAACGGTTGACTGTGGAATTTACACATATCTCAAATTTCGATATAAATCATACCTTCAAAAAATCAATATACGGGAACTTATTTTAGGTTTTTTGCTGGTACATATTTGGGAAATTGGAACGCAGCCGTTCTTATTGACATTTCTGATTTCTATCGTAAAACGTCATTTGTTGTGTTGAGTAGACATGCGCAAAACAGTACGTCAAATAGTAATGCAACATCACGCATCTCTTCCACGGAAGTGATATTACTTCGTAACATCACACATTACCCCATCGATTTTTAATGAAATGATGACATTAATAATATTATAATGTTTATATTATATTAATGGTGATATGTGAAGTATTACAGATCATAATATTGAAAAATAGCAATAATAACTGCAATACTTATTAGTGTATATAATACTTATTAGTGATTACATATAGTAAAATTACAATTTAAGTAAATATTTAAAAAATGTAGTTGATTTTCCTTCATACTTGGCCACGTACTTTATGTTGTTTGTTAATAATTGTAATGAACGCAAGCAAATGTAAAACAAAATAAAAAAAAGTGAGTGATGCGAGTGATGTTTGTAACTGATGCGTAATGCGTGATGTTGCATTACGTGTCAAAGTGATATTACTTTTGTACTATTACACGCATTACCTACCCATGTCTAGTGTTGAGTCAGCTGTCAAATCCCAATTTGTATTCAAATTACAGATTTTTTTTCCAATTAAATTCACTTCTAAATCTCTTTAACTATGGCTTATTTAACTCAACCCGATTATGTGGAATATGTCTGTACGTGTGGTCAGCTAAAGCCTATAACGAATTTATATTTTTGTCGACATTGCTTGAAAATAAGATGCGGTTTTTGCATCTGTCATGAGGTAAGTTTTATTTTTTACGAAATATATGTACTAGGTTTATAAGAATAAGAATAAATAAATAAACCTTTTATTTAGACACATAACTATCTATTCGGAATAGTTCTTTCAAATTGTATCAATGGTCTGTTTCTATGACCCACTGTTGAGTGTTGCCCCTCCTACTACCTACTTAAATTGTATTCTGTACCCATTGCTATTCAACTCAATACTCTGAATGATATAAGAGATCATCATTGTAGAGTAGCACTTCTTAGTCCAAGGTTTTCAAATAAAAAGCCTTATTTAATTATACTTTTAATGCTTTTCACAAACATATGACTTAGGCTAACGGTTAAGCGCTACTGAATAAAATATGATTTATTATAAAGTCAAATTGGCGGGGTAACTATTTGGACACATACATTTACAAATAGGATTGATCAGCATATTTCATGTGTCCCTACAATCATTTTACAATTTATATACTTACTGTAATTAAAATATATGTTTGCATCTATTCAATATAACTTTTAGACTTTTGTATAATTGACAATGGCATTGAAATCGTAAAATCGTAACAAATGATTATTACAGCTTTGTACATCAATATCATTTCTTTCTATGCATTTAAGGTGGATTCACACTATTGTGCGAACTGCCTGGAAAATATGCCATCATCGGAAGCTCGGTTGAAGAAGAACCGATGTAGCAGTTGTTTCGACTGTCCCAGCTGCTTCCATACCCTGTCCACTAGAGCGACAATCGCTCAACCTCGCCAAGATCCAGCTGGTGGGGACGCCAAGGTTGAGAATAAACAACCTAAGAAGATGTATTATTTGTCGTGTTTTAACTGCCGTTGGACATCTCGCGATGTAGGAATTCCAGATCAACCTGTTGGTAAGGGAAAAGTATATTCTAACTAAATGAACATAATTCTACTCAAAAAATCAACTTCTTTACTATTATAAAATTATGTTTTTGTAATTTATACTTGTTTAGAATGTACAATGAAGAATATTCATTCATATATATTTGAAAATTATTTATTTATTTCACATGACTGCAGTTACACATTACAGTTTTAAGAAATTACCGGACAATAGTCTGGCCTCTGAAATGAAATAAAAAATATTACAAAATTATGTTTCAAATAGAAGATAATAATACTAACCAAAAACAACTTGATATATATCTGTTACTATTTATGTTTTAGCTTCAGGTGGATGGCCAGAAAGAACAAATCCTTTTGCGCACCGCTTCGGCCAATTACTTGAGTATTACAAAGCAATCGCCCAACAGGAGAAGCAGGAGAAACTTGATAGGGAACGCAAGAAGTTTGCTATTCGTGGCAAATATATTACTCTTACGGTATGTCCTTTTTTTTAAATGCACCCGCCATCACAGCGTGTTCGCGCCACCTCTGGAATATTGTCCAGAGACATTATTTTAATTTTTTATTTATTTACAAACACAATTTATAGCCACATAATAAATTAAAAATAAAATATTACAAAATTGGTGACCTTTATTTAATAAAATTATGTCTTTATATTTCGACTGTATAAAATAAAACCTCAGTCGATTTTTTAAATTAATATACCATAGGGCAGGTGCATAATTTTTTACACAACTGGGGATAAAACAAAAGCTTAGTAATTTTTTTTATTAATTCTCCTTTATACAGGTGCATAATTTTCACATGACTGGTAGGTGAAATACTTAACCAATTTGTAAGAAGTAGTTAACCATTTTTATAAATCATGAATTCCCTATAAATAAGGTGAAACATGTTTGTTAACAGTTCTCTATTATTAATATCAGTAATATAATATTGTATATTTTAGGATAAAACGGGTCTAACTGGCGCCATGGCGCGCAACATCGCCGGTCTCCCGTCCAGCGAGAGCTCATCGTCAGCGATAGCCAATTTCATTCCGAGTGAAGCTACGGAGGACGTAGAGGAGCTTCCGGAAGATTACCACACTAGGGAGGTGAATTTGAAGCAGAGTAAGTGTTTTTTATAGTTATTTTGTGAATTTTTTATTTAATAAAATGATAAGTAAAAACATATAGTGCAATTTATCCTATATTAAAGAATTAAAATAATAAAGAATTAGACTATGGCTAATACATCTGAATCAATGCAGATAATTTATTATTATTATCTATCTGGCAAAAGTATACTTTTCACTAATTATAATTTTTATCACTTCAAAAGCATTGCTATAATGATGAAAAACATATGTTTTCGGCCCATTGAAAATTTTTTTTATAAGTAAAACAAAAATCGTTTTTACCAAACAATATTTTAATTATATTTCGCAGTAACAACAATGCCGCAACGCCTCGCCGCACCGGAATGGCAAGCGCAACTGGTATCCCGCTTACAGCCGCTTGCCCGGCCGCTGAGCGTGAAGCGCAGTCAGCGCTGCCGCCGCTGCGACCACAACCTCACCAAGCCGGAGTACAACCCCGGCTCCATCAAGTTCAAGATCGAGCTGCTGGCCTAGTGAGTGTGAAGCGCTGTTAGCGCTTTAGTGTGCCGGCTCGGCTGTTGAGCGTAAAGCGCTTTCAACGCTGTGCATGAAACACACAGCTTGCGGATGCTGAGCGTGAAGTGCAGACAGCGCTGTGAACGTGCTGTGAATGATTATGAAGCGTTTTAAGCGCTATTCGTGTAACCAGCGGCGGTTTGTGTAACCATAAGCAAGAATAATAATTGCTATGCGCTCCGCGCTTTCTTGATTCAGCACTGCATATAACAAAATTCTGTTCAATGTCTACAGCAGTAAGCAACCAGTTTCATATTCGCTGTACTTACAACAATTTCATCTCACGTTTGAGATCACTATGTTTATATATTATAGAAATTTAAAAACAACTTAATAAAAATCTAAAACAAACTTATCCTTCCAGTTACCACGTCCCCGAAGTGAAGATCATATCCTACGAGACAATTAAACCCGGCGGTACCTCCGCATTGCTGCTAAAGCTGACGAACCCCACGGCCCACGAGATGCAACTGCGGCTGATCCGAGCTGATGATGTACCGGAGACGCAGGAGGAGGAGCCCAAGAGCATCGAGAAGAGTCTGGAGAAGTCGCTCAGTTTGGAAAAGGTAAAATGGACATAGAAAGTTTAAGAATACCTGTTTTTGTTTAAGAAAACAAAAATATGAAGTATTTTTGTTGTTAATATTGTTATTTTCGTAATGGGATGTCATGTAAGCTGGTGTTTTGTGTTCTTAATGCTCTGACTAGAATTTGCTTCACTACTCTCTGTCCCTATGACTTATTGTATGCTTAAATCTTTAAAACTGCGCAAAGAATTTTGATACGGTATTTTTTAATAGATAAGTAATCACTCTATCTATTACTCTATCTACTCAAGAGGAAGGTTTTAGATAAAGCGGGTGAAGTCGCGGGTGGTAAGCTAGTTTATTATAAAAAAAGTACAGAATATATTCTAAGTAAATATTGTCATACTTACATAAATGTATCATATAATAATCAATAATGGTAACAAATCATGGTTTCAATCATTCATGCTGCACTGTGCTATGCTAAATTTGTAAAAAAAAAAATTCCTTTTTTTTTCTCAAGGACACATCATGGCGCCAAGTGGTAGAACGCAAGCCGGTGTTGCCAGCGCTGATAAAGGTGAACAATCCGGAGCAAACGCTTACTTTGGCTCAGAGGGATGATGCGGCGGAATATGATGATGACTCCCATCATGATACTAATGAGTGAGTTTGATAATTTATATGAATAAACTAGCGGTCCGCCCCGGCTTCGCTCGTGGTACCTACATGTTTAAACTATCCTATCTCTCAAGTTGGATCGAACTGCACATGGTGTGCGAATTTTATTATAATCGGTTAAGTGGTTTAGGAGTCCATTGAGGACAAACATTGTGACACAAGATTTATATATACAATTAAGATAAGGTTTTTTTTATGTGAAATGTGTAGAAGGAAGGTAGGTAAGTAATTGTTGTGAGTTTGTATTCTTTGTTGGTTTTATTTAGCTGACTTATCGAATTTGATAAGATATTCAAGTATAATAAATTAAAATGTTTTTTTTTTTCATAAAAATATACGTCATTTGGAAAGCAATGAAAGCACTTTTTGTTTCCAAAGATATTATTAATTAATGATGGCAACATTGTTGTTGGTAACATTTGCAAATATGCAATCATTACTCATACAATTATTGGAGCATGCACCATAATTCAATATTCCGCATTTTACGCAATGTAGCTGAATTTCTTACAGTTCATTAGAACATTAGGCTAGGTACATAGATTACTACAAAACAAAAACTTTCAGCGTAATCCTCTGGCGGAAATCGAACAAACTCGCGCTCCGCTTACAACTGGAAACAGATGAAAACGCAAAAGTCGGGGAACCGGCGCAAGCCGTGATCGCGATCGAATACTCGTACCGAAACACCGTGCCGCCTTCTGCTACGTCCACACAACATCGCGACCATACGCTTTATACAACTGTGTTAATCGATCTTGGCCTTGTTTCTGAATAAATGATCTCGAATATTCGTTTTTTATTTACAGTTTACACATATGAAGCATAAAGCCTTTTCAGCTTTTTATAGTTTTATTTCCATTGGAATTCTGCTCATTTATCATCTGTGGATGCGTGTTTATGAATTTATTTATTGTGTATAGCAGCATGGTTTAGTCTGTGGTTGTATTTAAAAACGCGGGAAATTTTAACCTAAGTGAAATTATTAAGACTGGAAAGTGTGCTTTTCGCTTGATATATTTTTAGTTTTATATAATTCTTAGAAAATAAATTTTAAATTTATAGAAACATGGTAAAAATGTACTTATCCAGATTTGAAACGAAGTTTTGTATCTTAAATGAAATAATATATAAATATAACACACTAATAAAATAAAGTTGTTGTGTATCAAGGTGCGTGATTGTTTATTAATTATCAGAAAAATAAAACGTAACATGAATCATCAACATTGTTAGCGGATAAGAAATGTATTAAAACACTCAGGTGCGAATTTAATCAAGGTGTAATTTTATTTTTTGTAGAAAACGTCTAATTTATTATTTTATTTGAAACATAAATGCTTTTTATCATAGCAACAAATACCAGAAAAAGCGGTTTTTCTGGACCTAATTTGCAAAATGTTAGCAAGCTAGAACCAGTTTCTATTGTAACCTTGGCATAAAAATATATACATTGTATAAGTATTGGAATTCTATCATAGAATCTATTCACATGATGAATTATTTATATTATGTAGACGAAGAATTCTTGTATAAACCATACATGTATCGTTAATTAAGAATGTATGAATACTCCATACTTGTTTATATAAAACTTTTTTTTAAATAGCTTCTAAGTTAAAACATGATAAGTAAAATGTATTAAAAACTCTTAGGTCAATCATTTGACCCAAGATATCTTTATCTCTCTCTATTATAGTTCAGTTATTACCTAAGTATTATTTATTAGGGAAATTTAAAGAGATTTATTTATTACTGCATTGTACTGCTTATGTAACACAAAACACTTGAAAATTAAACAATATGATAAAAATTTTGTTGTTTTATTCAACTCTATATCCACTCATTAGGAGTCCATAAATTATTAGGATTTACCTACCTTCTAAGGGAATCATTAAGAAAGTTAACAGTTACATATTAAATTGTTATAGAAATAATTAGAATAATTTGTTACTCTTTTTAATAAAGATGCCTCACATGTATATTTTGTAAAATCACCTGTTGTTTCAAATAAATAAGGCACAGATATTTTTTATGTTTTATTAAAAATCCAATATAAAATTTACATACTGATATGTAATAGAATCTATTTAACCATACAAAAAGACAGTGAGTTTATATACTATTTATTAAACATTGCACAAGTTATCACAGTATGCATTTGAATATGTCAAACATAAAAAATCAATGGCACTAAAATAAACAGCATTGTTTCCGTATAAAAGCATTATAAATAACTTATATTATTTGTACCATTTCCCATTCGCGATAATAAAATTATACTATTTTGTTAAGGCTAATTATATTACTTAGAATTAACACAGTCTTCTTCAACTTGAGTTTTAGCAGAAAATATAACATCATTGACCCCTACACCATCATAACTGCTGCCTACTAAAGATATCGGTAAATTATTTTTCTGAATGTATTGCCTAATTTTATCTACCCTTTCATAGTGACCAATCACATATTGAGGTATACATTTATCTAATATGCTAACATGAGATGCAGCTGGGGCATCATCTATCTTAAGAATTGTCTTAATTTCTTTCAATGCAATATTTAAAAGCCTTTCATTTTTAACTCCTTCTCCAAATTTTTCTTTGAACCATCTTCCTCCAAGCATGACAGTTAAAACGGTTCCTTTTTGATCAGGTATGCAACAGGAGTCAAACACTACTCCTAAAATTGGAGAATTCTCTATTGGTGGTATGAGGAAACCAAAAGCTGGGGTAATAAGAGGTTTGTCAGTAGCAAAATATAGATTTACAATTCCAACAGTCACAAATGGTATCTGTTTTAGATTCTGTGACAACTCAGGATGTTGTTTGTCGATAAGTTTTGCCAACACATGGGCTGGAATTGTAGAATATACATGGTTTGCTGTAAGCACTTCTCCATCACTCTTCCTTAACTTTACTAGACTGGAATCAACAAACTCTATTTCTTCTACTTTAGTATTTAATTGCATATTTACATCATTGTCTTTAAGGTAGGTTTTAAGTATTGTGGGGAATGTTTCCAAGCCACCTTTTATAGTGTACACACTCCATTTTTCATCTTTAGCAGCTTTTGCTAAGTCAGTCAATTCAAGATCATTTGAGGCTTTGGCACTAAACATTGACTTCATCCAACCTTTCATGACTCCTCCATGGTTCTGTTCATACTCAAATAATGTTTTCATCAGGAATTTAACAGATATTTCTTTAGCATCTCCAGCACAAATACCACATATCATAGGTGATATTGCATAGTCTGCTATTTCCTTACCAAATCTACGCTCTACGAAATTGTAAATAGAATCGTCTTTTAGTTCCTTGTGTGGCTGTTTCAAATCATTAAATAATGCATAAATAAGAGGTTTTGAAAATGGTCCATTGGTTTGAAAGACACCTTTTAAACTAGATGGAAGAAGATGTAATGAATTATTTACATAAATCATTCTATTTCTCGCGGCAGGGTGGTCGGGTTTTATCGGCGATATATGCTCACTGAGACCCAAATCCTGCATCATGTTTAGTGTATTCAAACCAATTACACCCTTGGGCCTGATGGTTCTCGGACCTTGTTCAAATACGTAGTCTTTCGTCCTAATGGTTTTTATCCATCCTCCACACTGATTTGTAGCTTCTAGGAGAAATATCTTCAAATTATTATTATGGCTTAAGTTATTTTTTAATAAATAATAACCTGTTGATAATCCTCCTAGACCGCCTCCTAATATTGCCGCCATGACGTGTCACTTATTTTATATACTAATACTGAATTTAATAAATTGTTTTTTTAACTTTCACCGCCGTCTCAGGTGTTTGAGATTGAGAGCAAAGAGATCACAAAAGAGATTGAGAGTTTTGTAATTTTTGTTTTGAAAATTTGAATGTGACAGGCTGACAGCAAATGTCATACACCATTCCTCGTCATTTTACGTCTTAAAATTTAAGACTATAATCATGGGAACACCTACATTGATATTCGCCACTTAAGTACCTATTAAATGAAAAGTAAAATATTTGATTTGATTAAAATATTAATTATTAAGTAATTTCGAATTTTACAATTATTATGAACAATACATGACATGAATATAATTTAGTATGTAGTTCTTACAAATGCTTGACGAACGGTTCTGTGTTATCACTTTTAATTGGTAAAATGTTACCGCAATACACTCGTTGGTTAGCTTTCAACTTACAACTTCCATCTACAAGCTTTACAAGCTACAACTCTGTACCTACATACTCTAGTTGTGTCATTAAACAACATGCATTTCATTAGAACTTTCGGCTCTACCTAGAGGCTAGAACATAGGTAGAATTATTAGTACTGGACCAAATTACGTTAGTCTACAGTTCCAAAACATACAAGTTACAACGTCGAACATCCACAGAATATTCACTATAAGCACTTAGCTTAAATCACAGCTTAAATGGAGCCAATTTTTTGTTTGTTAATGTTATTGATACTCAACTACCTAAATAAAAATAAATATGTATTTAAATTTAAAAAAAAATAATTATAAATAAATAATTCCGTCGTGGTCTCCAGATACACAATATTATGGCTATTATTCCGAAAAATTTGTTTTTAATGTACCTAGTTAAATGTTGTAAAAAAATGTAACAATAGGTATTATATTCTGTAATGAGTTGGTACTATCTAATAGATAACATGTGAAGAATAAACTATTCATCTACACTAATATTATAAAGAGGCAAACTTTGTTTGTTTGATTGTAATGAATAGGCTCATAAACTACTGGACCGATTTTAAAAATTCTTTCACCATTCGAAAGCTACATTATCCACGAGTAATATAGGCTATATTATATCATCATGCTAAGACCAACAGGAGCGGAGTAATGCGGGTGAAACCGCGCGGCACAGCTAGTTGTTGATATTCATTACATAGGTACTGATAAAAATATATTTTATATGTATTACAATAAGTCTTTCATCTTAACACCAATCACATGTGGAACGGAGCGTGAGATGGGGCCGGGTAGCAGTTGCGGTGTCGCGGGCTGATAATGAATTTCAATTTCATACCTATTGAACTCTTGTTGAGTTTACACCATGGTAGTTGAGCAATGAAACTGTGGAGCTGTTCTTGTTCTGCATGAAAATATTTTGATTTTATTTAATTATAGTATAAGTACAAAAAATTCACCGGTCTATGAAGAGCGATTTGAACCTGCGTCTTTCGCGAGTCGCGACTCTGGATCTCATTTTAAAATAGTTAGTTCTGTTTGTAATAATAAATCGAAGAGTTTTATTTAAAATATATAGATATTTAATTTTAAATACTATTTGTTGAAAGCTTGTATATTACAAACGCCGATCATGATAACAATTATTTATAGATATAGTTATTAAAATTCAAAAGAGTTAAAAATAATTTATGTAACAACGACAGATGCCTGAAAATATAGGCAACTCCTATGCTTTTTGTATCCAGAAGGATGCGGTCATATAAATACGGTGACGATGTTTTAAGTCCTCTCACATCCTTTACAACGGCGAAATGTCCGCAGTTAGCGCCAAAACTTGCGAGAAAAAACTAAAAGTCGCTGAATTAAAAATACAGAAGATACTGAACAAAATTGAACAATTTAAACTTGATAATTCTTATACATCAACTCTTCAGCTACCAGATAAATCAAAACTTATCAGTGATAAATTCAAAACCTATTGTAAATATTCCGTTGTACTTTTTGTAATTACGTTCTTAGCATTTATGGTCTCTTGGATTATTAATCAAGTGTATACAGAGGTATGTATTCTAATAATATGAAAAACTAAAGATTTATCAAAAACTAGTATATATGACAATGCTACCGAAATATAAAAAAAATAATTAAATATTTTATTACCTAATGAAAATTAAAAATATTAATCATATACTTACTTAACTAATCGTTTTGTTGTTAACTACAAATATGTAAGTAATACCACAGACTAATAATAATATACTACGTATGTAATACTAACAATATTTGAAACCAAATACCTAACTCTAGGTATTTACTATTATCACGAATCAAATCCGAACTAAAATTGCAGACATGCATGCTGCAGCTTCCATCATCATCAAAATCTTTATTCCGACCCCCCGAAGACTGTAGCATGTGTATGGGAGTCACCAATGTGACCAGACTGAGTGATATTTCACCAGAAGACTTCGAAGACCACTACGCGTACTCCACCAGGCCTGTGATTGTTACTGATGCTACTGAAGATTGGCGGGCTATGAAGGTTTGTATGAAATGGCCTAAAATAAGGCTAATTGTAAACCCTTACATATTGATAGTTAAAGATTGCCTTATGAATTCTAAAAAGCATAATACGTTAAGTATTACCATAGTATTACAAATTATTTAATTTAAATTAACTTCATGGTGTGGTTTAAGTTTATATGAGTATGTCGAAAACTTTTCTTTATTTACTCAAATTAAATTTTAATGCACGCAATAGTGTTTTATGCAAAAAAGAAGAATCTAATTTTATTGTTAACTCTTACGTTTTATACAACAGGAATTCAGTTTCGAATTCTTCGTAGACTTCTACCTCAACGAGAAAAAAGGGAAAAAAACCAACGATTGTTTTTTCTTCGCTTACAAATCTGGTTTGAATTCATTGCACGAAGTATTCACTATGGACGAAAAGCGCGCCAATTTATCTGGCGATCCGTGGTACGTTGGTTGGAGCACGTGTTATGATGAAGAGACGAGAAAGTTACGGGCTTATTACAGTAGACCGTACTTCTTGCCAAGGACAGCTGAAAGTGACATGGTGGATTGGATTTTTATGGGCGGGCCTGGACAGGGCGCGCATATGCATGTAAGTAAAACTTTATACATGTACTATATAATATTTACATCTGTCTGTGATGGTAATCGAGTCTGAAAAATAAGAAATAGGGCTATCGATGTTCTTTTGAAACACGCCATCGAATTTACTGCATTCATATTTACGTTGATATGAAATCAGGAAATTCGGGACTCGAACCCAGATGTTTTCAAAAATAAAATTTTCTGCTTAGATATTGTCGAGTTTGCGAAGTTTTGTAAATGTTAATAGGAAACAATAGGTACCTATGTCATGCTATGTCTTATATTTAAAATGGAATAAAATGCATTGTTTTTCATATCCTCGAATAACTTCTGTTCATCAGTAGGTATAAAAATATGTACTTTCGCTTATCCAGCTAAATAATAATTATCAGCTAATTATCTTTTAAAGGTGGACTCAGTACGTCACATGTCGTGGCAGGCGCAGATCCGCGGCCGCAAGGAGTGGCAGCTCGCGCCTCCACCCGAGTGTATCTATTGGTGTGATTGGATCACCTTTACTGTAGAACCCGGGGAGATTTGTGAGTTTGTTATAATTTTGATTTCTTAATGAATTGGAATTTGATTTTGTAGATTTTAATCCATGTATGGCAACAATTACGCGAGAGGTGCTCGATTCTCGCCACTGCAAATATTGTTTAATTAAGTTACGGTGTTTATTGATTGTAGCTGTAACCAAATCAAATTATATTCCTAAAGAGATAGCTTTTTGGTAGGTACCATTAAATTTTGGAAATTTTCCCCACTAAAAAAAAGTACCATAAAATTTGCTTTCAGCCGAAGTCGGAGGCAAGAAACATAATATAACTACTATCGATCTATTATTTTGAAATTATATAAAGCTTTATAAAAATTATCTAACGTGTTAGGTTCTGATTCCATAGAGAATTCCTATAGCGTAATTAATTAAGTTTACTTTTTTAAATATTTCAGTGGTGGTGGACACGAATCGCTGGTACCACAAGACCAACGTGCTTCCCGGCGATATAAGTATCACCATTGGAGCTGAATTCGACTAAAACGATTTATATTATGTTGTATTTCTTGATTTTATTATTGATAATATAATTCTTGTGACTACAGAATAGTTTTATTTTTTTAATAAGCACCAATTAAAATATTATATTTTGACTTCCAACACTCGTTATTAACAGTTATTCCAGTTATACAAGCGTTTTTTAGCGTGAAAATTTAACATTAGTTCGCCATAGACCGCATACACCGTCATAGTCAAGATGTTAGTTCGATTCTCTATTGAAAAAATATTCGCATTTTTTATAAATAGGCGAAGTTTTGTTATAATGTTTCAGTTTCAAAACACATGTCTAAATATGAAATGCGATATAAAGTCTTGTGTAAACTCGTAACTTACTTTAAGTATGAAATTCGTTATTTATTCACTCTCTACTACTATTATTATTTACTAGATTTCCGCCCGCGCCTTCGCCCGCGTTTGCAAAGGAAAACCCGCATAGTTCCCGTTCCCGTGGGATTTCCGGGATAAAAACTATCCTATGTGTTAATCCAAGTTACCCTCTATATGTGTGCTAAATTTCATTGTAATCGGTTCAGTAGTTTTTACGTGAAAGAGTAACAAACATCCATACATCCATACATCCTTACAAACTTTCGCCTTTATAATATATATTAGATCTACTCTCTATTCTACTTCATTCAAAGTATATAGGTATTGTGTTAAATGACGAAATAAAACCACATTCTAGCTACAAATAATATTTATTTCTGATTCAACATTTCCCTAATAAAAGCTGATTAACATCGATTATATATTCACTGAATTCTACCGGAATGATATAACTATGTAAGAGAGCCTCGGGTTAAAAAATCAGATTTAAGTACACTTATAAAAATGTTATAAAAAATGATTAAAAATAAAGAAACATTGGGTAAAATCTCACGATAGATACAAAGAAATACTTTTTACTAACAATAGAACAATGAGTGTATTTTAATTTTTGAACTACTTTATCTCTTTCTAACACATGCAATACTATAGACAGAAAGAGACGTAAATATTTCAAATACATTGAATATTTATTAAATTTGAAAAGTTTCAAATCTAGTTGAAATAGGGAAAAAGACATACAATTCAGATAAAACTTCACTTTAAGAACATGTAACATTTATTATATAGGAATAAATAACTTCCTAATGCCTTAAAGCAGTAATTCCTACGCTTAAACCAACTTTACCTTAATATTTTTTTAAATTGAAGGATATTAGTACATTTTAACAGGAAGTATTTGAAAAAAATACAGAAGAGAAGAATACAACAATAGAAAATAAAGTTTATTGTTAAAGCAAATAGTCATAATTTGCGGATGCGAAAATTTTCTTTTAAATTTTTCACAAAATATTTTTTGCTCATATTCATTCACATTTTAACGAAAGAAAAAACCAAAATAAAAGTAAAACTTCCAAAGTAAAGTTGATTTAACTCCGCTAAATGCCACTACTATAACATTTACTCCTCGGTCTGTCCGGCCGAGTCGAGTATCACTTCGAACGAGAACGGTTGGAACAGGTAACCTTCACCGGAATAGAACTTGCTTTGGAACTCCACCCTGGGGGAAAAGACGAAAAATACCATTTTATTATTTTTATAAATATTGTACATTATCAGTGCATTTGGATCAAACGAACATAGAGCATCTTTCGTGATCTTTTAGAGTAAACGATTCGTATTCAGTGTTGTTCATTAGTAGAACATTGCATAGAATCTTTACGAACGCACTAAGAACAGCGAAAGAATGCTGTACGCTTGTTTACACTTAAAGAATTTGACATAGTGGGGTTAGAATAAGCTTTCGCTCGTTTGATGCAAATGCGTAATAGTACGCTTATTTGTGCGTAGTCGGATTAAACATAACTTAGCATGACATTTAATATTATTAAATTTTATTATGTTTTAGTTAACTGGAATGGAAGATAAAAACAGGCTAGTTTAATAAATGTGAATAATACATAATATTGGGATTGATATCCAGACGAATAGAAAAGTGTGCTGATAAGAGGGGATTATAATAGTGTGCGCGTGTTCGGACGTATGTGTGTGGTCGTGGTCGTGTGCGTACGAGCGTGGTTGTTGAAATTTGTGCGTGTTTATGTGTGTGTATAGGGATGACAATTAAATTTGCATCTGTGTACGTGCACTTACGTTTGTATGCGCATGTGTGCATGCTCGTATGCATGTGTGTGTCTATTTTTTTAAGACAGAGCAAGCAAAGGGGCAGGCCACCTGATGTTAAGAGGTCCATAAACACTTATAACACTAGAAGTGTCTATGGGAGGGGATGACAGTTTGTAGGCGTGTGCGTGTGTGCTGATATATATGCATGTACGTGTGTGTGTGTACACTGACCAGTGCAGGCGCAGCGTGTGCAGGAAGGCGGAGAGCCCCTCCATGAGCACGAGGATGGAGACGGAGATGGCGGCCCAGCCCGCGAACACCACGTACAGGAACACGCCGCCCTCGTACCCCGTCGACATCAGCCCCTAAGACACGTGTACAATGTTCATATTGGCGTAAAACAACACTGTAGGGCATTAGTAACTTGTATATTTTTGAAGTGAAAACTTCTTTAGCGGCGTCGGGCCTGATCGAAAAAGCGTAAGACGGAATTTTTTTTAGCCCTTATATTCCATGCGTAAGACGGATACCATTCCAAAATATCAAACATGCTGAACGTTAATAATCAAGTTTTCACTTCTGCCGGCACTCCCCCAGTGCAACCCGTCTTTTTTTTCAATTTGTTATAATCATTGAAGTATTATTACTACGTATAGAGAGGACACCACGAACAGAATCTTGCGCGGCGCGCGGCGGCGCGGGGCGGCTAGTGAGTCATACACTTTGTAGATATTCTGCCTCTTATTACTTATAAATTAAAACCAATCAATGTAACAAAAATAAATTGATTTGAGACGATTGACTCTTACTCGTGTTACAAATAGTGTAGTAGCGATGTCCTCTCTAATACGTAGTACATAGTAACTCAATGGTTATAATACGTTTTTTGAAACAGCGTAATGCATGATTCACGCTACAACGTGCCGGAGTCGGGAAACAAATGAAACAATATCCATACTCATTTCAACGCCATGCCCCGTCCGAGCCACGGTCAGACTCAATAACTTCATACAAAAAAATTGGTTGTTTGTAAAGTAGGTTTACGATCGAGATGTTTACGTGATAACATAATGCAGTGGCAGCGCGTGTGACACAAGTTTCTGAACATGTCACCCGACTAAAACGATTTTAAAAACGTTATCACGTCAAAAGTATACAATAATGCTTTATCGAACCCTGGACCGGGCACGGCCCATTCGCGACACGGTGTAGCGCAAATCAGCCTTTAAGCAGTTGAATATGTTTAGGAAAATATTAGAGTAAACATGATAATATTATCGCTCTATGTTCACTCGAACCGGTAACAATACTTAAGCAGAACAATACATATTCAATTGTTTTGGTCACTGATACTGAAAATAGTCTGGAGTATATTGCACGGCTATTGGACATTTCCTATCAGTGAATCTGTTTACTGCTGACAAAAATAAATTTCACGCATTACATAATATGCATGAATGTGTTTCTCTATTAGTATACGTATTTGCGTATACATGTGCGAGTTCACACGCATATAAACGTATGCGTGTGCGTTCATATTCGTTTTGTACATCTATATGCACACCATATACCAGTGTTTGTGTGTATGTGCATACCTTCCTAACCGACATGTCACACGATGTATACGCGCGACTTATGAGTATATGTATATATTTGTGTGTCTGTATGTACATACCTTCCTCAGCAGCATGTTCCAGGCGACCTCAGCGAGCTGCGCGTGTGCAAGCGACAGCGCCCAAAGCCGCAGGTACGAAGCTGTATGTGACACGCTTCCTAGCACGTACTCGATCGTGTGGATCGCCTAAAAACAAATATTAATTTTTTGAAGAAAAAAAAATTTCGGCATAGAAACGTTTTTGCCACAAGAAAAAGTATATTGAAAACTTTATTTTTTGTAATTGAACTTTACCGATTACGAAGGGATTTAAAAAAGGTACTACAAAAGTTTAAACTCTAATATGTATTATTATTCGTTTCAGTTTTTTTATTAATATAGTCGGTTTACTGACGATAGTTGAACGTGACAACGTCCGATTGTGCTTCTTTGTCGCTCGTTCCGCGCTCTCGCTTGCACTTCAAGCCTTACATGGAACGCCTCAGAGGGAGGTAACGCCGCATGAGTCATGTTTTTTCGTGCGTGCAGCCGGCGACTTATAATCGAATCTTATTAATATCGAATTATAAGACGTTGTCTCGTCAATAAATAAGTAACTATCACATACCTGGTGAATGAAGACCTCAGTGATGTCCTCATCATGATGTGGAGCCGGTACCGGAGCCCCGCCGGCGCTGCCGTTTTCTGCCGCTGCTTCTAGGGGTTGGGCGCCTTGCGTCTGTTAGAAATAATAATATAAATAAATTTATTTGTATGAAATAGAAAAACGGAATAATGTTTACATAAGTAATCTATACTAATATTATAAAGCTAGTTACGGCCCTGCCTTCATACGAAACTGCTGAATACGCCGTTCGCACGGGAATAGAATGTGGATGCGATTTCCCTGAATTAGCATCCAAGTTTACGTCTTTGTAATTATTAAAATGTATAGATTCATTCTTTAACTCCGGTCTGCATCGTGCAGACATGGGTGTAAAGTCGTCTCATTTTAGCTATTAAATGTAGTTTTTAGTACATCTGAGTTTTCTTTTGGGGCCTCCGGCTGTGGGAAATGTAATTAGCTGAAGAGTTTGTTTATTTCTTTGAACGGGCTAATCTCAAGAACTACTAGTCCGATTTGAAAAATTCTTTCGGTGTTGGAAAGCCCATTTATCGAGGAAGCTATAGGCTATAATTATATCATCACACTAAGATCAACAGGACAAGGCGGGTGAAACCACGGCGCGCAGCTAGTAAAATATACATTTACAATGGACCATAGAACTTTTAGAAAGTAGAGCAATAACTTGTAATCGTTCTTTGTTATAATAAGTTTTCGGTTCGTTTTAATTATTATTAGGTTAAGGAAAATTAACGACAATCGTACAAAAAAAATTCGATAGCCAATTTCTAAATTTTAAGACTAGCTAACTGAGCAGAAAATCAATTATAAGTAAGTAAGAGTATGATCGACAAAGTGAAGTTTTTTTTCTAGTTTTTAAAAATTAATATTTAAACATGAATAGTAAATTATTAATTATTAATTAGCTAGTATTAAAGAATATAATACTCACGGCTCTCTCTTTCTGCTCCTTCATGATGAAGTAGGGTTTGCCGAACAACATGACGGGCACGCACATAAGGGCCGTAATCACGAACAACTGGAATACATGTATTATTTTAATAAAGTTGCATATAGATAGTTATATTACTATTTAGTTTAAGTTTTCTCTCTATAAGAACCATTTTCGTACTTCAAGGAATATTATAAAAAAAGAATTACCGAAATCGGTTCAGCCGTTCTCGAATTTTGCGTTTACCAACACATTCAAGCAAATCATTTTTATTATATAGATTATTATATTATAGATAGTGTTATAATAAGTGTTATAGCTTTGGTTTTATTAAATAAATATGGCGGGCAACACAGTAGCGTCGGGTGATACATTCGATTCTTGTGCGATGCGGACCTGAGTTTTTTGTTTTCCTCGATTTGATAAATGAAATAAATTTAAATTTTTTAGTTAGTTCGATTCCCGGTCGAAGTAAGTGAAATTTCGAAAAAATTTTAATGCGGTTTTATTTCATTTAAAACGAAAGGAATGTTTCCTTTCGGCAAAATTTTCTAGTATTTCACATCAAGTTAAGTACTTCCGTCCAGGGCCTATCGAAAATTAAATAACATAATATTTAAATCTTGCTATTCTAAACCCCAAAACTACCCCAGTCCCCAATCACACTAAAATATAAATAAAATAAAAAATGGAACCTTCTGGAACACGAGTTGTCCCGCGAACATGGTCTCGTCGCACTGCGACCGCGGGTTCGAGTCCGTTTTGAACAGCATCATGTTGATGAATGTGATCAGGATCGACGGGGCACAGTATGCGCTGGACTTCACGATGTCTGTGAAAATCATTATTGTAATTAGCAAAAAAATATCATTCACAACATTAGTGTTAACACCAAAAACATCAATTTCGTTAAATTTGGCAATCAATCTCAAACATTTATTTATTCAATTAGACTTCTTCGAGAAGCACTTTTGAATCGTTATAACATAATATTTTAAAATTTACCACCGATTCGGAAAGCAGTATCTACTGAGAAGAACTATAGCGTTTATTTTTTGCTATCCTATCTACATATATATTGATTTAGCATGATATTTATTATACCCGTATTTCGTAATTATAACCAGAATTTTCTAAAATAATATTATGTTTAAGAAAAAAAACGTACGAGTTTTAGAGCGGCTGTACACGAGCAGTTCGAGCAGTCTATAGTTCACCGCGCGGTCGCGGCTTCAAGCAGTCGGGCTCAACTGCTTGAAGCGGTACTAACCGTCCTAACTATAGTCGAGCCAATTTAATAGGCAACATTTGACGTCTATCAATTTTATCTTCGAGATTAAAGTGAATTAATCGATACGGATTTGAAACATTTGTCAATCGAATTTAATAATTTATGATGATTTTTATTCACAAATAATAAATGCATTCGATTCTAGATGTCAGATTTAGATTTTTAGAGTAACGTCTCTGGTATTTAAAAAGAAAAAAGGTTTATTGACACAAAATTGTAGCGACGTCGTTTCTTCAATTCAGAAATTGTTAATTATGTTTAGAATGGTTTATCAGTAAAATGAAATCTTAAAATTACTTGTATCGGTCGTTATTATTATAAATATGTAATCGTAATTGAAAAAAGTTAAGCAAATGTGCAGTTCTAACAAAACGAAATATCATGTTATTATAATTATGTCGTCGTTACTAGGTAACGTTGTTGAATTTTGTTGAAATGTCAAATGTTGCCTATTAAAATGGCTCTACTATATGAGTGCCCTACTATTCCGTATTGTATAAAATGATATATTTATATATTGATACCCGGATCGTCGCTCCCGAAGTGCCCCGGGCTGGGCCCGTAGCTGGTCCACTTGATGAACATGAGCAGCACCATGTAGAAGAACAGCAGCGTCAGGAACATTATCTGCGGCACGAACTCCACGTATATGCTGATGCGACGCTTGAAGTAACTGGAAAAAGGATTCTTTATTAAAAAAGTATGTGCCAAACATAAGACGTGATAGAAGTGAAACTTTTTGACGTGACAACGTCTTATAATTCGATAGAGCCGGCTGCATGCACGAAAAAACATGACTCATGCGGCGTTACCTCGCTCTGAGGCGTTCCTTTAGGATTGAAGTGCAAGCGAGAGCGCGGAACGAGCGACAAAGAAGCACAATCGGACGTTGTCACGTTCAACTTTCGTCAGTAAACAGACTTTACAGACAACCAATTATTTTTTATTAAAAAAGTATGTGCCAAGCATAAGACGTGATAGAAGTGTAACTTCTTTGGCACGATTCAAAGATACAAAATCGTCGCCTTTCTCTATGACGTGACGATATTGCCATGACGCCTTGAAAGTTTACTCTCAACGCGCCAAGAAGTTTCACTTCATAAATCACCAATCTTTGGAACGAGTCAAAATTGAAGCGCTTTCATTGGACATTTTTTTTTTAAGATTTTCAAGAAAACAGATTAAGGAAACTAATCTATAATCCTTGTAAACAATAAGGAAAAATACTTTTACAAGCCGTTGCCCGCAATTTTGTTGCGTGACAAAATATTTTTTATGAGATATGAAATGTCTATATGAGATATGAATTTCTTATAGTAAAATGATAACAATACTCACACATGGTTCCAGAGAGACAGACAGACACCAAATAACATGTGGAACACGCCGATGATGATCGAAATCTTCATTTTGTACGCGTTCATGAAGATAATCTTGTTCGCTTCAGCCAACTGCAGATAAATAATGTTATTTCAAATATGTACACTAATATACATCAAATATGTACAGTAAAGCTAAATAGTTTACTAAGATATATCTTTTAACATTTCTTGCTCCTGAGACACAGTGTTTTATTTATTTAAGAGCCTATAGATTCAATATTATTATTAGATCAATCGTTTTTTTATAGAATAATTGTCTATTGAGAACATGACACACAAATCGGAAAAATATAAATATGAAAAAACCTTTTTCGTTTTACATACAGGAATGTCGTAAGATTACTTAAAAAAAGCATGATCATGAACAAAAAACACTAAACAGTTTATTTCATCGTGGAACTAAATTCTAACAGTTCATAAATACGTTTTCATTTATTATCAGATCAATAAATGTTACTTAAATTACTTTTAGCGTATGTTTTAACTTCGCAAGTTTTAACTTTTACAAAAAGAATTAAGCGTGATTATTTATATTACTTTTTTTAACATTTAACAAACAATTTTTCCCACCTGCCACACAGGATCAATGCCAAACGGATACGGCGTCTGTATATAGTCATCCGAATCGGGATTTAACTGCAGCATTCTATTATCTCTCAGTGTGCTAACATTATAGTTGTTCCGCCATGATGAGCCGAAAATGTTGAGACTCTTGCTGAATATATCGTTGTATATTAACCCCGTGTACATCGAGAACAAGCCCATGAGGAGGATTATGTAGCGACCGCCGAAGAATATGTTCCAAATCTGTGGGAAATATATTTATAATTACACTTATTGTACATGAAAGCAAAATGCATAAATATCGTTAATACGAGTATGACAACGTTGTCGATTTATTTTTGTTAGTGTAATATGTATAGATTAAATAACTCAACCTTATTTTAATTCTTTCACCAATTTAGCTCCATAATCAAAAAGAGACGTGGTGGTTTATTTTATAACAATTAAATTAAATGAAATAATATTATTCTTTACTTTTTAAAATGACATTTAAATTTGATGTATTTTTTTTTTGTAGCATATCTACACATTCGTTCACTTGCACAAGAGTATGGCGTAAAAGTGCACACTAGCAAGTATGTTCGTCTGTATATGCGTGTCTATGTATGCGAGTGACTGTCGGTTTATGCATGCGTATCTGTGTGTGCGTATGTGCGTGTGCGTATGTGCGTGTGCGTATTTGCGCGTACGTGTGCGCGTGCGTGCGTACGTGGGCGTGTCCTTCTGTACATTTGACGACGCGGTTGGCGCAGTGGTAAATTAACTGCCTACTGAGCCGACGGTCCCGGGTTCGATCCCCGGTCAGGGCAAATATTTGTGTGATGAACTCAATTATTCTTGGGTCTGGGTGTTATATCTATATATGTATTTATAAAATATTATATTTATCGTCGCCTAGTACCCACAACAAAAGCCTTAATTGAGCTTACTGTGGGACTAGGTCGATTTGTGTAATAATGTCCTTTAATATTTATTTATTATTTCTTCATATTTACGTGTGTGTGTCTGTCTATATCTTCACACATGTTTTTATGTGTGTGTGCATACCTCGCTGTCAATCTTCTTGGCCTGCAGCGGTTTCTCCTTGTAGCACATCCAGAAGCCGAACGCCGCCATCAGCGCGCCGTGCCCGAGGTCGCCGAACATCACCGCGAACAGGAACGGGAACGTTATTATTGTGTACGGCGCTGCGGGATAACATTCGTTTTAGTGAGCGATAGAAGTTTAATAAAAATATTTCAAAATATTTTGTGTATATTGAGAATTAGAAGTCATACACAAAAAAAGACGGGTTGCACTCCGGGAGTGCCGGCAGAAGTGATAACTTGATTATTAACGTTGAGCATGTTTCTTACGCGTTTTTCGATCAGGTCACGTGTCCTGACGCGAGTTTAAGATTTTATACCCATTACAGAAAAAGTGCTCAACGCCGCTAAAGAAGTTTTCACTTCAAAATGACGTGTGTCACTCGGGGACTGCCGCGGTAAAGCTATTGCATGCTATGCCTTCAAGCCACACCTCCGAGCCCGTTGGAGTGGGGAGCGTGAGGTTTTTCGTTACGCAATTTCTGGATTCGGTCCCGCGCTCAACGCCCGCGATAGAAGCTATGCAATAGCTTAAAAATAGAAAAATAGGCAGAAAAATAGAAATTTTGAGCGCTTTTAAATATAATATTGGGTAAATATTTTTTTTTTAATAATTCTAAAATAACAGTGAAGCAAATTTGGAAATAATTCATTGGCAATTTATTTTGTATGTCAACTTTCACTATAATTTGTCAGAGTTCGATGATTTCTACTATGCTACTTTAACACTCAATTTAGAAATAAGAATAGACTCTAACCAGAATCTTCCAACATTTTATATTAATTTTCATTTTAATAATCACAGCTTTTACAAAAACTTATCAACTCATTATAACAAAATACAGTATACACACCAGGATTAACCTCTCGATAAGTGGCAACACCGTACGCGTATATCAAATGTTGGAAAGCGCTGGTGAACTTGTTTGTGCGGTTGTACGTCGGCGGGTCTTCTAGCGTTTCCATACGATTGAGTATAGGCGGTACTGAGCTGCCGCTGCGTTCCTGTATTGAGAAATAAATAAATCTTTATTATTTTAGGGTGGTCGTAGAATGAACATAAGATAAAAGATACAAGTAAATCTTTGTTAATTTAAGCCGGTGAATGAATAACATGCTATGATAATTTCTTCAAATCTGAGTTGTGTAGAGAGAAGAACAAATGATATTTCATTAATAAGTCACAAGATTAACTTTTATCTGTTACGTATTGCTAAATTTCACTAATAAATTAATTGTTACTTTTTTATGTGAGTTTTCCATATTTCTACAAATAAAATTATGAAATTTTTAAAGAATAGAAAAAAATCGATCGTGAGGCGTGATCGAATATTTATTTTTTTCTATTCTTTAAAGCTTTATCATTTATAAAGTATTTCAATTTGAATGCTATAAACCTAAATATCAAAATAAAGTTGATAATGATGTTATACAAAATAAAGACAATTATACATTTGTTTTTTCCCATCCAAAAAATTCTACAACATCAAAAAACATATACCTCAACTTAAACTCAAACTCAAACTCACCGTGCCCCTCCTCAGCGCCAGCTGTATCGTCTCCATATCCAATGCTGGCACCCAGCACTCTGCGATCAAACACTTTTGGGTCACATCCAAGTTGAAAAGGTTCAATGTATGGTAAATCGCCTTAATCTTGCGCACTTTGACGAACCAATTCTTTATGTTCTTCGCGGCCGCTACTAGAACGCGGTGCCTGTGGTCTTGCGTTTGCCCGAGTACCTGTGGATAAATAATAATCACTACATAGTATAAAACAAAGTCGCTTTCTCTGTCCCTATGTCCCTTTGTATGCTTAAATCTTTAAAACTACGCAACGGATTTTGATGCGGTTTTTTTTTAATAGAGTGATTCAAGAGGAAGGTTTTAGTATATAATTTATTAGGTTTTAGACAAAGCGGGCGAAGCCGCGGGCGGTAAGCTAGTAAATAAAATAGTTAAAAAATACGCTTGAAATGATTGTATTGTCATCGGTCCTTTGTACAGTTTGTACACGTATCAGTGTACAAAGTTTGAATTAAATCTGTTTATTTAAAGGGGATCAAAATCGATACAAACATATAATAAAATTAATCTTTGTTTTAAAAGTGGCGTTGAAAAATTAGTATTCACGCTAAGTGCTCTAAAAAATTTTACAACGAAATAAAAATAAGAGCCAAAAAATACAGAATATTTTTTAAATTACATATTTTAATAACGTTTCAAAAATGTATTAACAAAAGGTTAATACATAACCTTAGAAATTGAACAGAAGATCTTTGAATTTTAGGAATTCACTTTACACAAATTGCTCAGTAATAAAAATAATTATATCTTTGGAAATTTTACAAATCCCTTTGTTGACAACTTATCATAAATACAACATAAATCTTATCCCAATTAAGCCATTTTTTATTGCACAGACAATATACGACCCTTTTTCATTAGAAGTTGCCTAATCGTTAGGAAAACATCATAAACTCGTACCGTAGATAATCTTGTTCTCAACTCATACTTTTTGTGTCAAAGTCATGAACTATAGGGTTGGCAACTAAGGGAAAAAAAGACAGGAATTTCATACATAGAATATTGTTTTTATTTGGTAAAAAAGGCAAGTTTTTGTTTGCCTCTTAATTCGTTAAAAATATAATTCCATAAGAAACAAAATTACAATTTGCCACAACCAACATAATGCATATGAAGCATTTTATTGATGACAAAAAAACAAACTCTATAATATGTAAAGTTTATCTGAGTACTCTTAAATTATTTAATGTGGGAAATGACTTTTGTCAACCCTAAAAGCCTCCATTAGCTTCTGATAAGCTGCAAGGTCGAATTTGATTGGTGTATGGTGGTCCAATGACTTTTGGATCTCACCATGACTTTCAATTGATTTTCCTCAAGTTTTTAGACAAAATCAATTCAGTGTTTCGAGTCTTCCTTATACAAAAAGTATTTTTAATTATTATTTAGCCACCTGTTAGATTAGAATAACATTACCAAATCACGCAACAAACAGTGGTTATTTAAGAAAATAAACACTTGATAAATAAATAATGAACCATTGCTAATCTTATATTTAACCATTTCAAATCTTACATTTCTAGAGAATGATACAATTTAAGACTGATAGTTTCATCTGACGATAATATTAGGTAATATATATAATAAACTTTATTTTTCCAATTGAAAAAATAATATAATATGATACATTTGTCCAACACGTATTCAGTAGTCATTCAAACAGAATTAAGCTAAGAAGAGGCGTCGAAAACAACAGAGCAAACAAAAACCATGTGAATAGTTATTTACCTTCTAAATAAACATGCAACTTAGTCACTTGTCATTTTCCATCAAGTGAAATAGATGCAAAAACCTATCGATAAAAATGTCCTTGACGTAAGTCTAAATTTTTTTATAATTATAAAAATATAAGGTCTATCTAGGAGTCCTGCAACAAAAAACATCCCAATATATCAACTTACAGTATTCAAATCCTCAATCCTCGTCATTACACCCATGGCCATTTCCCGCCTATCAGCTGGTGCTTCAGGACAAGGGTATAGTGTAGCACGGAAACCCTCGCAAATCTTCTTTACGCGCGTCTTGAGCTGGTCCCCTTGGAAGAATATGATGAACACCGACTTGTACACTTGGTCCGACTGGAAGATAAAAACGGTTTAGGAGATAGTTTTGCGAGGTTAGGAGACAATTTTGGGAAGTAAGAACACAATTTTGTGAGGTTAGGAGATAATTATGCGACGTTAGGAAACATTTTGGTTAAATAGACCATTTAGCAAAAAAATTTGTAAGTTATTGATGTACACTTTATTGTAAATTTTGTCTTTTAAGAAAAGTAATAACAAGAATGATAATATCGTATTAGTGTAGCATTCAAAAGTTCTTGCAAGATGAGCGTGATGTGCTTGAAATTTATCGAGAAAAAATGAACATAATGTTCACTGTTTAATAATTCAACTAGCTAATAAAACTAACAAGAAAATGTGACTTGTCATCGTGCCCTTAACAAATCATTTAGAGCATATTTCACAAAAAATCAAACAACAATGCAAATATGTAGTAAATTAATGAAGACATATCGTTCGTCACGTAAAGGTAAACAATTATTTATCTACATTAATAGTTTACTTGGAGACAATCGACTGTGACGCGTGTCTGACGCAAGCAGTTATTGCCTCTCCGGAATGGGCTCAAAGATTTATCGCTTTTAAAGCATAGAACATTTATATATTTTCTAAAAGAGGAAGAAACAATAAGTAGATGGCAAAATGCTATTGAATACAAAAATTAAATCACTATAGTCTCTGCTATTGTAAAAGTTTTCTATATTTAAAATAACTGTAGTGCGATCAGGAGTAATTAAAACTTTCTTGAAATGATAAGGAATTCCAAACACACGCATTTGAAGCCTAAACTTTGATCACATAATTTGCACATTCTAATCAATATTTTTAAGCAAGCACTCACTTAAAAGACAAGCTCTACAAAACCAAAAATGGTCCTTCGAGTCCACACGCAAAAATATACGTACCGACGACGGATCCTCCAATGGGGTGTCGATCTCAGCCTGCCGCAAGAACACATTTCCCCTGCAGGCCCTCCATAGCATCCTCTCGAATGCCGGGATTCGCTCCCTGAGGATAACGCCGGCGACGAAACTGCGCAGACAAAGGTCTTAGCACATCACACTGGTGATTGGCCAGTGTTTGCCCATTTCCACACGTCAATATAATGCTTTGCCAAGAAATCGAAGACAAAATTCCATGTTTTCCGATTTTGGAACAAAAAAATTTGGTTAGAAAGGAATACCGTGATAATTATGTCACCGAGTGTGCCGATTGTAATTGTTTCTTCTTTACCTTTTCAAAAATATTTTAGTAACATTGTTGAGTAAATAGTTAACATATTAAACGTTATATAGGATTCACGTTACATAAAGATACGACATATATATGCATATATATACTATGTGTAACCGTATCTATGTAACATGTCATGGTATTCCCATTTCTATATAAAATCGATTTCTTGGAAATGTGAACGGGTAGACATGGGCGTAGTAATGAATATTTACAAGAATACCCACTGAAAGTCAAACATGAATCATCTCTACAAGTCACGGTCAATTATACCTCTCTAAATTTCATAATAAATTGTAACATAGTTTTCAAACTAACACTAGTATTTTTTTTATTAACAATATCAAGTATTAAAAGGAAAACCATTTGGACAGGTATTTTCATACGGATCTAAAACGACCTTAACAAAGATAAAACAATTATATAAATTGATAAAAAATAACCCATATAAAAGGAATTATTCTGCCAACATTTTATACCAACAATGACAACGTTACGTAACTTGAACACGGTTTGAATTCGCATGTTTGACTTTCACCTAAGGATGCATGTTGAATACTAATAAAGAAACACCCTTGACAAGACGTTTAACTAATTAATGGAGATATTGATCATAAACTTGCAACTACCCACATTTACATAAGAAAATTCAATTGAAATGGAAAATTATATTAAACGACGGAAGTACTTGAATTTAAATATCTTATCACGACAATATAAGTGCAAAATCGTGGACGATTTTTTCCATTACAAATCGAGCTGATAACGGTAACATTCGTAATGAGAATACTATCGCTGATAAGGTATAAATAATTACATTTTGTTATATAATTGATGACGAAACTGCATCACATTGTAGGTAATCTATATTTTTGTCTATTGTACTCAAATTCCATTTTTCTTCGACGTATATGTTACCTCGAAGAAGTATAAATTTCGTACCTTTGGCCAGGCACATTTTTTTCATATATGGTTTAACCAGAGTACCACCGTATATACAAAAGGGACTACACGTGATGTTATTATTGAACATACACATACATATTAGGCACACTAACTAATATAAATGTTCTTCAATCACCAAAGTTAGTGGTGTGAAATCTTGGACCTTGTAACCCATGTTTGATAAAGACTTGTATATTTAAATAATGTAACGTAAAGAGAAGTGTTAAATAATGATTTCCTAACAAATTCTTACTTGTAACGTTTTTCAACAAAAAAAAAACAAATCTAAACTCTGATTGATTACTGGCCAGACATCTGAATCAAATTTTGAGCCGAGATAAAATATAGATAGACAGTGCATAGGCATTTCATTCGCATACTAGTTGTTGTTTGCGGCTTCGCCTGCTTGTTCAAAATAAATTTTCATCCCGTATTGTATGCCTTTGGGAGTAGAATTTATTAAAATTCTTTCTTAGCGGATCATCACGGATGCCTACATCATAGCGCATCTTCATGGCAAGTTTCCATTTGGGCTTTGCCTTGATAGATCAGTCAGTCAGTCAGCCCCTTTGCGTTTTGAAGATTAAACGATCGAAGCTGCAGAGAAGGTTTTTCATGGAAGTTTATGAATTCCGAGATAAAACCAATACGCATAATAAAAAAAGTCAATTCAGTGTCATCGACCATTATATAGGTACATACTATGAGTGGGAATCACATGATACAATACAACTATGACTAATAAAGATATTATGTTGCTCTCGGTCCAGCTATCTGGTTGACACATGGCTAGTGTAGCATTGTAGGAAATAACAATTATTGTATTCTGGGTACGACACTATAGTATGACGAAAAATAGAGAGAATAATAATATTTGAACTGCTCTTAAATATACAGGTTTTTAGTGATGATGTGGCATCATGGTTTATAGTTTTGACGATTATACTAATAACACGGCATCCATTTTACTGTCTACGAATTCTGGAAGAATTTAACGTAGCCATACGCATCCAAGGCCTAATCTAACTATGTATATTGTAAAATCTACAAAGTCTGGTAAGACGTTTAGGAAAGCACATAGCACATTTATTAAGTACTAGCTTTCCACCCGCAGCTTCGCCCGCGCAGTCAAAGAAAAACCCGCATAGTTCCCGTTCCCGTGGGATTTCCGGGATAAAACCTATCCTATTTCCCGGGGTAAAAAGTAGCCTATGTCCTTTCTCGGGTATCAAAATATCTCTATACCAAATTTCATGCAAATTGGTTCGGTAGTTAAGGCGTGATTGAGTAACAGACAGACAGACAGAGTTACTTTCGCATTTATAATATTAATATGGATATTGAATTACAATTATGGCCGTATCAAACTCAAACTAAAACATTTATCTATTCAATTAGACTTCTTCTAGAAGCACTTTTGAATCGTCATTACATTTTTTAACATTTTCCACCGATTCGGAAAGCAGCATCTATGGAGAACCGGCAAGAAACTCCATAGTTGGTCTTTTATCTCAGAGGACATGGCTACAAAGAATATAAATTTCGTATAAAATCACAAATCGCCTCCACGAACAGACATACGTACCTACGACATTTCCTTATACGCAGTATAAGCATAAATCTCTGGAATGAGATTAGATATCGCGACCTTCCAATGTTGATATTAGAACTATGCGCTATGGTATTGCGGAAAATGTTTCTCGAATAAAATGTGTGCGATTTCTTTTAATTAAACTATCATCATATTTAATTACACAGACACCGTTTGCTAACAATTATAAGGTAGTGTTCAAATTGTCATTCGAATTTCATCTCTATAACTTATGATATAAGGTGGTCTTTAGCAAATGTCACTTCAAGAAGACCACTTCACTAAGGTACCGGGCCTAGGTAGTCAGGAAAATAGACATCACACACCACACCACACAAGTACTGACCACGGAGGATTCGCCTTGTACATGAACAGATTCAAGCTGAAGGAGAATCCGTGTCAGATTATTACGCTATGGTATTATATAAAAAAAAACGTGAATAATGAATCAATCTTTATAAATACGAAGAGATGCAGGTTATATGAAACAGAGCAAACTAAGAAGTTTATAAAATAGTTCAATCCCTCGTAAAACTGTTCATTTAATTACCAATAAACGCTCAGCCTGGTGATCCTGCGTGTAATCACATATTTTAAATTTTTATTTAAATATCAACTTTAGTACAAGGTCATAAGTCTCATTACGTGTTAGCATGCAATGGGGATTCACTTCGTAAATGTAATCGTCCGGTCTCAAGGTTTTTAAAAAACAAACTTATGTTCTCTGACAAACCGTCCATAACTGCATAGCACGTGGGTAAAATGAATTTGATACTTGAACAGTTAGATTTAAGTGTCATTTTAATTTTTTTATCATTATGTATGATGTAATGCCTCGTCATTTTGGCGACTTACCAAGTCCGTCTGAGAAGGCAGACGAAACTTTTCAAATTTTTGTTTTATGTCTAATATTCACGATTTATGTATTTTCTACGACAATGCCAAGAATTTTTTAAACATAAATTTCACAGTGAAAATGATATATTTATACCCATTATCTTGCACAAATCTCACACGATTAATAAAAATTAAATGATATATATTATGCTCCTAAAACAAATTTCAAAAGTCGTTCATGATCAATATCTCCCATTATTATTATAATAAACTAATAGAAATGGACATCAGATTCCAATCAACCAACACCATTAGTTACAAAACGTAAATAATGTGCACTGCGATTTGCCAGCGTCTTTTTAACAAAAAATAAAAAAAAAATCTCTGTGGTCCATTTCTTTCATCATATACCAAACAATATACATTTCACTATGAATAAAAAATAACAAAAAATGTATTTTTTTCACCTTTTTTGAGTCAAACACAATGCTTTACAGAAATCAATTATAAAAACCTAAATATGCATTCTTGTACGTTGACAAGCGACCTCGAGGCAAGCCTTCAATCATCGATTGTATGGACGTCGATTCAAAAATATATTCATTCTCTGGCTGAAACGTTCCCACGGACATTAGTTGCCACGATCTTTAGATAATTGAGTTAAATTTATACATTTGGGTACAAGATAGTACAAATTATCATCACGAGCTATGCTACCAGTATTTGTAAATCTTTTTATAAACATTAAACAGGTAATGGTCATTTCTTATTTTATTTTAGCATTACAAATTTCAGGTGACGTGGTAGACCGATCCATGTTATTATTTTCATGTTTGATATGGAATCTCAAATGGTCTCAAATATTGGGACATTTTAAAATTGGGACGGTGTATTATGCCTATTTAGTTCAAGAACTTATAGAGGCAGAATATTTTTAAATGTATTCTATGCTATTTACAAAATATTTATTTAACTGGCATAGAAGTATTAGCATATTTATTGACAAAAAAAATAATAATTTTATTCCAAAAAACTTGCCAACAACAAGCATGTTACCGTAAAAAAAATACCAATTTTAGACAAAAAATATAAAACTAACTTAGTAACATTTCTGGAAATACCAAATCGTCATAATAATTAAACGTAACTCGTACGATTAGTAATCAATTTTTCCTTTACGTGCATAATGAGGCTCCCATTCATTTCGAATTTCAAGGTAAATTAAGTACGCTATACGTTGAATAAATAGGGTATGGACGTTTAAAAGGTTTGAAACGTCGTAAATATTAAAAACAAAAACTGCCAAAATGGAAGAAGCCTAGTTGGATATAAATTACGACATATTTTAGTTAACAATGTATTATATGTATCTTTATTAAGGCGTCTCTAATTGTACATCACTTGGTCAGATTGGTGGATTACGGCCTGAACGCTTACGGGAGGCCCGTGTCCCAGCAGTGGGAACATAATGGGCTACAGATGATGAATTCTACATCACAATTGAAGTATAGTTAGTATTCAGGATACCATAGACCCTTCTACGACAATAAAAGATTAATAGACAATTATTGAATATGCTCATCATCGAATACTTCACCCTCTAGACACTACCAATTTGAAGTGTGATCCAACTGAAAAAAATATATCAAGTTGACAAAGTGATCCATTATGGCAATTTTTACTATTAGTCCGGGATACATCGCCCATTTTTGCAAGTGATTACTATCAAGCTAATTTTTCGTGAGTAGCTTTATTTTGATGAGATGCCCAATAATTTCATGTACGAAACTCTCGATTGTGGTAGCTACCAGAGGAAACAAAGATAAAATATTTTGATTTGATGGTTCTCAAATATTAATTACTAACTGAATGTTTTTTTTTGTTCAATCTCAAGATAATTATCTAAATTATTCGAAAAAATATTTGTCCTACAAAATCTATGGTTTGATCAAAGAGTCCCCCTTTCCAATGTGTATCGATAACGAAGTCATCATAAATGATTACTAACCAGCTGATTTTTTTATTTTCACTTATTTAATACTTATATAATTCAACAGACATATTGTCCTACAAATTGCGTAATAAATATTTGAGAACCGTCAAATCAAAAATTTTTATACTTGTTACCTCTGTAAGCTACCACAATCGAGAGTTTCGCACATGAAATTATTGGGCATCTCATCAAAATAAAGCTACTCACGAAAAATTAGCTTGATAGTAATCACTTGCAAAAATGGGCGATGTATCCCGGACTATATTCCCACACATTGTATACTCATAAAATACACACTCCATTCATCCAACAGACACTAATCAGATAAAATATTTCGCAAGATCGTAATGTTGCGTCAGAACAAATTTGGGTTACCGCAGTCATTTATCGCTTTATCTAAAATACACAATTTCAGGAATTGAAGAAACGTTCTCTAGAAACGTAACTGACTGTAAATTGGAGGTTAGAATAACCAAAACTGCATTAACTACTCTTCGCTTCGCTTCATTTACAAATTCTTCACCGTATTTTTTACACCAAAGTAAAATGTAGGTATACGTAGCCTGCAGTGAGAACAAAATAGGCTGATAACGATGTACCAATTTATATTTTCATATTGTTTGTCAATTTATTAGTTTAGCGTAGACGACTAAACAGATAGCAAAACTAACTGAATCTATAGAGATCTTTAATTCTATTCCAAAATGATTTAAAGGTAAAAAGGTTAAAAGGTCTTGATCCCAAAAATTGAACACAATTTGAATGATAAAACCTTCATATGATACTATGTTACAGGTTTTATAACAACACCAAGAATTCAAGAACAATTAGCTTCAAAAGATTATAAGTCACCTCAACTCGTAATCGTAACCAAAACAAACAGATCCTTGACTTTCAATCTTGGCCAGAAAAAAGAAAGTTATTGACTCATAGCAGCTGCTGAGGTGAATAAAATCGGGCGTTTTTCACAAATTATCGTCTGAATATTGACAAATCACGATTGTCGAGGTAAACGTCCGCTAACGGTTCCAGTTTATAAACAAGTGATCGAGTTCCTCAAATTGCAAAACATTGCATTCGTGTTGGAAATTCCCCGATACCGCGAATGAATGAAAGGGGCAAGAATTTCAGAAATGGAAATGTTACCTATTGCTGATGCCTGATTGCCATAAGGTGGCTAAATTACATATTATGTATGTATAGAGTATCAATATCGATATTCGTTATGCTACATTGAAACCTAAGTTTTGTAACAGCATTATCTTGATGAGAAATATTATTTCCATGTTGTTAGGAAGGATATGAAATGGTCTTAATCTCCCTAATGCAGTCATTTGAAGATGGTATTGTGTACAATTTACGATTATATGATGTTACAAACAAAATATTTATCACGCCTATAAAACTACGGCGTCTTTCAAATCCAGATCGAATCTAGTTTTATTGGATTAACAAACACGAGTTAAATTTAGCTTTTATACCCTTTCAGAAATTTGTTTACAGCTGGTTTATCTTAATACCTAAGTGTAATCAAAGGCTAAATTAACGTTATAAACGATGTTTAATTAATCGTCCGTCAATAATGATTCATCTCAGGCTTGATTTGCTTTATCGTGTAGCAATAAAATCATAGCTTTTGCCAAGTAATTGAAAACTGAAAGTCAAACAGTTTTATGGCATCAAATCTACTTTTATAGGACATCTCATCTAATCCTTATGCAGTATCATTAACTGGCGGATTAAAATGCAAACAGAATCCGTCGCCAAGGTACCTATATAAACCTTAGAAGTAAATATGTAGGTATGTTATAAGTTATAACAAGGAATGGAAAATGACAAAGAAGTGCCCATTTACCACAAATCGTGTTCTTGCCGAGTTTTACAGCTCTATTAAACTTGAGGAAAATATATAAAAGATATATAATAAAAACAATAGTTACACAACAACGATAGAAACAAATATATGAGAATAGTTTTATGAGGCATATTAGTAAGGCTATTTTATACTGTATAGTCTATTGAACCATCTAAAATTAATTCGTTTGGGTTATTTTCATTCGTTTAATATGGATGATTTCTACAGGTAGATAGACAGAGACTTATTAATTTTAATATTGAGACACTGAAGGCATAAAATGTTTCTAACAAACGTTACCAAAAATGACGGAGTTTACCAATTCGTGGGTTTTTCAAAGCATCGACCGCACCGTTAAATTATATATCGTCATGGATATAATTACGTTTTAGTCCAAAAAAGGTTAATTTCAACGATAACTTTGTTATATCTATACCTATTATGAGTACTATATTATATTTCATAACATATTGTTAAGTAATTTATATGGACACACGCCTCTCATACAGATATCGCAGAGAATACAATTCAAACAATACAAGAAATATTATCAACCATACTTGATCGATTCAAGGTTAGTACCGTTTCAGCCAGTATTTGAATTTTAAATGCCTTCAGCATTCGTTACGGTTCACTAAAACGTATAATATTTGGTATATGACGCTTATAATATATCAAGGCACTCGTACCAAGACGCTGTTTAGTACGGATTCGAAAAAAGTGAACGCAATCTAAACGCTTCATATAAAGCATATTATGAAATTAACTATGCTAATGTGTGCGTCAATGTATAGCTAAAAATACAAACGTACACCAGTAGTGACAGTTAAACGGTACGCTCCCATAGGTCACGCCGTCACACCGACGCATCGCGACGTCACACATGCAAACGTTCGACACACACACCGGCGCCCGTCCCTGTATTTATAGCTCACACCGAAACGCGTTTATACAAAACGTTAGATCACGTAAAATCCAGCATTTACAGTATTCGCACCTAGTCCATCATCTATTCTTGAAGTCCAAGTTACATGACGCATTGGATACATATTGTGAATAAGTGTGTTAGTAAGCCAAATGCCCTTGCAGGTTTAGTGTGACAGAAGTCGAAGCTACGCGGAATACGAGAAGCGGAAAGATTTATAACTAGAGACAGACACGATACAAACACCAGTAGGTATATTCTTACGACTATATCGTTTATACGCTACCATAACCCAACTACATTAAAATATTATGTACACTACTAACCAAGGCAGGAATTCCAAGGACTCTTGTTTGTCCCGAAAACTAGGGAATAAACCAAGCACATTTAGATATTTATGCATTATTTCAAGTAAATATGATAAGTAAATTAGTTCTTCATTAACAATTTCATTGGGACATGCAATTAATTGTATGTATTTATTTAAGTTTAATTTTGAAAGAGACAAAAATTTCTCAGTCGCCTCATCGATTCGTCTTAATGCACGATTTGTGATAATGAGCGCATGAGCTACATCACTGCGCTCCGCTATCGCGCTAAACATTGACATTACGGTAGTTTGACAAATAATAAAAACGTCACCATGTGTGAACGGCGTGATGGACTATCGCTTGACGTCGTGCATGAAAACAAATCGTCGTCGGCCGGCTTTAAAAGTCATTTACTTCCTTAATCCAGAACTGTCAAATATAATACATCTTAATCACCACTGAAACGATTATAGATCTGCAACGTACGTCACGATCTTGCGTTAATGTGAACAGCATCAATTTCAGCGGCGATCAGAGTCATCGGTGTCACACTAGTGCTGTATGTGCGAGGCGCGAGCATACATACCCTAGTTGGACCTGGCCCATATGTATGTTCGGATCGTCGGATATGAGAGCGCGTGTCATGGACTCAGTCGTACCGGCCCCGCCCTCGTGCTAGCGGACAAACAAACATGTACAGACATCGCCCAAGGACGCACACGACGGAAGCGAACAGCATCGACATATAACGCCTGACTTTTAACGCTTGTTGTAGTAAAAAATAGCACCAACACGCTTCGATTCTGTACTCTCTAGCGATTCCAAGCTTTTCCAATTGTTAGTTCTACGGTGTCGGTTGGGGTGTATCTAAACTAAAGTATAATCTCCTCGTGACTACTCACATATGAAAAGAAATCATAAAGCATGCAAAAACAAATACAGAAAGCATGACGGATGAACGCAGACCCTACTGCGGACGCATCCCGGCCCGTTCACGGTGGACTTCAAAAATAAATTATGTTTCAATGTTAGTGAAAACTCACTCAGGCAGCAGTCGATTAGGTTCACGTTTCGTCTAAATCTCTAAGCCACGTATTAGAAGTGTATCGGAACCGTCTCTAAGTTAAGCTATCAATCATCACACAGAACGTTAAAAAAGTGTTACGCTATCGGTATACTATAAACCGGCCGTCTCCAATGCTTGCCTGAGTGGTGAGCGGTAGACTCCCGAATCAGCGTCACAGTACAAGCGCTGCAAAAATAACATCACTCCAGGACTTGCTTTGACTCGCACGAGTCAGAGCACGTCGGAGGTCATAATTAATCAGCATACCCCAGCTTGAGCGCTTGCCCTCCCGCCATGAGGCCCTCCTCCCCGAGCAGGGTCACTTGCTCCTCCTCGCGCGAAGGGTCCGCCATCTTGTGCAAAAGCGCCGAAACGGCGCGAAAGTCAGCATTGCAATGTCAATGTCACATTTTTCGATACAATAAATTATAATGCTATATTCGGCCATCACACGCCAGGGTTAATGCACTTTATTATTTTATTACTGACCCTGTGCCACACTTTCGATTCGATCGAGTTGACGAGGTCCGAAAAATGTAACAATGACGTCGCACAAAAAATCACTTCATAGAACCAAATGTGATTTCTATTTTCTGTTTAGATTTATTATTGAAATCGTAATGAGACAGAATTTGCATAGACCCACGACCTTTAATTAAGTTTATAGGGGTGTTATCGATCGCTGGAATTGTGCAATTTAGTAATACAAAGACAGATCCATCTGCTTATTGCAATCACACAAATCCCTAAATAAGCATGACACATCGATCGAAACTTAAAGAAAACATAAAATAAAAGGATGATAGAGACAAGGACATTATTAGCTTCTCGTTTTGGAGCTACTTTTTTCTACAACAGCCATTCTTCGCCAATAATGATTGGTTCCAAACGAAACTAATGAGAGTCAAAATCATCTCGCACAGGTGAGCAGTAGTCACAAATGCTACAAAATATAAATTAGATTACGCTAAAGTTGCCTTGTGACGTATGAGATTTCAGATTAGTATACGTTTATAATTAATTAACAGCTAGAACAGCCGCGATCACATGGGAGTCGCGAACGTAACTCGTTATCTAGTTAACTATCCATATAGTGCCTAGCTGTGAACAATAATTATTAAAGTTATCGACGTCAAAACAATTACAGAGACATGTCTTGATGAATGGTTTGGGTGATTAAGGTTTATCGACTTACCTCGTCGAAGAAAACTTGCGTCTTTCTGAGTATATGCTTGAGTTCAGTGAGCTCGAGGTAGTTTCTCTTCAATGCTTCGGCGTTCTGGTTCACTTCGCGGAGTTCGTTTTCTAATTTCTCGAAGGTGGCCTAAGGAATATATGGACGTGTAAACCACAAAGTGAAGAACTTGGAGATATTTTGAAGAAATTAACATGCCTATTTTTTTAAATATAGATAATTAATAGCATATTTTCAACCTTCGGGAAAAAAATATAGAAAATGATGGCATTAATTTCGTCATAATTTATCAACACTATTTCGGATAAAGATTGGCTATTAAAAAGTCGTTAAGTAATACTTTCCATACTTACATGATAATATTATGTGAAATGTTTGGTTTTTTCGTATAATTCATGCAAGGCTCAAGTATGCAACAATGTCTTGCCAAAATTTGAGAATATCTTAACAATTTAATTTTCATTGCATGATTATTCTTATATTTGATGTGGAAGATTCTTACCACTTATTATAATTTTTGGCACTTTGAGTTTTGCAATATTCTATCGAAATAATTTTCTCTTTCTTACTACATTTTTTCATTTATAACCTACAGACCAATATCATTTTGGTGCTGGTTACCTTTCCTTCTAATTTTTAAATTGCAATATTTACAATTTTGCCAAATTTATGAGATTTCTGAGGAAAGTCACAACTACTTCAATCTTAACTCGTTTAAATATCCTCAGTTGGATCAGTTTCCTTACCTCAAGATCAATCATCTCCCTGGGCTGTGGTGCCTCCGGACATTCACCAGGTATCTCCAACATGGGGATGCCATCACGGCGAATCTCCTTCTCGAGGTACCGAAGCTTGCGTTCCATCTCATCGCACCTCCGTACCTCATTGACGAACTTACGTTGGAACGCATTGACATCTGGATTCAACTGTGGTAGGAAGTAAGTTATTGTTTAATAATTTGTTGTAATATTTATACAAAATGTTACAAGAACTTAATATAAGTATCTTTTTGGTATATGATCAGGAGAACACTTCATTTGGCATTTACAGGAAATCCATACTAATATTATAAATGCGAAAGTAACTCTGTCTGTCTGACTGTTACTCAATCACGCCTAATTTACTGAACCAATTTTCATGAAATTTGGTATTAGGATATTTTGATACCTGATACCCACGGGAACGGGAACTATGCGGGTTTTTCTTTGACTGCGCGGGCGAAGCCGCGGGCGGAATCCTAGTATGGCATAAAATACTTTTAACAAGTCTACAATGTGTGTACTCAAATAGTACTTTGACCATTGAAATGAATCCAATTTCTAGTGACATACAATTGAACTTCTTAATACGTATTTACTTTTATATGTACTTAACTAATTATTTCCTCCTACTTATTTTCTGTTTCAATGAAAACACTCATTCTAAAATCTAAATATTTTATTTGACTTCAGATGTAAAGATTAGTCATACAATGACAACATATGATAAAATTATATAATTAGCATGTCATAGTAAAGTGATTTCAAGTAGTCAAATGCAAATTAAATGGTCAATTGCCTAAAATCCAAATTGTAAAATTTTAATAACTAGCTTTCCGCCTGCGGACTCACCCGCGTTTTCAAAGAAAAACCCGTGGGATCCCATAGGATTTCTGGGATTAAACCTAGCCTATGTTGCTCAGTGAGGATGCAGCTTTCTAATGGTGAAAGAATTTTTGAAATCGGTCCAATAGTTTATGCGTGAAAACCATACATACATACATACATACATACATACATAATTACAAACCTTTCCTCTTTATAATATTAGTATAGAAGTATAGATAGTATAGATATGACAATGGGTTTAAATGGAATGCAAAAGAGTAAAGCATAATTGCATTACTTACTTAGTTTTTCAAATATCAGCCTACATAATATGCACCCATAATTCGTATATTTTTAACCGTTGTTGCAAAAACAATGAGTGTAATAAGTTTGAGGTGTCAGTCTGTAGCATCATAGCTACAGAAGGGAAGAAAGGATTTTCAAAATCCCTTCTAACAAAACACCTCAAACTTATTACACTCATTGTTTTTGCAACAAGGGTTAAAAGTATACGAATTATGGGCACATATTATGTAGGCTGAAATTTGAAAAACTAAGTAACTAACTAATGCAATTATACTTTACTCTATTGATTGCGTTTGGAGTTTTCATTACAATTTTCATCGAATGTGATCAGAGATAAATGCCACAACAAAATATTGTGTGCGATGAGTGTTTTGTTAATACCTTTTAATTTACTTTTATTCTTTTATTTCCACAGCAAGTATGCAAGTCTTTATGAAATAATTTAAAAGGAAAAATATGCCGTCATAATAACTAAGAATGGATAAAAAAACATTTTTAACTGTTAATAGTTTGTTTATTTTATGAAAACATTTTAAAATATAATTTTATCTGGTTTCTCTTTAATTAATAAAAAAAAGAATTCGTTTTTAATTTATCAATAAAAAAAACCCATCAATCAATGAGTTATCAATGATTATAAAAACCTTAAAGATTAATAAGTATGATAACAGGTATTGAAAATTAGTAGATTATTGATTAAAAAATTAAATCACATGACATGATTTTGATATTTTACTATAATGTTATAGTCATAACTTAATTAATTTTAACACAATTTTATAAAACTTTATTAAGATATTAAAATATTAATTCTGTGTGCAGTTTATATTTTATATTAGTTATGTCTATAGATTAGTCATACAATTAGTGATGTCTATAGATGTAACAGAATTTATTTAATTGTAAAGTGAGGTGCCTACCAAACTTTTCATCAAAATACAGTTTACATTATTTTGTTCTGTGGTTATGAAATAATAATTTATGATTGTATTGTAACTAGCACAAATAATAATTTATAATTATTGTACTAGTTATATTCAATTCATTAAATGTGTTATGTAGGTATAGATAGTTAGGTAGAGACGAACAACCGTAATAAAGATATCCAATAAATCAATATTATCAGACCATATCGAATCGAGGGCATTTTTATGAAATCTAATCGGAAAGGAATCAGGTCACCTTTACCTTTCTTTAAATTTTATGTCGAACTATAGACTATACCCGAAGGGGCGTTGTTCAATACTCACATCGCGAAATTGGACAAGTCCTAATTCTCCAAGCTCAGACACGCATGCATATGCCGCTTCACTTTGCAGGAAAAGCTGACATAAAGTCATTTCCTCGCTGCGGAACAACGAACCCATCTTGGTGGATTTCGTTCAACACTGCACTACAAAAAAATAAAATTCCACGACGGATCTCCGCCGCATCCGTGTACGAACGGACTTCGATTCGACAGCGACGAAACCGGAGTAACGAGGAAATCAATACTAGGAATGAAAATAAAGATTACAATATCTAGTCAGACATGCGCACCACAGATTAGGTATTAGTACGAATGCGCACGCAAAAGCGCAGTCGCGGCAAGTGTTGCTATCGCCATAAAGTAAATTTCAACTAACTTATCTTATGAAATTTACAACAGTCGACAGTTGACAGTACCATCAACCAGTGCACTTTTAAATTTTTACCTTTTCGTTGATAAAATATTAAACATAATGAAAGAAGATTGCGTTAAGATCAATCAAATAATATTTGTATTACTCTATTTAAAACTTTATATGGAAGAAAATTAAATTAAAATTGTTATTTTATTAATCAAACAATATTTCTTTTTAACAATTCTATGATTATAAATGATTTAAGTATCGTTTTGATTTATAATAAGCTCGATTGATTTCATGTTTTATGAATAAACCTTCCTAAAATTGGGTAATTATTTGTATGCTGATATTAACGTCAAAGTTATCCTTTGTACGCAAATATGTTATCTTGTGTAACTTATAAATATATTTTTTCTTAATACATATATAAAAATAAACACACAACAGAGCCTTATTATAATTGAGATACCATAAATATTTAACATTTAGTTTTTCCTTGCAATCGAATATTTCTTTATAAAATTTCAATTATTTATTTCCAACATTTCTAATATATGGTCACACCATGCGCTAAACATCAAATTAAATTAAGAAATTGAGGTTAAAGATCCCGGATGAAAATAAAAATAATTTATTAATTTTAGATCATGAATGAAATAAACGGCAAATGATAATTGGTTACCATGGTGTGTTTCTTCAAGATCTATACATTCATATCACACATTTATTTTCTAATTATAGTTAAATATCAAAACCAATTTATTTTTCAGGCGCTTTTAGGAGCTCAACTAGTTATTACCCTTATAATGGTATCAGTGATACAAAAATTGGGTAATTATTCATTTGCAAGATGGTTACTATGTTCTCAAGGGTTGTACAGATATTTATATCCAGATAATAGCGAGTTAAAGACATTGGCGGGAGTGCCGAAAGACAAGCCGAAAGGAAAAAAAGGTAGCAAAAGTGAACAGAATGGGAAACCGGAGACTTTTCATGTTCCTAGAAATTTGGATATACATTTAGAAAAAGCTCCTGTGTCACCGTTAGATGTAATTCACTTAAGATTTTATACTGAATATATATGGATAATTGATTTCACACTGTATTCTAGTATAGTTTATATTATGTCTGAGGTAAGTTATACTACATTTAATTTATATTAATACTAGCGGTCCGCCCCGGCTTCGCCCGTGGTACATGTTTACGTTTTCTCTACATAAGAACCATCCTCGTACTTCAAGGAAAATAATAATAAAAGAATTATCGAAATCGGTTCAGCCGTTCTCGAGTTATGCGCTTACCAACACATTTTGCGATTCATTTTTATATATAAGATAAGAAGATTATAAAGCTGTAGATTTTGATTGGTTGTTCGTTTGAACGTAGTCTCAGGAACTACTGGTCCAATTTGAAAAATTCTTTCGTTGTTAGATAGCCCATTTAACGAGGAAGGCTATAGGCTATAATATATCATCACGCTAAGACCAACGGGAGCAGAGCAATGCGGGTGAAACCGCAGAGCACACAGCTAGTCAGTGTATATAATTAAGTAATTTTCTTTAAATATTATTGATAACTTTCTAATTAATCCTGTTTCTTTTCCAGATCTACACATCATATTTTCCACTGATAGATGAATTTAATTTAAGTATGGTATGGTGCTTACTGGTGGTGTTATTCTCATTGTATCCTTTGAAAAATATAAAAACTTATTGGAAAAATTCTACTAATACAAGTATAAAATTTATTTAGCAACATGAACATGAACATAAAGAAGATTAAATTGTTTAATTCAAATTCAAAAATTTAATTTCTATGATGTAGTTGGGACAAGTCTTTCTTTGTTACATTGTTTAATAATTATATGTATTTAAGTTTAAAACTAGTTATATTGAAACTTAACCTCTTCGAATATAAAATAAGTAACTAGTTAACAGTTGCAGTGTTAACAAACATCAATAATTTCTCTCTAACTCACGCACAGTAAGATATTGCTCTCCCTCACGAAGCAGTATTTCACAAGTGACGAGTCAATCGGCGAGAGGTCAACATGCATTGTATCATTCTGCGTGTTCCTACTCATCGCTATGATGGTTCTTATTGTTGACGACAGCAACCTGGAGGTTGGAGTCGACCCTGCATATGATAGCTTTTATGAGAACGCCTCTAAGTTCCTAGAGAATCAAGGTTTGAGTTCTGTGTAAGTATTTTGTGATATAAATATTGTGTATGTGGGTATTTTGAAAATAACTTTCAATGGGTCAGTTTAAAGCAGTATGCTTTAAGTTTATAAGGATTTCTCTTAAATATAAATAAATTAAGTTACTTACATTGTTAAAAAAATAGAATATGTTATAATAATTTTTATTTTTATAACAAATCTCATGTCTATTTTAGAGAGTATAGTCTTGTTACATTATTACTGACATTCTTTCAAGTGTTAGTAATTTTTAAAGTGAAACTTTTATTGCATCGTCTCAAACTTTTTGGTCTGTGTAGCGCATGTCGCGTGACGGTCGGCTGCCGAGTAGGTATAAAGCAGTGTTCGGAGTCATTATCGTACAAATACGATAATTTTGTGCCTAAGTTTCACTTTTACCGTGGTTTCATAAAACCACACAACATTTCTTTTTTATATTTCAAAGGACCAATCCAAAACTAAAAAGTGAAGTCCCATGTGCCCAAGTGGGGTAAGGGGCAGATGCATTATACATCTGTTTCACTTATCGATTTTCTTTAGGGTCAAGTAGGTGTCCTGCCAGACCGAGACACTTTTTTTCTTCGTCTCCACCGGGAATCGAACCCAGGACCCCTCGGTTCTATGCTCACGCGTCAACCACTATGCCAAGGAGGCAATCCAAAACTAACCACTTCTTAATTGACTTTAATAGGAAATTTCCTTCAATTACAGAGGACCAGCTTCCAAGTTAATTCTGAAATTATCTCTAGCTGTGTGGGCAGCTATTATCGGTACCTTGTTTACTTTCCCTGGTTTGAGAGTAGCGAGAATGCACTGGGATTCACTTAGGTAAGTGTTATATTTGAATCCCATATCAATAAATGGTTTATAATAGTTAGAAATCCATGTAGTGTTCATTTTAGTTTTCAGTTTACTAAAAATTTGCAAAAAATAGTCTAAGTAAATATAGGTAGGTAATGTGTATTCAAATACTTTAATCCGTCAGTCCTCGGATCACAGACACAATAGAAAATCTATTGTGTCTCGGCCCGATCGGGCCGCTCGGTGGTCAATGGGTTAATAAGACTTTTTCGAAATTCTTTACTTTGTTTTGTGCTTGTTATATGATTTACTGTTGTAATAAAATATCTTCAGGTAAAAGGAACCCTTGTCTAACCCAACCTAATTCTATCAGTATTCCCTCTTTGTGTGAAATATCATACTTATATAGAATTTAGTTCAAAATTAAACTTAAAATAAATGTATTTTATTTATTTGCTTACATGTTTAATTTTGTCATATTTACAGGTACTATGGTGACAATAAGCTAAGAGCGCTTCTGTTGAATTTAAACTTTGCAATGCCATTTATCCTAGCCCTTATGTGGGTGCGACCGGTGACAAGAAACTATCTTACCGTCAGAGTGTTTAGTGGAATGGAAGCACCTATGTGAGTTTAAAATTAAATCTAGCCATTTTATAGATTGTAGACTTTTGAAAAATTATAAATATAGTTTAAAAGTTATTAGTCTTGTAGTGTTTGAATAAAATATACCCCATATGTATTACCCAGATTCTACAGTAATAATTTTTTTTCCTAAAATGTAATAGATTTAAAATATCAATTCAATTTTGTTTTGGAATGGATTCAATAAATATTTTCTCTTCATAATATTAGTTTAGACTTTAGAATATCGTTTACCAAAAGAGAAAATGTGATAAAATAAAACAACATGTCTCTTTTTCATACATTTATTTCATCAAATTCATCATAAATTTTCTGTACACATTTACATATAGTTTTTCACCAAAAAAATTGCAGCATGACATCAGACCAATATGACTCGCTGCGTCTCATGCTCATAGTGATGTCTGTTGTTCTCCGCTTGGTGCTGATGCCGCAGCAGATGCAGGTCTACCTGGACATGGCTTACCGGAGACTGGAGGAGCAGAAGAAAGAAGCCGGCAGGATAACGAATGTGGAGCTGCAGAAGAAGGTAGGTGGAATTTATAATCGAGAGGGCTCTAAATTGCATCTAAGTACACAAATATTAGGAAAATCTGTTTATTTTTCTTTCAACATAATTTCCTTTTTTTTTAGTATTCTGTAGTAGCTGAACAATCTATGGATTTTTTAATTTGGTTTTAAGCATATAAAATTAATAACATTATTATTTTTTGTAATACATGAGTGATATATATGGTTGTAAATATTTATTAATTATTTTTTACAAAACATCGACGCTTTTACTGTTCCATACCTCAGAAAGAAAAAAAAACCATATAGTGCTTATAACTTTGTTGTTGTATGTGTTTAATTATTTTTTTTAATTCCAGCATTATTTTTTATTACGGCAACATCCCACGAATTTTTACGAAAGAAAAAGTCCAGCCAAGCGCGCGCTAGTAAATTCTAAATTTAAATTTCAGATAGCGTCCGTGTTCTACTATCTATGCGTGGTCGCGCTACAGTACATCTGTCCCATGCTCATGTGTCTGCACCTCGCTCTGATGTACAAGACGCTCGGCGCGTACAGCTGGGCGGGGCTTAATGGCGGGCCTACCGCCGACGGGTCGACCGCTGGCGGCCCGATCGCTGGCGGGCCGACCGCTGGCGGGCCGACCAACGACGGGTCGATCGCTGACGGGCCGCCCGCGGAGCACTTCCAGCTGGCGTGGGAGAACCTGAAGACGGTGAGCTAACAATAGGATCGATTCGCCGCCATTTTGTTACGTCATAGGTGTAGTAAAAATTCGATTCGGCTCCCATTGTGACGTCATACATAATTTAAAAAATTAAAAACCTAAATTAAGACGTTTGTATTTATCGATATCTATCGGTTCGAATAGATCGGATCGATTCAGCGCCATTTTGTGGTATCATATTATGTTTTTAAATATGTAATTTAATAACTCAAGTAAAGAAATTATTTGATGTATGAGTCAGGCATAAATTGTTATTGAAATGAAAAAACGATGAAGTAAATCATATATTTCTAACTAGCTTTCCGCCCGCGGCTTCGCCCGCGTTTTCAAAGAAAAACCCGTTCCCGTAGGATTTCCGGGATAAAACCTATCCTATGTCCTTTCTCGGGTATCAAAATATCTCTATACCAAATTTCATGCAAATTCGTTCAGTAGATAAGGCGTGATTGAGTAACAGACAGACAGACAGACAGAGTTACTTTCGCATTTATAATATTAGTATGGATGAACAGAAATTATTGTTAGTCTGACGTCTGTTATTATTAAATGAAATGCACAGCACATCGACTCTCACTGATGTCCGAGAGGCAACTTACAACTTTACTTGCAAAATTAATGAGGAATTTTTTTATTCTTGCTTCTCAACAGCCTAACACATTTTATTCGAAATAGTAGTTACCGAGATCAAGGCGTTCAATCAAACAAACTACAGCTTTTTATTATTAGTACAATACAAATTAAATGCCAATAAATGATAAAAAATAATTAACTTTTCATGTTGGTCATTTTTCAGATTTTAACAACAACCGTATATAGAGGAGTTCTTGGCTTCGGCTGCTGGTGGACCCTCTTTTCTTTCTTCCTAACAACATCATTGGGAGCTCTGTATCAAACATACTTCCGTACTTCAGTCTAAATATATGAATTAAAGAAAAAATTTAGTTACACCCTGTATAACTCAAGAACGGCTGGACCGATTGTGTTTGAATTAAATGATTTGATGGATTCTCCGTACTGATTAGTAAAAAAATTTAAATATAACATGGAAAAAATAAATTGAAATCTTAATATTATGACAAAATATGAAGTGATGTTTTAAGTATTTATTTTCATATTAATAATTTAGATACGTATGAAATTGGCGATATTTCAATATAGTTAGTTCATCGTTTTGAATAAATAAATAATCGAGCTTTGAGTTATGTGAAAGGAAACTTAAAATATTTAATACGAATTAAAATATAATTTCATGTTGTTTTTTTCCAACCCCTACATTATATTATTAAAACCTATAAACGCACAAAGATAGATAGAGTACAATATTGAAAATAGTTTGTTATGTTTGTTACTAACAATATGCTAGTCTTAGTGAATGTCCCAAAATTATTATTACCTTTGTTATTATGTGTTTATTGTGTGAGAATTTTATGTATATCGTTTGAAGCGTTATGAATAGGGTTACCAGTTAATTAAGTCAAATTACAAAACAATACAAAAATATGATACATTTTTTTTAACAGTACACTAATCATATAACTAAATACCTACATTTTAACAAAGATAAAAAAAGATACTGAATACAAAATGACTGAATGACCAAAAAATATATAAATTTTTATCATTTATGTGTTAAAATTTCATTCTAAATACTGGTAATCTTTTGCTTGATTTGACTGTTTCCCTCCAAATTAGGACATGACTAAAAAGTTTATCTCATAGATGATAAGCCTCTTAGATATAAGAGTATTTATTTGTACTGTGTTGTTTTCAATAAAGCTTTTTTAAGATGTGTAATTTATTTACTAAAATGCCCTTTAACATAGGTACTGACTCAAGCCAAATAATAATATGAAATATCTGTTATTTTTAAAATCTTACTGGAAACTACACTTTTGTAAAAACCAAAATAGGACTTAGAGCAGGCTCCAAGGAGATGTTCGTTTGCAAAAATCGCGGACCTAAATCTGACTTCTGATATATATTGTATAGATCCCAGACATCCTATAGACAGATGTTGCCAACCAGTTTTGTGGTCCCCCTGCCCGCACCCCGGTAATTAAATATGGCATACAAAGAAAAAAATAAAAATTTCCAAAACATGCCGTGTGGGGTATCAAATGAAAGAACTTATTGAGTAGATCACGAATATATAGCATACTATATACATTTCTTACACTTTCTCTAAGATTTTTTAGAAAATTTACGAAAATGGTCCATTTTTGAGTTAACTTTAAACCACTATAGATTGAAAACTCATGAATATATTTTTTAAATTATTATTTTAAATAATTAACAATAGTCCATTGTTTATGATTCAATAGTTCGTAATATAATATAAGTGAGCTATGTGGTGGATTTGATGAAAATAACTATATACTATATGAACTTGAAAATATACTCGCCATCTTTGAATGCTCCCCCCACTCCCCCATGCAACTATTTCACTGTACGAAATATTGAATCGTAAACAATGGACTATTGTTAATTTTTTAAAATAATAATTTAAAAAATATATTCATGAGTTTTCAATCTATAGTGGTTTAAAGTTAACTCAAAAATGGACCATTTTCGTAAATTTTCTAAAAAATCTTAGAGAAAGTGTAAGAAATGTATATAGTATGCTATATATTCGTGATCTACTCAATAAGCTCTTTCATTTGATACCCCACACGGCATGTTTTGGAAATTTTTATTTTTTTCTTTGTATGCCATATTTAATTACCGGGGTGCGGGCAGGGGGACCACAAAACTGGTTGGCAACATCTGTCTATAGGATGTCTGGGATCTATACAATATATATCAGAAGTCAGATTTAGGTCCGCGATTTTTGCAAACGAAACTCCACTGAGAGTCCGGTCTAACTACTTTGCTACGACAGAAGAAAAAACGACATGACCGTCTCAAACTATCATATTTTTTTAAATAAATTTTCGGACAAACTTGAATAGCTGATGAAAATAGATAAGAACTATTTTAGGGACATCGAAAAATGTGCCGGATAGGTAAGTACCTACCAGCGAGCATGTACCCCACATGCTCGCCGGTACCTACTTACTACCTAAAAAATAGTTGGTAAGATTTAAGATATGAATAGGGTGTTTCATGGTCAAATCAGTTAGAAATCCTATAAGTAGGCTATAACTCAATAATATATTTACACAAACCAAAGAAATGGAAATAGTAAATAATTAACCACAGTTTATTGAAAGAAGTCTGGTTTGAACATTGTAACTACGTAGTAATAATACCTCAATGGGTTTGAAAAAAAAATATTTCCAACATTGAGCTATTATTACTACGATTTCAACTAATTTTTTCAATTATTTTTAATATATTTAATTATGTATTAAATAAACTAAAATATATTAGGGTGATGCAGTTAAAAGCAGTAGGTACAGTAGGTAAGTAATTAATTGGTATACAAAACAAATGTTGTGCATGTAGAAATTCATGAAATTATTGTGTAAAATCTTGTAAAATGAGTCCAAAAATTAATTTACACGCAGGAAAAACAAGGTGACACATCGGTATTGATTAGATGTACAAAGACTGCAGCAAAGAATATACTACTCTCTAACGAGAGGACTGCAGTGAGCATGTGCAATCTAAAATATTCTCGAAAGTCGAAACCACCAATCATTTTTTTAGTCTACACATTACAGAAATTTATTATCTGTTCTCGTAGTGATGTAAAATTTATATCGATACTCACATTCATTACTAATAGAAAAATTATTAGCAGGTAATGGACTATTTTTAGTTAGGAGGACATTAGTAGGATGTGGTGGTACTTTTATATAAATCAATTTTCTTAATAGAATAACTGTAGTATGTTCAGATAAGAATATAATGTTATATTGATATTTCTAGTAGGATTGGTGAAATAAGCAATAATTCTAAGCAGAAAAAAAATGCTAACAAAACGAGAAAAAGTTATATTACTTTTTTATTTAATATCGGTTTCAACGTTAATGTAATATATGTTTGTTATAATAATAATTATAATAAGGGCGTAGGGATGTGACGACCCCATCGCCCACGGTTGGAATATCTATTGTTTACGTGACAATAGATATTCCACCCGTGCAGTCAGTCAACCCGTAGGACACCTTGTGGCGGGGTGTCGGGGAGTAGCGACCCCGCGGGAACCGAGTGCTCCCGGGGGAGGCCCCTGTCTTCATCTCCGGCTTGCCTTCACCGGCCGGTTGGAGTGAAGCCTGACGAGGACAGGACCCCCACCTCTGACTTGCCTTTACCGGCCGGCCAGAGTGGAGTCGCGAGAGCTTTTAGCTCGAAGGGTGGATGCGAATCATAAGTGGCGAGTGGGCACGTGATGCTGGACCCTCAGGGAGCGCGTGATCGTAGTTTAAAGTCCAGGGACGCCTCTCCACCCTTAGCTGCTCACAATATGTTGCCCCCTTGTCGCACTATTGCAGCGACTTATTTCGGGGGCCCATACAGTGAGAGGGCGAGTCACCACCTGCCAACATATTTTTACTTTCTTTTAGTAGAAAGGCAGGTGCCATAGTTTCCCATAGTCCCCAATACCAGTCCATTTAGCATCCCAATCCATAGCCCAGTTATTAGATTTCCATACCCTGCAATAGTCCTACATCGACCGTGGACTGCCCAGGGCTGAATCTCTATAGTGCAGTCATGGGCAGGCTGCGGCTGGTGTCCCATAACACAGTAAAATTCTCGAAAGGGCCTCTGCGTGTTGGATCCGTGTCCCCACGTAAGCCTTCCAAAGATCCGGGTACCGTCCTTCTGGTGGTACCCGAGTATTATGGAACAGAGAATTATAATAATAATATTTAATAATTGCTGTAAATAATAAGTACGTATTTATACTAAAGAAACACACAATTCACTAGTCCCACTTTATTTAGATTTTTATTACAAAAACTACGACCGATTTCGAAACATCATCGTCAGGTTTTTGTAATAAAAATCTAAATAAAGTGGTAAAAGTGGAACTAGTGAATAGGCATGACGAAAGATTTTGAAATTCTCTTCCATAATGTGTGTATACGTTTACTATACAAGAAAAACCCTATATTTCGGTAATATACTTAAATTTAACGAAGATTAAAGCCATTTTTCAAAAAATATTTAATATCTGTGCCAAAACAGCTCGCAGGTGTCATGGCGTAGGCGTGACGTCAAACTTTGGTAAATACGTAATTATTTGTACGCATTGCGAAGAAAATTAAAAAAGTCTTTATTTAATATGTGTTATAGAAACGAATTACAAAGTTTATAAGTGGTGTGCAGTATTGCAGTGTGAATCCACATAAAAATAATGCTCAAAAATGTGTTAGTAATTATTTCAAGCGAAAAAATAATAAGAAATTATTGTATAAAGTTGGCGCGGAGAATCCCGAACCATGTATTCGTGAATTCGCAATTATATTTCTGTTCTGAGTCGATAAAGCATACGTGAAACAATAGAAAATAAATAAAAATGCGTATTCTCAACATATTCATAACAACAAAATACATCTGACGTGAGTTGTTTACTTATGCGTGACGTCACGCGTGTTTTAGTCAAAATGGCGAACTTCAGAATTTCAATGTTTTATTTTATTGATAATCTCATTAATCTTAATGTTTTTAAGATTTCTAAGTCGCTATATTTAATTTATTTATTATACATTTTCCCTTAAAAACACTAATACGATCATTTATGGATACTGTCGTCATGCCTATTGTGTGTTTCTTAACTATAAAATGCAGTCAAACCAAGATGTAACGATTCGAAGTATACATTAAATTAGTATTTAATTATGATTGTATTTCCTGAAATATCTACTGTCTACACTGGCGATAGTCTAGTAAGTGTTAATTAGAAAATTAACAAAACCTAAACCTGAACAAATGATCGTACTAAAAAGAATTAATTTAAAATTGGTCCCCAATCCAAATGTGGATTAACGTTTGCATTTCAGACTATGTGAAATTTACATAAGTTTGTTATATATAATACACGTATTTATAATTTATGTTTGTTCAAAAACGTCGATAAACCTAAGAAATTAGAAAAGAAGACATTTTGTAAATAAAAATACAATGTCGATATTTTTTAGTTACGTACATCCCTACAAAGTGACGCAGCCATTTTATCTGCAGGTTGGCTGCATTGCTAGCGCCAAATTTTATCCAATAGCAAACCGAGGGGGTGACGAACGCGAAAGCTCATTGGTGGATCCGGGGAATATTCCAGAATATCCTAGTGACGTCGAGTGATTACGCGCGTCCATATAAAATACTTGGTCGATCGTATGCGCCATCTTATTTCGTGAAAAGAGGCCGACAATCGCGCACCTTTGCTAAGTGTTCTACTATTTAAGTCTATTGAAGTGATAATAATTATAAAGCATACACAGTAAGTTGATTTTCTATATCTATTGGTTAATGTGAATTTTGTGGATATATGATTTTTCATAAACTGATGTAATTTCAAAGAAATTCCAAAGGGAAAAATTTCCAGCGGAAGATCCTTGAACTCCATAAATGATTAGTGATGAGTCACATTAACTATCGTTAACTTTTCCTGAAAATCTCGTTCTTTTCTCGTATTTTACATAAATGCGGTTATTGGAATGACTAAATCGATATGGTCCTCCATTTGGCGTGGGTTATCATTTTATTCCCACGTGTTTGGACTTAACCCATAAAAGGCTTAAATAGTAATCGCGTGTAATTGCATTTGCGTTACGGTAGTGAATAGTTTCAGTTTATTTCACTATTCACATAAACTGGTAGAGTTTTCTCGAACGTTCGTATCGATTTTACGTTATGGCCGCTCGGCCGGCAATGCATATGTCCCACGCTATAACAAACTGATTATTTGCAGATGGCAGCAAAAGCACCAGCCGTAGGTATCGACTTGGGTACCACCTACTCTTGCGTGGGTGTGTTCCAGCATGGAAAGGTGGAAATCATCGCCAACGACCAGGGCAACAGGACAACGCCCTCGTACGTTGCCTTCACAGACACCGAGCGTCTCATCGGCGACTCCGCCAAGCACCAGGTGGCTATGAACCCCAACAACACCATTTTCGGTACGTATTTTACCACTCGGTTAGATAACAAAGGATTATAAGGGCTGATTTTTCAATCCTTGGTTAAAACTTATTCGTCGAATAATGTATAAAACTACCAGTTTAAAAACGTATTCTAATTGTCCGTATTTGACAGTTTACGTGACATTTTAATATTATCGTGTAATACTTAATTGAGACGGATAAGTTTTATCCAAGCATTGAAAAATCGGCCCTAAGTCGATGCAAGTTATTTGTTGCACGCTAATTTGATTACTTAGTTATACTTATGTAAGATGTACAGAATTATGCATTTTGCATGTGTATGACCTTAAGAATTTATTGAGGTTAAAAATCATTCATTGATAGTGTAAATGAATGATGAATGATTATAAAAACAAAGACAGCCTTGAATATTTGTATTTTGTATAAATATGAAACTTGAATCATATTTTAATTTTAACATTTTGTACTTAAATCACGATTCATCTATATATAAAACTCAAAAGTGATATAGTGATCTATCAACGCACAGCCCAAACCACTGGACGTATCGGGCTGAAATTTGGCATGCAGGTAGATGTTAGGACGTAGGCATCCGCTAAGAAAGGATTTCCCGAAATTCTTGTGGGAACGGGGAAAATCGTACAAAGTCGTTCCAAAGCGGAAGCTAGTTTTTTATATGAATATCGTTGAATTATGCTATCATTATAAAATTAATAATTTGTAATTCATCCTAAAATAATGATGATGCTACATAAATCAGAATTTATATCAAGCTTTTATCTTGCTTATATTCATTGATAAAAATTTTTGCTTTATGAGTATCATACACATTTTTGATGGGATTGATAAATAAAACTTGTTGGTAGCAATAAATTTGATTAACTACTTGACAGATTCTAAAAAATATATTACCTACCATTAGAATGCATTTATTGAGAATATTACTGCTATTTTTTATACTTTTTTAACTTGGGTCAATTCTATTATGAATTAATTTGTTAGTAATATATAAATCAGTCTTTATTACTCATGCCGAGCCAGGGCAAGAAACTTATAGTTAATAGTTAGAAAACGAAATTTTAATTAAAACTTATGAAATGTTAACCAAGCCTGCATCAAATTAATTATGATGATAACCAATATACTAGACTAGAGTCTCTGAAAATATTGAATGATAAAATTAATCTGAGAAATTATAAAATTTAGTCAAAATTGCTTGAAATGAGCTTTGTTCTACAACAGTTGTTTTCTATTGTTACAGATGCCAAACGTCTTATTGGTCGCAAATTCGAGGATGCTACAGTGCAAGCAGACATGAAGCACTGGCCATTTGATGTCATCAGCGATGGTGGCAAACCAAAGATCAAGGTACAATACAAGGGCGAGGACAAAACATTCTTCCCGGAAGAAGTCAGTTCAATGGTACTTACAAAGATGAAGGAAACAGCTGAGGCATACCTTGGCAAAACAGTGCAGAATGCAGTAATCACGGTTCCAGCGTACTTCAACGACTCACAAAGACAGGCCACGAAAGATGCAGGTACCATCTCTGGCATGAACGTTCTCCGAATCATCAATGAGCCGACTGCTGCTGCGATTGCGTACGGTCTAGACAAGAAGGGAGGTGGAGAACGTAACGTTTTAATTTTCGACCTCGGCGGTGGTACTTTCGACGTGTCCATCCTGACCATCGAGGATGGTATCTTCGAAGTCAAGTCTACCGCCGGAGACACTCACTTGGGAGGCGAGGACTTCGACAACCGCATGGTTAACCACTTCGTCCAGGAGTTCAAGAGGAAATACAAGAAGGACCTCACCACCAACAAGAGGGCCCTCCGTAGGCTGAGAACCGCCTGCGAAAGGGCGAAGAGAACTCTCTCTTCATCCACACAGGCGAGCATCGAAATCGACTCTCTCTTCGAGGGTATCGATTTCTACACCTCCATCACGAGGGCGCGTTTCGAAGAACTGAACGCTGACCTCTTCAGGTCCACCATGGATCCCGTCGAGAAGTCGCTGCGCGACGCCAAGATGGACAAATCCCAAGTACACGACATCGTACTCGTCGGAGGTTCAACCCGTATCCCAAGAGTGCAGAAGCTCCTTCAAGACTTCTTCAACGGCAAGGAGCTCAATAAATCCATCAACCCTGACGAGGCCGTCGCATACGGAGCTGCCGTTCAGGCTGCTATCCTGCACGGCGACAAGTCCGAGGAAGTTCAGGACCTTCTTCTGTTGGACGTGACTCCCCTCTCGCTCGGTATCGAAACCGCGGGAGGTGTCATGACCACCCTCATCAAACGTAACACGACCATTCCCACCAAGCAAACTCAAACCTTCACCACATACTCCGACAACCAACCCGGAGTGCTCATCCAGGTGTTCGAGGGTGAGCGTGCGATGACCAGGGACAACAACATCCTGGGCAAGTTCGAGCTCACCGGCATTCCCCCCGCGCCGCGAGGCGTTCCTCAGATCGAGGTCACCTTCGACATCGACGCCAATGGCATCTTGAACGTATCCGCCGTCGAGAAGTCGACCAACAAGGAGAACAAGATCACGATCACCAACGACAAGGGCCGCCTGTCGAAGGAGGAGATCGAGCGCATGGTCAACGAGGCCGAGAAGTACAGGAACGAGGACGAGAAGCAGAAGGAGACCATCCAGGCGAAGAACGCGCTCGAGTCGTACTGCTTCAACATGAAGTCGACCATGGAGGACGAGAAGCTCAAGGACAAGATCACGGACTCTGACAAGCAGATCATCCTCGACAAGTGCAACGACACCATCAAATGGCTCGACTCTAACCAGCTCGCCGACAAGGAGGAATACGAGCACAAGCAGAAGGAGTTGGAGGGCGTGTGCAACCCGATAATCACGAAGCTGTACCAGGGCGCGGGCGGAGCGCCGGGCGGCATGCCCGGCGGTATGCCCGGCGGCATGCCCGGCTTCCCCGGCGGAGCCCCCGGAGCTGCTGGCGCGGCGCCCGGTGGCGGAGCAGGCCCCACCATCGAAGAGGTTGACTAAACATTCCAGTTTTCACAATATAAGATCCTTTCCGATAAGGTGTTACTCCTCCTGATTCAAAATAAATGATGTAACTTATTTTTTTGTTTTCTTTTATACTCTCACAAGATACACAATATGATGAATTATTCTAAATAATGAATGTGTTCTGAAACTTTATACAGTACATAATATTCTCAATACTATTATTCATATGAAAAATCTAAAATTCATCAAATTCTAGAACGACAGTCAACAGCTATTTTAACATGATTAGTTATGAAACCATTTATAAGAACTTCTGCACTGATTTAAGACTAAAATAAATTCTGTATGTATCTACTTTAAATAAATGGTGTACCATAGTGAAGCAAGATCAAGGAAGCTTGCTGCAGATGTAGGATAGATAAAAATGTTATGCTTGAGATATGAGTAGGACAATGAACCTGTGAATTGTTTCACACAATTTTTAAACTACCTAGGTTGATTTGTATTACTAACCCACTTACTACCTACCTACGTAAAAATCTACCTACTTCCTACGTTTAAAAATTACTAATAGATCGAACACTCAATACCGTCAATACTGTATCTTCATTCTTCAATCTAGGTTCTACTATTTCAAATGTAGGGAAATGAAATTAATCAGTACAACTGTGTCTTCAATCTATTACAGCCAGGTATTGCATCAATATTTGGAAGTAGGTAGGTAGGCGTACAAATTTCATTTTCATAAAAATATTTAAAACATGATACAATAATAATATGAACATAATATTACAGAAATATGAAACAATAAAAACCACACAGTCGTGACTTTGGTAGCAGCTGCCTGCTGCGTGCAGACTTTGTATAGTCTGCAGTAGGGATGTAACGATACATGATTTTGCCGATACGATACCGATACCGATATTTGTAGTAATGTATCGGCGATACCGATACCGATACCGATATCGATGGCTTGGTAGAAAAATAAATAGTGAATTATGCATAAAAAGTTACCAACATTTAACAGAGACAACTGTTAATCGTATTCTTTTAAATAAAAATGCCAAATCAAAAAACAACAAAACCATTTATTTTAGTATTATTATTTTACGAAGTCAGTTAAACTTTAAGTAATACACAAACAATCAGTACCTAGTAAAAGTTTACTATAATTGGTAGAGTTTTTTCAGAAAACAAAGTGCGCACGCGCGGGCGGCCTCCCGCATCGTTCATTGGGCGCGGGTTTTTGAATTATTTGATATCAAAAAAATTGGATGTTTGTAAAGTAGGTTTACGATCGAGATGTTTACGTGAAAACATAATGCAGTGGCAGCGCTCGAGATGAAACGGGAGATCGGTCCGTCTCTCTCTCGTTATACCTGCGATCGCGCTCGTGAGGTTTTGGTGTGACACAAGTTTATGAACATGTCACCCGACTAAAACGATTTTAAAAACGTTATCACGTTAAAAATTAAAAAAATTCAAAATTATTTATTTCTTTCCTTTACATAAACAAATTTGTGATTGGAACACTCCTAGTAAGCAAATAAAATGCTTGTGTCAGGAGGTTCCGCTCTTCCTTAACACTATTACAGAAACAGAAATAAAACAATATGAATGAATACAATGCAAAAACATAAAAGAAAAGTAAGAATTTAATAAAAAAATATCGGTATCGGTTGATTTATTATCGGTGATACCGATATATCGGCTTGCCGATATATCGGCCGATATATCGGTATCGTTACATCCCTAGTCTGCAGCATGCTAATCAGACAAAATTAAAAATATTGTAATGACGTCAAGCTTAGTACTATTTTTAGTGTCGTCAATGATTGCGATTATTTTTATCGATCTATTTTAGTCCATGCGCATATGCGTTATAATTTTGTCAAATGTTTGTAGTCGGGGCAAGAAACTAGTCGACCGATAGGCAATTATTAGGTCTACCAGCTGGGATCTGGCAGCTACGCTACTATTTAAGTTACCATAGATAAAATTAATTAACCGGTACCTATAGCTTTAGTAATACCATAGGTATTAACTAAAGCGATCATTTCACGAAATGCGACCATTTCATTGAAATGATCGATCATATCATGAAATGAGCAAATCTACGATATGGCCACGACGTTGACATTTAAAAATAAAGGTCCAGCAAAGAAGTCAGTCGTACACATGTCGTACATTACACAGAGCAAGTAGTAGGTACATTATGTAAGGCCTACATCAGCTGTTATGCTCACATAAAAAAGGTCCAGCAATTTTATTTGTTTGTTTTTAGTTAATTACCTACTTACCAACATCTATTTCCTCAATGGTTAACCACAATAAGTTGTAAAAAGATAAATTCACTATCAAAATGATGTTATTTGAATAGATATACCATTTCCCTAATCATACTTTAAATAATTTATTTACACATTAGCAGTTATAGGTAAAATACTTCAAATATCTAATCCTTCCAACTATAATTATTATAAATGCGAAACACAACTAGGTACCTATTATAAATGCGCAAGTTTGTGAGGATGGATGTATGTGAATGTGTAGGTGTGTATGTTTGTTACTCTTTCACGCAAATACTACTGAACCGATTACAATTAAATTAAGCACACATATGTAGGGTAACTTGGATCAACACATAGGATATGTATGTTTTATCCCGGAAATCCCACACGAACGGGAACTATGCGGGTTTTTCTTTGAAAACGCGGGCGAGGCCGCGGGCGGAAACAAATAAAATTTACCTAGGTACTTTAAGCTATGTTTTCTTGATCCATAGATACCTACATTAAAGTAGTTATATTTGTATACGTAGTATATTATTATTAGTCTTTGGTTATACATATATATTTTTACACCTGCACGCACTGCAGTAATGATAACCGGAAGCGGCGGATTATGTGCTAGTCAATTGGCAATACTGTATGAATTTTAACCAAATAATGTCTATGTAAACATTGTACCTTGATTGTACCATCATCATCATCACTACATAGTATAAAGCAAAGTCGCTTTCCCTGTCCCTATTTCCCTATGTCCCTTTGTACGCTTAAATCATCGAAACTACGCAACGGATTTTGATGCGGTTTTTTTTATAGATAGAGTGATTCAAGAGGAAGGTTTATATGTATAATAACATCCATTAAGAGCTAGCGCGCACGAGCAACTTTGTCTCCGCAACTATTTTGTCTCCGCAACTATTTTGTCTCTCCACCCATGGGCTAGTATGAAAGTGCGCGCACGTAGCGACGCAACTCCGCATACAAATTGATGGGAGAGACAAAATAGTTGCGGAGACAAAGTTGCTCGTGCGCGCTCGCTCTAAATAGTAGAGAAGTACTGTTATTTTTGAGGTTTCTAATGTGATGTCGTAAAAAATTACATTTTTTCCGCTTACATTGCAAACGCAGGCTGAACCCTACGAGTTTTATCAAAATAATCTACTAGGTATTATACACATTGAAAAGGTCTACAGAAAGTGGCTAATATAAAATAGAACCTTACATTAATTACAATCTGGTACAAATTCGAGTGTTTCTTGTCACTTGCTTAGTGTCTGTTAAGGGGAAGTCACTTTGTTCGTACGCATTGGAATTCAAGGAATTGAAGTGTCAATAAATAATTGTGGTTGTTTACACAATAAACGTTACACTTATTCATTTGGTGGTGGTTACGTTATATGTAGTAATTTATATACTTACTAAAAATATAAAGCTGAAGAGATTTTTTTATTGCTTGAACACGCTAATCTCAAGAACTACTGGTTCGATTAAAACTAGTTTTATGTTCGACAGTTAATTTATCGAGAAAGGCATAATGTATGTATCTAACTTTTCAAGTTTATAAAATCATGGTAAAACAAAGGTTGGTAATTAATAAACATAAATCAATATGTTCTAAAAGGGCCAGGCTTGTAATAGAAAATATGAAATAAAAGTCAACATAATCATATTTTTATATTCATCTTTTAAACAGCAATGGATCGATCGTTTTACAACAGTATCGCTCAATCAAAATAACATTACGCATTCTTGTGCTATACAAAACAACGGACAAATTACCTACGTTTATTTTATACTTATTATAAATGTTTATCATGTTTGACAAGGCAGAGGACATATTCCATCTATGGTTGTAAAATATGAAGTTATATATGTAGTTCGTATGTGGTGACCCCGATTCTATATAACAAATTGAAATACGAAATGTCATTGTTTTTATTTTATGGTACGTTCAAACGCGTTGCAAACAGCCTGGCAAGCACCTATTATATAATATATACCATTACAACCACTAAGTTAAAGTTAAAGGTTTATAATTTAAAGATAATATAAATGTCAAAAACTCAATAAAACTGCTATAGGTCAGTATATAACGAATCAAAAACATTGATATGTACATAACTTCATATATTACAAATTTAATTGAATTGAATAAATTTTTACTTTACCTATCTAAAACTGCTAGATTCTTATTAATTATATATCTATTATGTCTAAGGGTTCGTTAGAATTCATGGCTTTGTAAAAAATTCAATTACTTATAGTCTTTTCCCTCCAATATAGTTAAAGATTTTTTTAATTGGGTTCATTTAAGTGATAATTTGTACGTTATCCATTATGTAAGTACATTTTTTCACATATTTTTAATAATTTTCAAACTACATCAAAAGCGCAATAGCCGCCTGAAAGCTTGTCGAAGCCTGAAATCCAATTTTCCATAAGATTTGAGAGTAAACGTTTTTAAGTTTAAATTATTATTAATTAGTTAATTACTCTCTCCCTTTTTTAAATTCATTGCCAAACGACTTACAGACAATTGTTTTATTTTGCCCTTAACGCCAGCATCGACGTCACCTTAATTGCAAGGAATCTCTATACAGTAAGGGCGTTTGTCCACTACAAGGAATTTTACGGTCCGGCATTCCGATTTTTTACGGTCCGGTATGGCACGCCATTAATCTATATATACTAGCTTGTGCACTATACGTAATTTTACCGTCCGACATTTTACTTTTCCCTATTCCGGATCGTTTTTTGTGTCTACGAGTCGCTGTAGGTATAATTGTTTTCGAATGCCCACTTGCTTGGATTTTACTGTTTTTACTGCATATGCCAATTGAAAGCAAGCTCTTGTTTTACTTTCTTTTAGTTGGCAATGAGATTTGAGAAGTCGGTATTTTTATTTTATATACATTGACCAAGCATTGACCTATAATTATTATCTAAGTAAGTGTTGGTAAGTTAAAGTTCAAGTGGGAATAGCTTTAGCTCCTCGTCACCGATTAAAATAAATAAGTGAAACACGCATTTTAAATCTCTTACGGAACTTTACTTTTTATTATAACGAAATAATATAATATTTCACCTTCTATATTTTGTACTCGCGGTTTCTTGTAAAATGCAAAAACAATCATTTATGATAGCATTATACCGCCAAACTTCCTTGAACTGTACCGCACTGATCCGAGTAAAGACGGACAGGTGCACAAGCAATTCATCGGTTTTTTCATGCCACACCGGACCGTAAAAAATCGGAATGCCGGACAGTAAAATTCCTTGTAGTGCACAAGCGCCCTAAGGTTGGGTCGCCTAAGATCGGACGCATATGCCGAAAATTTTATACGTACTGTATTTTTTATTTTATTTCTCATGATTCGATGTCGTTTTTCTGTTGCGGTCAACTGTAAATTGATGACAAAAAAATATTGTTTAACCCCTAATTTTTTGGTTTGCGTAGATGCTATCTATCTAAGCAAATTTAGAGCCTAAAAAGCAGACTTTTTTCGACTTACCATAGTGAAGAAAATACCAGTTCGGCCGAAGATCGGACTATGTAGTATCTTCACTTCTATGCGTTTAATAATAATGTTAACATTAGGAAAACATCCGGACTTACGTCCATACATTGAGCATCAATGATTGAGTCAGGAAATTCCTCAAAAAATTTGACAAAGAAGTTTTTTTTTTTATTGCGTTTTTTTAGTCCGGTCTTCCCTCCTCATCCTAATTAAGTTTCTCAAACTTTTATCCTCCGTGTTCTAGGACTAAATAATGAAAATGTACCTAAGGTCTGATAGTCATAGCGTCATTGGATAGTTAAATATATTAAAAGTTAATAATTATTGCGCATTATTGCATAAGGCGCAGTCAAGAGCTAAACTTCGGTCCGATCTTCGGCATTGGGAGGGAAGATCGGATCTTGGGTTGTGAACGTCCTAGGCGTAATCAAAGTATACAGATGGAAAGAGGATTCGCTAATTCTGCCCCAAAATAATTAATTACATTATTTCAATGAAAGTACTCTCCACAATGAGCCATTAAAATTTTGTAAGTAAGATCGGATCGACGATTTTCGCCACAAAATACACCTTTTCTGCTGAATCACCTGTGTACACGTCCCGTCTGGTCGCTGGCCGTCCGCAGAGTGAAGAGAGGGGCAGAACAAAATGGCGGATCTAGTAGTGTTGGTAGCAGTAGAGAATATTGCCTAGTTTGCGAGTTATTCCATGCATCCGATCTTATGTCACATCCGATCTTAGGCGACCCAACCTTATACACCTACGAAATAAATTGTTACTTCGAGTTACAAACATATTTCACTCACTCTATTGGAGTCTCACTCTATTGGAGTCTCACCCTATTGGTCACTATATTGGAGGAAACTAGACATCCTTATAGTTAATCATTTCGCCTTATCAAACAATCAATAGCATTCAATCGTGCAAAACACATCGCTCCCAAAATAAAACAATCCATTTACAATAGTTTGGCAATAAACAATATTAAAATGTATATTAAAACAGGGGATCTTACATTACATGGCAATACGACTCTAAATAAAAGCTCTCATATACAAATATATATTTATCTAATTCTATTCTAGCAATTACAAACGTAGGTAAGTATTTGTAATACACTATTTTAATGTCATTGTAATAAAGTGTAATCGGCCAACAAAATAATTGTTGTTTTATAAAATTACGAATTAGAGTGCCGTCTTTTAGTTTCCGTTGCTGTTACATAAGAATAATTAAGAGAAAAAGGTATGTTTTAAATCACTTTAAATGCTGTCATCATCATCATCATCTGAGGCATTACAGCCGCGAGTGGGCCTTGGCCTGGTCCAGTATTTTCTTCCAGACCTCTCGATCCTTTGATCGGGTTCTCCAATTTTTCACACCTATCGTTTTTAAGTCCTGTTCCACGCCATCCAACCATCGGAGCTTTGGTCTTCCTCGATTTCTACGTCCATCTGGTTATGATTTTTAAATGCTATAATATGATAATATGTATTATACAGGGTGTCCCACTGTTGGTATACTAACCTCAAAGGAGGTTATAGTTTTGCATACGCTGAGTACGTAAAAAATACTTATAAAATTATTCTAGACGCAGTTTTTTTTCAAATAGATGAATTCTTAAAACTGTACGTGTACACCCATAACAAGCAACCCGCCCAGCTTTGCTACCAGCACGTGACCTATCGTTTTAGATTATGTTTTCATAGACAAAATGCGCACATTAGCGAAGCGGTATATGGCGGCTGCGCGAAACTAGAGAAGAATCAAGAAAACATGGATTTTCAGGAAAAATTTTGCAAAAATTTTTTGATGTAATTTTGTTGTTTAAGTATTTTTTACGTGATCCGTGTATGCAAAACTACAAGTCCCTTCGTGCTTAGTATACCAATAGTGGGACACCCTGTATAAGTATATTATGTTGGTATCAGTAGGTTATATTGATCAAAATATTATATTGCTGGCCGCATTACAAGTACATTTAATTTAATTATTTTAATTTACACAGCTCGAATTTGTTGAAAAATAAAATATAAATAAAATAAACGATAGCTTTTATAAATATCGTTAATATTAATATTTTCGAAATACAGTTTTTTCTTAAGAATGTTGACTCTAATTCTAATATGTTTGTACCGTAACTACATTCGGCTTTGTAAGGTACAATTTAAAGATAAATTTGAAAGCGTATGTAACAATTTTAGATAGTTGAATACAAATATACAGTAATAAGTATAATTTAACATTCTTTTGAACTTGATCTATCACGAGATAGTCTGTGTTTAATTATTGTAGTTCTGAAAATAAAAATATGTAGTTTGTTAGTAAAATGGACGTAAAAAAGATGTTTAAGTATTTAATATACAGATTCTTTTCTACAAGGCGAAGGTTACACTAGCCTTGGTACTAGAATAGTTGTAGACAAAATAAACGCGCCTATTTATACACTCACGTCAGTAATAATTAATCAAAATAAACTTGGAAATTCTTGTTCATATAAACGTTTTTTTATTTTTAAAATAAGGGATTTGATTCTATACTTAGTATTATGTATTTACGATTTTGAAAGTATTTTTACTGGTGAGGAATCAAGTTAACCACTAGCACCCAAAAATCATATTTTAGGTGATAAAAGAAACCTAAATAATATGTATATGTATAAAAAGACAATCTGTCTGAGGGCTGATTTTTCAATCCTTGGATAAAACTTATTCGTCGAATAATGTATAAAACTACCATTTTAAAAACGTATTCTAATTGTCCGTATTTGACAGTTTACGTGACATTTTAATATTATCGTGTAATACTTTATTGGACGGATAAGTTTTAACCAAGCATTGAAAAATCGGCCCTAAATGGCTATCGTCTTATTGCAATTCTCATATATTTCATTCTATAGCTTGCATTCTATATTCCACGTTCGTTTTTCCATTTAAATAATGCTAGAAAACATATCACGCCAATCGAAGACCTCATCCAGACATTACTCTTAATTTAGTTAATTATTCCTAATTTTGTAAACACAGCAGCATTTAATAGCTAAGTAACTTTGATATATTTGTTCTGATTTCCGTTTTCTTGAAACAATCGTGTTTTACGAAAATTTAACAAAAAAAATAATGTAAATATTTATTCGACATCAGCAAGACTGATGACGAAATAAACTCTATTTTATATTTCTCTAACAAAATCTGGAATGTGAATGAATTGTAACTTTAATAAAACGAGAAAAATTACATAAGTAAGTATAATATATATACAGGGTGATGTTTTTAAATCATTACTCAATGATTTTATTTTCTAATATTTATTAAACGATTCTAATTAATAAAGCGTTTGGTTTAACTTTCGAGATGAAACGTCTGCTCATAAGTTAATCTTTGCGTAGGTATCTTTGGATATTTTGAAATAAAAACAAATACATATACATATTAAATGTATTATGGCTGATTTTTCAATCCTTGGTTAAAACTTATTCGTCGAATAACGTATTACACGATAATATTAAAATGTCACGTAAACTGTCAAATACGGGCAATTAGAATACGTTTTTAAAATGGTAGTTTTATACATTATTCGACGAATAAGTTTTAACCAAGGATTGAAAAATCAGCCCTTAAAATTTAAAAAATGTAGTCTCATTGCCCGTATTTGACAGTTTACATGTGACATTTTAATATTACGTGTAATACTTTATTAGAGGGCCGGGGTAAGTTTTAACCAAGGATTGAAAAATCAGCCCTTATTGTAGATAAAACCAATGTCATCAAATTGATGACTATTTATTATTGTTAGGCCTTCAATTAGAATATTGCTATCTCATGTAAGTATTGTTTATTTCATGTGATTCAAAATATCATAAACTAAATGTAGATATTATAGTTAAAAATACAAGCCACGCCTAATGATAACTAAGACTATCAATCTGGTGTCCGGCGGGGGTTGAAATTGTGCTTATAAACTAATAACACTCGATAGCATCACAATATCCACAAAGTACAAAAAGTCTTCATTCTCTAAGAGTCACTGAAATCACTTCACTCCAATAACACATTATCGTTAACTTCGCCAAGCCTGATGCATTTTGTTACACTATATATTTTTGTCAGTTTGTTCACTACATCCACGCAACGGCTGGAGTGCCGTCAGAGGACAGCGAGTCCATGGACCGGATGACGGTCGATGTCATTTGTTGTCAGTAAAGCGAAGAGCTGGAACACGGACCGTCAACTCCTTGGAGCTGATCGGCGTTTGTCACCAGCTGGAAGAATGTAACGATATAATATGCCTCTCGATGCATTTTAGAGTCTACGATTTTTAAAATAAAATTCACTTAATTCACCAGATCTACGTTTTTTGTACAATAGTAGATTTTGTATTAAAATTAGAATAAAAGTAGAGCTACTCAATTGAGTGCTTTTTATTTAAAAAATCGTAGACTCCAATAGGCTTCCCAATTAAATGTTGGGGGGGCAAGTTAACACCGCCGCGGCCGCGAGGCGAAATACTTGCCCCCCCAACATTTTTTATTTACAAAACTATGGCTGTGCCTATAGCTTCAACAGTGCTTACCTACGTCATAATTACATCACAGGGGTGAGGGGCTTAGTTTCCTAACTGTATGTATCTGTCAACTGTGACCTGCATGGTCTAGAAACAGTTTTTTTTGGCAACTAACTGATAACAATTTAGGTTTTATTTAAGAGTATTTCTGTACATTATAAGAATGAACGTACTTCTCGAATTTCGCAAACAGCCGGTAATAGCCCATCGGTAGAGTTATTAGGAGATCTAGGAGATGGGGTCGGCGCGTGCTTCGGCAACTCTCGGCCGGCCGCCATCTTGTCGTGCAACTGAGCGAGACGCATGCTCATCTGCCTTCTCTCTTTCTGTTCTCTCTCTCTCTCCCACTTCTTTGCGCTGTAACTCCTAATTGACGATGAGCTGCTTTGCACTGAACTTAGACTTGGACGTCGCGAACCTAGAAGTAAATTTTGAATTAGTTGTCTATAAAACCATGCCTAAAGGCGAAGCATGGTAATTTGGAAGCGTGTTTGAATGCTTATGACTTCTTATAATTCCGAATGGAACCGCTACTGTGATTATTACTTACTGATTATACTGTGGTAATTAATAATAAAGCTATAAAATTATATTTTTTATAGGTGGATAAAAAAATTACGCATGCTATTCTTCTTTAATGCTGTAGAAGAGTTACGGTTCATTCATGAGAATAATGTGTAAATTTTTGGGCGCACACAAGGTTTATTTTTATCGAATCTTATGAATGTGTTTAAAAATTCTACAAGCTTCCATGTTAATTAATTGAAAGTATTTATTTCATATTGTTATTGTAAGCACTTATAATTAAACATAAGGCATTATACATGACACTTTTCACACGTTGACATGCGGTGTAACAGATACGGAAAGCATAAGCAACGTGCTTCTTGTGAAACTGAAAACACAGCTCACCTTTTTTATCTGCACAATACCATTCGCAAAGCAAGCACTGGCAACATTTCTTGTGAAGCAGCAGTTAATTCAAAATTAGACTTGTGTTATTCCAAATTTAAATTTGAATTAGGAATATGAGGCCAACGTTACTTTCAGTTTCCTGGTTACACAAAAGCTGAAAGATAGAGCATGAAGAGAGATACAATATGAACATCGACGGCCATCTTGCTCACACCATGACGAGTCATGCGGCTATCAAGAGAAACAAAATGAGAACCGAAGTCTTGCTGGAAATTAAAACGGGCTGTTGTCATGTGTGCTAAACTACAATTTTTTGTTCACCAATGTTATAATCAAATCAAATAATGCGTCTAGAATTTAGATGATATGTCAGATTTCAGAAGAGAATAAATTGAACCTATTTCTGAATGTTTTACCCAACTAATTAATTATCTTTGAACTTTTGGAATCAGTTGTAAGTTTTTTTGTAAGATGTGGATTTAGTACATCTTTCAAAAGATATAAAAGTATCATTAAAACACTATAATAGATAAAACACAACATATTTGTTACAGTTCATTTTCAGTAATTAAGAAAAATTCAGATAACCAGCCGAAGAGAAATTAATTATTCTATTTAATTTTCATCAAAAGTTGTAGTCAAGCACACATAGCAGCCTCACACACAGCAGACAGGCTAACACCAAGACGCGACAACTAACGACCGGGACAACACATGCCACACACGTGTGCACTCTCCGAATACCAGCGTGCGAATGACGAGAAACTATTGTAAATATTGTTTTGACGGGTAGTTTTGAATTTGATTTTTTTAAATTTGTTTTATTGCTTAGTATTGAGTAGTAAAATTATCTTATCAATTGATTCATGTGTAAGCTAAATTGCGTCTCTTTTCATTAAAAATTAAAGTCTCGTTAATACAATATAAATATACTAATTTATTTAAGGTTAAAATGTAGTTAAGCTATCGATATTTTTTTAGATAAAAAAGTTTATATACATTTTATATTTCAGACTTGAGACAAAGGACACCCGCATAAAACGAGATGACTTCTTCTTCAAGGCTGGATGAAAAATATTTTTATAAGAAAACATTTTTAAATTTAGAAATTAAGAGTTGTTCACCTTTCACGCGTTCATTGATATTGGGGTTTAAAAATGGAACACAGCTGAAGTACGGCATTGAGCCAGTAATTTATTTTATCTATCATCATGTAAATCACATTTGTGAATTTCGAAAAAAAGAATTCTAAATCACATCGTATAAGCAATGACGCGTATCATATTGATTACAAACATATGGCTTGGTAGAGATCGCTTCCTGCATGACATCAAGATTTAAATACTTGTTTGTATTTTATGTTTTTATTTTCAACCGATTTCCAAAAAGGAGGATTAAATTTTTTTTAAAACATTTAAATGCTTTATAAATGAGAAATTATTTCTATTAATAAAAAATTTCAAAACGCTGACATTCCCAATTGGATTGTATTTTTTATTTATTTATTTATTTTTGTATTCTTTAAAAATTTCAAAAATAAGACTACTATTTTTCATTTATTATTTATTTATTACATTCACCACCGCGGTATTCAAAGAGGCACGTCAATAACCCTTGCTGCATACATCCGCATCACCTTTGGCGGCGCACTTAGCGCGCGCGCCGCCGTGCCCGGCCCCGAGGTGGCGCGAGATGAGCAAGATGGCCGCCGTGCGCGCCGCACCTGCGCGCGACGCGGCGCGGCGCGACTCGCGGCGGGAGTCCAGCTCCAGCGTGCCGCTCGTGCAGCCGCTGCGGGACGACGCGCGGGAGGAGGCGCGGGTCGCGCTTAGTGTGCCGCCTGTGGATAGATTGTATTAGCCCATTGAGCCCCGAACGGCCCGATCGGTCCACGACACAATAGATTTTCTGTTGTGTCTGTGATTCCGGGGCCTGAGTTATTAAAAAACGCATAGTTCCAATTCATGTGGACTAGATTTATGCGTTTTCAAAGAATTCCGCATAGTTCCTGTTAATGTAGAAATTCCGGGATAGAAAGTAGTATTCTGGGTCTTCAGCTATATACAGTAGAGAGTAGGTAGTGCAGTAAATCTAGCACCGACTCTTCATACTATTATAAGTTATTCTCCGTCGCCAAATTTCAGTCGGTGATCGCACCTGATGAAGACTACACACTATTCGACCACCATCAGCATATCGTTTAAGATTAGTAATTAATTAAACTGTTTAATAAAAAGCCTAGGCTATCCATTAAAGGTCAAGCGCCAATAAAAAGGCTGATTTAACACCATCTGATAATATCAATATCAAAAAATTCTAGGAATAAGGTTTAGACTTTTCTGTTAGAATTATCCTTAGAGTATCATCTGAAAAAAATTAAAATATAAAATAAAAGGTGAAAAACATTTCATCAAAGATCCGTATATGTAGAATCTGTAAACAAAATCAATACTATTATTTTAAGTATAATTCACTTCAAATCGATAACATTTAGTAGTATAGATAACTAAAAACTAACCAGTATCATTCAAAGAGTACAGACAGGGTGGAGTGAGCCGCGCATCAGCCAGATGCGCGGGGTGGTAGCGGGCCTTCGTGTAGAGGTGCAGCACGAAGCACAGGAGGCCCGCCAGAACAAAGATGCCCGACGCTACTCCCAGCAGCGTCGGCATGTCCGCCGTCAGCAGCACCAGGTCTGGAGGCGGTAATGCGACACGTGGTTAAAATGATACCCCATCGTGTCAGAAAACTGGTAAATCCAGCCATACACGCGGTTTTTATGAAAATGGTTCTAGGGGTATCATGTCAGAAAACCGGTAAATCGGTTTACGTAGTTCTATTAAAACTGGGGCATAACGAATCGGTCATAGATAAGTAATAGGCAAATCTCATATCCTAGCTCGTTGTTCTCTGTTGTTTTCTGCAAATGCGTTTATTTCCTATTACATAAAGTGTAAACTGTAAACGCATCTACAGAAGAAATATTGGGAGACCATTACAAAATCATCTAAAGCATGTCAAATTGTTCAACACCATTTACGTGTAGGTACTTACCAAAAAAATAATACAAGAAAATAATTAAAAAGTTTTGACTATAATGATATTGTGTTTCAATGAAGCTTAAAGGGTAACAATTGTACCAAGTTTCAGTAAAAACATTATAAAAAGTAGGTATTTGCATTTGATTATAGGAAGTAGCTAGGTCAAATGTTCTTTTAAAAAGCATTAGCTTTGTCTTGCGGAAGAAGCTGTTGCTGCTGCTGCAGCTGAAAATTCTTTTAAAAAGTCTTAGTTTCAAAGAATACCTTCAGTGCAGAAGACCCTCTGCGTCGGCCGCGAGTGGCTGGTGGTGTGGAAGCCGGGGTCGCACTGACAGTACGCGTTGTGGTTGACCTGGACGCAGGACGCGTGCGGGTCGAACGCGCGACACGTCTCCCGGTAGAAGCATTGTTCGCCAAGCTTCTTGGCTGGAATTCAAGATAAAGATGCCTCGATACAGATTACCGCACATTAAAGACAAAAAAAGAACAAAAAAGGCATGTTTCTTCACTTACAGGAAATGATAACCTTCGTAAAAATATATTGACCGGATAACAATATTAGTTGTTTACCCATAATAGTGTAAATTAAGAAAAATAACAAATAAAAACTGGTTTAAATTATTCGTGAGTTACTCGTGCATGAATGTTTGTACATGTACAAATTTCAAATATTTCGTCGTCTATTATATAACTGATTGTTTGGTTGTATCACTTTTATCACTTGACTTCGGAAGTTTTGTAGTAGTTTCGCCCGCGGACAAAAGCAAGCCAAGTTAAGCCAAGCCAAGTATTTCTATAACTTATTATTTTGTGTATGTACGTGGGTTACATCACTGCCAATTAATATCAAAATCCGTTTAAAAGATTTCACTTGAAATACAAACATTAATACGTTCTAACACACTTTCGCGCTTATAATATTAGTAGGATAGGTTTAGCAGGATATGTTTAGTAGGATATATTTAGCAGAATAAGTTTAACAGGATGTGTTTAGTAGGAGATATTCTAAAGTCTATGCACATCATCTAACAATACAATTAAATGGATAATATGTACTACAAAATACCCACGTTTAGCGCACCCTGTCGCAACACCCAGCTCCACAGAATGCTTGGGGTCACACTGGCACGTGCTCGACCTCGGCTCGCAGTAGACATGCAGCAGCTTCGAGTTGCACGTGAACTCGCACGGGGAGCCCAGGTAGCGGCCCTTTTCTGGAAAATAAAGAATAAATAATGAAATACTGATTAAAAATGTCTAAAAAGGGTAGAGCAGGGTAGAACAGCTAGTATGTAATATAGGAAAAACAAAGGTAAAATCTTGTAATTCTGACGAGAACGCGAGCGGAGTCGGGGTGAACAGCTAGTAGGTACGTATTATAAATTAGGAAGCTTAAATTTTGTTTAACTGTTACTGTAATTAAATGTTGTAAACACGTTTATGTGTTAATTAATTTATATTTCTTGGGGGTATAATTTTATTGTAAGTACCTATGCGAGGCATAATTCCTGCAAACAGTAGTTAATTATTTAGTAATCCGTGACAATAGTAAAGTAATTTCTAGACGTAGTTCTTACACATGTTTATGGGTTTATTTCCATTGATATGTTTTTACAGGGCTAAAATATAAGCTTTATTTTATCTTATAATAATTGATGGCATAAAATACTGATATTATAATAAAAACCAACCAAACAATAATAATCAAAAACAACAATTACATTCGACATTTATAAAAAAATACAATGGTAAAATAAAATTCTCATTTATATTCTATAAAAATATTTCTTCACGGAAAGTAAATGATGAGGCCACTTCGGAAGTAAAATAACACCCAAATAAGTACACATGTAATAAAGATTGTGCTCCATTTTTATTGTCAAGTCAGATAACTGGACCATAAAAGGCAACATCCTGTATAAGTAGATGTAAAGGGCACACTCTGTATATGTCATATGTTTGCGTGCAAGGCATTCGATGTCAATGTGAATTAGGATTTAGAGCGACTCATTTTTAGGAATATTTTCAGGAAATACGATGTATAAAGTACAGAATGTATTGAGGTTTGCGAACATTTTGTTACGTTTATTATTTACTAGGTTTCCGCGTAGTCGCAAGTCGCAAATCAATTACCAAATTGGTTAGCGAGGGCACCCTCGTAGTCGCAAATTAATTACCAAATCAATACAAAAGTGGAACAAGAAAAATCGTGCCGAAAAAGGCATAATAATTATAAAAGGTATCCTGCAAGTCATAAACCATTGACCACTGTACTACATAATTATACGGATTGTCTATACAAATATTATAAAGAGGAAAGGTTTGATTTTTTGTTTGTTTGTTTGTATGAATTGAATAGGCTCCGAAACTACTTGGCGGATTTGAAAAATTCTTTCACTGTTGGAAAGCTACATCATTTCTGAGTGACATAGGCTAGGTTTTATCCCGGAAATCCCACGGGAACGGGAACTATGCGGGTTTTTTTTTGAAAACGCGGGCGAAGCCGCAGGCGGAATGCTAGTAGGATATAAAAATATTAGTACACATACTTAATTACAAGAATTGCAGAAATCTCAAAAGATAACCTATAAAAGGTATTCTTAACGTCAGGAAGTTATAAGGCCACATGGCGGAAGGAGCTTCGGAAGCGTCTGCCCTTGAAAGTCTCTATAGAAGCAGATTGAATAGCAATATTGTTCTATAACTCGGTTGCGTCTGTATTGTTCACCTAATGAATTGTTTGCGAGTTTTCAAAACGTACAAAGCACACGTACCGCGCCGGAGAAATTCAAGTTCAGTTCGGAAATTTCCCTTCAACTCATTCAAAGTTAAAGGGAAATTTTTGAATGAAGCTCCTCAGAATTGACAATTTAAGTGTGAATACTTGGTGAATACCTATCGCTTCCTTTTTAATGATTCTCCTCATGTTTAAATTCGGCAATGTTGTTTTGTTTATAACAATACAATTAAATGAATGAAAACTGCAACATTCCGTAAAATATGCGTTGATTATAAATATCTATGTAGCCATATAAACTTGATTATTCAACATCCCCCATCCATTCAATTTATTGCAATCCAAACATTGTTACTACCACTAATCTTCTCAAGTCGAAATGCAATCCATTAGTTCACTAACTATCCTTTAGTAAGGACCCGATTCCGACCTATTTCTCTCCTGCACACTGTAGTTAGCATCCCAAATAACCAACTATTTTCATTCTAAAAATAGCAAATAATTAAGCCATAGGTACCTACTGTTCAATTGTATTCCAAACTAGCGGTCCGCCCCGGCTTCGCCCGTGGTACATATTTACGTTCTCTCTACATAAAAACCATCCTCGTACTTCAAGGAATATAATAAAAAAAGAATTATCGAAATCGGTTCAGCCGTTCTCGAGTTATGCGCTTACCAACACATTTTGCGATTCATTTTTATATATAAGAGAAGATAAACGTTGCATAAAACGACCTTAGTTTAGGGTAATAAATAAAGGCAAGCCTCCAATGGAGCCATGACCTACCGTTACGTCACAGCTTCGTACAGATTTTTGTCCAATTAAAATGTGCATTCAATTATCACGGTCGACAAATTGTAAGTAATTAATTCAGTGGCCCGCATTGCAATTCGGGTCAGGCTTTATGCCTGTCTCAGATGCTTTCCAAAATTGGATATGTCTATGATACCACAAGAGCCGTTTTTCTAGACGGTTATTTAACGACTGTTCTTTATACGGAACCTAATATATTATTATGTTATCTGTGACGAAACAGAAGAAGCGGCTTTTTCCCCTGTGAAATTATTATAAATAGAGGGACTTGACGGGGGTTTTGGCTTTAACTACCGTTTGTAAATTTAGTTTTTTTAGAAAACGTATATTAAACGTATCTTAATCTTCTTAACGTATATTTGCGTTGGTTGTGAGAATCGGATTATCCAATTTCCTTCTCACTTCCTTTCTTGTATAATCCTCTTTTGCTTATCTTTTGATGCGATTAAGAATTGGGGACTAAATTGCCTCTATCGAATTATTAATATATAATTATTATACGTTAGAAAGTCTGTACACAGAAGAGGTTAACGTGATGAAAACGTCTAGATTCATTTGTTTAGTCAGGACTACGCAGAACCAAGAACCCGCGGGTTGAACATTAGGTAAGTGCTGACGGAAGCTGAAAAATAAAAATAAATTGATATAATTAATTTAACTTAACTAAAGAAAAATACAATAACTTTCGCAAGTAATTACCACAATATTTCTACCTGTGTACTATTCTGAGCAGAAGTTACTTGTAGAAGAAGAATTGTTACTTATTATCTCTACGAGCTTTTAGTTTGTCAATGACGTTGTAATAATTGTGTGAAAATATTTTATTTTGTTAATTCAAAAGATTACGTCTTTTAAGAAACCTTTTATTTATGAAACACAACGTTACATATTAAAATATACAGCATGGTAAAATATTGGAGACTAATATACCATAGCATAAGGTAATTATTGAACCATCATATTTTGATATTGTTAAATCCTGCAGTAAAACAGGCAATATAGCTTAATAGACGTAAGTTAAAATGAAAACGTTAAACTACGTAAAACGTGATAAAACGTTAATATTCAGCAGAAAATGGCGCGATAAATTTGCCGCCGCTTTCTGACAAAGCTTGATAAATAAGGTGTCACCATGACGTGCCAGGGCTCAGGTTAATCGATTCTCAACTAGGCCTTCATCATATTAGTTATATTTATGGCCATTTATAGCCTAGGTGTGACTGGTCGATGACCTGATAGATGCCCTGGAAGGAAAAATTTGTGTATTGCAAAATGCTGAATAAGCATCTGCTTCTGTGTTCCTGGTAAAGATTTGAGATGCTCATCTTTTCCACTTAATAATTAGGTTAGGTTTTTATCCTAATTTAAAGAATTCTATTTATTTATTGAGAATAAATAATACGACTGTAATCAAACATACGTAACAAAATTTATATTAATTCTTTACATCGTAGGTAATGGAATTGAAATATGAGATTTTATTTAGACACTTTGGTAGATAGAAACGGAACCAAATACTGGAAAAGATTATATACGTTGAAGGTTTTTATAAAATAATAATAGTATTGTTGGAAGCTTTCCAGCCTCGCGGTATGCAAAACCAAATTAACCTCTTCTATTCCAGTCCTATCATTTAAAACTATAAAGTCACACCTATTGCCTTTGCTTATAATGAATGCCATAATTAATCTATATTATTCACTAAATTCCAATTATAACACAAAAGAAATTACCGACTGTAAACACAAAGCAAAGCAAAATCCCGTTCACACCATTCTACGACGATTTAAGCCTCATTGAAATTTGAATTGTATTTCAGAAACAGCTGCAGATAACAGAAGGCTTTGGGCCTTGGATGCAAGGCCGGGACGACCTCGCTACGATTATCCACTGCAACGTTGGTACTGCAGTGCTAAATGGATTCAAACGGGAAAATGGGGTTGTGTCTCAAGGAAGACATGTGTTGACGAATAAAAGCTTCTTTAGTGGTGTGAGAGGTGTAGAATGTATGGGCGTTTGAATTAGATGAATGAGTGTTAACATCCATCAAGCAATAGGTAAGCATCCATGATATTATGTAGAAGGAAATAGATAGAGTATGAAATTTAAACCATTATATTTCTTGAATAAAGCTTTAAAATCTGAAAGGTACAAAAAGCCAGAAAAACAGAACAATGTTGAGCCAGAAAATAGAAATAAAAATCATTGATTGCATTTGTTTCGCCAAATTGCCAGACAAGAAAGACTTCCGAATCGCTATTCACTGTCCAATAGTAACGCTTGAAGGTATAGGTACAACTACATAAATGGCTAATAAACTATACCAAAGTTGCACCAAAAACGTAGCAGCTGCAAGCCCGTCAAATAAAGAGAAGCTATTCACAAAGTTACACTAAAGTGCTCTTAAAAAGCCATATTAAAAAAACTGCATTCGTAACTTGTGAAGCGTGACAAAGAAAAGTTTGAAGCGAATTCTCTAATCCCAACAGTTACAAGCGATTGTAGCCAGCTGACAAAAGTTTTATTTTTTCTGTTTTTAACTGGAATCGGATCTGCAATTGTGAAGCTTGGCACTTATGGCGCGTAAATAATTATGTTGTTCAGTTTAGTTACAATTTGTATTGATCCGGCGAAGTTTAAACTTTGAATGAAAGTTTCATTCATTAATTGCGTTGTTTGTACAATATACTAATATTATAAAGCTGAAGAGTTTGTTTGTATGTTTGAACGCGCTAATCTCGGGAACTACTGGTCCGATTTGAAAAATTCTTTCGGTGTTAGATAGCCCATTTATCGAGGAAGGCTATAATAGGCTATAATATGCTTTCGCTAAGAGCAACAGGAGCTGAGTACTGCGGGTAAATCCGCAGGGCACAGCTAGTGTGGACCAATTTTTTGTATGTTTTGACGGTCTATTCTGATATTAGACTACTATTCAGTATTCAAATAAGTCAGGGCTGGGAGCATGACAATGAGGAGGAAGCTAAACGTCTCCAAGGCGACTGTTTGTACCTATGTTAGTAAGTATGTATATAATATATAAAAGCATATTATATTAAAAGCAAAGTATTTTCTACAACACAAGTGTTGCTAGTATTTATAGTGACCACTTAACGTCAGGTAGCCCATCTGCTTCTTTGTTTACGCTACCACGAAAACGTAAATGTTTTTAGATTCTTGAATGTCGGAAACAATCAAGTTTTTTTTTTTATATAAGGTTTTTGATTGCATTATACTTCCGTTAAAATTTCACCCCTCCTGAAGTAAATTTAAATTGATTCTAAATGAAGAGACCATCATGTTTTTAGTGGAAAATTTACGGAATTAGCATACCGGTTAATTCCTTCAGGGTTCAGAGTATGAATATTGTAATCTCTTTTCAGTGGCAATTATTATTCTATTTTCTTCCTACTATGTTTTAATTTGAAACACAAATTTGAAAATAGACCTTAGATTCTTTTAGTCATTTATTTAAGGCTTATAATTTTATTGGTCTTATCGTTTCTTAATCGACTAACTTCTACAAAATAGTTTGACTGTTTTTTTTGTATTTTGTAAGCCCGAGAAGTCTTCAATAATTAATTTTAAGTTCGAAATAATTAGGGTTTTCTGGTAGATTGATTTTTACTATATCAGCTACTTAGTAAAGTTTGTATTGTACATTCCCATAGAATTCACACGTAATTTTTTATCTAGGACACTTCGTTTAAACCATCCATATATTCGATGATAAAAATATCAATATACCGATAGATAACTGAGATATCGTAGGACACATTCAATTGGTATTCATTAATTACATAATATTTGCGTATGAAATAACATTATTAACCCGGGAAATATTTGTTTTTATTTCACATAAAATCAGGTCAATGGGATACTGAAATACTAATTAATCCTGTTTGTAATTACCTAAATTTCAAATCATACCAATTTAGTTAGTTATTGTTAATTACACGATATGATAATTAAATGGCTTTTAGTGCTGTACTAATTAAATAAATTGATATAACCCTAATTCCAATATTTACGGAGTAGTAAATAATAATTTAATCATTAATGAATGTAATGTGTATGACCCATTGAATGTACCCATAAGTTCTTATATTCTGGATTTACAAATACAAATCTTAATGGTGGTAACTACTCGGCTTCACCAAATTTCGCAAAATTCTTTAATATCTGTAATCGACAAGGTGATTTGCTATTAATTTATTGTAGGTGATGAAAATTTTGTCTAAAATAATGATTCGATAATTGTAGACAATAACTGTTTTACGAACTTTATTATTGCTTTTCTCTTTAATATTAAACGGTAATATTTTTTACAGTGACTGTCAATATGCTCTTTATTGATTGTTAATCCAGTTTGTTCATAGATTGTCTTTTATGAAGAACGTAGACTGTTTATAACTAGCGGTTCCATCCCGGCTCCACTTGGATTGACCCGGGATAGCAACAAAAGAAAATATAGCCTATGCCACTCGGGAATAGTGTAGCTTTTAGCTAGTGAAATAAGTCTTCAAATGAATTTCTCGTTTCTTGAGATATTTTCGCGTAATCAAGGTTTTGTAACAAAACAAACTCAACGGGAACGACTATCGATTTTTATGAAATTTTGTGTATATTCTGAAATGGTGAAAAAAACCTGGAACAAGATTTGCTGATACGAGCACTTGACAACAGCAAGTGAATATCCGCATTTACACACGACGATATCAATACTTAATATCAGAAAATATACCTTAATGTGAGTACCTTTATTATTACCTACACGTGCTGAAATTTACCAAGCATTTATTTATTCTTCCTAGACGTCAATTTTCATAAGCTTCAAAAGTAATTAACGTAAGACGTAGTGAGCACTCAGCAGAAGTTTCAGCTTTATCGTATACAATGAATACCGTCTCAACATCTTTTAAGAGCTGTAAAACAAAAAGCGTTTTATGGAGCTAACTTGTTGTAAGTTGGTTTTCGACGTTTTGTAAGGTCAAGTCAACGTTAACTATCACTACATAATATAAAACTAGCTATCTTTCTTTAAAACCAAGCAAAGGATTTTGATGCTGTTTTTTAAGGTAATAATTAATAAACATAGGGGTTCTATACGAAGTTTTTAGTAAGTATATAACTTTTCAAGTTTTAGTCAAAGCGAGCGAAGGTGCGGGCGAAAAGCTAGTTTTAATATTTAAAAAAGAAATTATAATAGAGTTAAATGATAGAGATAAAACTGTAAAAAAAAATCTAAAATATTTATTCCGTAAAAAATACAACACAACAATTTACACATTATACAGTTTACAATTTTACCAGTCATTGAGACACCCTTTTAAGTAAGCTTTTAAGCATGTCGCTCTTCCGACATTACGTCATTATCTTTTATTGTTACACGAATATAAAAGTAAATACATAATACTATAGGACCAATTTAAATTGTTTTTATCAGTAAATGCCACTAAAATATACCTATGCCCATATACTCGTAAGTAGGTATACAGTATAGGTTAGTATATCGCTTGCTACTAGGTATATGGTTTGCTGCGATCCACATTGTGGTGGAAAGCAGTTTGACACAACGTTTTAATTGAAACCGAATGTATATACGCAATACGCTTAGGTACATAATATAGAAAGTATGCACATACATACACAGTATAGTGACTGAGTAGTTAAAGTCCCATGATTGCAGTTAGGTAAATCGTATGACTAGGAGAGCTTGCTAAATATTAATTATTATTTTAAGCGCTATATTATCATTATTTTAAAAGTATAATGTCCTAAATCAAAATGTATATGGACATAATATCCACAAACTTTTTCACGACGACTAACTTTTGCACGATACATAATGCGAAGCATTAGAGAGTGCTCTATTATCGAAAAAAAAAATATTTTTGCCTTCGTTTCGCAACTAGATACATATGTATTTAATAATTTACACGATGGGTAATCCACGTAATCTTCTTAATCTACACACCATTTAAAAGTCACTGGTAAAATGGATTCTTGTAAATAGAACCGAAAAAAAATACAACAAGAAAAATTCCCGTCAATCAATTTTAATATGTATTATGTAAGCCGATTATTCTTTTAAACATTGGAAAATGAACCTGTATATTAAATCAAATGTTTTAATTAAATTGCTATCGATAAATTCAACTTTGTTTCGTAGCGTATTAGACTAACCATAATCTGAATAAAGTGTTGAATTTATATTTACTGTGAAACTTGCTTTTATACGAAGCGCTTGTCTACATTTTTATAGTATTACAAGTCGTAGACAGTTTATGCATTACTAAAATAAAATAGAACATGTAAAGAATAAAAGTAGTACAATAATATGGAGAACAAGAAAGATTTTTGGAAGTTTAAACGATTAATATCTAAGTGATCATGCGCAGTAGACTGGAAACATTTCAGAAGCTGAAATAATGGCTTACCCTTGGTACTATCCACGCTAAGCTAGTTAATAAAGCTAGCTTCAAATAATTTGGACATTTGAAAGTTTGTGAAAACAACAAAAACATCCCGTTAAAATGGATACTAGTGAAGCTCATAAAAGCGCGTTTAAAACTTGTGAGAAACTACATGAGGAGGTTTCTTAAAGAAGGGCGATTTAACTGGATAACAAGTTCAAAGTATACTAAACGATAACTAATGTTACACAATGTTATTTATATTTAAAACTAGATTTCCGCCCGCGGCTTCGCCCGCGTTTTCAAAGGAAAACCCACATAGTTCCTGTTCCCGTGGGATTTCCGGGATAAAACCTATCCTATGTGTTAATCCAAGTTACCCTCTATATGTGTGCTAAATTTCATTGTAATCGGTTCAGTAGTTTTGTGAAAGAGTAACAAACATCCATACATCCATACATCCATACATCCATACATCCATACTTACAAACTTTCGCCTTTATAATAGTATTAAGATAAAATTTCATACTAACGTAAACACTGTTAGAAATCAAGTGCACCTATCAAGTTAAAGCATAACGATAATAAGCAAGATTCTATATTACATTTTTGCATATAAGTACGTAAGAACTAAACTCAATCATCTCAAATTACACTATTCCTTTTCTAAAAGAAATAGGTCATATAAATAAATTATAGGATCATTTAATGCCGTCTCAATTCAATATGCCTTCAGTACAATTCCTTTACAAAAAGCCGTGCACAATCATAGCAAGAACCGGGATTTAGTTTTTATGTTCATTCCATCCGTGATCTAATTAACAATTCAGCAAAAGTTCCCTCGAAGCCGGAGTGAAATATTGTAAGGGAAAGACGTTTTAACTGGCTTTGAAGCTTGGTGAAATAAAATATGTTTTTTTTTTATTGTACGATAGGGAAGCGCTTGACCACGATCTCGCCTGATGGTAAGCTGAGATGTGGCCTAAGATGGAGCGCGCTTTCCTAGAATGTTATGTTACCATTGTTGTAAGGATTAAGAAGAATAGATTCTTATAAGTGTCGAACGAACCTCTTTATAAAATACTAGCGGTCCGTCCCAGCTTCGCCCGTGGTACATATTTACGTTTTCCGGGATAAAATATAGCCTATACGAATTCGGAAGAATCCCTCTAAGTAATGGTAAAAGAAATTTTGAAATCAGTCCAGTAGTTTTTCACCTTTTCAATACAAACATACAAAAATACAAAGCTTTATAATATTAGTATAGATGTTCGTGTTATAATATCATTATTTTGTGTATAGTAGAATAATATTGTAAACTATATTTTAAAATGTAGGTATGTACTGCTAAGTAGGTTGATGAAAGTAGGTAAGGTTGTCTTATGGCAGAACAACATTTACCTGGTATATCTATAACACTACTTGCATTTGTATAACAAAAACATAATAGCTTTATACATAAACGAGAATTTATTCTGGTTTATACTGCAGTTCATAAATTTTCAGAATACAAGCTAAAATAAGAGGCATCCTAAACTACGTTTACGTATGCGGAAAGTCATTGTTTCAACCAAAGCGTTTAAAACCTATTTTAAAGCTCACCTAATCTCGAAGATCCGTTAAGAACCGTAGCTTCAGTACCACCACAAATTGTGTCAAATTATATTCGGTTTTACTATAAACTTTCCCGCAAGTAACTACACTTAAACAAACGACCTATTTCTCAGTTTATTGATCAAAGCGACTCACATTCGTCACGTGGAAAATTATATGTCTTTTATTGTCAAGCATTTAATAACTGTGTAATGAAATAGTTCGCTCATGCCAGAGATACCTTTAATATTAAATAGGTGCTAGTTGTAAACTAAATTTCATATCCACGCTTTCATATATATTATTATTAGATACTTTATTTAGTAGCTCATCTGGGCGTCCGCGCCCCATCATAGTGAAACTGACCCGGCACCATCTGCGTAACGAGTTATTGCGTGCGGCGCGCGTGCGCCGCGGCGCTGATAGCGGCGGGCTAGTCGCGGGAGAACCGCGCCGCTTCTATATCAACGAGCACCTAAACGCGCAATAATCGTAGGTTATTCCATCTGGCGCGGGAGCAACAACGCGCCAAAGGCTGGAGTTATGTCTGGACCCGGCGTGGCCATATATATGCAAGACGCGACCAGCACTCTAAATACCATATAATATCCTCCGAAGGTGATATAAATAAGGTTTTTGGTCAAAGCTAGGTTTGGGCTTACTGATACTCCATATATGTATTTTAAAAGTAATTACCTATCCATCGGTATTCATGATTTCAATTTGTTTGTTTCTGTGGTTTGCATATAGCTGCATTTTACGCGTACTTTTTGTAATATTTCATTATGTTATTATTATACATATTGTTAGATGTAAATCGTACAAACGTTGTAAGATTATAACGTTAATGTTTCATGAAACAGCCAGCCATGTAAAGCATCCTTATTTAACATACGTAATATTCTGTCGTGTATTTCTTCTTATAAAAATATATTATACGTGTTATTACGAAACTTTCCCATTGTTCAATTTAAACATCTATTGGCTAGTTGCATTTTTAAACACTCATTGTATGAAAAATATTACATGTTTAGTGTTACGTTTAATGTATAGATTTAGTTTCTCAATATCTATACTTATAATAAATCTGTAGAGAGGCCAATTCTGTACATGAAATATATTTAAAAAAAAACTATGAAGGGGTGATAAGGGATCGCTACTGATGCCAAAAATGCAATCAGTAAAATTTTTGTCTGTCTGTCTGTCTGTCTGTCTGTCTGTCTGTCTGTATATTCGTTATAGAAACAAAAACTGCACGACGGATTTTAACAAAATTTGGCACAATTATTCTTCATACTCCTGGGCAGGTTATAGTAAAAGAATCATGTAAATCGGTGTAGAAACACCAAAGTTATACATGAAATACGCTATAAGTCATCGCGCGTGAATACAGAATCATGCAGCCATAAGGATTATTTTTGTGTATCAGTTGCCGCGTTCGACGCGCTTCGCGGCGGGAGCTATAAAAAGGCGGCGGGTCTGCACCCGTTTCGCGTTGTCATGGCATCACGTGTGAACGGCTGAACCGATTTCGATAATTCTTTTCTATTATATTCCTTGAAGTACGAGGGTGGTTTTTATGTAGAGAAAACGTAAATATGTACCACGGGCGAAGCCGGGGCGGACCGCTAGTTATTTAATAAATGTTTTCTTTTAATATTAAAATTGAATCATTGTAAAAAAGGGGAGTAGGTATAAAGTTAATTTTGAGATCGAAATACCGCTTCGCTTAAATACTTACTTGCAAAAGATTATGGGACAACTTGTTTTTAATTTCGTAAAATTTGTTATAATAATATGTAAATCTAGATGTCTTTGCTATGCGATTTATATAATCTTATTCTTCACGCAGTCGGATTTATTGAGGTGTGTCAATTGTTTCCCGAGTTTAAAAGAATATGTTCCTTGTATTTTACATTTTATTTTTATATTTAATTCATTAAATATCTTAATGATGTCTTTTTTAATGCTTCTACTTGTCTCTTCTAGTATAATTATAGTTTGTGTGTACGTTTTAAAGTTTAATTATAATATATTATATTTAATTTATTTGTGTTTCTTATATTTATACATTTGCAATAACAATGAACAACAAAAATAAATTTAAAGTTGGTCTTCTGAATCCTGGTTCTTTGGGTACGAGGCATGATGAGTTTCTGGTGGCAATGGAGCGCCATAAAGTAGATGTGATGGCTATCAACGAGACTTGGCTGAGGGATGGCGAGGAGGGGCGCGCTCCGGCTGTGCCGGGCTACAGGTTACGCCACGTTCCTCGGCCACTCACTCTCCGTTCTCGAGGTGGGGGAGTTGGTTTTTATATTAAAATTGGTACGTCGGTGAGAGTTACACCACATCCGCTAGCGCATGGCGTAGAACAGATGTGGCTTAAGATTAACTTAGGTGGCGAGAACATCGTGGTCGGTACTGCTTATCGCCCTCCCTGGTTGGATATTAATTTGTTCCTAGATGCGCTTACTGATTCTATTGGTTCTTTTGTGTGGTGTGACAGCCTTATTCTCGTAGGGGATTTTAATATCAATCTCTTGGACGGCGACCATATAAACTGTATTAAACTAAAAAATTTTCTTCAAAGTGTCAATTTAACGCAACATGTATCACAGCCGACTCATTTTACACGGTTAAACCAAACTTTATTAGATGTAATATGCACAAATGTTCCTGTGAGTAATTTAGCGGTAGACCACATAGAGGAACTCAGCAGCCATGCTTTTGTTTCCTGCACATTCAATATTTATAAGAATAAAGCTAAACCTAAATTTATCACTTTCAGGCCTATAGCGAACATTAACATAGATAACTTTAATCAGTCTCTGAATAATATCGATTGGTCATTTCTGTTCTCTTTTCATAACGTGGATGAAATGGTTAACATGCTGACTTCATATATCATATCTCTTTATGATATATTTGCACCTAAGAAAAGGATTTTCGTCAAGACGAAACGGCCGCCCTGGATTACACAGAACATTAAAAAAATGTTCCAATTACGCGATGAGGCTAGAACTAGAGCGCGTCTCACTAAGGAGGATGCACACAAACATTATTACAAGGATTTAAAAAATTTCACCAGCTTAGCTTTAAATCGTGAAAAACAGGCTTACTTTAATTCATACATTAATTCTAATTCAAACAAACCTAAGATCATGTGGAAACACATAAGAGACAATGTTACCATCAATTCTAAAAAGGATTCACTGTTACCCTCTCATCTCAATAATCCCAATATGTTAAATAGCCACTTTCTAAATGTCCCTGGTAAAGCCCAATTACATCTTTCCTTATTAACATATTATGAATTTAATCGACACAGTGATGCTATTTTCAATTTTACGAACGTAAATGAGTCATTGGTGTTGAGCACTTTAAAGGAACTAAAGTCTCAAGCTATTGGAATTGATGACATATCTTTAGACATGTTTAAATCCACTTTACCTTCTACCTTACCGATACTAACGCATATTATTAATGAATCTCTGAACACTGGCATCTTCCCTGGTTTGTGGAAAAGTGCTCTCGTTCGTCCTGTACCGAAAACCAATAATCCACATGACCTGAAGGACCTTCGGCCAATAAGTATACTGCCTTGCCTTTCCAAGGTTATTGAAAAAATAGTGTATAAGCAGTTAATGAAGTTCTTAGAGACCAATAATATCCTCCCAGATCGTCAGTCTGGTTTTAGAAAAAACAAAAGTACTGCAACAGCCATAACGGACGTAGTAGACGATATATTATCGGCTCAAGATGAGGGCAAAGGTACTTTCCTGGTATTACTGGACTACACGCGAGCATTTGAAACCTTAAACGTGCCTTTGCTGCTATCTAAACTCACTTATTACGGTTTAAGCTCATTGACCGTAAAGTGGTTTAATAGCTACCTATCGTCACGTACTCAGACTGTTTCCGTTGCAGAGGAGGATGGAAGAACAATGCTCTCTGAATGTGGAGCGGTAACACGAGGAGTGCCTCAAGGATCTATTTTGGGGCCTCTCTTATACATACTGTACAGTGCAGACATAGTGACGCGAATAAAATCGTGTCGGTACCACATTTATGCAGATGATGTACAGTTATATATTTCATTCCGCCCACATGAGACGCAAGTTGCAGAAGAAAAGCTGAATTCAGATTTGGATTCAATACGAATATGGTCGGAAAATAACTCCCTTGTTCTCAACCCCAATAAGACCCAATATATGATACTCGGAACCCCCTCTACTGTCAAAATAATAAAAAATAAGCTGCCATCAGTATTTTTATGCATAGACGGGGTACCTATACAGCGTGTTGAGGAGGTTAGAAACCTGGGCATCATTTTTGATGAGAATCTGAGATTTGAGAAGTACATTAGCATTACAGCAGCTAATTGTTTCTATAGACTTAAGGTTTTATATCGCATTAGACAATATATTGAACCCAGTCTCAGACTCAAATTATGTGATAGTCTAGTTCTATCAAAGTTTAATTATATGGATGTTGTGTATGGACACCGGTTATTAGGTCGCACAAAACGTGTAATCCAGCGAGTGCAGAACGCATGTGCACGGTTCTGCTGGAATGTCCCACCGAGGGATCACATCACGCCCTATCTTAATAATGCGCGATGTCTAAACATGGAGCACCGCAGGCAATTGCACTTTGCATCCCTTCTCTTTGGTGTTGTCAAAACAGAATCGCCTCACTATCTGTTCGAAAAACTTATCTGGAGGAGTGAACAAAACACCAAATACAACACCAGGGATGCACACAAACTCCTCGTACCCAAACACCATTCCGCTTGTTTTAAGGGTAGCTTTAAATATAACGCCACTAAATGCTGGAACAACTTGCCACCACCGTTACGGAATCTACGAACACTATATACTTTCAAATCTAAATTTAAAAGTATATTAACGTAACGGCACCGGTTTCCGACTAGCCTCCTCTATCCGACCATTTTGATTTTTATTTGATAAAACGTTTAAAATACGCGTGACATGCGTGAAACTGAAGGCTTTCGATCCAATCACTTATCGTACGTCATCTGTCCAAAATTGGGTTTCAAATTTTAACCGACATTTCGTCAATCCAAGAAAAGCTAGGCGAGGGTGTAGTTTGTATTGGATTGAATGCGAAAAAAACATAAAACGGTGAAAATAAACATTTGGATTTTTACGCTAAATACTCTGGTAAGTTTGTGGTTAATTTACTTTAAACGTTTTATTGGTGTTTTAAATTATTAATTTTAAAATATACATGCAAAGATAGCGTGTTTTTATAGGTTTTTTTGGACAAATAATTATGGACGGAATGAGGAGCTTGTCAAAATAACAACATTCCGAAATCCGACCGAATCGGTCGGTAAAAGGAATTTCGCACTTTTTAAAAGAAGGTAATTTTCTATTATGCATGTTGTTTTGTGGAGGTTTCGTATTAAGTTATTTATTCTAAACGCTATGCTTACATACAACACCTGTATGCGACCAATGCTAACTTTAATGGATTATTTGTAATATTCGTTTTAACTAACACTCTTTATTGATTTTTTTGTTATTCATTTACAAAGACCGGTCTGGTTTAAAAACCCTATATTTTACGTTTATGACACATAATTGCATAACTACGAAATTGTGAGATCTTTATATGTGTACATATGAAATAGAAATGAACTAAAAATGAATATCAATTTCGGTTTAGAGGCTTTATTACGCAAATGTAGGTTTGGTCGGAATCTAGGTGCGATATAATTCCCTGTTTCCGTCCAACTGGGTTGCTTTTGCTTGCGCTGTGCTTGAGTGAAATTGCATGCGTTTATTTCAGGTCATCATCATGAGTGATAAAAAAGAGGCTGAAGTATTCTCATTAGCTGAAATAATACTTTTGGTGAAATGGATTTTAGAATTGGGCAAAGTAGTCAATGGGACATTCTAAATTAATGTGGGTGACCAGTGAGGCATTTTATGAGTTTGAGTTTGAGTAAATGTAATTTTAAACTACTACAGTCTAACATAGAGTTAGTTTTTGTTATTATAATAAATGCTCAAATATTATTTAAAACTAGCGGTCCGCCCCGGCTTCGCCCGTGGTACATATTTAAAATTTCTCTCCATAAGAACCATCCTATCGTACTTCAAGTAATATAATAAAAAAAGAATTATCGAAATCGGTCCACGCGTGATGCAGTGAAAAGACGAAACGGGTTTTTACGAATTTCCATTGTATTTCTATTATCATAAAGTTGATTTTAGTAGAAAATATTTGGCTGGTCGGAATCTAGCTACTCAGTGGTCGGAAACACGTGTATTTGTACTCAGTCGGTCGGAAAATGGTGCTTTCAGTTAATTTCCAGTCGTGACAGTTAAAATCCAAATTTAGGTAATAAAAAGCCATTATGAAATACAATTATGTGCATATTTTAAAATATAAGTTCGTAATCTTTCATAATATCATTTTTTCTTATGACCTCTAGAGTATTTAATTTATCTTTTAAAGGATTCATTTAGCCGTATCAATCAGTGGTCGGAATTCGGTGCCATTACGTTATTAGCTCACCAAATCCAGTTTTAGTGGTATTTATATATATTAAATTTACGTGAAAATTGTCCTGAAATATTTATTATTTGTGTATTTATTATGTATTTATATTCGTCGTTAGTCGCGTTGTATCGTCGTACCTATCTATAAGTTATTATATTTCATTTATTTTATTTTTTTTTGTGTATTTATGTATATATGTAAACCTAAGTTACTCCTTTCGTCCCAACTCGAAGCCTTCATAATTATAAAGGGGGGCACTGAAAAACAGCGCTGGCAATGTTCCAGAACGTTGCAGCATATGCTGAGCTGTCTCCTTTTTGTCAGGATCGTATGACACACCTTAATAATAATACTGATTGTCAATTTTATTTTCTCTACGTGCTTTTTTTTATGTTATTAATTTTAGTGTTATTGGTGCTATTTTCTTGTCGTGGTGCTTTCTTATTTATCTCTTACGGTTCTTTATGTTTTATATGTGTGTGTGTTGTGCTGTCCTTGATAAATAAATGTTTCTTTCTTTCTTTCTTTCTTTCTAGTATCTAAATTTAGCATGACATTTGTTTTATTATTGTGTTATCAATATATTATATGTAGAGCCGCAATTAGTTCATATTTATTTTACAATCCATACTCTTCCAAAAACTAATTTTATTGGTTCTACGACGTAGCAATTAGAAAGTCGATTTATTTCACGCTCATAATAATTATAGTCTAGTAAATAGAAAAATATATTTTCGCTTTAGGAAAGAGTGAGAATAAAAAGAAAATATATAGCCAATGCCAAACTATTTATCCAAGAAAGGGTTGTCGTGCATAAAGGCGTTTCACAGCACTCAGAAAGCATATTGGAAGTTTTCAGAAAAGCTTCGTATTTAAAGGTCAGCTTTCAAGAAAATTCTTCAAAGAATATAATGCTAAAAGCGTGTACATAAACATCAGTGCTAAATATTTACTAAAATATTTATAAAAATTAATAACTAAATTAACGAGAAATTTCATGTACAAAATTTATGAAGAACTAGCTGTTACCCGCATTGCTCCCCTCCTATAAGTCTTCACGATATATTATAGCCTATATAACCTTCCTGCTTCCAGGATAAATGGACTATCTAACAGTGAAATATTTTTTCTAATCGGAAACGTGGTTCCTGAGATAAGCGCGTTCAAGCAAACAAACTCTTCAGCTTTATAATACTAGTACAGCTTCTCAGAAGCTCCAGTAATTGTTCTAAATATAGGTAACCTAAATACATTACCTTCGAGACACGTCTAAAAGGGAACTAAATCTATTGAAACACGCAATCTAATTGGTGTTTGATAGTTAAGTCCAAGCGTAGGACTGGACAGTTGACCTATATAATTAATAGACTGAAACGATATGGATTCTTCCGAAGAGAAACATTTAGCTAGGACTCAGTTATGTATGCAGCGAAGGTGAAAACTAATGTAGTTTAAAAAATGTTTGTGTGGTTTTATGAAACCACGGTAAAAGTGAAACTTTATCGTACGGTTCGACCGTCACGCGACATGCGCTACACAGACCAAAAAGTTTGAGAAGATGTAATAAAAGTTTCACTTTAACAACAAAAAAATCATGCTGAACTTAAGAAATTATTCTATTTATACAGATACTTGGTAAATATTCAAATTTCAAAGTTTGAATTAAGTCTGTAGGTTTAAAGTGGGTCAAAGGAGTAAGGAGGACATACAAACGTTGGTTACATACAAGCTTACAGTTGAAAGCGTTCTAAGCGTATTAATAATAATACTTAGTTTAAAAAAACTAAAAAACACGCTTTTTATAGAAACCGAACTAAAAAATGGAATAATTTTATCAAATTAGTGTATTGTCATCGGTCCTCAATAAATCTACAAAGTTTGAACGAAATCTGGCCGTTTAAACTGGGTCAAAATCTTGCCCAAAGAAGTCGGTTACAAACAAACAAACATACAGGTGAAGCTAATATAAAGCGTGTAAAAACGGTAATGACGGTGTGATGAAATGAAACTAATATTAAAATATAATGAGTAATTAAAATTGGGGTTTCTGTATTGTACACAGTACAATACACGATGTGAAAGCTTGTAATCTAAGGTGAAAGCTATTTAAAAATATATATAAAATTCCTTACCGTCGGTAATCAATACAAGAAAGTAAAATAATCAATGAAAATAGTACATAATTAATGCATCAACACATAATATCTATTTCGATTAATGTTTGGAAAGGTATTTCCTCGCTGCCATATTCTTGTTAACGATTCTAAGTACATAAGTAAGTACATATGTACCTATTATAATATTGTATGTTGTAAAAGTTTATGAGTTACGTGATTTCTCCTTGAAGAAAATGAATAAAGAAAATATAAACATAACTTTTTAGTAAGCGAATAATATGATTGTTTACAATACTCACATTTCTTGTGTAATAAAACAGAAAATTACTTACATGTAGGAATGTTAAATGAAATAAACACTTAATAATAATACGGCTTTTTAAATACTCCTCACAACTTGATACGAAATCTATCGATTGAAACACCATTATAAAATTCTTTTTTTAACTTTAACTTTTTTTTTTATAAACGGACAGGATTATTTTTACGTCAGTCGAATTCTACATTCAAAGCACCTAAATTTAATGAAATAAACGTAGCTTATAAGTTATAATTATGTTTTTATTTAAGTTTATAATTATTATGTTCTAAATATTCATACATGAGAATCCTTTAAATTACATGTAAGTACTACAATTCAGGCGCAATTTATTATCTGTAACAAATGACTGCACGTGAGACTGTCAAGCCGTTCGAATATTTTTTATCTGTAAAAAAAATTTTGAAAATGGAGCGCGGGAATCGGGGGCAAATAGTATCTTATCTGTGCAACCGTCGGTCGTTACTTCCTCGCGTTACAAAAACCTATTTATAACAGGGATTTGGATGTGCGACGGTAGCAGATTAGTTCTAGCTGTGACTTATTTTGTAGCAATTCACAGGAGTCTTTATTATGTAAACTGTGTTTCTGGTCAATTTGTGATGTTTGTTCAATAATATTTTTGCGGTTGTAATACGAATAAAATGTAAACAAGCAGTTTGGTTTGCCGATGGTATTAAATATTTTGTATGAAATTTTGTGATTATTTTAATTTTTAACGTAATAATTATATTCACATTTGAAAAACTAATATTTTGTATACTTATCTGTTTCTGTATGTCGCAGCGAACTAACTGAATTAGTTTTTCAATTAAAAAAGCCTAGATGACGCTTTTGAAAAGACCGTTTAATACCTAAGGAGGCTAAACTATAAAATATTATTATCCTTAAGTTTCCATTTTGTATTTAAAATTTCATTAAGCTTATTTAAAAGTTTAATTTTATCTCGCGACACTTTATAAACAAAATAAAGCAAACGAAAGTTATTACTTATAATTCTAATAGACTGAAAGTTAATATAATCAGATTAATTATTTTGTATAACATATATTTTAAATTAAATTTTTTATAGAGATAGATGAAATAATTGAGGATGTAAAATCTAATTTTCATCCAGGTTTAGTTTATCTTGATAATCATAACTAGTGCTGTTGGAATTAGGTTGTTGTTAAATTTTATTTAACGTTCTGATCAAACATTATTTTTTATTTACTGTTATTATTTTTTTAAAGTGGACTGTAGAAAGAATAAAAACACATACAAATATGTAGTTTTAAAATAGTTGTTACTAACAAGGAGTAGATATAACTCGAGCATTACTTAATCGATTTTTTATACTTTTTTGGTTTATATATTTCAGGCGGAACCGGAACCATCGACTAGCCATATCGATACGCCATTACGTTATAAATACAGCTCAAAATTGATTCCAACAAAGCCTTCATTATGATTGGCTGGTTGTTTGTTGGCATCGAGCCAAAATCCGATTGCATAATCACAAAGTTTATTGTCATGGACCCAATGTCTGATGACATATGCTTTTTACATTCTAGTGGAAAACTCGTTTAAAGTTTGGACATTTATTACTTTGGTTATTTTAGTCTATTTTAAGCTGCTAAGGGTAGTTGAATTAGGTAGGGATTTGGGGTTTATTTCGTTGTAATATATGGAAAACTCAGCATGCATTTCTAGTTTTTGTGTGGCAGCCGTTTCGATTTAAATTTCTATCTTCTGTTTCACCTAGTTAAAGTTTAATTTCGTAACAAAAAGTTAGCTACGTCCTTTTTCTATTTACCTACATGTTTCCATTCGTGAAAATTTAATACTTAGATTATCTTTCAAGCCACTATACGTACTCGTATTATAACCCCAGAATTCTACAACAAAAACCACATAGAGATCTCTATCTACAGTTGACGATACAATATGTTTATTATGTTCTTAATCTTAATACTAGTTATAAAGGCGAAAGTTTGTATGGATGTATGGATGTATGGATGTTTGTTACTCTCTCACGTAAAAACTACTGAACCGATTACACTGAAATTTAGCACACATATAGAGGGTAACACATAGGATAGGTTTTATCCCGGAAATCCCACGGGAACGGGAACTATGCGGGTTTTCCTTTGAAAACGCGGGCGAAGCCGCGGGCGGAAATCTAGTACTATTATAAAGGCGAAAGTTTGTATGGATGTTTGTTACTCTTATCACGCAAAAACTACTCAACCGATTACAATGAAATTTAGCACACATATAGAGGGTAACTTGGATTAACACATAGGATAGGTTTCATCCCGGAAATTAAAATTACAATAATCACATTTTGACGCATACATGGCAGTTAGGTACTCATGAATTCATGAACTTACGCTTACGTGAAGCGGCTACGAACTACCTTGATCGGTTTATGCAGTTAGCAGATTACGGTCACTGGTTTAACAACATTTCTCGCTAGCGTTTAATATTACTATAGTACCTATAGTGTCACCTCAATGTATATAACTCAAACATTCATACTTCTTCTAGAAGCACCATGTTAACGAATTGGTAGGTAGCTTTTGACTTTTACCACTTACATTACTACCTACGTACATTTTTGGTTGAAATCGCCTTCGTGGTAAAGTGGGTAGTACGTAGGTAGCGTGAATCGAGTTGTCCTGGGTTCGATTCCCGATGGCAAACAAAAAAAATTTGATCACTTGTCTTAAAGAAAAACAATGAAACACGTATAGTGCATTTGCCCCATACCCCACAAGTAAACCCGATAGGTACCTACTTCTCTTTCTTATTTTCGTAAAGATCAAGATTATTGGCACAACGGAGTTCAGCAAACACTTAAGAGTGCTTGCATAATTGTATTTGCAGACAATGTCTTTGATTCTTTACAACAATATTTGTACTTAGTAATATGATAATCTCTTGATCGAATGCTTCAGTGCGCTTGCCTTGTGAAGGAATTTATGATAATATTTAAAGAAAGGGTAAGTTATCAACTTGTGTGATACGGAGTGACCAATTCACATTTAATATATCTAAGATTTTTTTCTAGCCAGAATAACTGTTAATTATAGATAATTGTTCAATACCAGAAGACTAATACAAAAAAAAGAAACTAACACAATAGGTACTTATAAAAGCATTAGTGTGCAAAGCTATGCCCTCGAAAAAAGGTATTCAGCATTATTGTGTAATAGTCATTAATAGGACCTAATTCAGTTGTGTATAATGTAAGTATGTAGGCACAAATTACGAAATTGTTACTACATAAGGCGTATTGCTTTTATTAGTAAGTACGTAAAAAGGTATGTAGATGCAAGCATTTACTGAATTTCAATTTCAGACTATGCGACCACGATTATGACTAAAAGAAAGAAATTACGATAGCAGAGTGGAGGTGCCTCTAATGAGTGTATATCACTGCGTATTTTTAATAGCGTACATATTTTTTCTATGCCTTGCTATAATAAAAAAGATATCCTTTTAAGGGCCGATTTTTCAATGCTTGGATAAAACTTATCCGTCCAATAAAGTATTACACGATAATATTAAAATGTCACGTAAACCGTCAAATACGGGCAATTAGTTTTTAAAATGGTAGTTTTATACATTATTCGACGAATAAGTTTTAACCAAGGATTGAAAAATCAGCCCTTATCCGGATAACCGCGGTTGTATCGTTTACGATACTAACAAGACATTCTGTGTAAACTGCTAACAAAACTGACATTTCTTTCTCATTTGAATTTAATTTGAATTTAATTTACTTGTCACTTTCTCTGTCCCTATGTCCCTTTGTATGCTTAAATCTTTAAAACTGCGTAACGGATTTTGATGCGTATTGTCTTAATAGACAGAATGATTCAAGAGGAAGGTACATAATAAAGCGGGCGAAGCCGCGGGCGGAAAGCTAGTACTAATACGTTGAACGTCTAGATCAGCATACCGATAACACACATTTGTGTATAATCTACATCGAAAGTTCTAGTTCCAGTCCAAGGTCCCATCGGAAGTATACTTGACACGCTTAACGCTAAGAGGTCAAACCGCGAACACTTAGACGTTTTATTATATTCCACAATAGAGTTTAAGTGGCCCTCGTTGCTTTTTGTGCTAATAGACAAAGGGTTTAGAAATATATTTATAGTCTGTACTGGTTCCTTGGTGCACAAAGACCTAGATAGGACTAGGTGTTATCTGTTTTGTTATAGCATAGTATATCATAAAGCTTTCGACTCATGACTAAAGAAAAAATTCTGAAACATAAAGCTAAATTATATTATGTTAATTGTTACTGTGTTATATTTTTGTCTGCTCGCTCCGATGCTGTCCAGTATAAGATTTTAAAAGCTCTTCATAATTTTAAATTACTCCTATTTAAAAAAGACAAATACAATATAGGTAGATACCAAAACTTATTAAAATGTGAATTTTTCTTGAGTTATATTAGGTAATATTTTGTTTGTGATACTAATCTAAAATTTAACATAGGTTTAATCCTACTAATATTATAAATGTGTAAACTAATATTAAAAAAGTTTGTGAGGATGGATGTGTATGTGTACCTATGTTTGTAACTCTTTCACGCAAATACTACTGAACCGATTACAATGGAATTTAGCACACATATAGAGGGCAAAGTATAGGCTTTATCAAAACAGACCAGGCTTTTTTTAATTTGCTTTAAATATGTTTAATTGAGTCAATAAAATATTATACAACAGATATTTAAAACAATCAATGAGCTATTAATTAGCGGCGTCAGTGAATAGTTGTAGATATCATATTACTAATTCTAGAACATTCTCAAATCATCGCAAATAATTTTAAAATAAATTTGTTAAGATGTCTTACAAAATTCCTAAATGTGTCGTATTATTCAAGTTTGAAAATATATAAAGGAAGTAAATTAAATCCATACTAATATTATAAATGCGAAAGTAACTCTGTCTGTCTGTCTGTTACTTAATCACGCCTGAACTACTGAACCAATTTGTATGAAATTTGGTATAGATATATTTTGATACCCGAGAAAGGACATAGGATAGGTTTTATCCCGGAAATCCTACGGGAACGGGATTTTCTCTGAAAACGCGGGCGAAGCCGCGGGCGGAAAGCTAGTACATTATAAAAGCTTTTGAACTGATAAAATAGGTATTATAAAAATAATATTTTTTTTAAGTTCATTAATCTTAATATATATAAATCTCGTGTCACAATGTTTGTCCTCAATGGACTCCTAAACCTCTTAACCGATTATAATAAAATTCGCACACCATGTACAGTTCGATCCAACTTGAGAGATAGGATAGTTTAAACATGTAACCGGGGCGGACCACTAGTGAAGATATAATTATACTGAAATCAAGAGGAATATGATATGGATGTTGTTATTTTCCTAATATAATGAACAGTAGAAATATATTCCGTGCAAAAAAATATTTTAAGGTAAGTATGTACATAATATTATGCTGAATCGTAAAGGTTATAAGTTAATTATTTGGAGTCTGATTTCGTGGGAATCGCACAGATTCGTTCTACGGTCATTTTTATATTATACACGTGATGAAAATGTTATAATTAATTTGAAAGATGTACCTAGAATAAAGTCAAATAAGTGAATCCATACTTTTTAATATTATAAATGCGAAAGTAACTCTGTCTGTCTGTCTGTTACTCAATCACGCCTAAACTACTGAACCAATTTGCATGAAATTTGGTATGGAGATATTTTGATACCCGAGAAAGGACATAGGCTACTTTTTATAGCGAGATATGTACCACGGGCGAAGCCGGGGCGGACCGCTAGTCTGTATATAAATATCTTAGAATCGCACATTGGAATCGCAGTAATTTTCATATCAATTGCAATTGCAATATGTAGATTAAATATTTTTTCCACAGTGTTTTCGTCCTGAAACCTGTTATTATTAATTTATATGTATTATTTCTATTCCTTTCATTCCTTATGAATTTGCTGTTCTCTAAACAAAGTGATAAAATGTTTATGAATACAATTTACCACTGTTAAATCGACGATATTTGTGAAAATTGCTTATAGCACTTGGGCCAGTAATTGTACCATAATAACAAGCGAAGCATGTTCCGTTTGATAGATTATGTGGCTTCCGCCATAAAGGTTAAGGGTAGAACTAGACGATAACATCTTTGCTTTGTAACCATCTACTGCATTGGTAAATTCAAGCCTGATTATGTGGCATACCAAAGCTGTGTCTTCATGTGAGGTATGAGCAACTTATATAGACTTTTTATAACAGATTTTTTGGGTAGTTGGACTCAGGTTTTTCTTTGTCAGGAGGCGCTTGGCTTTGTGTAATATCGCACATAGTAACTGGATGTGCACCATACTTATATACTACTAGCGGTCCGCCCCGGCTTCGCCCGTGGTACATATTTCGCAATAAAGAGTAGCCTATGCCCTTTCTCGGGTATCAAAATATCTCCATACCAAATCTCATGCGAATTGGATCAGTAGTTTAGGCGTGATTGAGTAACAGACAGACAGACAGAGTTACTTTCGCATTTATAATATTAAGTATGAATTTATACTAGTTACATGCATTTAATGAATGTTTTCAATTTCTGCAGCACCTTCTAGTTCTAAAATAAGCATACAATATAATAATAATTTATATTCCATTTATGTATATGTATGTTCACATTAGCATACTATGTCCTCTGACTTGACTGGTTATTTGTATTCGCTATTTATTAGACCTCCCCTTATTTATGAGAATCGTAGCGGACAGCCATTGTCTTAATTGATTAGAGAATATTGGCTCACACTCCAACACCCGTTACGGTTTCTAAGTTTCGACCTAAAGCTGATAATAATTGAAATCAGGATTTTGAAGTGAAACTTCTTTAGGCGCGATGAGAGTAAAATTTCAAGGTCGTGTCTTGGCAATACCGTCACTTTATGGAATAAAGAGAAGATTTTGGTATTTTTGAATCTTGCCAAAGAAGTTTCACTTCTGACACGTGTGCTCGACACACACGCTCTTTTTTATATCAGGAGTAGTCAAGCATTTGACCATCGCTTCGTAAGAAAGCGACAAGCGTGGTCTAAGATGGAGCATGCTGACCTAAAAATGCCTATGTACACTTTTCATTTGATCAAGTCAAGATTATAATACACCTAAAGCCTGTAAATGTAATTAAAAAACTATGTACATGTTTGTTGTAGAAAGAAATCATTGATTTATTTATTTATTTTATAATTTTCGGAAAAAAACGGAAGTCTCTTCAATTCCCTACTGGTACGCATGACAAAAGAAGAAGCGATTGATTAAGATTAAAAAGAGGAAGGTTTACAGTCTACAGAATAGCAAAAAGTAGTAATAGGTATTATGTGAAAACTACTGTATTTCCTTATCATTGTTGAGTGCGATGAGTGATTGAATGACAAAGGCGCGTAGGCGCGTAACGCGTATTGTACCCAGTCATTAACTTTACCGCCCTTGTCAATTCTATCCTTATCCCTTCTCGCTTTTATAATGGTGAAATTTTATCTAAGGTATCTCTTTAAATAATTGCTGGTGGTAGTGTCGATCTTGTTTACGTAAGGTATTCCTTCGTCTCGGGTTTTAATAATAACAATTCATATTCATTATTCATAGTCTGCATAATAAATGAATAAAATGGATAGGAAAACGACCTCCGTTTTCCTGTCCACCTAAATATGCAGTCGTATGACGTATCCAATTTCCTTAATGTCTTCACCAGATATCCGGAAATCTGTTTAAGACGAATTCGTCCTCCTATTTAATTTTAAAACTTAACTTAATTTTACAACTTATTGCTAACTTAACTACAAGATAATGGAACATTTTTATTGAGTTTGACTATTCCAAGCTTTGTCTAATATAAAGACCTTTTATTTGTAATCTGTATCTACTTATCAGAGGCATTGATTTTTTTATAGTGGAGGAATTCGCATGAATTAATTAAATTATGATTTACTAGATTTCCGCCCGCGGCTTCGCCCGCGTTTTCAAAGGAAAACCCGCATAGTTCCCGTTCCCGTGGGATTTCCGGGATAAAACCTATCCTATGTGTTAATCCAAGTTACCCTCTATATGTGTGCTAAATTTCATTGTAATCGGTTCAGTAGTTTTTACGTGAAAGAGTAACAAACATCCATACATCCATGCATCCATACTTACAAACTTTCGCCTTTATAATAGTATTAAGATACCTACCTACTTACCGAAGATAAATACACTTACCAGAGATATTAATCCTAGCCTCGTCATAATAATCAAGGACGAACTCGTCGTCCTCCTCCGGCAGGGGCTCCTGGGGGTCCGCGCGGCGGTGCGTCGCGTTGGGGGCTCCGCTCACCAGCAGGGCGCAAAGCACCAGGCCCACCACCTCCATGCCGTCATCACCGCGCCGGGGACGCACTGAGAAAAGAATAGTGAATTGAAAAATTATTGAAAATCTTTATTGAAAATCTTTATTGAAAAATCTTAATTAAAATTTAAAAGAATGGAAAGAAAAGCAGTGGCAGAAATTGATCAGAATTCATGATGGCTAGACTGACCGGTTGGCTTGGTTGGTAATAGCCCTGCCTTCCAAGCCCGAGGTCATGGGTTCGATTCCCACCCGGGGCAAATATTTGTGTGATGAACATAGATGTTTACTCTGTATCTGGGTGTTAATTATCTATTTATTTAAAATTATATATTATGTATATATGTTTATCATGCAGCCATCTGGTTTCCATAACACAAACGAAAAGCTTAGTATGGGATCAGATCGTGCCGTGTGTGAAAATTGTCCTGAAAAATTTTGTCCTGAATAGAAGTGAAAAGTAAGATAGAAATGACTAGAAGTAGAATAGAGGTAGATAGAAGAACTGATGAGCAATTTAGAAAGCGTAGATTTCATAAGAGAGATTTAGGGGTACATAGGTACAAGGTAGGATCCGGTGATCTTTGAATAGAATGCAATTTAAAGTTACGTTTTATAGAGACGCTTTCCGCGTAGTAAAATGAGATAGCCATGGGAATTAGATATTTTACCCTTTTAGGGTATGTCACACTCTATTTTCCAGACACAAAATTAATCATTAAAACGCTCAAAGCGTCGTCAAATAAGATTATTTAAGTTCCTAATAAAATAATTTATGATGAAAGAAAATAAAGGTGTCATATCATATTATTTATTCAATTTGGTTTAGATCCAACAAGAAATTAGTTAGAGTAAAAAATGAGAGTGGGCAGTTAAGTAGATAGAAATAAGGTCTGTTGATGAGTGGGCGTTTCCTTCATCTATCAAATTAATAGATTCAGTGGAAATGGAAATAGGATTACAGTATATAAAAGATATTAATATATCTAACCCAAATCCTCCAAGATTTCGATTACTAGTAAAATATTATTTACACAATAAATGAAAATGAACGAAATATAATATTTTATCTCGAAAGCCAGTCGAAATTGTTTTTGTAGTTTGAATGTCATCAATATTCCGGGGATTTCATTTGTCCACGAAAGATAAATTTGTTTTCATTTGACTCGGCCGCGTTCAATAAATAGTGAAAGTAGAAATTTATTACTGGACCCCTGTCTGTATGTATATTATAATATATCTACTATTCGAAAGCTTTTATCACCTAATTCGGTTTCTGAGGTATTCAGATTTAATTGAAGACATTTTTGAGAATCTTCATTTGAGCATACATTCTTCATTAACGATACGCTGACAGTATTAAAAGGCACCTTTTTATTTATTTCTCCTAAAGTTTTGTTCTAATAGTAACGGGATAGTAGCTTGCTCGGTAAAAACATGGTAACAATATAGTCATCCAGTTTACAGCTGTACTCATAGCTGTAAACAGATTCAGCCCTGTACAATGACGTCTTAAAGCAGTATTATTTCCGCATATTTCCGTGGAAAAATGGCAGCGCTTTATAGGTATAGCGCTATCTCTTTCTCACACCGGAAATAATACTACTATGAGACATCATGGTAACCTGAGATTTAAAATAATCTAGAACTAGATGAAAAGAGCCATGACATGATGGTCTAAGATTTGGATATGCGCAGTATGGTAAGTTTATTTTGGAATAAAACGCCTTGTTAAAAGAAAATCCATTTTATTATAAAGCACGTGCTGGAAACGTCACACGAACCCATAGAAATAGGGTAAACATCTTGTTTCATATTAACATAATTCAATTATTGTACGCACTTTGTAATGTTTACTTGTACATAATACAATATTTACGTTCTAAATAAAAATATAAAGAGGTATCTTTCTTTTTAAATCGGTAAAAATACTGAAACACTTTTCCTTCAAATTTTTTAACTGGACTTTCAAATAAAATGAAACATTTTATTCCCTTGCTTAAATAAAAATAATGATATTTCAATAATTACAATAATGCACTTAATAAATTTCGTGTATAACAAATTATATTTATTTCTTTGCCTTTTCAAAATGTTCTTATAACCATGTTATCCGATGATGAGAGATGATATTTGTAAACATCTAAAAATAGGATTATATCATTATTCTGGGCAATGCGCAGTCAAATAAAAATGTCCTGATCGTAATGATATTTGGTTCAATGATTTTCTAATAAATATTAATGAATTTTCCAGAATACCGGAGATGGATAGGATGTGACATGATCTTTATATTATATTTATTTACTAGAGGTCCGCCCCGGCTTCGCCCGTGGTACATATTTCGCAATAAAAGGTAGCCTATGTCCTTTCTCGGGTATCAAAATATCTCCATACCAAATTTCATGCAAATTGGTTCAGTAGTTTAGGCGTGATTGAGTAACAGACAGACAGACAGAGTTACTTTCGCATTTATAATATTAGTATAGATTATTATATTATATTTATTTATTTACACTAGGTATCTGTGACGCGCGGTTTTTCCCACGAACAAACTCGCACCGAAAATGAAATATTTCTGTAGGTAGCTGATGTGTTATTCTGAAGTCTAAATTATAATCTAATAATGTAAACTTTCATCTTGATTTCATCCAAATCCAAACCTTCGCATTTATAATATTAGCATTGTATACATAATTTCATTTTATTTATTAACATTGTATACATAATTTCATTTTATTTATTTACATTATATACATATAATAAATAATTACATACTGATATTATATCTACCTATATTACATGTTTTAACTGATGTATTTATTTATTTATTATGGTATCTATCTTATTATTGGAAATATATCTCACATAATATACTCATTTTAAATTATTCCTATATACAACTATAGACTGAAACTCCAATAGTCACTTGGGAAGTTGGGGTCACTGAAAATCAGTGGTGGTAAGGTATTAATCACCTTGCCATCATAAACTGAGCTGGCTCCATTTGTCAGGTCACTCACTGCCACATTACCAACTGTTTCTCAGGAATAAGATTCTTTTATTTTTAGAATTTTTCTTTTATTTTTCCTTTGTAAATGTATATCTTTATGTGATTCTGACAATAAATGTGTTTTATTTATTTATATATTTAACAAGATTCATTGCTCTTTCCATGTATTAGATCTAAATTTTAGCTTCTAGGTTCATATTTCTACATTATTTTAATACTCATCAACTTCAACATCTCTAGCTTTGCCCCGCGGTTTTACTCGCAGTGTTCCGCTCCTGTTGGTCATAGCGGGATGATATTTAGCCTACAGCCTTCGTAGATAAATGGGCAATCTAACATCGAAATAATTTTTCAAATCGGTCGAGTAGTTCCCGAGATTAGCGCATTCAAACAAACAAACTCTTCAGCTTTATAATATTTCTAATATAGATTTGTGTAAAATGCCAAAATAACAAATTACTAGCCATTCGCCAAATATATTCGTTAGTAGAAAATATATTCGCTTTTTTTGGCTAGAATTAGTGCTTTATGCAGTGTTGAAAATAGAAATGATTCTATTTTATTCAATTCTTGGTGGAATTATTGCGGCAGCCCAAGCCCGTGTAAATACCGCATTGGAATACATTTATTTGCTTCGTAAATGGTTTAAAGAATGATTTATGAATAATTTAAAGACGCTCAATAAATATTTATTTATGTTTGCAATTTTAATGTTCACTCTTCGTTGAAGTTTATGAAAAAATATAGGTACTTCAACTTGCAGTTAATAATTATTATAGGTAACTTTATTTTCAGTACAAATATGTAGTTTTGTATGATAAAAGAAATCTTAAAATCGGTCTAGTAGTTTTTGGGTAAAACGAATATGAAATGAAATGAATTCATACAAATGAAATATTATAGGTACCTACCGACCCATAGATAAACTTTTAGACTATTCACTATTTAGTTTAAATATATCTAAATTAACGTTATAATATAGTATAGTAATTTAATTTCCAATTGAAATCATACATTATGCCCGAATGTGCCCAAATATTTAAAGTATTGACATAATTTACTTATTTACATGTAAGTGAAGTCCCGTGTCCCGTGTAGTGGGGTAATTGCAGATGCATTATGCATACATTTGTTTCGCTGATCCATTTCCTTTAGGGACAAGTAGGTGATCAGCCTTCTGTGTCCTGCCAGACCGAGACATTTATTTTTCTTCGTCTCCACCGGGAATCGAACCCAGGACCCCTCGGTTCGTAGCGTAGAAACGCTCACGCGTCAACCACTGTACCAAGGCGGCGGTCAAAGTTACATGATGCTATAAGGAAAAAATAATAGTTAATTAATTAAATTCTGAATATTAAGTGTGATTTTATTGTCGTCAAATGTTATACAGTAACATATAACTGATATATAGTCTATGGTTATATTTATCTGTGGTTTTACAACGATGCTATAAATGTTGTATTGTTTATCTGTGTGAATTATTTTTGATATTATTTGTGGTTTTATACAACGAGCTTCACTTATCTGTTTATTTCGCAACTGGATATTCCATTCTATCACTTCAAAGACAAGGCAATTTTAGCCTAGGAATACCACATTCCTAATTTCATAAATTCAACTTAGTACTATAAAATCTCAAACTCGCATCTTAAATATATACATACTGCATTTCTCAAGTAGTCTCAAGTATTATAACCGAGTGAATTAACGAAGGTGTTAGCAATGACTCAAAGCTTAAACTGACGTTTAAATACGTGTGTATTTACGCTTTTGCCGGTTAACTTTTTCAGCATGCCTGTGGTTGTGCATTGACGCACTGCAGTTGGAGCTTTTGACCTTATATAAATGGGCTATATTAACCTCATCCAGTTTTTTGGTATAATAGTTCTTGTTGGTAATTGTAGGGTAGCGAATAGAGGCTTGTTTCGATGTAGCTTGATAAGGTTTTTGGCTCAAAACTAAGTTTTTATTTCAAGGATACTATTGTGTTATAATTGGTTGGTACATGTGTTTATTGTGTCCATTACTTATCTTATTTACGTAAATTATATTTCTTATTTTATATAAGTATATAAAATTGAGTCCAATTTAAAAATATGAATAACTACTCTCAAGTTAACATTCAAGACGTTTACTCTACAGAGCGCTACAAAGAAATATACTTACATGCACTCGAAATACATAATCCCTTTTCTCGTGTAGCCGAGTAGAAAATTATTATGTTTCACGAAACTAAAGAGCACATTGAAAATGCTAGCTCTAAGCGTAAGAAAGCGACTTGATAATTGTTTAATATGTATCTAAATAATATTTACGAAAGCTCCGCGGGTGAGTGTATATATGGATGTATGTAACTGCATCATAACCAAAATACTGAACAGTTATTGATGAAGCTAAACAGAGTTGTAGATTATGTGCATCATAGGGAATTGATGCATCACTAGTTCCTTATAACGCAGAATAAAAAATTAAGAAGACATAATATTATAATCTATGAAAAATGTATTTGCATGCCGTTGAATAACGGCTAAACATGCTGAAATAATGTATCTTATTCTTAACACCTATGTATACCATGTTTACTTGCAAATAAACGATTTATTTATTTATTTATAAAAGTTATTTAAATAACTTTTAAGTTATTGCATATAGCTTCTATCGCGGGCCTTGAGCGTGGGGACCGAATCTAGAAATTTAGTAACGAAAAACCTCACGCTTCCCACTCCGACGGGCGCGGAGGTGTGGCTTGAAGGCATAGCATGCAATAGCTTTACCGCGGCAGTCCCCGAGTGCCACACGTCTTTTTTTTTCATTTTATTAGGAAATAATTCGTAGGTTAGCGTGGTAGATTGTGGTACGAGAAGGTCTGTAATTTGGAAAGCCTTAAAACGATTATCTTAACGGAACTATCAATTAATAGAACTTCAAAGACCCAATAATGAAATGACATCTATTGAAAAGAATATTCAGAAAATATATTGCAATAGCACTCCCACGTAGATGTGGATAGAAATAATAATAACATGTACGCTCAAAATTAAATTATTTCGCTCCGTTTATTATTGAATTTTCAATGCAATTTCAACGCTCACGTATTTAAATGTAGGAACAATTTATTTATAAAACGATGAACTAAATGTTGAAGATTCAAACTATATTATACAAGCTTGTTGCCCTCGATTTGTTTACGTTTACGTAATAACATTGTTTTAGAATAAAGATGATTATTTTTTGTTGCGAGAATTTAAGTACAAAATCTATTAGACCCAAAAAATATATAAAGGTATTGTTTAAAAGAACTAAAAAACCCGCTGTAATAAGATAAACTTACGAAATTATTGATTGTCACCGATAAGTGTCCTTGATAAGCGTACAAGGTGTGATTGTATCTATTCCTTTGTTAAAATCGAGTTTAAAGGAGTACAGGACTCCTTGTAACCCGATTTTGACAAACATAGAAACTTGAAAACATACAGGTGAAGCGAATAAAGCATGTTGAATAGATATAAAACTTTCAATTAATAAAGTTCAAAAGTAGTTAATAAATAAATGGTGTTTTATAGAAAAAATAATATTTCCAACTCCCATTTGTACACATTACATTTTCTAAGATCGTTTAAGTCCGTGCAGTTACTAAACTAAAGATATAAGTACAAAGTTTGACGTTTTCTTTTGATTTATTAGCCGTGTTGAGTTAAAGTATGTGAGGAAATATTACGATCATCTAAATTCTTATGGGATAAATACACCATAGTATAAAATTATAATATTATATTGTGCACAGTATCTTAAGATTTTTGAATGATGAATGAATTGACAAAAGAAAATTAAAAATTAGTAACTATAAACTACGAGAATATTATTTGTAGTTTCTATAATATTAATTTTAATATTTTAATTAATCTTTATCTATTTTATACATTCATGAGAAATATAAGATTCAATATACTTACAAACTAGACACTGTAGTTTCCACTTTATAGTTCTGCACTTAATGGTGCAAAAGATTTATGACTGAAGAAATCTGTCCTAGTTTTCCGATCTATTAAATTTTTCTAGCCCTTGACTTAATTGGTCATAAAATCTAACACAAATGACATAAATGAAATTTTATTTTTTATCTGTATTCTAAGTTATCCGAGAGACTTTGTTCTGCAGTTTGGTTACAAAACTGTTCACGATAATTTTTTATGCATAGTGTAGTTATTGATTAATAATAACAATGTCTAAGCCCGTTGGGAATGATAATCTGAATAAAAATGATAAATATTTTTCCAACAGACATGTTTGTAAATATTTGTAAAAGAAAAAAAAACATTTTTTTGTCTATCGCTATATAACGCTATACTACAGGCATAGCATTGTTTTATCTTATTATTACTTCTTATTTTAGTTTTATTTAACATAAACTTTTATAATTCAACAACAGGATTCCCAGACCACAAATTGATAAAACAATATAGTATTACATTATCTGTGGTTTCACAGTAAAAACCCTTAACAGATTGCTGTATTATATTTAAGTCTGTTGATGTTATTTACAGTGAGATTATATATATTTCAAAATAATGTAATGTAATAGACAACCCTTATTAATTCCCATTACAATTTACAGGGACACAATATGCTTCGTTACAATCAAGTTACAAACCACCACGCTGTCTACTGCGGCTTTGTAGTGTCATATGTCGCCACTTTTGGCACAGCTTTTGGCTCTTAGACATGAGGATTTCCTTACAAGAAAGTACTGTAATAAGAAGTACGTAGTGTATTCAATAATTTTTGCCTTTACATCTTTACCCAAATTAGTTTGTTAATACATTTAAAATATGCACTTAGATATTAAAATAAACATTCGCATTTTAATAATACGATAAAGAACACAACGATATATCGTACGACAAATTTATCGTACCCTCAAAATGTAAACATGCCAGTTAAAATAGGCTACGCGTGTTTAGTTCGATACAATTAGTAACGCTTAAAAATAAGCGTAACCGATTGTGTTAATACCATGTTGACATTTAAGATATGTTTGTACTCTCTAATTAAAAATTCACACGCCACGCTAAGGCGTCTACACACGAGAAAATTGTTCAAAGAGAAATAAGGGAAGGAAATATTTGATGGCTCTTTCATGTTAGGTAACCGAGGATTGTGTGGAAGCAACTTAATTTTATTTGAGCTTTTTATGACTAAAATGAAGGTGAAATGGATTTTGGTAAAAGGGTGTACCTATAGGTTGTAATAAAATCTAGGATTGGAACTGTGATTAGAACAATAGGTACTTCATGTGTTACAATATCGTCTTAATACTATAGTTTCCTTACAAAAACATTTAAAGATTCGTTTTACTGAAAACTGGAATATCTTGAACTAGTTTATGTCAAATTAGCAGCGCTTTCTTACCCACAAAGGGAAAATTCACCCACCTCTTAAGCCAGTTACGTAAGACAATCACAAATCTCCACACTGCACATCACTCATATACAATCTGTATTACTTTTAATTTAACATTTCATATAAAAACACCAATTACAAAATCGTATAATAATGCACTTTCGATATTAGTTCACATCCGTATCACTAAGCGCTGACTTGTATCCGAACTTTTTGGTGATGGTACGTGCTGGCTGGTGATATTTTAATTAAAAAAAAAGATAGTGTTGTGATTCGAAATTTAAACGTGTTTTATAAGAAGGGTGGAAACGAGCGCGTGCAGTGAGCCGCGCGGTCGCGGGCGGTGACGATCGACGGTCCGCGCCGGCGCGAACATTGCACCCCTTTGGACAGAGACGAATCGGCGGAAAACTGTTTTTTTATATGTATATATTGTGTGTGCTGATCAATGTCACATTAAGTCCTTGTAAACGAGTTTATTTACTATCTAATTGAATGATCGTGATAAAACAGATATTTTGGTAGAAATCGATATGTGAAGCGGTGTAACCTACATCATAAATATAGGTCAAGGTAACTTAACTATTCAGTATTCTTAATTATTATGATTAAGTTTGTTTTTTTAATAAATAATAATTAATGTTAATTGTTAACCAATTAAGCGCTTGATGATTTTATAATCTAGGTATACTAATATTATAAAGCCGAAGAGTTTGTTTGTTTGTTTGAACATGCTAATCTCAGGTACTGGTCTGATTTGAAAAATTCTTCGGTGTATTAGATTGCCCGTTTATCGAGGAAGGCTATAGGCTATAATCATCACGCTAAGACTAACAGGAGAGGAGTAATGCGGGTGAAACCGCGGGGCATAGCTAGTACAATAATAATATTCCAATTTTTTATATATTTATTTTATAACGTTTAACTTTACTTAAATAATATACAATCATACAATAAGTAATACAACTTTAGTTACAATTTTTCGTTTGACATACAGTGCAAGATAACAAAAAAAAAACTTAAGTACCTACTTAAAACTTTAATCAATAAAGATGTAATAATCCTAAGTCTACATTTTTAGTTTAAAGTAACAATTACAAAATAAAACATTTGGAACTGCACATAATGAAAATAAATACAAATTCAAACCCATGTTATCTATCGTCAGTATTCTAGAACCTTTCATTATTTATTTAGCAATTTTCTAATACGTCCCTATGAAAACGTCTATTTGCCGAGTGCGGGCGACAATCCCCGAAGCCAGCCGACGCGACCCGCCTGAAGTTCTCTAGCTAGCGTAACTTGACCTGCCCTGCCGTTCAACTAATACAATTTTCGTGGTAATCTCGAGGATAAGTGCTCGTGTTGAGGTGTCAAGCGTTTATGGTTGTCATGCGCGTTCAGAGGCGGTGGCACGAAATATAGCTTTTTGATTATTTAATCTTTTTTGAATACGATCTTTAATTTGTTCCGCATAGGGTAAACACTGTTTACTAACACAGTTGATTACTTATCTATTATTTATCTATAAGAGGTTTAGAGGTGCGTGTTCAATACAATAATGCTTTGGGCGGAATTTACAAACAGTATATCGTTCTTTCCTTTTCCTGGGATTTCTGAGCGAAATTCATTCGATTTCAAAAGCCTCATAGATATACACCACGGTATCATCTCATAGATATACAAAAGGTGTATTTTCAAGTATAATACTTTATCCTTGCCGGTTATTAAGGATTTCCTTAATATCTGACCTGCTGGGAATTTCCCGGGTTCTCAGACCCTATATATTATTTACATATAAATGAACTTAAAGAATAGCGTGAGCTCTTTATATAACAGTTTTTACTTTTTATATACCATTAATTACAATTTTAAATACACTTGCACCTTATTAAAATAAATAAGTAAAAATATCTTAGAGCATTAAACCAACTGCTCTTAGTAAAAAGTACACAGTTTCATATCGTTTTTACGTATCCTGCTGTAATTCGCTGCACATGTAGATCTGGTTTTTCCTTTAGTTTGCAAATCGTTTACCAATATTTATTTTCCTGTGTATTATAAATTTTTGAATTGTATAACTTCCGATGGGTTTGGCGCTGGAAGATCTGTGAAAGTAAACAGCTTTTCTTAGTGTTATGATTGACAAATTAAATAAATCCCTCGTGTGCATTTCATATTTCAATGTTCATTTTGACTCACATCAATTTTTTACTCGACAAACAGTGGCCTGTGTCTTTTTTCAAGGATTATTCTACTTTACTGTAATGGTCTGATTTTATTTTATATTTTTTTGTTGGACAAGAGAGAAGTTTGAAAGATCATTTAGAATTAATGTAGCATCATCCTGTTGAAATACTTCTTTAAATAAGTATTTCGATACAATATCAAAAAATATCACAAAGATGTACTCTATAGTATTTACTCACGATAAGTCCCCGCCTTCAAAAAGGTCAGTGCTTTCAAAACACCCACAGTAGCCCCGATTATCCCAACACTAACGCCTCCTATGATACCAGCAGCCAAGGCAGCATCTGATGGTTCATCCCTCGGTATCCTGTACACCAGGCTGGCTGTCTCGTTGCCATGGGGACCAGGAAGGTCAGACTCTATAGTGATGAGCAGTTCTTCACAGGTAAGTGACGATATATCGATGTTTAATGTTTCGTTCCTGTAAAATAAATAATATTTTTTGTAGGTAGGTAGTTCATTCACATTATATTATCTGTTTCAATTATTTAACTTTATAAGATGTTAGTTTCACTTATATGTGTTTATTTATTTACATAAATACCAACAAAAGTCAAAGATAATATTTAAAAAATTATGTGACGTATTGTACACAATATTGTATGTATAATTATGTTTACGTCAAAATGCCTGAACATGGCCTGAACCGATTTTGACAAAGGATACTTCCTGTTGCGAATTGTTGTCAAATGGGAAATTCGAAAATTTATGTATTTAAATTAAATTTATTTAAAACTAGAGGTCCGCCCCGGCTTCGCCCGTGGTACATATTTCGCAAAAAAAGGTAGCCTATGTCCTTTCTCGGGTATCAAAATATCTCCATACCAAATTTCATGCAAATTGGTAGTTTAGGCGTGATTGAGTAACAGACAGACAGACAGAGTTACTTTCGCATTTATAATATTAGTATGGATTTATGTATTGAAGTATGAACGTGATTACATATACTTACAGAGATACCGTGGTGTTGTCCGTTTTATACTCCTCCAAATCAATTGTTAAAACTTCACATTGGTCGGTAACACTTACATGAACAAATGCCAATACCTGAAAATTCGATTTTGATTGTTGTGAAGATCTCACATTATATTTAGTACAGGGAGGGATTAAAAAAATTCTCAAAAACTCTCACTTAGTAAATACATGATTTTTTTACATAGGACCAATAATTATCAATTTAAATAAACAAAAAAATATAGAACAACTTCACGCTGAAAATCATTTCGAAAAAGTTCTTCTTGGTCTTTTCTTTAGAAGGTACTATTGTAATTCACAGGAGATAATTATTAAGTTACTAGTTTACCGCCCGCGGCTTCGCTCGCTTTGCCTAAAACCCAATACATTATATACTAAAACCTTCGTCTTTAATCACTCTATCTATTAAAAAAACCGCATCAAAATCCGTTGGGTAGTTTTAAAGATTTAAGCGTACAAAGGGACATAGGGACAGAGAAAGCTACTTTGTTTTATACTATGTGATGAATTATTATCTTATGGATATAAATATAGATTTAATACATACCATGAAAGACACATAAACAATATATGCACACATATTGAATAAATCCGAATACTATGCACTTTATTCTGCACTTCACATGACACGACTATTCACAAATAAATCAGTTTTATTATAAGTATACAATTTACATTTTCCCTATTCTTGTGACGCACTATATTAACCTATATGCAGGAAGATTGGTAATAATTATTTGTAAAATAGAGCACCATATAAGGTATGTTTAATAAATAAGATGATTCTTAATTCTAAATAAGAGTGATTCATTTGACGGTAACGCCTTTACGCCCTAATAATAACATTTTAATTTCTTTTAGAAGCGCTTTTGATCTTTATAATATTTATGTCGTGGCCATATCGTAGATTTGCTCATTTCATGAAATGATTGATCATTTCACGAAATGGTCGCATTTCATGAAATGGTTGAATGTCTATTGGCCACATCATGATGTGGTTTGAGCTGATCAATGATAAGAAATCGTTTCTCGATATGGCCAACTAAACGCGCGGTTTTTTCATGAAATGATCAAAATTATTTGATCATAATATCGTAAAATAGTTACATTAATTATTGGTAGAGGCGCTGCAAGCGGTGTGTTTATGTGATAAGATGGCGGCCGCTGGCGAAACTTCATAGTTCGATTTATTACAATATGAAGAAATTCATAGCAAAGAATTTACAACGAAGAGGTTCGAGTACTATGGAAACTGCGGAGGTCTTATATTGAAGAAAAAATGCGTCTAATATCCTATACATAACTATATTTATATATCCTACTACATATATTATTATAATTGTTACTTTTTTAAAAAGCGATTCGATTCTGGCACTCGCCCGCCGCTGCCGCGGCACTAACTTACTTAAATGACAAATAACAAGTTCTTAAAATATTCTGATTTTTTTTAATATTTTATGTATGAAACGTTGCCGATTTAACGATCTGATCAAAATATGTTGGCCATTTCATGAATGCGACCATTTCGTGAAATGATCAATCATTTCATGAAATGAGCAAATCTCCGATATGGCCACGACATTTACATAAACATTATAATTTAAGTACCATTCGTTCCGTATGGATTTACTACCGAGAAAAACTGCCAGGAAACTTTGTAGATGTTCTTTCATAACCATTCATGTTATTAAAAATCTATAATATAAAAATGAATCGCAAAATGTGTTTTTGTAAGCTCATAGCTCGAGAACGCCGGAACTGATTTCGTTAATTTTTTTTTATAATTTTCCTAGAAGTACGAAGATAATTTTTATGGAGATAAAACGTAAACATAATGTACCACGGACGAAGCCGGGGCGAACCGCTAGTAATTATATATAAATGTTCCAATAAGCTATTACGAGCTTTTTTATTAGGGTAAACGGATAAGCACAATAGGAAATATAACTTCATCTATCAAGTATAAATTATAAACAATTATTAATTTTATAATAAAAATTAAAAAATAATGTACATAGATGCAACGCCATCTAGTTTATTACTAAGTAAAGTAGCTATGACGGAAAACAACACAAACTATACGATTAGAACAAACCAACCTGAATATGTTTTTTATACATATAAATTTTAATTTAAAAACATTGTTAAATAAAAAAAATAATTAAAAAAGTTCGTTATAAATACTGGCATCGAACCCAACTAAAGCACAAATAAACGTTAACTACTGAGCCTATAAATTCTTTGAATATCACACTTATCATTCAAATATATGGAGCATTATTTTTACAATAATATATTCTTTCACATCTAAAAAAAGCTTTCGACGAATACTATCAAATCTATGTTCGGTAGTAAATTTGTATAACCTATTGTCAACTTTATTTTCATATAATTTAAGGGTGATAATTCCATATAAATTTGGTGTAAATACGATCTTTTGTTATTCAAAGTGACATCCGTCTATCCGCACACAATATATGTCATTGATCTCGCTTCAACTTTCTGTTAACATAACAATAGTTTGCTTGTCCGTTCGTAGCAGTTAACATTTGGTGGATTTTTTATATTTCCGGGCCCTTGTCACATTATAAGTATTAATGGTTTCATTTAGGATGTTTACTTTGTCTTGTAATTGTTTTAAGTGATTTATTATCAAGCCAAATTGAAGATGAGAAAAAATATGGTTTTGGAGGGATGTTTCTCTTTTATGCAAAAGCTTTTCGATTTGGTAAAGTATTTGGGTATGCAAAGAGGTAAATTTTTGAAGAGAAACTTCTCAAGGTGCCTTAGGAGTAAAATTTCAAGGTCGTCATGGCAATACCGTCACGTCATGGAGATTTCTGTGTCTTTGAATCTTGCTAAATAAGTTTCACTTTTGATACATGTGCTCGGTACATACGCTCTTTTTTATTTATTAGTTAGATTTGTATTTTTGTAAGCAAGTAGATAATATCTTAAGATTTAGAAATTATTTCATTAACAGAATTAAAAGAGTAATTTTTTTTCAATAATTCTTCTTATATGTACTTCGAACCCACGACCCTGCGTCAACAAAGTAATAGGCATTCATCCAAGTGCATTCTGCATCACATTCAAATAGTGAGTAACATCCTTCATTGTTATTCTTAATATTATCAATCGTATCACGCACAAACCATCCTTTTATAAATAGACTGACACATTAGCAAATTATATTGTAAAGAAAAGGAAATATTTACCTATGATATATAAAAAAGCTAGATACGTTACCCGCTCTCTATTTTGGCAAGAAAAAACTCAGCTAAGTGCCCGAGTTTCACTTAGTCACGCACCATTCAGCGTCGTGGCTGGACGTTCTTTTTATATTTTAATCGGCAGTTGTTATTACGAAGTACATGAGTGAGACATGTATTATGTCTCGTGCGTGAGAGTGAAAGAGAGAACAACTGTATTGGTGATAATGCGTTAGTAAGTAGGTATGTATTAATTACGCTGTTTTTTAGTGCAATGATGTTGGCGTATGCCGCGTCTACTAGTATAATAGGTCATTGATATTTACTAGATTTCCAACCACGGCTTCACCCGCGACCACAGAACTAATATAGTTCTGTGCCCGGGACGGCAAATGAAATTCTCAAGGGAATACGATGTTTCACCGCGGTAAAGAATAGCCTATATCACTTCCTGGCTTTTCACTATTTTCAGATACCAAATCAGAAATTTTAATGACCTCTTATAAAGGGTGAATTTCAATCATAACATCCAGGGTTCCCTTGTGAAGAGTAAGAAAAAACGACACAAACTGCTTATGATATTTCTGAAAAGGAAGAAAATGACGCCGACTTTCTCTCTTATCCAAGAAAAAAGAGCTTTATCAGGTGATTATTTATATATTTGAGTCATTAGTCATAGTAATATACAAGCTAATAACTAACCTAATAACGGATTAAACGTAATACTTAATTGCTCCTTAATTGAGTATGTTTTCAATAATTGGATAATCACCCAAAATGAGCCAATAAGTGTAAATGTGTGTGTACTTCTGAAACCATACCATAATCTGCGCTTAACAAAACTATGTGTTTTAGTACATAATTGTATACTACGATGGGACAAAAAAGATTAATTTCTATAAATAAATAATTTCTATGGTTCTGTAGGTATTTAAATACATATTTTTGTCTGAGTACATATTAAATGCTAGTCTGGGTGTAAAATTAATGTTTTATCTTCTTTTTTGTCTTTCTTCTTCTAAGCGTGGTGCTATGATACTGCAGATAATTTTTCTGCTCATAAAATGTAATAACAATCATATTTTTATTGCCACGAGCTAGCGTAAAATTTGATTGACGCGACCATATGGGGCTATAAAGTTTCTTCAAGGAGGTCCCTGTTTTTATACACGAGATGATTTAATTGAGAAAAAGCTTATTATAGATTGGATAATTAGATTAATATTAATGGTCTTTTCAATACTTTTTAAAAAAGATGACAATTTTGCCGGAATTGCTCATTTTAGTATGCTTATTATTACACGAATTAAATATATACAGGATTAGTTCATACCATAATACTACTAAATACTTCCAAAAAATCCTGACGCAAATTAAAATGTAATGAACAAGCGTATCCCGGTCGTTAACTAATTGTTCTGTATAATTATTGCACTTCAGTTTTAACGTAAAAGGAATAAGGGTGAGTTTCGATAAGTTGGCATAAACTGATTTATGTGAACATCCTTTCACACGCATTGATAGCTCATATTGTTTTTAAATTCCTTGCCATTTGGTTGTGTCCTTACAGGATAGCAAAAAAAAAAAAAACTTAAAAATGTGTTCAAAATTAGTGATCTGTGCTATATTTTTTTTCTGTGGAGTGATTTCGGTAGCGTCTTTGAAAGTGGATTCGCCTGGTGTTTGTGTGGTGACCAAACAGTATGTATGATATTGTTTTTGTTTATATTTTAAATTCTTAGTCATTTTATTTAAAGCATAACTGTTAGTTTTAATTAATTGCGTCAAAATTGTGGATAACAAATAATTAACAGTGTTTTATTATGAACAATATAAGTCCTGCCAAAAACTATATATATTATTTATTTCTTCACTTCTTCTAAGAAATTTTATAAATTATATCTCTTGAAATACTACATGATTTTTAAAATCGACGTGTGGAAGGCAATATTTATATTACCTGTGGGATCTCCATATGATATGAGAGATATGTAGTATATAGGGTTTCGGATCGATCTACCTAGTTTATTGAACTTATAGAAAAACTAGATTTCCGCCCGCGGCTTCGCCCGCGTTTGCAAAGGAAAACCCGCATAGTTCCCGTTCCCGTGGGATTTCCGGGATAAAACCTATCCTATGTGTTAATCCAAGTTACCCTCTATATGTGTGCTAAATTTCATTGTAATCGGTTCAGTAGTTTTTACGTGAAAGAGTAACAAACATCCATACATCCATACATCCTTACAAACTTTCGCCTTTATAATGTATCTAATATCTAATATCTAATGATATTAGATATTAGATACATAACAAGTTCGAGTATGCAGGTACTAATAATAAAAATTACATTATTATAAGTAAAACATTAGATCATACTGGGAGTCTTGAGTAACGTGTTTTTAAAATAATAAAAAATTACACGTAATTTGCAATTTTTCTAAGGAAGTTATTAGTATTACTTTTAAAACAGCACATCGACATAAAATTCCTAGCTAAATGCTGCTAAAATATAAAATTAAAAAAATATATGAGTTAAAAACATTAAATAGAGCTTTTACCCAAGAATATTGTGCAGAGCTTTTACTGAAGAATATTAAACAGAGCTTTTACTAAAGAATATGAAATAGAGCTTTTACTAAAGAATATTAAACAGAGCTTTTACTAAAGAATATTAAACAGAGCTTTTACTGAAGAATATTAAACAGAGCTTTTACTGAAGAATATTAAACAGAGCTTTTATAAAAGAACATTAAAGAGAGCTTTTACTGAAGAATATTAAACAGAGCTTTTACTAAAGAATATGAAATAGATCTTTTACTAAAGAATATTAAACAGAGCTTTTACTAAAGAATATTAAACAGAGCTTTTACTGAAGAATATTAAACAGAGCTTTTACTGAAGAATATTAAACAGAGCTTTTATAAAAGAACATTAAAGAGAGCTTTTACTGAAGAATATTAAATAGAGCTTTTACAAAAGAACATTAAAAAGAGAGCAATTTATTATAGAATTACCTCCAAACTATTGGATTTCTAAAAAAAAAAAAAACACTTACTTCACTCACCTTTTTGTAATTAAACACAACATTACAAAAGTATATGTTAACTGAAAAGTATTTTTAAACATTTTAAATTATTAAAAAGGGGTTCTAAGCGATTTTTTCGCCGTGATCACAGCAACTATACATCGTGGTTTTAATCTCTTGTAGAGGCTTTAATATCTACAAACCATTTCTTTAAACAAATTAAATTATACAATTTTAAAAACTAGAAAAATAATTCACACGACGCGGGATTTGAACCCGCGTCTTTAGCCTGAACAGCCTCTAGGCCACCCTGGCCACCCGTGGTCCCGCCAGAGCAATCGAATTTATTCTACTCTTTCTTTTTCTCTTCTTATTTTTAAATAATTAAATGTTATTTTTGTTTACAGAGTAAGGAAAACCAGATACACTTCAGTGACCTTCGTGAAATGGTGCAGAGGCAGAAGATGTACAGCTGTCAAGAAGAAACCTATAGTTAGTATTATTATTTATTTATTAATAGCAAAAATTACTACGTTATTAATAGTAAGGTAAACTACATGTACCTTTAAGATATCGGTCAATAATAATGTAAAGCTTGGAAATTAAATTAAAAATAAAATATATGAAGGTATGTAAGCTTTATCGATCGTAATGAAATGTGATGAACAAACAGATAAATATGATTATATTTTCATATGAATACTATTGCTATAAACTTATAATGCCTTTTCTGGCGAGACTAGGAAAAGAAGGCCATAAGCCGAAATTTACGATTTCTTTATAAAGCTTTTCATTAGAAATTTCAATTTAATCGAAATTTTCATCAATATGTATATAAGTATTACTATGAAGTATTTCTTTGAATTTATACTCATTATGTTAATTTAAGCTCTAATGATTTCAATAACATTCAATCCAATTTCTAATTTCAGGTGTACACAAAGGCAGAACGTCAAACAGTATGCTGTAAGGGATGGGTCTACGAAGCGACAAGCGACTCTTGCGTGCCGTCTTGCAGCACCGGCTGCTATGGGGGGCGTTGTGTTGCTCCAGACCAATGCGTGTGCGACCCACCGACCATACTCGATCCTCAACACAACAATACTTGCGTTACACCAATATGCCTTCCAAACCAACACTCTCCCTGTGTTAATAGCGAATGCCAAAACAACAGTTGCATCTGCAAGCCAGGATATGAGAGATACAACACGACGCACTGCTACCACTGTGAACCAGACTACCAGATCGATGAGGACTTTACATGCAGGCTACACTGCGATCTGGGATATGCTGTAAATGGAGACCAGTGTGAACCCGTGTGCTATACGTGTGTAAACGCGAAATGTGTACAACCAAACGTGTGTCAATGCTATGAAGGTTACCACGGTTTTGGGGATGTGTGCGAACCGGTATGTAACTGTACAGGTAGATGCATAGCGCCCAATGTGTGTGAGTGTCCAGAAGGGTATAGGAATATAAGTGGACAATGTGAACCGATTTGTGATGGGTGTGTAAACGGAGTGTGTACAGCTCCTAATGTATGTACATGTTATGAAGGTTTCGCCAAGAATACAAAAGGCGAGTGTTATGATTGTGAAAAGTCGTGTACTAATTGTGATGATGCTGGGAACTGCTTGGACAATTGTACTGCTATGTGAGTATATTTTGCATGTTATAGAAGTTAAGTTAAGCGGGTGGTATAAAAAGATTAGACTGCTTGGTGAAGAGCTTTTGAACAATATTGCATATATTGCATGGCACAGATAAACTCAAACTTAAATATTTATTTATTCAATTAGACTTCTTCTAGAAGCACTTTTGAATCGTCACAGTCTTATCATTAACCACCGATTCGGAAAGCAGTGTTTAAGGAGCAGAACCGAGAAAAAAACTCCATATTATGTCAAAGAATACTGCTTATATTATTGCCTATCTACAACGGAGAGCCGGTCAACTGTGAAGTTGTTAATTTTAATTTATATCAATTTTGCATTTTAATTTACATGCATAATAAATTATGTTAAAACTTTTTTTCCTGTGGTTTAAATTAGTGTCAAGAGAAATTTATTTTTCTACATGTTCATTAATAATTATAATACATGGCTCTCTGACTGTTACGTTTTAAATGCTGCTAAAAAAATCTACCTACATGTTGATAATGTTAATTTAGTGGACATTAAGTGATATTACATATAAATGTTCATCAGATCTTTGATTTGCTTTTATAATATCACTTGTCTATAATAAATTATACATTTTAAACACTTTAATAAAACACAGCCCGTTTATCTCACAAAAAATGTACGCCTTAAAATTAATTCACACCGTTTTTTATTATGACATTTCGAGATAATATTCATGGAAGGCGTTTTAAACTTTTAATTTAACATTGTTGGTTTATTGAAGTGTATTAAGTAAATTTATTATTTTGAAAACTAACTGCTTATTTATGAAAACTATGTCTCTATCACAACTCTGATAATTACTTCACCTTATAAGCACAGAATAAATAATAGTAGCTAAACGCTATAAGTCAAAATCCGTCTAGCTTAGGCTGTAGAGCTTGCTTAGAAATAAACATAAACACGAAAAACATAACCCTCCTTCTGTCGCAGTCGGGTAAAAATCTACGTCATACTAAATGCATTATTGACGCACCTTAGTGCGCATTTAAAAGCCCTGACCGAGTTCTTATTAAGCTCATATAGTAAGTGTGACAACAAAGAAACTTACAATTTAAATCTTTGGCTTCTAATACATGAAAAAAAATATATTTTCATTACATGCGCTACACCATTTTTATTCTCTTTCTTCCCGGTTTTTATAGCATTGTATAAATGGTATTCTTCAAAAGGAGATTAATTTACAATTTTGTTCATTGCTCCATGTATGAATTAAAAATGTTATAAATAAAGAAATAATAAAATCATACCTATGAATGAATTAAAAACATACCAATTAAAACACCTTTATTAATGAAAAAAAAAAGACGGGTTGCACTCCGCGAGTGCCGGCAGAAGTGAAAACTTGATTAATAACGTTCAGCATGTTTGATATTTTGGAATGGTATCCGTCTTACGCATGGAATATAAGGGCTAAAAAAAACCGTCTTACGCTTTTTCGATCAGGCCACGTGTCCTGACGCGAGTTTAAGATTTTATACCCAACGCTGCTAAAGAAGTTTTCATTTCAAAAACTGAAATATATGTTCCTACGCTTAGAATGTAGAACCTTTTAGGAACATCGGTTAAAAATATACACCTCATGGACACCTCTTACAAAAATAAAGTGATACATTACCTTACAAAAACTCAATAACAATGAAGATGCACATACATAATTAATAGCAACATCTTGTTAAACTAATTTAAATACATAAGTTATAAATAAATCATAACTTAAAGTTAATGAACCTATAAATTATGGTTCTCGTGTGAAATCAATGAATAATGATTTATCATTTTCGCGATATCTATTTCCTGTCTCCCAGTCGTACTATTTCTAAAATATGTAGTTGGAATTATCAACAGCAACATAAATCTGTTTGTTTGTTTGCTTGAACGTCCTAATATCAGGAACCATGAGTCTGATTTGAAAAACTATTGCACTGTTAGATATACCATTAATCTAGGAGGGCTATTTAAGAAATTTATAAGAATGAATGAATGAAAAATTATTTTTTATACTCCATATAGGATACGTTATATAAACTTAACGATAAATTAATCAATGTACAGTAGGCGGCCTTATCGCTGGCAGCGATCTCTACCAGGCAACCCAAAAAAGATGAAGAAATTAATCAAGAAATAGTTTGCTTTAAGAGCTTTATTATAATTGTTGATAAATGTATATTAATATGTACTTAGTTAATAAAAAAATGCATTTACTTAGGCAAAATAAAACTTACCTTTCTCAGGTTACCATTTTTATTATTTTTACTAATTATGACTAAAAAATTTAGCATAATCGTTTATTTATTTTTTCTATCTATATTTGATACAATTATTGTATGGTTCACTTATTTTTTTACTATTACAACGACGACTTTGTTTAAATTATCTATACAGTATACTATAATATTGTAAAGCTGAAGAGTTTGTTTGTTTGTTTGAACGCGCTTATCTCAGGAACTACTGGTCCGATTTGAAAAATTCTTTCGGTATTAGAACTTCTTACAATTATATGGATATTGCAATTATCTGAAATAAATTAATTAAATAAATAAATAAATTAGATAGCCCATTTATCAAGGAAGGCTAGGATAGGCTATATTTAATCATCTTGCTGAGACCAACAGGAGCGGAGCACAGCTAGTAGATAAATAAATCCGCAATGTTCTAGAAACAATAGAACATATTAATTAAACTTTTAAAATTCCTATTACACATTGTATTCGTTTTAATCAATAGGAAAATTCCTGTCCTGTGGTAGATAATGTAGGATATTGAAATGTTAAAAATATTTGAAGCATTGTATCCTTTAAAACAACTAGGATAAGCGTGAATATTCCTTGTATGATTTGATGTTTCAGAATTGAATATGTTACATGCTGTACAAATAGTATATTGTTCTATATAGAGAAATGACGTGCTTTAAGCTAGATAATAACTTTTCCCTGTTCTATGACAATAAATAAGTAATATCATAATATACATGCTTCATTTTAATAAATATTGATATTTAGAATAGAAATCCATACTAATACCTATTATAAATGCGAAAGTAACTCTGTCTGTCTGTCTGTTACTCAATCACGCCTTAACTACTGAACCAATTTGCATGAAATTTGGTATAGAGATATTTTGATACCCGAGAAAGGACATAGGCTACTTTTTATCCCGGGAAATAGGATAGGTTTTATCCCGGAAATCCCACGGGAGCGGGAACTATACGGGTTTTTCTTTGACTGCGCGGGCGAAGCTGCGGGTGGAAAGCTAGTATTGAATAATTGACAAATTTTCTTAATAACGATGGAGAATTTTATTTTCAAATGATTTTTTTTTATTTATTTATAATGGAGCTTTTATATTATTATTTGAAAGAAATCACTTTCAGATATACGCTTTCTTACGAAAATTATAACATTCATCAAAGTGTAAGAACAATAAAAAGATTTTTTTACTATAGAAACGGTTAAACGCACATACAATCATCGAAATAAGAGTCGTTTAACCAGATTGGGCAAATTTAATATATTTACATTGGGATATTCACAATACATATTTACTTACAAAATATTGTGCAATAATTTATTATTATTTACACAGATTATTACCCTTAGGGCCGATTTTTCAATGCTTGGATAAAACTTATCCGTCCAATAAAGTATTACACGATAATATTAAAATGTCACGTAAACTGGCAAATACGGGCAATTAGAATACGTTTTTAAAATGGTAGTTTTATACATTATTCTACGAATAAGTTTTAACCAATGATTGAAAAATCAGCCCTTAATGTATTTTCTTCGTAAAAATACATATTGCGAGGTTCTAGAAAACAGATTTAGTAAATCTATACTAATATTATAAAGCTGAAGAGTTCGTTTGTTTGAATGATTGTTTGTTTGAACGCGCTAATCTCGGGAACTACTGGTCCTATTTGAAAAATTTTTTCGGTGTATGATAGCTCATTTATCGAGGAAGGCTATAGGCTATAATCACAGGCTATAATATAATATCATCATGCTAAGACCAACAGGAGTGGAGCAATGCGAGTGAAACCGCGGGGAACAGCTAGTTGTTTATTTATTTATTTCAAATTCAAATTACACACAATATCACACTAGTTTGTCTATTTTTAGTTAAGTAATTTATTCAATGTTTGCATTTGTTTCACACTGTTCCGGATCACCCAAGTTAAAAGTTTAAAAGTTTTATTGTTATTGCTAAATAAAACACATAATTGATCGTTTGTGTTAACACTGAGTTTTATCGTGAGTATTAATTCACTAAAAGCTGAATAATTCCATTGATTTGATTTGTGATAACACTTTCAGAGGAAAATCACACAGTTATAAACAATATCCAATAAAAATATCTCACTTTTGTGCACTAAAACTATTTTTACTTTAAAGATTTTTGCGCATCCAATGTTTACTTTTGTGACGTTGACGTACGATGTTGATGTTGATGTTGTTTATAAGAATTATAGTAGAATTCAATGGATGTGAGATTATAAATTTATACGAAGAATAATACATAAGACTTCGTAATGGCGTTTATAAAATTCCTGTACATTGTTTTCCTTTGTTATTATTTGTTTTCAATAACGACGAGTTGCGGTTGCATTTTAATTTATCGAAAAAATATATTTCTTATAGTATCTACTATATAAATAAAGAAAATAAAATAAAATAAAACAGCTTAAAATAATAGCTAATATTAGTTTATAAACTTAAATTTTATTGTTTTATGGAGAAAGCTTTCTATATTACATATTTCTATTTTCTGTCCTAATTCTCAAGTTCATGTTTTAAAATACTTAAACTTATTTATTGCGATTCTTAATATGTTGTTTATATTGTGTATGTTGTATCTTATATTATAAATGCGAAAGTTTGTGAGGATGTGTGTGTGTGTGTGTTTGTTACTCTTTCACGCAAGTACTACTGAACCGATTACAATGAAATTTAGCACACATATAGAGGGAAACTTGGATTTACTAATAGGATAGGTTTTATCCCGGAAATCTTACGGGAACGGGAACTATGCGGGTTGTTCTTAAAAAATGCGGGCGAAGACGAGGGCGGAAAGCTAGTAGCCTATAATACCTATTTAGAATATGTATCTCACTAAAAAAATTTCACTAAATAAATCAATGAATTAGCTATTTCATATTGTTGTGTACAAACATGCTAATGGAGCAAATATATTTAATTTTAGAAGAAAGAGCTTTTCTATAGAGAAACAATTGAAAGTATATGACATAACAATACCATAATAAGTGATAAAATAACATTCAAGGACAGTTAATTATTCATATATAATTAAGTGTTTGATAATATTGCATTAACGTTGTTAAAATATATATACAGGATGGTTAAAAAGAGCTTTTTCCATAAAAATCATACACATATTTTTTTTGCCATCTTTTTATTGTTTAATAATAATTAAAATAGGTCACATGGCACCAAAAATGGTTAAGTGTGAGTCAGATTATGAACAATAAAATTTATTCTTACAAAATATACTATGACGTGAGTGTGACGTCACACAACCATTAGGGTTGTAAGTTGCAACCAACGACGTCATTGGCTTTGACAAGCAAAGAAAACTGATGGTCCTTCTTCACAGGGGATAGCGTTGGGCGAGTAGAGGCAATCACGATAGTATAGAGGGCCCAAATGCTCGGCCGCCATTGTTTGTTAATCGCCGTAATGGATGGCAAACATCGATGTTCATTTGTTGGGCCATCGCTGCCCATTGTGTAGAGAGCCTATAAGATATGTAGTAGTCGCCAACTGTCGAAATTCCACCTCAATATAATCCTGTATTCCATCGCGTGATATGTAGCTAAGCATTCGCCACATCTTCATAGTAATATTGCAATGTATGCTTAAAAGGGAACAATTATGTACGACCAATGTTTAATGATTAAGAATATACTTAACGCTCCCAAATTATTAACTAAATGCGAATAACGTCCCGCCGAAGGCCAGACACTATAAATCATTAAAAAAATGCTTTGTTGTTTTTGTACCTCAGATAGGTTGGCTATAAAACATACAGTAAGTAGACCGTAAAATAGCTGGTCGATTAGTGTAACGTGACACGAATTTCAATCAATGGCTCATCGTCAATCGCTCGTTTGATTTGGCTTTGTGAAATTAGGGATCCGTCAAAATGTGTATGCTTGAAATGGATGGAGGAAATTGAATGCATTTTGTGTTTGGTACGTAATGTTTGCGTGGGTGCTAGATGAATCTGTCATTTAAATCATCATCATGCTTCAAAAAGTAGATGATGATATAAGGATTCAATTTTAGTATTATTTACTGGGAGTAGGTTGTAGGAGTAGGAATAGCAGAATTTTTAATTTTTTTGGTGTATAATATTTCGTTAGTATTAACGAGCTTTCAAGTTCTAATAGAAATTAAAGCTAGAACTAAACGTAAACTTAACAAACGTTTCATATAAGGACAAATAGGTATGCAGATTTAAAAAACCCTTTAGATTTCACATGCATGATCAACATTGTTATATTTTCAAATATTATTAGTAATTAATAAAACATTCCTAAATTATAGGTGTGTAAACTAATTAATACATTTATCCTATATTGAAAAACTTTTTTCAACGGAACCCACGACCAAATCGACACTGCTCTCACCGATCTATCGTCATTTAATAATCGGCTTTCGTTTTGCACGTGCAATTTTTTTATGAGATACCCGACAAATTTGCATAGCAATTTTTGTATATTCACATCTCGTAGCAAGCATCGCCGGATGTTCCGCTAGTCGATGGGAAATGCCATTGTTTGAGCCGTAAGTTGTAGCCGAGAAATGTGTTTTTTTTAACCGACTTTAAAAATTGAGGTCTTGATAAGGAGGTGTTATGTCAGTTGTTAATTGATTTATTTGCAAGTATTTTGATACGTAAAATATTTTTAAGAGACAAACTACAAGGGAAAGGGTATTCTCTATACAATTTAATGACAATGCTATAAATATGTTTTTATATGAAAAAAATGTTGTGTGGTTTTATGAAACCACGGTAAAAGTGAAACTGTTCGAACGGTTCCGAACACTGCTTTGTGTAGCGCATGTCGCGTGACGGTCGGTTGCCGCGATACACGCGACATGCGCTACACAGACCAAAAAGTTTGAGACGATGTAATAAAAGTTTCACTTTAAAAAAAAATGTAGAGATATTAATAAATAAGTTAATATAAATAGCATCTAGTACGTCTACATCGCAAGGTTTGAATTCAAGATTCCGTTGGCATAACTCTTATCCGATGCTACGATTTATAGAACTTTCCTGAGCTTTTTTGTGTTATTCAAACGGCCTTTCGTTTTTATAAACATTAAAATAAATATATTTCTTATAATTTATACTTATAACAATGGATATTTTTAGATGAGCACCAACTTTTATGGAATATGCGTATATCTTACATTATTCTCAGTAATTTGTGAATAGTAGGTACCCTACAGTATGGATGATTTTTAATTGTTATATAGTATTGTTAACGATTGACTATATACAGATAAAATTCTGTATGTAGTAAATCGTCTCGAAGCTATTCAGTTCCTATTGTTTTGCCAGAATTTCAATTAATGCAGTACCTTCCTATATCAAAATTCAGTGTTAAGTTACATTAGAATATAATCTATAACACTATCTTTCGAGCTTTAAATTAACTCCATATATCTGAGTATTGTTAAATAAAAGACGATCTATCGCCCATAAAAAGCGAATCTCTTACAGAGGATCCGTTGTGAGGATACGATGCATACATCGTCATAATTATAAACATAAAACAACGTCCTGTATGTATGTTCCAACCGTCAGTTGTTTACGTGTAGTGCAGGGGACTGACCGTGTTTTTTGTTGCGTGCGGTTGTGATAATTATTATCAGTTAGTTAGTGGAACTATGGATGCTTTAAGGCTGTTGATTTTGCTCAGTTTGATGATAATTGTCGTGCTTGGATTGAAGGAGGGCGATCCACATGTTTGTCAAATGTAAGTGCTTTTTTATGGAGAAAAGTGGTAATTGTTAGTAGCTTTTGATAAGGCTTGTGGCCTCAAATCCACCCTATTATCAAATAGGGTGTATTTCAGGAATTGAAGGACCTTGTAAGTGCCTAATAGTTGATAGATAGCTTGGTACACGGGTTGGTTTGTAGTTTTTGATAAGGCGTGTGTACTATAAATGGCAGGGTGGATTTGAGGGGTCTTGTTAGATAGCCTGATATTTAATAGCTTATAGCTTGACACTGTTTAATATTGGTTGAATTATTTATTTAGTTAAGTGAGACATGTAAAGAGCATATTTTTTATTCTCATATTATGTTATCAATGATGATTTGTAATGTGAGTGGGTTACAAGTTCAAGGTCATTGATAGAAATTGTTGTACTCTCTATTATTTTTATTAATTGCAATTTCATTATTAATAAATTCAATTGACAACAAGTTTACATGCCGTTTAAAACAGTTGATGTTTACTCAACGTATTTTCTGCAATTTGAAATGATCAGCCATTTTTTGTATAAAAAAGTAACTATACCAACCATCAACCTTTTGTGGCTATAGTAGTATTTAGTAGAATAGATCGGTAACTAAATAATGAATATTCAATAGAAAAGCTCAATTCCAAAAGAACATAGTTTTGACGCGATCTATGTTAATGTACCTATATTATGGGTTCTCGCTCTCCGCCCTCTATCTCGAGAACGGTTCACCGTATGAATTTTTTTTAAAGATTTGCAGAGAATTTTGTATTCTACAATATTGATAACTAGCTGTCCTCCCCGGTTTTACCCGCAGTGCTCAGCTCTTCTCGTCTTAGCGAGATGATATATAGCCTTCCTCAATAAATGGACTATCTAACACCGAAAGAACTTTCAAATCGAACCAGTAGTTCCCGATGTTAGCGCGTTCAAACAAACAAACTCTTCAGCTCTATAATATTATAAGTATAGATAAATACAAAAAGGCATGAGAAACCCCCAACGATCATAGAGCCATCTTGTCAAAAATAAACACAGAGCTACCACAAACACCAACGAACATATTTTAGTTAATTATGTGCTGTTTATCTTCAAAACAAGTTATCTAATTGTAACGACATTCAATTATGACGGTTAATTTTCCGTTTAGGAAAAAAAAGCACGTGGTTTTGTTTGAATTAATTATGTATCTAATTATAAATTTTAAGTATATTTATATACGCTATAATTAAAACATCATTTTAAAAGTATGCTTTGTTAATTTCATGTTTTTTCTTATATGAATATATTAAAAGGAACCATTTTTGCATCGCTGCTCAATTTCTATCCGCCTCCTCGGTACAGTGGTTGACGCGTGAGCGTAACACCGAGGGGTACTGGGTTCGATTCCCGATGGAGACGAAGAAAAAAAAATGTCTTGGTCTGGTAGGACACAGAAGGCTGATCACCTACTTGTCCCTAAAGAAAATCGATCAGTGAAACAGATGTATAATGCATCTGCCCCTTACCCCACTAGGGGACATGGGACTTCACTTTTTTCAATTTCTATTGGATGTAGAAATTGAGCAGCGATGCAAAAATGTCGTAATGTTACATAATATTTATAAATAAACTATCAATACAAACACAAAAATACTTTATCAATTCGAAGCCAATAATTCCTGAGATTAATGCGTTGAACCAAACAAACAATATTTCGGATAGGGAAAAGTTACGAATAATACCGCAATTTTAATAGAGTACGTACAAATACGATTGTACGATAATATATTATTATCTCCGAATGATTCATTAATTTAAAGGACCGAAACACAAACATAATATGGTAAAGTTAATTAATAAATTAATTATAAGTACTTGACCGACATGCTCGATTGTTTTTTGACGATTTACCGCCCTTGAAATCTCCTGCATACAAAATTTCATGAAAATTATGGACGACGTTAAGTAACCGTAATAAATGTCTGGGTCTAAGATTCTAAGATTTTAAAATATATTATTATGCAGTATTTATATACATTAAAATTAAGTTCTTTTGTTTCAGGCGAGATCCGAAGACCAAGGTATGTACCTACATTTATTAGATGATGGGGATTTAAAGTATTTACTTCTACATTTAAAGTCGTATGTCCACACATAGTAGAATAAAATGCTTGAAGCATTTATCTGTTTGTATGTAACCAGTTCATGAAAATAATTGCTATCCCAAGTTTAATAGTCTGACATCATCTCTTTCAGCGATTGAGGTACGCGTGCTGTGAAGAATATTTCTTCAACTATACGACTAAATCTTGTGAACCTAAATGCAAAGATGGTTGCTTGCGAGGGCGGTGCGTCTCGAAAAATCATTGCACGTGTACACCACCCTTGATTCTGCATAATAACAATGAGTGCATTGACCCCCCGCCTAAATGCGATAAACCTTGCACAAACGCCAACTGTACAGCCACAAACACATGCACATGCTACGATGGATACGAACACTCCGACGCCTTCACTTGCATCCCCAAATGTACTCCATCTTGCGTACACGGGACCTGCGTCGCGCCGAATCTATGTGCGTGCTTACAAGGCTACACGATGAACAATAATTCCGAATGCGAACCAGTCTGCACAAGCTGTGAGAACGGCAAATGTACAGCACCAGACACATGCGAATGTAATGCCAACTATCAAAAGATAAACGACAAATGCGAACCGATCTGCCAACGACCTTGTGAAAATGGAATTTGCACTGAGCCTGATAAGTGCGCTTGTCATGTCGGTTATGAAAGAGACCCGCTAGATCCGTATATCTGCCGGCGGACTTGCGATACTCCATGCGTCAACGCTTCCTGTGTATCGGGCGTATGTATTTGCCACCCCGGTTACTCAGCAGTTAATTCGTCAACCTGCGCTCCAATCTGTGACGATTGTGCTCATGGAGACTGTATAGCTCCTAAAACATGCAAATGTCACGAGGGTTATTCTTTAGACGACGGAAAGTGCAAGCCAATTTGCAAACGGGGTTGTGTGAACGGCTCCTGCATTGCTCCAGATCAATGCGAATGCTTAGGGGGATATAGAAAGACTAAAGACATTGCAGTATGTGAACGCGATGAGCCCATTTGTGGGAATTGCGATAATGGGAGGTGCGTATCACCGAACGTTTGCTTCTGTAACGAGGGCTATATAATGGTGGATGGTTCTTGTAAAGCGACTTGTTCGAAGCCCTGCGTTAATGGAGAGTGTGTCGAGCCGAACAAATGCGAATGCCTCGATGGCTTTATTCGAAACGGAACAGATATAACGTCATGTTACAAGACGTGCTCGTGCGATAATGGGGTCTGCGTGGACGGTGAATGCATCTGCAACAGAGGGTTTGATTTGATGAACGATACCTGTCAAGAAATTAAGCCGTAAGTATCTTTTAAAGTATAAAATGAGTTTATTTTTGTGTATTCTTTTGTCATCGTTCGTGTTCAACTAGACATCTATTTCTTTATATAATTTTGCAAGATCAATAGTTTTAAGTGCGCACCTGTTGTATGAATTATTCCCAAATATTGTTATTGTTAAAAGTTAACGAACTGTGTGGGGTTTAGATAGTTTATGAATCATAATCGAAAATTAGCACTAGTTCTTAGTTCATCGTAACTATTATTATGGTTAAAAGCAATTGTTTGAAAAACATAGCGTGTATCTGTTTAATGTTAATACGCATATGAATTATCAACAATGTAGAGTTAATAAAAAACAGGATTTTCTTAAGATAAAATAGGTTATGTATAAATGTTTGCCTGTGCGAAATTTATTTAATATTAACATTGCGTATCAATTGAATTTAAGCCTAATATAATGTATTTCTGGACTAAGCATAGATAGAAGAAATAAAATAAAATAACAATTTTCAGACATAATATAATAAAACGAAATTAATTCGACCTACTGACCTTACATCCATACTAATATTATAAATGCGAAAGTAACTCTGTCTGTCTGTCTGTTACTCAATCACGCCTAAACTACTGAACCAATTTTCATGAAATTTGGTATGGAGATATTTTGATACCCGAGAAAGGACATAGGATACTTTTTATCCCGGGAAAAAGACGTAATCCCAAAAATCCCACGGGAACGGGAACTATACGGGTTTTTCTTTGACTGCGCGGGTGAAGCCGCGGGCGGAAACCTAGTTATACATATATACAACAACACAATCGTTAAATTAACCAACGTTCCGAAAATAATGAAGTTCTCAATTTGTAGTGAAGTTTTTATGAAAACTAATGACTCAAACCTTTTCATATTATTCATGATATACATAATATGTTGTATTTCCAGAATTGACTGCAACAGTTGTAATAGCGCCTGTCCTGATGAAGCCTGCTGGTGTATGGATGGTAGACCATGTTATAAGGTCGATAACAGCGCTGAAGAATCTTCAGCAGTAAGGTATGGTAATAGAGTTATTTTTTGAATTAATTGCACATGTTTTCTAGTGGTAAAAGCTGTAATCGATATATGATAAACTTATTTATTACAAACATCAGATATAAAAAAAATATGAAAGAAAACATGAACTAACAAATCATCTTTTTAAATAAAATATATTATATAATAAATATATTATGTAATTCAATGTAATTCACATAATGTAATACAATATTATATTGTACTGTTTTTGTATATTATGTATTTTTTTTTCATAGTTCCCAGGGGAACGGGAACTATGCGCGTTTACCTTAAGCTGCGGGCAAAAAGCTAGTAAATAATAACATATTTCCAGGTTGGCTGGCCTCGAGATGGGATGGCTGTTGGGAGGCTGCGTGGGAATCCTTCTGGTGACCGCGATGATCATCGTCATAGGCCATATCTGGAGGAAGCGGCGCGAGTGTGGAACGGAAACGTTGGCCAACGGTACGATAGCTAATCACTTAGTCATCCTTATCGCACTGCTAAATTGCGTTTGACTACCTCTATTATCTGTGAATACATGTATAATTTGTTTATTTTCAGTCCAGTTGTAAATTGTAATGGAGAATTAGGTTAATATTGCTATTTGTGTAAATCAAAACTATAAGGACTACTTATAGAAACAAATTTGAGGATCTACCAATAGGTGTTCCCAAGGGCCCTGTTCTAGGTCCCACTTTGTTCTTTGTAAAAAAGTTTGGCGTTGATTTTTTACTTAATAATGGGGATACATTTAAGCTTTTTCGATTATTTATATATCGTATTACTTACATTGTTAATTTACATAAAACTACGAACTCTCAATAAGTATAATACTTATATTTATTGGCAAAAAAAAAAATAACTATAAATCTCTTTATATCATACCTTTTCAGGTGAACTCGGTAATAGTCCTTGGAATGGCAGCGTCCTCTTCGCAGCTCCGGAAACACTAAAGAAGCGAAATCTTAGTTTGCATGATATTCATACAAATATCGACGAAGATGACGAAAATACCGAAATTGATCCTCTCGCGCCTGCTGTGGTTTCAGATCATAGAATATAACGTAGTCATAATGTAGTAAATATAATAGGTGCTATCTAAGAGATCTGATTGGTTGAAGATATTCTCATTGATGCACATGATTTGTCCGTTGCGTTGGTGCACATCATATTTTACTATTTGTTGGTTTTGTTTATTATACTGCGAGGTATAGACACTGAAATGTGGAATTTGTGTTGGATTTTATAGCTTATTAGATTAAACTAGAAAAGTCAATTTTAGTGACCTAATAGATATAATAATTTTGATAATGTCCTTGAAAATATAATGATCGAAACAAAATTTATATTAGGTGATGACGCGGATTTTACTTATTGGATGAAACAACGAATTACGAAATTAAATACGAAAATGATGAAGAGCCGTTGGTTTAAAATGCAATTTTAAAATCAATGGTGTCATTAGGTAATAGTTAAAAATAACTTTAGGTATATAAGAGTGAAAGCTGTGACAAAGGAGGTGCTGTAGATACTGACTGCTGCATTCAGAAACGTTCAACGATTTTCAATATTAGAGACATATATGTTTGTATTAGGGCTGATTTTTCAATCCTTGGTTTAAACTTATTCGTCGAATAATGTATAAAACTACCATTTTAAAAACGTATTCTAATTGCCCGTATTTGACAGTTTACGTGACATTTTAATATTATCGTGTAATACTTTATTGGACGGATAAGTTTTATCCAAGCATTGAAAAATCGGCCCTATACTTATAAATTTCAGGTGCGGTAGATACTAGATTTAGTATGGGTTATAAATAATTACTTTGAGAGACAGATAAAAGAAAAACATCAATTATTATTAAATTATGAACCTTTCTGAGTGCACTCAATGAAAACTGTCGCTCTTAGAGAACTTATAATGTTTCTAGAAGGTTCTGTGTGAACAGCATGATTGTAAGTAAGTAGATATAAGCTTGATATTTAATATCGCTCGAATTAAGTTGAATTTATATAGAAACGCTAGAGCTATTTTTAATAGATAATGTTTTTAACAACGAATTTTAACCGTGACAGATATTTTGCGAGATGAGAGATATACTGATAAAGGTGCTGATAGCGTACTTATCATATTTGGCGTATATTTTCATACATTATTAATTTAACTGGCAGATAAATGTTATAGAACATATCTAAATGTTGTGAATCTGGCTTCTAGTGTTCGAATAATACTCTTCTATCAACAAACAACCATCTCTTAACAATAATAATCCATGTAACAATATTTTTGACACTAATTTAGAAGGGTGATTTATTTTACAATATTGTACAATATTTTTTTTTTAAAACGGGTTTACGACATTTTGCATAATCTATAGTTTCCAGTGACAATAATAATTCTTCCATCTACTTATTACTTAGGGTCTTTTAAGATAAATACGTAATCTCTACGGCATACTCATTTCACCTGTAGTTTTCTTTTTAAATTCAATTTGAATAATAGAGATTATTTTACACTAGAGGTCCGCCTCGGCTTCGCCCGGCGGGTATCAATTCTATAGCTCGCATCTCTTGCATGGTAAAAATTAACCAAAATTTTTGAATGTAGGTATTGATTTTCATATTTATTGATTTATTTATTTTTATTTATACAAAATGCATCTTTGTGTATTTCTTGTAAATTGCCACTTGTTAATAGTTTCTCTTGTAAATTTTTATTTTTTATTACTTAAAGTGAAATGTAACTCAAAATTTGTTACCTTAATAAAGATCGATAATTTAAGATATGGTTTTATTGTTTTCCCTTTATATTTTCCGCCCTAATGGGGGATCTTTTAAGATTTAATTAAAGCTTTTGATACCGTTTCAATTCTGCTCCTTTTAGAAAAGTTGGAGTAGATAGTGTATATTTTGTAGAACATATTATACAGTGCTAATAAGACCGCCTCCTTGGTACAGTGGTTGGGGCTTGAGCGTAGAACCGAGGGGTCCTGGGTCCGATTCCCGGTGGAGACGAAGAAAAAAAAATGTCTCGGTCTGGCAGGACACAGAAGGCTGATCACCTACTTGTCCCTAAAGAAAATCGATCAGTGAAACAGATGTATGAATAATACATCTGCCCCTTACCCCACTACGGTGACACGGGACTTCACTTTTTAACAATAATAACAAATGTTGTTGTCTATACTAATATTATAAAGAGGAAAAGTTTGTATGTATGTAAGTATGTATGTATGGTTTTCACGCATAAACTACCGGACCAATTTTGATGAAATTTGGCACAGATAATCTTTAGACCCTGAGAAAGAACATAGGCTACCTTTTATTGCGAAATATGTACCACGGGCGAAGCCGGGGCGGACCGCTAGTACATTATAAAATGTTATAGATCTCATTAGACATCCAATTCACTTGCTTTTAATCGGTCCAATTTTAAGTTTAAAATAGAGTTAGCTAATGTTGCATTAATGAATTTTGCCTGTGTGTACTGACAGGGTACAATAAATCTTGAAACTTCCAAATCATAAAAAATCATCAACATGAGCGTTATATTATAATAATTATTCGTGAGTTGTTCACTTTAAAATTAAATAAAAAATTTAATTATTTATGGATGATGAGAGGTTTTAAGAATATGTCAAATTCATATGAATGACGGTTATATTTTAAAACATCGTCGAATATTATCCTGTGATAAATTAATAGATTTTATGGCTGCTGTACACGAGTAGAGTACACGGTAGAGTGAAAGCATACTACTCTACCAGTTCTCAGTACCCTACCAGTTTTAGAAGAGTAACTGTCATACTGCCACGGTGCCAGTCACTCTACCAAATTTTATAGTACATACTCTACTCTACCAATGGTGGCTACATTAGTATAGTATCTAAGTAGGATAGTAACTTAGTACTCTACCACTCTACTCTACCGTTTACTCGTGTACAGCGGCCATTAGCATATTTTTCCTTTTAGGTATTGAACATAAGTCTGAATATTATCGAAATTGGAAATACAATGCAAAGCTATGAAAAGTAATAATTGGCAACGAGGAAAATATACGTAATTTTAATTGATAAACGTGCTCGATCAATATATTTATTATTTATTTTAATTAATTATTTATTGGATCACACCATTGTAATATAAGTTTTTATAAACGAAAGAGTGGTTTAAAGCAATTAGGGATATTTTTCAGGCGGAGATGAAGGATAAATAAACAAATAATCGTAACTTCATAAATGAATGAAGAAAATAAATAAACTAAATATACTACTTATATATATTTAATTTATTATTTTTTATTCCGTATATATTTATTCCGTAGAAGTGAGATTAGTTCATTAGAACGAAGCATCAATTGATTGTTTTATAAAAAGAAAGAGGATGCAAATTTAAACTTACAAGCACGTATGTACATTGTACACGTATTAGATTTAGATACCACAGTTGAAATTTTTCGTAATAAAAAATTTGCTGGGCGTCTAGAAAACCATAAAATGGTTCTAGATTTCCCTGTCTACATCTATAATTATATATTGTTTACAACTTTTCTATTACAAATCTATACCTACTACAAAATATTTTTCACTAAAAGGAAGGAATATTATTATACAGGATATAAATACTGAAGGATATAATTCATCAATATCAAGTTTATTATGGTGTTAATAACACAACAAAAAACATATTACGTAGGTACAGCAGAGGGGCGTAGGCGGAAGGAAGTTTTTATGTTATATTGACATTATAATTTTTAATTCCCGGCACTAATATTTTGAGTTACTTCGTCTGTTTGCTATTTTTCTATACAAAATAAAAAGTGCAAAATATTGAAGAGGAACAAAAGAACAAGAGGTGATATCTCAGCTTTTATATATTTTAAGCTATTGCATAGCTTCTATCGCGGGCCTTGAGCGCGGGGACCGAATCCAGAAATTCCGTAACGAAAGAACCTCACGCTCCCCACTCCGACGGACACGGAGGTGTGGCTTGAAGGCATAGCATGCAATAGCTTTACCGCGGCAGTCCCCGAGTGCCACACGTCTTTTTTTAACTTATTTTTAACTTTAATGATCGTAAATCGTAAAAAGCAGCCAGTACTAAAAAATACACTTACTTAATTCAATTGTTTACCAATCAACAACCTTTCTGCAGCTTGATAATGTTTAAGTATTGATTCTGTTTCAGATATTATTTATTTGAATACACATTTTAATAATAAAATACTAATTATAGTGTACTATAGGGAAGTACTAGTAGGGAAGCTAAAATACCGCCTATGTCTTTTATTAAATTCAGGAAACCTATAACGACATGTACATATTATTATATTTAGTCATCTTAGGAGGAAAAAAGGAAGTAGAATAAGGTTGAAGTATAGGATTATGTAACTCAGCAGAACATTTAGAAATCATGTATTATCTAAAAGAGTTAGGTTAGGTCTTAACCTACCTAACATAACCTAACCCTTAGGTTAGGTTATGTTAGGTAGGTAGGTTAGGTTAGGTTATGTTAGGTAGGTTAGCTAACCTAACCTAACCTAACCTAACATAACCTAACCCTTAGGTTAGGTTATGTTAGTCTTCCCTATAAACTAATTGGTGTTTGACTTAGCGATCCTGTAGAAAACAAGGAGTTATTTAACACATAGTTTTTATAGCATTTTTATGCATATAAATGATATGTTTGTTATTAAACCAAAAGAGTTAGGTATTATTGAGTTTTTGTTTATTATTTTCGGTAGATTGAACATTCCTCGCGGCTCCTTTATCAGCAACACAAGTAAAAAAAATTTCAACGACATAATATGATCTAGGTACCAAGCAATTGGCAAGCTTGATAGATTATGGCCCAGTGGTCATGCAGTGTTAACAAAAGTGCTATACAGATTATATTTAATCACTACATAATATAAAACATGTCATCTATCGCGTATGTCTGTTCGCGATAAACTCAAAAACTGCTGCAAAGATTTTCGTCCTGTTCTCACTAATGGAGCGTGGTTTCAGCGTGGTTCTCGAAGAATGTTTTAGTATATTTTTTAAGTTTTAAAGCAAGTGGGCGAAGCTGCGGGCGAAAATCTTGTATTTAATCACTACATAGTATAAAATAAAGTCGCTTTCTCTGCCCCTATGTCCCTATGTATGCTTAAATCTTTTAAAGTACGCAACGGATTTTGATGCAGTTTTTTTAATAGATAGAGTGATTCAAGAGGAAGGTTTTAGTTTATAATTTGTTATGTTTTAGACAAAGCGGGCGAAGCCGCGGGCGGAAAGCTATTAAGATATATTACACTTGGAAATACTTACCTACAACTTATTACAGAATATTTAGGATAATTAGCGACAGGAAAATATGTTTATATACCTAATATCAAATCGCTAATTAACTCCAAACGCACTAATGTAAAAATATAAGGCCTATAGTATTATTTGCGATTATTTTAATGAGGAAACAGGAAACATTAATTATTTTTAACGTAAAGTTGTCAAATATTCCGCATTGAAATTTGAATAACAAAATCTGTAAATTTTATAATCTTATAATATAAAAATGAATCTCAAAATGTGTTCTTAAGCGCATAACTTGAGAACGGCTGAACCGATTTCGTTAATTCTTTTTTTATCATATTCCTTGAAGTACGAGGATGGTTCTTATGTAGAGAAAACGTAAATATGTCAATATTATGTAATTGTATACCCCTGCTTCGCCTGTGCTCTTGCAATGCCAATTCAAATTCTATATTAATTGGTCAAATCAGAAATTGATGGAAGAAAATGCAAATGCAAATGGAGGTACCGAAACCACATATTTTTTATGAAGTACACAATTTGGGCCCTCTTTCAATTTTAATTTCGGGTTGGCAGAAAATTTTATCCTTTCTGGTTAACGTTGAAATTTTTTATTCATAAACTATAGTGTTATACATATATTTAATACTAGCTTTCCGCCCGCGGCTTCGCCCGCGTTTTCAGAGAAAACCCCGCATAGTTCCCTTTCCCGTGGGATTTCCGGGATAAAACCTATCCTATCTCTCAAGTTGGATCGAACTTGAGAGATAGGATAGGTTTTATCCCGGAATTGATGCTAAGCCATTAAAAAAGTAATAAGTTAATTAAAATTAAGAAAAATGTAGAATATTTCAGGATATGAAAACTCAAGTATGAAAAATGTTATCACTTTATGAGAACTGTTTTTTTCTACTTCAGACTTGTTAGAATTTTACAAGAAGACGCGAGAAATTTCTGATAAAAGATTTAGCAATTTAATATGTCATTGAAGGAAATAAACTCGGCTCGAGGCTCGCCACAGTTAATAGACTGGGGTAGAAGCCTTTAAAAATAATGAAAAGATAAAAAAAATCGCAGTCGGATGAAACCCATTAGAAAAGGAGGGGAATATGATGAAAATAAAAGGAAAAATAAATTACGGTCAATCCGAGTTCGGGAAGTGGGAGGGGGGAGCTTTTAAGAGAAAAAAATGGTTTCTCCTGATTTCCGACAAAACTACAAGTCCTATAGAAAAAAGTTCAATGGCAAAGTTGTAGGTTATTAAAAGTTCTACAATTTTTGTATTCACAATTTTTTCACATAACCTCAAAATTTAGGTGAAAAATTCAAAAAACCAAGTTTTTGGTCTTTTATTTTTATCTACTTCAAAATTTATTTTTTTTCTACGAAATTTGGTGGAAACTTACTTTATTATGTCCCAAATACACTGTAATTTATTTGATTGAAAATATTTATTTTTTCGCCTTATTTTGAATTAATACCAAAAAAACAACCTAATTTTCAATCGAAAAGTCACCCGTCAAAATATCAGCTTTTTTCAAAAACTTGGGGTGCCTTTTATTCATTGAAATCTCTACTTTCATATGGTGTAAAAAAAAAATAAACACCACCATAGTAAATGTTCTCAGGAAATGCATACAAACAGTGTAATAATGAGCTTTTACTAAATCAGGCACATGAATTAATAATTCAAAATAAGGCGAAAAAATAAATATTTTCAATCAAATAAATTACAGTGTATTTGGGACATAATAAAGTAAGTTTCCACCAAATTTCGTAGAAAAAAAATAAATTTTGAAGTAGATAAAAATAAAAGACCAAAAACTTGGTTTTTTGAAATTTTCACCTAAATTTTGAGGTTATGTGAAAAAATTGTGAATACAAAAGTTGTAGAACTTTTAATTACCTACAACTTTGCCACTGAATTTTTTTCTATAGGACTTGTAGTTTTGTCGGAAATCGAGAGAAACCATTTTTTTCTCTTAAAAGCTACCCCCTCCCGCTTCCCGAACTCGGATTGACCGTAATTTATATTTCCTTACATTTTTATCATATTCCCCTCCTTTTCTAATGGGTTTCATCCGACTGCGATTTTTTTTTGTTTCAAAAATTATCTACTCTAGTCTATAAGTCGTGTTTTTATGACAAACTGTACATGTTTTTATAGAAACATTTTAAACAGAAATGACATGATCAAAATATTGGGAAAAACGCAGTACAAAACAGATTTCATGGAAGAGTCAAATCTCTAATGTATAGTGATATTTTTTTCGATTATTTTAGATTATAATATTTGTTAGCATTAAAGGAAATCACAAAACTACTATCTATTATAATACATATGTATTTGTAAAATTAAATTGTAAAACTGACATGATTAAAAGAGCAACTATGGAGTTTCTTGCCGGTTCTTCTCCGTAGATACTGCTTTCCGAATCGGTGGTAAATGTTAAAAATATGTAATGACGTTTCAAAAGTGCTTCTAGAAGAAGTCTAATTGAATAAATGAATATTTGAGTTTGAGTTTGAGTTTACTTAAAACACAAATAAGTTATATTAATTAATGTATGTAATTCTTTCATGTAGACACAGGGCAAGCATAAAATAACAATAAGTGTCCACAAACAATTCTTACTTGAATAAAGTGAATTCGCGAACATCGGCTTGTGTCTTAGATAAAAATATTTAGTACAACTCGTATTTGGTAAAAAATAAATAAATAACAATCTTTCATTAATACGCAAAACACATTGTTATAAATTACTTATGAAAGAAATTTTTAAAACGTAATTTTTTCGTATGTAATTATTCAAACAACTCACAACGCAAATTAAATAATTACCAAAAACTATCTGTCACATACCGCCTCCTTGGTACAGTGGTTGGCGCTTGAGCGTAGAACCGAGGGGTCCTGGGTTCGATTCCCGGTGGAGACGAAGAAAAAAAAAATGTCTCGGTCTGGCAGGACACAGAAGGCTGATCACCTACTTGTCCCTAAAGAAAATCGATCAGTGAAACAGATGTATGAATAATGCATCTGCCCCTTACCCCACTACGGGGACACGGGACTTCACTTCTATATGTCACATCTTTACAAAATACTAACTTCAAATAGGCTAATAAAAACCATAAAATAATAAAAAGCTGCATGAAAGCAGGATGCAACAGGATAGCGACTGCAGCCTACTCCCTACTTATAAGGATAACTGAAACGTAAAATATAAAATGGATTTACATACGATAATATTGGCACATATAGTCGAAACTCCGGTAAAGTAACACCTCTGGGGGTTTCACAAGATGTGGTCGTTTAAATTAGTGGTCCTGACAATATTTTTGGTAAGTACATTGCTAAGAAATACCTAATCACCTATCTATTCCTAGTTGAAGATTTTCGACAATAGTAGAATATTTTAAAATTCATCAGAATTTCCTTAAATTCTCTCCTTTTAAATTAATAAAATATAGTTGGAATAAAGTAAGGTTTGATAAACTATTCGTATTTTGACGTGATAACGTTTTTAAAATCGTTTTAGTCGGGTGACATGTTCAGAAACTTGTGTCACACCAAAACCTCACGAGCGCGATCGCAGGTATAACGAGAGAGAGACGGACCGATCTCCCGTCTCATCTCGAGCGCTGCCACCAATAAGACGTTATTACGTAAACATCTCGATCGTAAACCTACTTTACAAACAACCAATTTTTTTTAAATATTAAATTATACCAGACGAAGGCTCTAGTTTCCCTTACGTCTCGTGATCTTACAAGATTTTCAGAGCGATTCGAACGTCGCTTACTGTATGCAACAAATAGTTCGTATATATTAATGTTATTTTAACTGATAGATACGCTAAATAGAATATATGTATAAATTGTAGAAATGTCTATAAGTCTTTGAAATTTGTTTCAGGTTTCTGCCACTGCGAGACCCAACAATGAAGACAATAATGGGTAAGTAAATAGCAAATTTATGTGATTATTATACAATAATATAAATACTTATTTATTAAGTCAAATGACTGGAAATCTAGTCGATATAAATTCTCCTAATTATAAATATACATAAAATTTTGGTTTCATCAAAAAAACTATGAACGAAGTAATCCTGCAGTGGGATCTTATATCTATGTATCTATAATATGTTCCCGACATTTCTGATCCTATCGGTGGTTGCGTGATGCTTGAGCAACTGAGCAATTATTTCTTCTCAACGAATTGAATATCCAACACAAAATATTTTTGCAATGAGAACCTATAGTTTTTGCTATTCGATCAAACAAACAAACTTTTCAGCTAAATTATTATCCTTTTATAAATTCGAAAGCATTATTATATTGTAAACTAATTGATACTTATTACAGGCAAATAACACCTCCAGGAAATGGACAAAAAGGAAACCAGCCACTTTCTGGTCAAGATGCTTCTGGAGCACCTGCACAGGTAAAGATATTTACGCAGTTTTTATAAACATTATTTAAATATAGTTAATATTATAGTAGAAAAAAGTAAAATCACGTACAAACTCATGAAATTATTGTATAATCACCAATCCAAGTGTACAAAATTTGAATTAAATCTGTCCTTTTAAAATAATAATATATATGGATGAACTTAATGAGAGTTTTTAAAATACTGTTTCTCAAGTGAGTTATTTTTTAGTCAAGTTTGTGATCGTACCTATACTTTATTTATTCTGTGTCACTAATTTATATTTTTTTTTATTTTCAGATTATTCCGACCACTGAAAGGGGGACAGATGAAAAGTGAGTGGTTCATTACAATTTATTGCATCCTACTAATATTATATTTGCGAAAGTTTATGATGATGGATGTTTGTTATTCTTTCACGCAAATATTACTGAACCGATTACAATGAAATTTGGTATGTAGGTCGCTGAAAATCCAGAATAAGACATATGCTTTTTATCCCGGAAATCCCACAGGAAATGACAGTAAAGGATAGGTGTGAAATAGTTCTGTTTGCAGATGATACCTCATTATTATTTAATGTGGATAGGCATGACGCAAATGTTGACGAAGTGAACAGTGCTCTTTTACACATATCAGACTGGTTTACTGCTAATAATTTATTATTAAATGCCAAAAAAAACAACATGTGTTGAATTTTTACTACCAAACGTTAAAAAGTTAAGCAGAAATATTACCTTGAACGGGGAGGTATTACACCCTACTGAATCGACTGTATTTCTTGGGTTAACATTGGACGAGAAACTACAGTGGGGAGCCCATGTCAACACCGCTGCAGGTAAGCTCAGTTCAGCAGCATATGCAGTCCGAAAGGTAAGGCATCTCACCGATGAAGATACAGCTAGATTGGTTTATTTCAGCTACTTTCATAGTATTATGTCCTATGGAATTCTACTATGGGGCAGGGCAGCAGATATAGAAACTATATTTATCTTACAGAAAAGAGCCATTCGTTCTATATATAATTTACGTGCTCGGGACTCACTAAGAGATCTCTTTAAGAATACTGGTATCCTTACTGTACCATCACAGTATATATTTAATAATATTTTGCATGTACACAAAAACGCCGACTTACACACAAGAGTAGGAGATAGACACTGTTATGGCACAAGGAACAGAAATAGAATTGAAATGCCATTTTTCCGATTAGCTAAAGTTAAAAATTCATTTATGGGTCAAGGTATACGCTTTTACAATAGAATTCCTCATAATATTAAAGAGTTTAGTAGTTCTAAATTTAAAACTTATATAAAAAATGTACTAGTTCAGAGAGCGTACTACAGTATTCAGGAATATATGGACGATAAAAACCCATGGAGGGTTGTCGCGAAAAAACCACTGGACAGTTCTTTGGCATGTTATTATAATATATGATGTTACATATGTATTTTGTAAAATTGTAAAACTGACATGATTTAAAAGAGCAACTATGGAGTTTCTTGCCGGTTCTTCTCCGTAGATACTGCTTTCCGAATCGGTGGTAAATTTTAAAATATGTAATGACGTTTCAAAAGTGCTTCTATAAGAAGTCTAATTGAATAAATAAATGTTTGAGTTTGAGTTTGAGTTTGAAAAAGAACTGCAGGTGCGGGATTTTCTTTGAAAATGCGGGCGAAGCCGCGGTCGGATATCTAGTATAAAATATATGAGTAATAATCTATATATCTTATCAGTTATCTTATCTTATATATAAATATGAATAGCAAAATGTGTTGGTAAGCGCATAACTCGAGAACGGCTGAACCGATTTCGATAATTCTTTTTTTATTATATTCCTTGAAGTACGAGGATGGTTTTTATGTAGAGAAAACGTAAATATGTACCACGGGCGAAGCCGGGGCGGACCGCTAGTATTCTATATATATATAAAAATGAAACCCGTTTCGCGTTGTCACAGAATCACGTGTGAACGGCCGAGCCGATTTAGATAATTCTTTTTTATTATATTCCTCGAAGTACGAGGATGGTTCTTATGTAGAGAAAACGTAAATATGTACCACAGGCGAAGCCGGGGCGGACCGCTAGTTTTAAATAAATGTGCATACTACTAATATTATTAAAGTGAAAATTTGTAACGATTGATGTTTGTTACTCTTTCACAAAAAAACTACGGGTTAGATTTGGATGATTTAGTTACTTGATTATTCCCGCGGGTTCGTCTGTGAGTGAAACCGCGCGGCACACCGAGTTTAAAATAAATGAGTAGGTATACTGTAAACTAGAATCTGATGGCAATTAGGGAAATCAAAATTTTGAGTAGGGTAAAAAAGTAAAAAAGTAAATGTAAAAAAGGTGAAAAGGAATATTATTTTAAACGGGGAGGTATTATACCCTGTAGAATCGACTGTTTTTCTTGGTTTGACATTAGATGAGAAGCTTCAATGGGGGGCCCATGTTACCACCACCGCTGCTAAGCTCAGCTCAGCTGCATATGCAGTTAGAAGAATAAGGCATCTCACCGATGAAGAAACGGCTAGATTGGTTTACTTTAGCTACTTTCATAGCATAATGTCCTATGGAATTCTGCTATGGGGCAGGGCTGCAGATATAGAAACTATATTTATATTACAGAAAAGAGCCATACGCTCTATATATAATTTACGTGCTCGAGACTCACTAAGAGATCTCTTTAAGAATACTGGTATCCTTACTGTACCGTCGCAGTATATATTTAATAATATTTTATATGTACATAATAACGCTTACTTACACACAAAAGTAGGAGATAGATATTGTTATGACACAAGAAACAGAAATAAAATTGAAATGCCATTTTTCCGGCTAGCTAAAGTTAAAAATTCATTTATGGGCCAAGGTATACGCTTTTACAACAGAATTCCTCATAATATTAAAGAGTTTAGTAGTTCTCAATTTAAAACTTATATAAAAAATGTACTTGTCCAGAGAGATTAAGAAATATATGGACGATAAAAACCCATGGAGGGTTGTCGCGTAACGTTTCAAAAGTGCTTCTAGAAGAAGTCTAATTGAATAAATAAATGTTTGAGTTTGAGTTTGAGTGTGCAACCCTAGGGAAAATGGACTGAACGATCTTGATACTGCTTATTTTTTATTTTGTCCTCAATATCATATAGTCACATTACATACTGTACTTGATAATGAGATATCCACATAATATTATGTAGGTACATACTTACATGTACAATATACCATATTACTTTTATATAGGTAAAGCATAATATTAAGTATTTACACATACCTATATTAATCAGGCCGTCAGCGCAAAAGTGGCCTAAGGTATTGATAATTAGTATCTATTGAGAAATTGCCATACTTACATAATTAAGTGAGAATTCAGAATATGATATTAATTTAAATTTTATCGTAAATTTAAATAATTTACTTGTATTTATTGTTTAAACTAAAATGCCTTTGTAATGGCATAAATTTTTGTAATAAAAACTTATATTTAAAATATTTTTGTGGGTTAGGCCACCTTTGCATTATGTTTTACGATAGTTTTTATAAGCATAGGCCAAAAATAAAAATGTAAATTCAGTAATATTCAGTTCAGAAAAGTAAAAGAACAACTTTAATTCTTTTTCCTAGATTTAAAACTTAGAAAATTTTATTCATCAGATTGTTAATCCACAAAAATGTCATCTGCCTCTGTTCCGGGGGTCTTCAAATTGTTGTAAAAGTCGTGATGACAAGGAGGAATGTAATTCAGTAGTTCAATTAAGTCTTTCTTCTGCCTTTCACAAATTGCATGATTAGCAGGATTTATAAAGTTTCAAGATTTTCAATAGTAATAGAGTTCTCTCGAAATGTAACCTCATCATTATTTGAGTATTTAAAATAGTTTTAAAGGATGCATTTGACAAAACATTAACCATTGCATCTTTAGCCATTCAACTTTACCTTTGTCTGCACAAAGTTTGCGGTAAGTAGTGTTTTATTCTAATGATTTGCTTGAGAAAAAAGTATCTTTGGTCATAGAAATTATTTCAAAGGGTTTAGTTTTTCAGGCAGCTAAAATAACTTGTTTCTATACTTCAGGTACATAATTTTTTTTTTAAATGCCGCTTCTGTTTTTGTACAAGACCAAAATCTTGGTCACATGACATGTAGGAATGTCCACAAACTAAAAATTTATGATCAATCTTAAAAATTTCGGGGTTAGGCCACTTTTACACTCTAGTTAATGAAGTAATTAGTTATGCAAAAACATTTTACCTGGTTCCATCAGCTATTATGTGCGTGGAAAATTATGGATAGGCCATTTTTGCACTGTAGAAATATGAAGTTCGAATATGTTTAATTGTTTATGCATATAACTTAGAAATAAGCAAAATGTTGGCTAGGCCATTTCTGCGCTGAAGACCTCTTGTATATATCATTATCATTATGCCATGTGAAAATATGGATGTAATTCGATTGTTTATATTTTTTTTATAAAATAAAAAAAAAAATATTTTTATTTTCATAAGTATTACCAGATACACACATTATAAAAATGACTTGGACAGCTTGGACTTGACGAATAGCCACATTGGAAACTCCTGTAATAAGTTTTCATAAAATTAAATTGCAATCCACAAACAATATTATATGTAGTTACCTACTTATAATATTTTTAATTTAAAGTATCAAAACGGGTAAGTCCAATTTGCCAATAAAATCATCCACGCGCTTCAAAATTTAAAATTGTGATGTGTTTGACCCTTCTTCATCGAATATTTTTCTATACACATTGTAAACAACACCTCCTGCTTGTGATCACAGCGGCTTTTTCGACATTTTCGAAGAGTTTGAAGGCAAAATCCTAAAAATTATTTAACAACTGCGAAAAAGACAAATAATTTGACAACCAATTTGATAGTTGTCAAATAAAGTTGCCACATAAAATCTTTTATTTTTTAAATATAAAATATGCCATCAGATTCTGGTATTGTTATTGTATGTACTTCAATATACGAGAGTAGCAACACTGCAAGCAATATTGCAAGAGAGATAGATATATGTTTCAAAACAAAAACTTTTACTTTTATTTCTATTTATTCGGTATAATTACGACTTAATAGTGAGATTATTATGATCATTATAAATACAAATAGGAATTAACAATATCTTGAATACGTGGCACAACTAAAATTTTACCGATACCACCCGTGATCATTCTCCTTTTGACTGGAAATCTAGTCGATATATATTCTCCTAATTATAAATATACATAATTTAAATTTTGGTTTCATCAAAAAAACTATGAACGAAGTAATCCTGCAGTGGGATCTTATATCTATTTATCTATAATATGTTCCCGACATTTCTGATCCTATTGGTGGTTGCGTGATGCTTGAGCAACTGAGCAATTATTTCTTCTCAATGAATTTAATATCCAACACAAAATATTTTTGCAATGAGAACCTATAGTTTCTGCTATTCGATCAAACAAACAAACTCTTCAGCTTAACTATTATCCTTTTATAAATTCGAAAGCATTTTTATATTGTAAACTAATTGATACTTATTACAGGCCAAAAACACCTGTGACAACTGAAAAACCAGCAAACCAGCCACCTTCTGGTCCAACTACTCCTGAAACAACTACAAAGGTAAATATATTTACGCAGTTTTTATAAACATTATTTAAATATAGTTAATATTATAGTAGAAAAAAGTAAAATCACGTACAAACTCATGAAATTATTGTATAATCACCAATCCAAGTGTACAAAATTTGAATTAAATCTGTCCTTTTAAAATAATAATATATATGGATGAACTTAATGAGAGTTTTTAAAATACTGTTTCTAAGTGAGTTATTTTTTAGTCAAGTTTGTGATCGTACCTATACTTTATTTATTCTGTGTCACTAATTTATATTTTTTTTTATTTTCAGATTATTCCGACCACTGAAAGGGGGACAGATGAAAAGTGAGTGGTTCATTACAATTTATTGCATCCTACTAATATTATATTTGCGAAAGTTTATGATGATGGATGTTTGTTATTCTTTCACGCAAATATTACTGAACCGATTACAATGAAATTTGGTATGTAGGTCGCTGAAAATCCAGAATAAGACATATGCTTTTTATCCCGGAAATCCCACAGGAAATGACAGGAAAGGATAGGTGTATATAAAAATGAAACCCGTTTCGCGTTGTCACAGAATCACGTGTGAACGGCCGAGCCGATTTAGATAATTCTTTTTTATTATATTCCTCGAAGTACGAGGATGGTTCTTATGTAGAGAAAACGTAAATATGTACCACAGGCGAAGCCGGGGCGGACCGCTAGTTTTAAATAAATGTGCATACTACTAATATTATTAAAGTGAAAATTTGTAACGATTGATGTTTGTTACTCTTTCACAAAAAAACTATGGTTAAGGCTGGTTCACACTTTGATTAGTACGAGTGCAGGTGAGTAGTGCGAGTGCAGGTGTGTAGTGCGAGTAGTGTCCAATTCAACTGCGAGTGCAGGTGATTAGTGCGAGTGCAGGACAATGGTGAAATTCGCGACGCTACACACCACGCTAAACACTAAACACTTAACACTCCTGTCCAGACGTGTTTAGGCAGGCACACTGCGAGTGAGGGGGAAGGGAGGGCGCGCGGGACGTGGCTACTCGCAGTCCACTCGCAAAAAAATAGAACACGCTTCTATTCACTTTACTACACAGCCTACTAAACACTCGCACTAAACAGTCGCTGTCCACACGTAGTACTACTCATCACCTGCACTCGCACTAATCAAAGTGTGAACCAGCCATTAGATTTGGATGATTTAGTTACTTGATTATTCCCGCGGGTTCGTCTGTGAGTGAAACCGCGCGGCACACCGAGTTTAAAATAAATGAGTAGGTATACTGTAAACTAGAATCTGATGGCAATTAGGGAAATCAAAATTTTGAGTAAATGTAAAAAAGTAAAAAAGTAAATGTAAAAAAGGTGAAAAGGAATATTATTTTAAACGGGGAGGTATTATACCCTGTAGAATCGACTGTTTTTCTTGGTTTGACATTAGATGAGAAGCTTCAATGGGGGGCCCATGTTACCACCACCGCTGCTAAGCTCAGCTCAGCTGCATATGCAGTTAGAAGAATAAGGCATCTCACCGATGAAGAAACGGCTAGATTGGTTTACTTTAGCTACTTTCATAGCATAATGTCCTATGGAATTCTGCTATGGGGCAGGGCTGCAGATATAGAAACTATATTTATATTACAGAAAAGAGCCATACGCTCTATATATAATTTACGTGCTCGAGACTCACTAAGAGATCTCTTTAAGAATACTGGTATCCTTACTGTACCGTCGCAGTATATATTTAATAATATTTTATATGTACATAATAACGCTTACTTACACACAAAAGTAGGAGATAGATATTGTTATGACACAAGAAACAGAAATAAAATTGAAATGCCATTTTTCCGGCTAGCTAAAGTTAAAAATTCATTTATGGGCCAAGGTATACGCTTTTACAACAGAATTCCTCATAATATTAAAGAGTTTAGTAGTTCTCAATTTAAAACTTATATAAAAAATGTACTTGTCCAGAGAGATTAAGAAATATATGGACGATAAAAACCCATGGAGGGTTGTCGCGTAACGTTTCAAAAGTGCTTCTAGAAGAAGTCTAATTGAATAAATAAATGTTTGAGTTTGAGTTTGAGTTTGAGTTTGAGTGTGCAACCCTAGGGAAAATGGACTGAACGATCTTGATACTGCTTATTTTTTATTTTGTCCTCAATATCATATAGTCACATTACATACTGTACTTGATAATGAGATATCCACATAATATTATGTAGGTACATACTTACATGTACAATATACCATATTACTTTTATATAGGTAAAGCATAATATTAAGTATTTACACATACCTATATTAATCAGGCCGTCAGCGCAAAAGTGGCCTAAGGTATTGATAATTAGTATCTATTGAGAAATTGCCATACTTACATAATTAAGTGAGAATTCAGAATATGATATTAATTTAAATTTTATCGTAAATTGAAATAATTTACTTGTATTTATTGTTTAAACTAAAATGCCTTTGTAATGGCATAAATTTTTGTAATAAAAACTTATATTTAAAATATTTTTGTGGGTTAGGCCACCTTTGCATTATGTTTTACGATAGTTTTTATAAGCATAGGCCAAAAATAAAAATGTAAATTCAGTAATATTCAGTTCAGAAAAGTAAAAGAACAACTTTAATTCTTTTTCCTAGATTTAAAACTTAGAAAATTTTATTCATCAGATTGTTAATCCACAAAAATGTCATCTGCCTCTGTTCCGGGGGTCTTCAAATTGTTGTAAAAGTCGTGATGACAAGGAGGAATGTAATTCAGTAGTTCAATTAAGTCTTTCTTCTGCCTTTCACAAATTGCATGATTAGCAGGATTTATAAAGTTTCAAGATTTTCAATAGTAATAGAGTTCTCTCGAAATGTAACCTCATCATTATTTGAGTATTTAAAATAGTTTTAAAGGATGCATTTGACAAAACATTAACCATTGCATCTTTAGCCATTCAACTTTACCTTTGTCTGCACAAAGTTTGCGGTAAGTAGTGTTTTATTCTAATGATTTGCTTGAGAAAAAAGTATCTTTGGTCATAGAAATTATTTCAAAGGGTTTAGTTTTTCAGGCAGCTAAAATAACTTGTTTCTATACTTCAGGTACATAATTTTTTTTTTAAATGCCGCTTCTGTTTTTGTACAAGACCAAAATCTTGGTCACATGACATGTAGGAATGTCCACAAACTAAAAATTTATGATCAATCTTAAAAATTTCGGGGTTAGGCCACTTTTACACTCTAGTTAATGAAGTAATTAGTTATGCAAAAACATTTTACCTGGTTCCATCAGCTATTATGTGCGTGGAAAATTATGGATAGGCCATTTTTGCACTGTAGAAATATGAAGTTCGAATATGTTTAATTGTTTATGCATATAACTTAGAAATAAGCAAAATGTTGGCTAGGCCATTTCTGCGCTGAAGACCTCTTGTATATATCATTATCATTATGCCATGTGAAAATATGGATGTAATTCGATTGTTTATATTTTTTTTATAAAATAAAAAAAAAAATATTTTTATTTTCATAAGTATTACCAGATACACACATTATAAAAATGACTTGGACAGCTTGGACTTGACGAATAGCCACATTGGAAACTCCTGTAATAAGTTTTCATAAAATTAAATTGCAATCCACAAACAATATTATATGTAGTTACCTACTTATAATATTTTTAATTTAAAGTATCAAAACGGGTAAGTCCAATTTGCCAATAAAATCTTCCACGCGCTTCAAAATTTAAAATTGTGAATTGTGATGTGTTTGACCCTTCTTCATCGAATATTTTTCTATACACATTGTAAACAACACCTCCTGCTTGTGATCACAGCGGCTTTTTCGACATTTTCGAAGAGTTTGAAGGCAAAATCCTAAAAATTATTTAACAACTGCGAAAAAGACAAATAATTTGACAACCAATTTGATAGTTGTCAAATAAAGTTGCCACATAAAATCTTTTATTTTTTAAATATAAATATGCCATCAGATTCTGGTATTGTTATTGTATGTACTTCAATATACGAGAGTAGCAACACTGCAAGCAATATTGCAAGAGAGATAGATATATGTTTCAAAACAAAAACTTTTACTTTTATTTCTATTTATTCGGTATAATTACGACTTAATAGTGATTATTATGATCATTATAAATACGAATAGGAATTAACAATATCTTGAATACGTGGCACAACTAAAATTTTACCGATACCACCCGTGGTCATTCTCCTTTTGACTGGAAATCTAGTCGATATGTATTCTCCTAATTATAAATATACATAATTTAAATTTTGGTTTCATCAAAAAAACTATGAACGAAGTAATCCTGCAGTGGGATCTTATATCTATTTATCTATAATATGTTCCCGACATTTCTGATCCTATTGGTGGTTGCGTGATGCTTGAGCAACTGAGCAATTATTTCTTCTCAATGAATTTAATATCCAACACAAAATATTTTTGCAATGAGAACCTATAGTTTCTGCTATTCGATCAAACAAACAAACTCTTCAGCTTAACTATTATCCTTTTATAAATTCGAAAGCATTTTTATATTGTAAACTAATTGATACTTATTACAGGCCAAAAACACCTGTGACAACTGAAAAACCAGCAAACCAGCCACCTTCTGGTCCAACTACTCCTGAAACAACTACAAAGGTAAATATATTTACGCAGTTTTTATAAACATTATTTAAATATAGTTAATATTATAGTAGAAAAAAGTAAAATCACGTACAAACTCATGAAATTATTGTATAATCACCAATCCAAGTGTACAAAATTTGAATTAAATCTGTCCTTTTAAAATAATAATATATATGGATGAACTTAATGAGAGTTTTTAAAATACTGTTTCTCAAGTGAGTTATTTTTTAGTCAAGTTTGTGATCGTACCTATACTTTATTTATTCTGTGTCACTAATTTATATTTTTTTTTATTTTCAGATTATTCCGACCACTGAAAGAGGGACAGATGAAAAGTGAGTGGTTCATTACAATTTATTGCATCCTACTAATATTATATATGCGAAAGTTTATGATGATGGATGTTTGTTATTCTTTCACGCAAATATTACTGAACCGATTACAATGAAATTTGGTATGTAGGTCGCTGAAAATCCAGGATAAGACATACGCTTTTTATCCCGGAAATCCCACAGGAAAAAGAACTGAGGGTGCGGGATTTTCTTCGAAAATGCGGGCGAAGCCGCGGGCGGATGTCTAGTATAAAATATATGAGTAATAATCTATATATCTTATCTTATCTTATCTTTCTATAATATAAAAATGAATCGCAAAATGTGTTGGTAAGCGCATAACTCGAGAACGGCTGAACCGATTTCGATAATTCTTTTTTTATTATTTTCCTTGAAGTACGAGGATGGTTTTTATGTAGAGAAAACGTAAATATGTACCACGGGCGAAGCCGGGGCGGACCGCTAGTCTTATATATAAAAATGAATCGCAAAATGTGTTGGTAAGCGCATAACTCGAGAACGGCTGAACCGATTTCGATAATTCTTTTTTTATTATATTCCTTGAAGTACGAGGATGGTTTTTACGTAGAGAAAACGTAAATATGTACCACAGGCGAAGCCGGGGCGGACCGCTAGTTTTAAATAAATGTGCATACTACTAATATTATTAAAGTGAAAATTTGTAACGATTGATGTTTGTTACTCTTTCACAAAAAAAAAGACGGGTTGCACTCTGGGAGTGCCGGCAGAAGTGAAAACTTGATTATTAACGTTCAGCATGTTTGATATTTTGGAATGGTATCCGTCTTACGCATGGAATATAAGGGCTAAAAAAAAATCCGTCTTACGCTTTTTCGATCAGGCCACGTGTCCTGACGCGAGTTTAAGATTACGGTTACCTATCTTAATCTCGAATTTTAATATTCCGAATATCATAATCCAGAAAACGTTTGGACATTTTTTCATAACCCCGAATTTTAAAATTTCGAAGTTTTGTTTGCCATATAATCGCAACTCCGAATTTCATTTGCCCATTTCTTCATTTGTACGACGTTTTACAATCCAGACGAATGAGTTCCAGACATACGAAATCTAAATGCACAAAATCCAGATGACCGTAATCCATATGCACGAAAGCCAGATTTTTAAAACACAAATTTTTGAAATACAGTTGATTGATATCCAGACAAACAATGTCCAGATTTTTGAAATTCAAATAAACGATATCCAGAAAAACGAAATCCTTCCAGGGGGTCGCAGCACGAACCTAACCTAACCTTCTGAATAGATTTTAACACTTTAACCTTTCTGTAATGGGCAAGTGAAACAATAGCGAGTCGGTTCTGGCACTCGCCGGCCGCTGCCGCGGCACGCTCGCTTCGCTCGCTCGGCTCGTGCATGGGAGGTCACAGTTCAAACCTAACCTAACCTACTGAGTCGAATTTGACACTTAAACCTTTCTGTAATGGGCAAGTGAAACAATAGCGAGTCGGTTCTGGCACTCGCCGGCCGCTGCCGCGGCACGCTCGCTTCGCTCGCTCGGCTCGTGCATGGGAGGTCACAGTTCAAACCTAACCTAACCTACTGAGTCGAATTTGACACTTAAACCTTTCTGTAATGGGCAAGTGAAACAATAGCGAGTCGGTTCTGGCACTCGCCGGCCGCTGCCGCGGCACGCTCGCTTCGCTCGCTCGGCTCGTGCATGGGAGGTCACAGTTCAAACCTAACCTAACCTACTGAGTCGAATTTGACACTTAAACCTTTCTATAATGGGCAAGTAAAACAATTTACTTACTGGTAATGTTTATTTTCAGGCAATAGTAAAAGGTATAATCACGATTGTATGGGAACCAAATAAAGAGATTATGAAAATCTGGCAATAGTTTATCTGCTATACGATTATATGGGAACCAAATAAAAAGATTATGAAAAGTTGGCAATAGTTTATTTGGAAAATGGTACGATGGGAAACAAAAAAAAGTATTCTGAGAATCTGGTATAACTATATCTGGATTATGAGAATATGGGAAACAAAAAAATACTTTTTAAAAATCTGGTTTTGGTGCATCTGGAAATTGATTCATCTGGGAAATTAAAAAAGGAATTTTAAAAAGTTGTCATTCATAACATCTGTCTTTTAAAAGTTCTAACAACCGTTTTCGGGATTTTAAGATTCGGGTAATAGAAATTCGAGTTTTTAATAGGTTACCTAAGATTACCTATACCCAACGCCGCTAAAGAAGTTTTCACTTCAAAATTAGGGGACAGATTTGGATGATTCTCTTCCCGTATTATTAAAGTACTCTTTGTTCTCTTCCCCCCAGACCGTCGTTAGATGTACACGTTTGCGCGGTTGTAATTTATTAATTTGTTGTTATAAAAGTGATTTAATTCAAGTACGAAAATAGGAGTGCATAAGTTTTGAAGTGAGAATTCAGCTTAACTATTATCCTTTTATAAATTCGAAAGCATTTTTATATTGTAAACTAATTGATACTTATTACAGGCAAAAAACACCTGTGACAACTGAAAAACCAGCAAACCAGCCACCTTCTGGTCCAACTACTCCTGAAACAACTACAAAGGTAAATATATTTACGCAGTTTTTATAAACATTATTTAAATATAGTTAATATTATAGTAGAAAAAAGTAAAATCACGTACAAACTCATGAAATTATTCTATAATCACCAATCCAAGTGTACAAAATTTGAATTAAATCTGTCCTTTTAAAATAATAATATATATGGATGAACTTAATGAGAGTTTTTAAAATACTGTTTCTCAAGTGAGTTATTTTTTAGTCAAGTTTGTGATCGTACCTATACTTTATTTATTCTGTGTCACTATTTTATATTTTTTTTTATTTTCAGAATATTCCGACCACTGAAAGAGGGACAGATAAAAAGTGAGTGGTTCATAACAATTTATTGCATCCTACTAATATTATCGGTTGAATGCATTCAACATGCGCTGTCTGCGTAGTATTCTTCGTATAACATGGAAGGACCGAATAACTAATGAAAAAGTCCCAGAGATTGCACAGTTGCCCAGTCTTAGAGCCCTGCTTAAGCAGCGTCGGTTGCGTTGGCTAGGACATGTCCACCGCATGGATCCTTCCCGATTGCCGAGGCAAGTAATGCTTGGTGCAGTTGCACATGCTAAAAGAGGCATCGGAAGACCTTTGCTGCGTTTTAAAGACAGTGTGAAACGTGACATGTCTACGTTCAAAATCAACCCCCCAGACTGGGAAAAGCTCGCCCAAAACCGAACATCTTGGCGTAGTCTAGTTCATGAGGGTTGTAAGGCACACGATCGCAGTTGGTTCGATGCTCTGCGTGATCGTCGGACTAGATTAAATAATTTATCACCAGTCACATCATCAACATATAAGTGCAGGAGTTGTGGGCGCTCTTGTCGCTCCAGAATCGGGCTCTTCAGCCATGAACGACGCTGCCCTAAATTATAACAATAATAAAATAACTCATATTACAATTAATTAAATTAACTTAAGTATGTACTAAATTGCTGCATTAATAGAATTTTAACTTCGTAATTAAAATGTAACTGCATATATAATCTACCATAGATTTAATAGGCCAACGACGACTAATATTATAAATGCGAAAGTTTGTGATGATGGATGTTTGTTATTCTTTCACGCAAATATTACTGAACCGATTACAATGAAATTTGGTATGTAGGTCGCTGAAAATCCAGAATAAGACATATGCTTTTTATCCCGGAAATCCCACAGGAAAAAGAACTGCGGATGCGGGTTTTTTTTGAAAATGCGGGCGAAGCTGCGGGCGGATGTCTAGTATAAAATATATGAGTAATAATCTATATTCTATATATATAAAAATGAAACCCTTTTCGCGTTGTCACAGCATCACGTGTGAACGGCTGAGCCGATTTAGATAATTCTTTTTTTATTATATTCCTCGAAGTACGAGGATGGTTCTTATGTAGAGAAAACGTAAATATGTACCACGGGCGAAGCCGGGGCGGACCGCTAGTTTTAAATAAATTTAATGTGCATACTACTAATATTATTAAAGTGAAAATTTGTAACGATTGATGTTTATTACTCTTTCACAAAAAAATTACGGGGCAGATTTGGATGATTTAGTTACTTGATTATTCCCGCGGGTTCGTCTGTGAGTGTAACCGCGAGGCACACCGAGTTTAAAATAAATTTGTTATTGTATGTATTTTCAATATACGAGAGTAGCAACACTGCAAGCAATATTGCAAAAGAGATAGATATATGTTTCAAAACAAAAACTTTTACTTTTATTTCTATTTATTCGGTATAATAATTACGACCCCATTGACCACCGAGCGCCCCGATCGGGGCGCGACACAATAGATTTTCTATTGTGTCTGTGATTCCGGGGACTGATGGATTAGTGATAAATATGATCATTATAAATACAAATAGGAATTAACAATATCTCGAATACGTGGCACAACTAAAATTTTACCGATACCACCCGTGGTCGAATGACCACGGGTGGTAAGGAGAATTCCTTTTGACTGGAAATCTAGTCGATATATATACTCCTAATTATAAATATACATAATTTAAATTTTGGTTTCATCAAAAAAACTATGAACGAAGTAATCCTGCAGTGGGATCTTATATCTATGTATTAGTTAGTTCTTTAAAGAAACGAATCTTCAATGGCGGCGCTTATCATTCCCTCTCGCTCACACACGGCCGTACGGTATGCAAAAAAAAAATGGAAAAATAAAATCACTAAAATGTATTTGATTTTCCATATAATAGTTTTTATCATAAATTTACAATGACAATTATGCATTTGCGAAAGTAAATAATGTTTTATTGGAATTTGACAAAATATGTTCTTTGGGAAAAGTTGTTCAGTTTTATGGGCTTATTACAAGTATAATGAGGATTTTATTACATTCTGTATACGTAAATATGATAATTCATATAAATACACAAATACAATAACAAAAAAGTCTGTCAACAAACAATTTGAAATAATTAATAAAATAATTATCAATTTACGTTATTTTTATTTTCTTTTTTGATGATCCTACCATCTGTCAAAGTCAGCTTTGGCCGCCATTGAAGATTCGTTTCTTTATTGAACTGACTAATATCTATAATATGTTCCCGACATTTCTGATCCTATCGGTGGTTGCGTGATGCTTGAGCAACTGAGCAATTATATTTTCTTCTCAATGAATTGAATATCCAACACAAAATATTTTTGCAATGAGAACCTCCTATAGTTTCTGCTATTCGATCAAACAAACAAACTCTTCAGCTTAATTATTATCCTTTTTATAAATTCGAAAGCATTATTATATTGTAAACTAATTGATACTTATTACAGGCCAAAAACACCCGTGGGAACTGAAAAACCAGCAAACCAGCCACCTTCTGGTCCAACTACTCCTGAAACATCTACAAAGGTAAATATATTTACGCAGTTTTTATAAACATTATTTAAATATAGTTAATATTATAGTAGAAAAAAGTAAAATCACGTACAAACTCATGAAATTATTGTATAATCACCAATCCAAGTGTACAAAATTTGAATTAAATCTGTCTTTTTAGAATGGGCCCATGAGTCGTTTCCCGTTACACACAAACATACTAAAATTCTGATTTAAAGGAAATTAATACATGGTCTGAACCACAGAATATATAAAAGAGGTTAGAATGGCAATAATTCGCCGTTGATTGATTGTTGATTGATTTTAGGTAATCCAAATATAATAAATAAAATTAATTAATATGACATAAATTTAATAATTAAAGACAGAAAAATTGACCGAGTGGGTACCCGAGGCTCGAAATTTAGGTATAATTTTTGACGAGAACTTAATAATATAAGAGCCCACGACGGCCAGACTTTCCTTTCTTTCGGAAAGTTGAAAGTTTCTCTGTATATGTCTCCTATACAGATAAGAACGACCAGCGACTATCAAGTTTGGGTTGTGGTTACTTTGGCAGGAAACAGGTAGTGAAGGTGTATAAAATAGTACCTAACTTTCATTATAGTTTAAAAGCTAAATTTTATATATGTTACTTGGGGACCTATAAAAAGACATTACCTTAAGAGCCAGACAGTTTTCATGGTTCTTACATCTAGCCAGACACATTTAAAAAATAACTAACATATTATCAAATTCACATAACTACCTAAAAGCGTAACAAATATGAAATAACCCACTAAAAACATTAGTTAACTATAATTATTAAAAAAATAAAAGTATAATATATAAGTAATAAAGTTATTACTTATCTTTTACTTAGACTTATGTTGATGGAATTTCACGTATCCCGATGACTTTTTTATTGTGTCATCGAGATACGTGAAATTTCATCAACATAAACCCCCGTAAAAGATAAGTAATAACTTTATTACTTATATATTATACTTTTATTTTTTAAATAATTATAGTTAACTAATGTGTTAGTGGGTTATTTCATATTTGTTACGCTTTTAGGTAGTTATGTGAATTTGATAATATGTTAGTTATTTTTTAAATGTGTCTGGCTAGATGTAAGAACCATGAAAACTGTCTGGCTCTTAAGGTAATGTCTTTTTATAGGTCCCCAAGTAACATATATAAAATTTAGCTTTTAAACTATAATGAAAGTTAGGTACTATTTTATACACCTTCACTACCTGTTTCCTGCCAAAGTAACCACAACCCAAACTTGATAGTCGCTGGTCGTTCTTATCTGTATAGGAGACATATACAGAGAAACTTTCAACTTTCCGAAAGAAAGGAAAGTCTGGCCGTCGTGGGCTCTTGATCTATAAGATTCGAGAAACATATCAACACTATTATTTCCAATTTTATTGCTTTTATCGCTTAAAAATAGAATATAGAATACGAAAATACATTGATACATCTCTTCGCATTCGCCTCTGTGACGCGCTTGTACTGTCCAAGTTCATTTTTTTTTTTTTGTGTGGTGTCTCTCAATGTTAGCCAGAAGGGCTTCTACATTTTAACGCGGACGCGGGGGTGAACTGAAGGTTCACCCTGGTAGCGACATGCACAAGGGCGTCCCCCCTTGACGGGGATCTCGAACCTCGGCTTGGGCTGTCGCTTGAGTGGAGGAGGCCAGAAGGGCCCTAATCGGACGGGGTCCAAGTTCAACTACGCTGATACTATGTACGGGCCTAGATTGCTCTCACGGACCAATTCATATTCATATATAGTTTCATATTATTGAGACCCGGTTCTCAAGATCATCAAAAAACCCGGGTGCATGGCCTAGTCACGAGTGGCTGAGTTTTTCAGGCATCCGCCCCGGAATGGCGCGTAAGGATGCGGGTTCGAGTCCCGCCTCGTGATCGAATTTTTTCTATTATTTATAAATTTATAGTCTTATAAACATATTTTTTTATTTATTACAGGGTGAAGGTGGTGATGCAGCTGAAATAAAGTAAGTAACTAAACTATCCAATCAGTACTGGCCAATAAAAACAAGTCTATATTGGAACATAATATAACCTCATTTAAAAAGTCGGTTACAAAAGTAAACTTATAATTATTACACACATTTTTTTGGAATGAAGTTCCTTATCACGCGTTGCGAAAGGGGGCAAGATGGAATTAAGCCCAAAAGTTGTAAGTAACGATATTTATTTCTATAGCCGTGCCGTGCGACGTGCGCGTATTTCTCTGTCTTTCTCTCTCTCTCATAGAAAGCAAGCCAGTTAGTTTAGTAAGTTCGTTCCATCCTGTCCATTGACACCTCTCAAGTACATATTTTAATATAATTTTCTTTTCTAGGGCGGAGAAGGGCATGAGTACGGGGGCCATTGCAGGCACATCTATCGGCGTCATATCGGGGTGTGGGGTCTTAGCTTGGCTCGGAACAATCGCGTACAAGCGCTTCTTTTAATTCAATTATATATGTAGTTCAAATACGTAGTACATATTACCTCAATGGTTCAAATAGATTAGTATCGTCCTAACATTGTATGCAAATTTTAAAGCAATAAGTTTAGGCCTGGAACTTTTAAACTTTATGGTCCTGTAAATAATTTTTTTTTAGTTGCAACTATCCATATTGTTTCAGATAAAAAGGTTTCTAATCTAATGTAACTCATCATTGTATTTGTAAAGCATACATAATAAGCAATTAAAATAGGTTTATGTATTGAACATAGACTTTGATCGCATTGTTATTGTATGTTTAAAATTACCTAACAATTTATTTAAAATGTTCAGTTACAGCTTATAGTTTCTTTAGTTTGTATTCAAGATAGTAATAAGATTAATTTTTGTACGAAGTTATTGCCCAATGTGTTTTTTAAACAAATGACTGAGAGAATAAATGTTTTTTTAAATACTTGTGCTTTTTTAATCTAGTCCCTTAAAATCTATTGCTGATCGTTTGTAACGCTAAAATCATAGAAAATATTTGGCTGTACCCGTTTTCGCTTGTTTTGATCTTTATATTATTTATATATTTGTGGAATTTTTACAAACGCTGATAAACAGAAACAGTCTAGGGAAAAGTGAGGGAAAACATCTTTCACAGATCAACACAAAATATTTTTTAATTTATAGTTTACTGCCATCTAGGGAGAGAATGTTGAAGCATTTGTTTTGTTTGAGCTATTAAAATAACCAATTACATTAGTTCAATACAATTTGTACAGATGGCGCTTTACGTAATAAATGATTTTTGAATCAAAATTTGGAAAATCTTCTTTTTTGTGGTGAAGTCCGTTGTTATTAATTGGGCTGTGTGGTACAGATAACAAAGAAAAGGCTTTCTTAACATATATAAATTACTAGTGGTCCGCCCCGGCTTCGCCCGTGGTACATATTTCGCAATAAAAGGTAGCCTATGTCCTATCTCGGGTATCAAAATATCTCCATACCAAATTTCATGCAAATTGGTTCAGTAGTTTAAGCGTGATTGAGTAACAGACAGACAGACAGAGTTACTTTCGCATTTAAAATATAAGTATAGATTAGTAAATTTTAAAAGTTGTGCTCTAGTTGTGCCCTTTGGATTAGCCGCGAAGAAAACCACGGACAATAACTTTAATTCTAATTTCTTTATTAATTTTTGAATAAGAAGTTGCGTATTTATGGTTAGCATTACATATTTTAATTCAACAATTCATCCATCGGTATATCATCAGTAGACATCGGATTATATGCACTAACAAAATGCCAAAATATGCATGCAAATATGCACTAAAAAAGGCCGAAATATGCACTAAAAACGACTGATATGCCTAAAATATGCACAATACAAAATCAAAAAACCTTTATTATTTTTATATATTTAAATCAAAGATTGTACAAAAACAGTGAAATTTTCTTGAAATTAAGTATAGTTTTTGTGCCAATATACAATTAAGCATTTTTACCAAATTTTCGAGCGCATATTTGTGACGTTTATCACCCGCGAGCCCAGTGTTGCCACTTTAGACTTTTCCGGGCTAAATCTAGCCCTTTTTTGGAATTCAACCAATGTTTTAAGTTTTTAGCCCCAAAAGGGTAATCTAGCCCTATTTTGAATGACTCATAATTTACTTAAAATGGAGCCCATTTTGTAATTTTTTGCCATTTTACCATGCCAAAATAGGGTTTTTTTACTCGCTGAGCGTTCTGATTGGCTAATAAAGGTTAGTCGACCAATCAAAACTCCCGCTACTTAACGAAATATGCACGATTGGGGAAAAAGGCTAAAATATGCACTAACGCCGTAATTGGAGAGTTTTATGCATTTGCATATGCAAATATGCAAATGCATATAATCCGATGTCTAATCATCAGTATATCATGATGATGATAGTACCTATATCAGGATGATATACCTATTTAGGTATAATAATTAATGAGAATCTAGATAAATTTAAGTTTTGTGTAAGGAATACTGAATTCAGCTACATTCGATTCCAAATTCTTCATAGTTCTTCAGCTTCAGATAGCACTATTATTTATTGTGTGGCAGGCGGCTCAGAATATAATACATACGAACTTATAATTATTATAAATTTATAATCATGCAGGTACACAATAATACACTAAACATAGCCTGGTCCGAATCTAGATATATTAATTACTAGCTGCTCCGCGCGGTTTCACCCCCGTGGCTCCACCCCTGTTGGTCGTAGCGTGATGATATATAGCCTATAACCTTCCTCGATAAATGGGCTAACACCGAAAGAATTTTTCAAATCGGACCAGTAGTTCCCGAGATTAGCGCGTTCAAACAAACAAACAAACAAACAAACAAACTCTTCAGCTTTATAATATTAGTATAGAAGTATAGATAGACGCGATAGGTATACTTAGTATAAATGGAAAATAAATTTGTATGATTTTAAAGAACAACTACCTAATTAGAGTTTCTTGTCGTATTTTCTCTGTTGAAACTGTATTCTGAAGCTTTGGTAAATTTTTTTTTTTTTTTTTTTTTTTTTTTTATTAAATAAGGTTGCTAATTAAAATAGCACCTTATACAAATTACAATCTAGCCTACAAGACTAATAAGTAATTTTATGTTAACCTAAATTTCTAAATAACTTATTCTAAGAGAGTGTCCATTGTCACTTGCTTAGTGTCTGTTAAGGGGAAGTAAGTCACTTTGCTCGTGTGCTTTGGTATACAGATAATTGTCACTGTTCACTTTTCACTTATCACTACACTAACTCAAAAGGTTTAGTCCTTTTTAGTCTTCGCACTAGGTCCGTGGTATCAAGGAGCTGGATAGCCTCAACATTCACGTGATGATGAAGTCGATGTTGATGAGCTTCTGCATGTTTTTGAACAATTTTGTCCACGGTGTCCACTTTTAGGTCACGGTGGAGGTCACCATTACGGATGTACCAGGGGGCATTTACAATGTCTCTCAGTACTTTATTTTGGAAACGTTGTATTATGTTAATGTTGCTTTTTTTGGTACAGCCCCACAGCTGAATACCATACGTCCATACTGGCATGAGGACTTGTTTGTATATGAGAAGCTTATTATGTATCGACAACTGGGAGTATCTTCCAAGAAGCCAATACAATTTCTTATAGCGCAAGCCTAATTCTTCTCGCTTCTTCTTGACGTGAGCCTTCCAGCGTAGCTTAGCGTCAAGCGTCATACCAAGGTATTTCGCCGTGTTAGCATAAGGTATTTGTTGGCCATTAAGGAGTATCGGGACAATCTGTGTTCTTTTGTTTGTAAAATTTATGTGAACGGATTTTGATTCGTTCAATCTTATCCGCCATTTCCGAGTCCATTCATAGACCTGGTTCACAGCTTCTTGGACTTTATCTCCTGCTTCCTGGTAAGTGATGCCTGTGGCCATGATAGCAGTGTCGTCAGCAAATGTTGCAGTAATGTTTTTTTCTAATACTGGGATGTCACACGTGTACAAAAGGTATAGGATGGGACCTAAAACACTTCCTTGTGGCACACCAGCTCGTATTTCCTTGAGGTCCGAGAAGGCATCGTCTTGTCGAACTCTAAAGACTCGATTGGTTATATACGATTCTAAGATATCTGAAATTTGTTTTGGTAGCATTGTTCTTATTTTATGAATGAGACCTTTGTGCCAAACCTTATCAAAAGCCTGTGCGACATCTAAAAACACTGCTGAACAGACTTTCTTTTCTTCAAACGCTTTTTCGATGACATTTGTTAATCTGTGAACTTGATCTATTGTGGAGTGTTTCTTTCTAAATCCAAATTGGTGTTCTGGAATTATTTTCTTCTCATCAAGTATTGGCATGATCCGTTTAAGTAACAGTTTTTCAAAAAGTTTTGATACTATTGGTAGCAACGAGATCGGTCGATATGATGTTACATCGTTTGGCGGTTTTCCTGGCTTTAATATCATAATAACTTCAGCAACTTTCCACAAATTAGGCACATATTTCAACCTAAATGCAGCGTTAAAGAGTGTTGTTAATTTGATTATAGCTTTGCGAGGCAAATTATGCATTATTTCGCCTGTGATTAAGTCAAACCCCGGAGATTTTTTTGGGTTAATACTAAACTTAATTTCGTTGGAGATTTCTTTGGGTGTTACAGACTTTATTTGTAATTCTTCATTAAGGTTTTGATCTTCAGGTAGTTCATTTGCGTCATCATCATATGGCTTAAAGATATTTTCCAGATGTTGCGCAAATCTTTTAGCTTTTTGTTCATTGTGGATAGCCCATTTTCCATTTTCTTCCTTAATTGGTGGAATATGCAGAACGGGTCTATTCATATGTTTCGTAGCTTTCCAGAGTGAGTAGTCTGTGCAGCGATCGTTAGTCAGTTTTTTGAGATATGACGTCATATTAGCGTCATTTAGTTTTTGTATCTCTCTTTGTAGCTGTTTTGTGAGATTATTTAGTAGCTTTTTATCACCAGGAAAACGAGTTTGGTGCCACCGGTTTCTCTGTTTTCTCTTTTCACGTAAAAGTTCGATAATGTTCTTCGGGTAGACTGCTCCCCTGTGACAAGGGCGACTATCTGGTGTGTTTCTCCATGCTGCTTGTTGTATGTCTACCATAAATTTTTCGACTTCAATGTCAAGTTGTTCTGGATTTTTTAATGGTATATTAAGTTTTATATGTGTGTCCAAGTCGATTCTAAAACTGTTCCAGTCTGTTTTCTTATTTACTAATCTTAGGTTATTATTCTTATTTATAATATTTATACATAATTTAAGAATTATGGGCGAGTGGTCTGAACTCATATCGTTCATACTCTTTATATCTAAATAGTTAGATGATATATTTTTATATATAAAGAAATCCAATAGGTCGGGTATTTTGTTTGGATCTGTAGGCCAATAGGTTGGTATGCCCGTAGATGCAAAGTTACAGTTCATATATTTCATGGCACTTAGAAGTTCTTTGCCTTTAGGTGTAATCAACCTGGAGCCCCAATGGGTATGTTTGGCGTTAAAGTCACCACCAACAATAAATCTGTCGCCAAAACTCTTGAGAAGGCTAACGTATTTCTCTTTATTAAAAGATTCTCTCGGTGGGAAATACAAGGCTGATATAGATACAGGACCACGTTTGGTTTCAACGCATACTGTTACGGCCTGTACTTCTTGTTCTTCGATTTTACTTATTTCATAGTGCTTCAACTTTTCTTTTATTATCACTGCACTTCCACCTCTAGCTGTATTATTTGGGTGAAGTGCAAGATATACTTTGTAACCTTTAAATTTAATGTATGATTGTTTGGTGAAGTGTGTTTCCGATACTAAGCACACGTCAATATTTTCTATTTCAAGGACAATTTGTAATTCATTGTGGTGTTTAAGAAGCCCATTGGCATTCCATTCCATTATGCTAAGTATTTGAGTCATTTTTTGGCAGTAGATGTAGCATTTCTATTGCTACTTTCCAGTTTCCTTAGTCTCTCGTCAAATGTGGACATAAGGCTTAAAATTTGGTTGAGTTTTCCTTCAACGCTGTCTTTCATTTGGTTGCTTCCTTTCGTCTGGTTACCACTCGCGATTTGTGCAAAAGTGATGTGCTTACTTACTTGCCTGCTTTCTTTCACAGCTGGAACCACTTTTGTATCTGCTGTTTTCCGCTGATTTGGGATATTTAGTTTTTTTGTCGCTTTATTTTTAAGCGTCTGCATTTCTTTTGCTACCATGCATCCTCTATAGTTCGCAGGATGTGGAGCGCCACAATGCACACACTTTGGCTTTTCTTCTGCTGGCTTTTTACAATCTTTAGTTAGATGTTTACCAGTGCACTTTACACATCTTGGATCCTTGGAGCAATATTTTTGGGTGTGCCCGTAGGCTTGACATCTTTTACACTGAGGAACTAATTTAGAGGTTTTCAAGGGATGGATTTCCACCCTGCATCCTAATATAGACGTTATCTCATAGATTTTGTTTATTTCCTCTCCGTTATTAAAGGTAAGCATGAACATATTGAGAGGTGTCTTGTCCTTCCACCTCAGCTTGTTTACTGCCTCCTCAACTTTGAAGCCTTTTCTTTTCAGGTCTTCTACAATTCTATCTGGGTTGCATGTATGGTGCAATTTCTTAGCTATAACTCGTATTGGTCTTAATTGTTTGTTTTCATAGGAATGCCAATGAAAGCCATCGGCAGTCAAAAACTCTGTGATGGTCCGATATACTGTTTCATTTTCAGTATTAATTTTTACGGTTTCTCCGTGCATAATTTTAATTGTAAAGCCGCCCCCTGGCGACTTTTCTAAGAGGAGATCAAAGAACGATTGGTAGTTCCTGATGTCATCTACTATTATAGGTGGAGGAAGTGGCACCTTTTTGGGTTTTACTTTCTCCTTACTTTCCTCATTTCGCTCTTCTTTATCGGAGATATGAGTGGGTGAAGTGTTCAATTTGCGTTTTTTCCTGCTCTTGGTTCTAATCCACTCCGTTTCTTTGGCAAGTTCTTCTTCATCAGTACTGTATTCTACATGGGAAGAACACTTCTTTTCAATTTCTTTTTTCTCTGGAATTTCCGTTTCCACTGGAGTCAAAGAGTTCAATTTTTGTTGAAGAAGTTTTACTTGTTCTTCCAGATGCCTTACGTGGGTTTGAAGATTTTCACGTACATTTTTCTCTTCGGAATAGTACTTGTACAACAGATGTTCAGTTTCAGTTCTTAAGTTTATTTTTGATTTATCGGTATTCATGGTTATTTATTTTAGCGAACGAATCTTACTTCGCCTTAATAATTGTTTTTGCTATCGGAGCGCAATAACTAGGTCATTGCGGCCGGCCGCAGCGACGGCGTTGTTGTGATGTGTTAGCACTTTTTAGTAGCTCGAGCGAGACGTCTACTCTCAGCAAGATCAAACAAACACTGACACTGTCATTGCGTACTAAGACCCCTGTAGAACCGCCATCCTGTTACAAATGACCCACAATTTCGCGTCATTTGTAACAGGATGGCGGTTCTACAGGGGTCTTAGTACGCAATGACAAAAAGAAAAATGATGGTCCGAACGCTGATACCGGATGCGTTAAGATACTGTAATATAAAATATAACAGTATCTTAAGATAAAATATTATAGTATCTTCACCGTGTGTGACGCGCTTTATTGATAACGACCGTCGTATACAAACTAAGTATACAAATATAATATATTTAATTAGTCATTTTTCATAGGGCGCCCAAGGCACTCCGGTCCCCTGAATGCGGGCCTGTTAACGTTGTACTTATTTCCTCGTCATAACAGGACTACGCCCCACGATTCCGCCAATTTATCAAACGACATTTAAAATAAATTTCCGCATCTCGATGGGGATTCGAATATTGGCTATATTGTAAACACCAAGCCCTCTTCCTATATCCTGAATGAATTTTTGCCGACGTGTCGCTAATTTGTGATTGTGGCTCTTAAATGTAGCGGAGTAAAAGGTCTCTAAATAATTACAAACATTTGTATGATAGATAATTTTTATGGTTTCTTGCTAATAATTATTCTACTTGTTCTGTTCTTGTCCTCCAATAGTGGTATTATTGCTTGTTTTACCGTGGTTGCCTGGAAGAGATGACTAATAAGTGATAAAGCCGGCAAATAAGTTGTACTTTGTCTTTTTCTGTAAGTAGTTGTAAGGTCTCCTGTTTGTGCAAGTGCATTAAAGTGTTAAATAAAATAAATACCACAAGTTTTATTATATGCGCTATAGCACTGGCGCAGCGACGTATTTGCTTTTGATTTCGTATTTTCTTTGACAAGGGCGACGGGCGGTTGTCATGCTCCATCTGCCTTTTATTTTGTAATCTAATCTTCCACTAGATTGTAGGTTTTGAATAAAATTGAATGCATTCTTCCACTCTAAGCTTCCACTATTATAATTATTAGGGACTAGAAGAAGCCTTTTGAGCTTTCATACAAAAAATAATAACAATATGGTCCGGGAGCCAGCAGCAGATTTTATGACCAAGTTCCTCTCAAGCGGTAATTAGTAAAATGCTTCAAAGTATAGTATTATGAAGCCTCGTGAACGTCAGCTGGAGCTCGGTTGGGGGGAAGAGCGGTTGTAGCCTCCCGTATCAGCTGACGGTTTTTCCACCAAGATACAGCCAGCTGACATATATATTTATCCACAGTTACATATAAGCTATCATCAGGTAAATTTTTGTTTGAGAGGAAATAACGGAAAATAAATTTTTCTTTAAATTTAACTTTCATGTTCGAGACACCAGCTGACGTATAATACACCATGTTGTAACCAGCTGACTATTTTTTTTCGTTGAGATATTGGGTTAGCTACAATTTGACAAATTTTTAGCTGAGAGGAAATGAATGAATGAATGTATTTTTTTTCCTATGTGCGTGGGAGGCTACAACCGCTCACCCCCCCAACCGAGCGCCAGCTGACGTTCACGAGGCTTTATAATACTATACTCTCATGCGTCTGACGAATTATCTCTTGAGAGGAAATAGTTAACCAAATTTGCACCTGGCTCCCTAACCAATAGAATTTCTATGAAATTGACACAAAATCTATAACATGGGATTAACATATGGGATGCTTTTATCTCGAATAAGATATAAGGTGACTTGACAGATAGAATTGACATTGATGTAATAGAGATGATAAATGTAGATATGTATGACAAGCACACAGAAGTGAGTAGGTACCTACTTCTGATGATGAGCCAATCAAAATAAAGATGATGTTCTGACGCACTCTTGTTACATAAAATTGTAAGGTTTCATAAACAGAATTCACAGGTAACTGATAAGTTCTGTTAATTTGATAGCTCTTATGGTAGTTACTTAACTTACTACTTTAAATACATACTTCGATAATTTTAATAAAGGCGTCATCTGATATTATTATGTGTTGTATCAGTACAAAATCCTACTTTCCGAACTTTTGGACACTAATTTCTATGTACTATTCGATTTTAAATGAAATAGAAACGAAGAAAGAAATATTTGGTGATGAACTAAGAATCTCTTGGGTGCGAAATAACTAATTTCTGAACGATGTCCTTATGTCCTTATGTGTGTTCTGTCCTTATAAAAGAAAGCTACCTAGTTGAACAAAGAAATGTTTTAGTTTTAATAATCGCTTATCGTCATACAATTTTCTATGACCAAAGTCTTATAACGTTTTTCCCGCCCTCGATATGAAAATTAGCTGATACTTCGAGACTTAACACCGGTAATGGCGGCTTTGCCTCTAAACGATTTTATGATTGAATTTCGATAAAGAGGTTATGAATATTTCATCTTCAATTTCTATTTATATCGACTTTATTTCTTTCAGCGGTGGCAAGGTGACTGATGGGTTTTTTATTTAATGTACCTATATTAATTGCTAACATTTTTATATGGACTGTTATTTACATTATTGACTCTATTTTTTGGTAGTTTGTATTTCCTAAAGTCCATCGAAAAAACGATTTTATAAATTCAAATTCAAATTATATTTATATTTATAGTAGTTACAAATAATAGATGTTTTAATTTTGATTTGATGATTGATGAGTTAATTTTTAATTACAATATTATGTGGCTAATACATTCTACCCGTTGATTAGTGTGCAAACTGCAAATATTAAAAAAGAAAGTTGAGCGTTCGTGCAATTTTCACAATTACGCGAACGCACTACGTTTTACACGATTATATCACACACTTATCACACGCAATTCAGTTTACACTATAAATTCTTCAATGACATAAAATTGTTTTACCATTTATCTAGGTTATAAAGATTTATTTAAAAAAAATGATGTTTCGAATTGAATACTGTTTAGTATCAATCTGAAATAGGTATATGGAGTAATATATAATAATTAAATAATTAATTGAATTCCTTATTATTATGTGCAAATAAAAGGGGTATTAAGTATTTTTGCTATTATAGGTTGTATAATATTACGAAGGTTCATTTATGCCATGTCACAATTTGTAAAAGTTAAGAGAAAAAATTTCAAGGACGAGATACCGTCACATAGGAGGGCGACGATTTTGGTATCTTTGAATTTTGCCAAAGAAGTTTCACTTCTGACACGTGTGCTCGGCACACAGGTTCTTTCTCTATTTTTTGTCCAATTTTCAACCTCTAAATCTTAAGGCTCCTATATCGATTACTATTAAGTCAGGCCATATATTGACGTGTCTGGTCCAATATTAATCAGGGCCTTGTCCGGGCCGCCAATCGCACTTGGCACTGACAGGCGTAATTAGTGACGTCATAGTCCTGCGGGAGCTGCGCAGGTTAACCGACTGGGCAAAAAAGGATAAATAGTTAGGTATCAGTTGTAAAATATGCTGAGAATTTTATTTATTTATAACCATAAATGTCTGGCAGAAATCGCTTAAAGTGGTAAGACCGCCCTCTGTACATATTTTAACTTGTATCGCTCTTATTTTGAAATCCTGTATTTTTGTGTGCAATAAAGAATTTTTCATTCATTCATTCATAATTTACACAATGACAGACTTCTAGGTGATCCAATTTGCCACAACGCTAAAAAATAAAAAGCTTTCCATACTAATCTTATATATATAAAAATGAATCGCAAAATGTGTTGGTAAGCGCATAACTCGAAAACGGCTGAACCGATTTCGATAATTCTTTTTTTATTATATTCCTTGAAGTACGAGGATGGTTTTTATGTAGAGAAAACGTAAACATGTACCACGGGCGAAGCCGGGGCGGACCGCTAGTATTAAATAAGAGTAAGTATGTACTTCAGTAATAACTATCCTGACTACATAATTTAGAACTTGAATCTCGGATCTCGCTTCATGGCAATACCGTCACGTCATGGAGTAAGGCGACGATTTTGATATACCTATTTAAAATTTAAATCTTGTAAAAGAAGTTTCACTTCTGACTCGTGTGCTCGGGACGCCTATTCACATTTGGCAATTTTCCACAGAGGCTCTAAGTATGATTGAAGTGCCATATATTCCATACCAAAGCTGTCAATACACCAACATATTACTTACTATGCTGATGTTTTCTCCCAGGCGTTCCCACGTTCGCACTACGTGTGATGGAAAAATTACAAACATGATATTAATGTCCCCGGAAGAATATTAAAAACCGGCCAAGTGTGAGTCGGACTCGCGCATGAAGGGTTCCGTACTATGGGGAGGTCCTTGATATATTTTTTATTTTTAGTATTTGTTGTTATAGCGGCAACGGAAATACTTACATCATTTGTGAAAAATTCAGCTTTCTAGCTATCACGGTTTATGACATACAGCCTGAAGACAGACAGACAGACAACGAAGTTTCAGTAATAGGGTCCCGTTTTACCGTTTCGGTACGGAACCCTAAAAGCGAGGTTATTAAGGGTTCGATCGGAATGCGTTTTATTGGATTCTCTCATAAAATAATATCGGGTGACATGTTTTCTGGTGCTATGGGTAAACGGAGTGGTTGGTAGAAATAAAGAGGTAGGGGAAAGGGGCCTAAAGTGGGCACAGAGCCTAAAGGGGGCACTCAGTATAGTATCGGAATTTTAAATAATGGCGCGCGCGCGACTCGTGAGCACGATCCCCACACCCCTCCCACCTCGCGGCAGTCGTTGGATTCGCTTGCGAGCACGCATTTACAAGCTGCAACAAATAAATGTTTTTCGACGATTTTTGAAAAATATTGCAAGGTATGTAATATGTGTTCTTTTTATTTTGGTGTTTACAATCCTTAAACCAAAATTTGTTAGTTATTAAGTGGCTATCTGGCCATATTTTGGTTCCATAAAATTCCACGTGTCTAAAAATTTTGAGGTAGAATTTCGTCTGAACCTTTCAAATGTCGAAAAAGGCAAAGCGGGCAGGGTAAAGCGGGCACGCGCCCGCTTTGCCCCGTCCGCTAAAATGTTACATTCTTTTGTTAATTTGCTTTTTCCTTTCAGATGACCGCTTATGACCGGCGTAAATATAAGCGTAAAACTTCACAAGCCTCATGGCAACGCTCAACTATGCAGCAAACAAAACGAGAAGTGCAAGAGTTAGGAAAACCTGTCAAAAAAGTAACAACTAAATATGGGATTCCAAGAACGACATTGCAGACATCTTAAATTGGGTTCGTGTAATGTAAAGCTTGGTAGGTTTACTACTTACTGTCTTTTCTACGGAACAAGAAATGGAGCTTTTGGAATACGTATTCCACATGGACTCTTTATTTTACGGGCTGTCTAAACAAGAATTTTTGGAATTTGTATACCTACCTATTACATTATTTTAGGATTTATAAAAAAAAATATATATGAAATAATTGTATCGCTTATTAGAGACTAAATAATGATAGACTGTAAACAGGGCGTTATTTTTTTAAATATTATTTCAGATATATCTAGAAATATTGTACCTAAAAGTTTAAAGCTCCTAAGAAGTTCCTTTGTTTCATATATTCATTTAAAAATAATTGTATGACTGTTTGAAATACATAACTTATAAAATATTTTTGTGTCTTTTATTATTGTATATATTATTTGTGACTGGATATTTTGAAATCTACTGTTTAAATCCAGGCATGCCCGCTTTACCCAACTACTGCCCGTTTTGCCCTAAACGAAAGCCCGCTTTAGGCCTCCCCTTCGGGCAAAGCGGGCAATCGTAGGCTTTTAGTAATCTGTTAATAATTATTATATACTTTAACTTTTGACAAATTTAACCACTTAGCATTCAAAAGTATTTATTAATGGAACTTTTGGCTAAAAAATAATTGGATTAACTTCTTTTCAAACTTCATTTTTTTTAATTTTCCCGTAAGGTGCCCCCTTTGGGCCCATCTCCCCTATGTTTGTGTGTTTGTTTGTAAGAATAGCTGGAATTATTTAACTGTATTGATATTTTTTCAACGGGAGTTTCCTCCTTTTATTGCTTCTAAACTGTATATCGTATTTATAATAAAATATTTATGAGCATATCTTTTAGCATATTTTCGGATTATTCCGGGAGACTAAGATACGAGTTAGATACTAAAACAATATTTAACATAATATAAATAAAATAAAACTATTCCAACTTAGGCGTACCCAACTGATTTTTTTTGTGAAACCTTTTCAGAAAAAACAAAAAATCGTATAATAGTTGCTGTCAATTGTCTGTTTCATATTGCGTTGAAGAAACAACTAGCAGATTAATCAGCCGTTAAAAGTGCAGCCTGCAGCCTCTGTTGAGCAACTGAAAACTAAAAATGAAAAATAAAAAAGGCAGTTGTTATCTACAACAGCCACTCGACAACAACGTAACAGCATCCATCTTCTAAGCAATCGAATTGTCAAATATGTGATGCCGATGTCAATTTGCTTCTGCACTATCTGTACCAATTCTTCCTTTCTTTCTAGTTTTCAAGAAAATAAAGCAAGCAAATAAGGGAACTGGTTTCTAAGATAGATTATATGGGTAACATAGTTACGATATAATCCGAAGGGTGGGAGACAATTACACATTCTCAGCTGCGATCCGAAGCAATGTTATGAACTCACTGTACCTTCAAATTAGAAGATGGTTTTGCAGATGTGTCGAAACGCTGTTTACGATTGGGTCAAGTTTTGAGCTAATAAATACTTTTTATCGATTATGTGTTGTTTTAATTATATAGTTTAAGAGCTTTCTCAAAGTATGATCGTCTCTTTGGTGCAGTGGTTATCGCGTGTGTCTAAAAACAAGGGTTCGATACCCGGTGAGGACGAACTCACATTCGTCACGAAAAATGATCGGTGAAACATCACAAGGGGACACGGGACTTCACTTTTTTTTCCAATTATGATTTTTTAATTCAGCCTTTATTCAAGAGATAATGTTAGGTTTATCGTAGAAAGAGCCAATGAGAAATTACAACTAACGTAGCAATCATGTAGCTTTCTACTGCAGTCAGAATATAAGAAACTGATTAAGTAGTTTTTCAAGTAATCAAACAAACAAAAATCGTTTTATTTTTCTTTAATTTGTTTCTTATTATAGAGAGTCTAGTAAATGTTCGCTTGCACTTGTAACTCAGGACTAATGACATAAGATAAGGAGGTTCGCGTTCAAAAGCCAATCAGTTTTTACATATAAAACGCTAAACAGATGCAAATGTGGGAAATTAAATGCAATATTTTTAGTTTTCTACTTTTACAAATAATCAACAGTCAGAACTACAGACTATTGCATCAAAAATTAAAGAAATACAGGAATCCAATCACAATATAGACAATTCCATCGCCATGCTAACAAGTCAAAATGAAGAATACAGAAGAAAAATACAAGATATGGAAATTCAGGCAAAGAAGGATAGAGAATATATTGTCATGCTAGAAGAGAAAGTCGAAGATACACAAAGGGATATTCGTAAAACAAACATTGAGATAAAAAATGTTCCAATACAAAGTGGAGAATCTAGGGAAGATTTAATAAATATGTTTTTACACCTGTCCAGAAATATTGATTGTAAATTGGATAAATCTCAAATTCGGGATATTTTTCGAGTGCGTCCCAAGTCCCGCAATGGGGATACTGTAAAGAACTCAACTATTGTAATCGAGATGGTTTCTGCATTATTAAAACGCGATATACTGAGTATGGCGAAATCCTTCAATATTAAAAACAAAACGAAACTACAAGCGAAACACTTGGGACTCATGACAAATGGTGACACCCCTATTTTTATCTCAGAACAATTAACTCAAAAGGGCGCTCGTCTATTCTTTCTCGCAAGAGATCTCACAAGATCGGGTAACTTTAAGTTCTGCTGGACGTCTTTTGGTCGTGTATACGTAAGAAAGGATGAAAAGTCTTCAATTATCACTATAAAAACCGAGTCACAAGTTCATCAGTTAATGCAGCAACAGCAAACTTCGACACAAGCATGACTCGCGGTACTACTATCTGTTTTTTATTGTCTCTCATTAACTGCTCTAGTGTTAGTTTTATATATTATTTTTTACTTTACTTTTAATTTTTGCATTGTATCTAAGCATATACAGGAGTTTGAAATGTTTGATGCCTCAACTAGTATGAATTCTCGATGTATCTCAGTACACTATTCTACTCACCTAACTACTCATATTTCAACTCACACCACACTTAATTTAACTATTATCATAAATTACACTACACACACATACACAAAATCCGCACACATATTGCTATCATTCAAACAGTCTTACGAGTTCATAAAACTTGGCTTTTTATTGGGGGAATCTATACTAACTACCGTATATTTTAGCATCTCATACATAACCTGTTTTGATTATGACATTATTATCCAGTGTCAATTTCTCTCTGAACTAATACAATATTTCTGCTTTTTAATAAAAGCCTCACTGATACATCATGTGTACACTTACTTAAAAAATGGCAGCAGTTAATCAACTTTATGCAATAAGAGACTTAGACCAAACAATGCCATTTCCACAAATAAGTTGTGATATACAGGACCTTACTAAATCCATAAATATTTCAAATGCAGATCTTACTATAATGTGCCAAAATATAAGAAGTATCTACCGTAACCTAAATGACTTCCTAACAACTGTATCGGTACTAAAATCTGATGTGGACGTACTAATTTTTACAGAATGTAGATTAAATAAATTTAAACCTATCCCACAAATACCTGATTATACTGCACTAGAATCGGTATTTAATCAAAATCAAAACGATGGAGTTATTATCTATGCTAAATCCTATCTCAGACCTAACCTAAAAGAAATTAAATTGGTACATGCATCTTGTGTGCAGCTTGAAATCCTTGACCTTACCATTTTGGGCATCTACCGATCGCCCTCTAAACAAAATGCGTCCGAATATATAGAATCTCTTAATAACCACCTTGTAAATATAAAATCACATCGTAACATAATTATAACAGGTGATATAAATATTGACATTCTAAATAGTATGAACGAACAATCTTACGAACGTAATAATAGAGTTACTTATTTAAATATGCTGGCTGATCATGGTTTTCTTGCTGCACATACGCTGCCAACGAGAGACTCTAGTTGCTTAGACCACTTTATGGTGAAGCTAAACAATTCAAAATTTTCGGCAAATTCTGCTGTATTAAATACCAGTATCACTGATCATCTAACAATTTTCTTAAGTATAACAAAACTTAAAATTCATACCGTAAATACAAAAATTATTGAATATGTGAATTATGATGAAGCCTATGATAGGCTTCTTCAAAAGAATTTAGAGTCTCTGTTATTGTGCGATGATCCTAATTTAGTCACGGAGTGCCTACAGTTATATCTATCTGAGGCATTAGATGAGAGTAAAACAATAAGAAGAACGACCAAAAAACACCGAACTATTAAACCGTGGATAACAGCAGGTATTCTCAGGTGTATCCGAAATAGAAATCAAATGCAACTTAAAGTCAAAGCGGACCCTCTAAACGATATTTTAAAACTTACATACAGACGTTACAGAAACCATTGTAATAACTTGATTAAAAAATTAAAACGAAATTATGACAGAGAAATGTTAAGTAAAGCAGCTAAAAACTCAAAAGAATTATGGAAATCGATAAGACAAATTACCAACTTTAAACCAGCTAAATTACACAGTAAAGATCTTCTCAAGTCGGATTCTTCTCCTTGCAAATCGGTAAATTTGGTTAATGATTTTTTCGCTGATGTCGGTAAAAAGTTGGCAAATCAACTTTTGACTAAAAATTCTAATTTGGTAAGGAACCCTACTCCAAACACGACTAACCTAAACAGCTCTTCTTTCGTTCTTCTAAAAACCGATGTCAGTGAAGTTAAAACAATAATCACGACGTTAAAATCTGATAGTGCCCCAGGGTGGGACAAAATACCTACAAAATTTCTTAAAATTTGCTCTTCTATTGTAGCTCCTGCTATTTGTCACTTAGCGAACTTATGTTTTAGTACAGGTATATTCCCCGCTCAGCTGAAAAAGTCAGTAGTTGTTCCGGTGTATAAGGGTGGGGATGGATCCGATGTCAATAATTATCGCCCCATCTCAGTTCTGCCAGCAATCTCTAAAGTTATCGAAAAGCTCATTAATAGTAGACTCCTTAATTACTTTGAAAAATATAACATCTTCTCTGACTCACAGTTTGGGTTCAGGCGCGGTCTTTCAACCGAAGATGCTGTGCTGAAATTAACATCTCTTATATCTGACAGACTGGATGAAGGCAAAAAATGTTTGGCTGTTTTTCTAGACCTGAAAAAGGCCTTTGACACCGTTTCCATCCCTATTCTTATCCGTAAGCTGGAGCATGCAGGCATTCGTGGTACACCCCTTAATCTAATGGAAAGTTATTTAACAGAGCGGACTCAATGTGTAAAAATAGAAAATTATATTAGCTGCGATAGAGGCGTTACCTGTGGTGTGCCACAGGGAAGCGTTCTCGGACCAACGCTCTTTTTAGTCTATATCAATGATCTCACTAATTTAAGTATATTAAATGGAAAAATCTACTCTTACGCAGATGATACGGCGATAGTGTTTAGTGGGAATTCATGGCTTTCTGTATTTAACGCGGCACAGATAGGTATTTCTAAAATTTCTGATTGGTTAATAAGTAATCTCCTCACTTTAAACATTAAAAAAACTAATTACATATGCTTCTCAATTAATAATAAAACACAACCTAATCCTAATCTTAACCTTAAGCTACACGAATGTGATGGAACTAATAATTTAAATTGTACTTGCGACACTATTGAAAAAGTTTTTACTACAAAATATCTCGGCATCATACTTGATCACCGCTTATCTTGGCATTCACACATTGATTATATGAACGAAAGAGCACGGAAACTAATCTGGATTTTTAAATCTTTGAGACATGTAACTTCACATAAGCTTAGGAATCAAATATACAAGTCCTTAGTTCAATCAATCTTAGCATATTGTATTCCTATCTGGGGGGGAGCTAACAAATCTAAATTCATAGAAATGGAGCGTGTGCATAGGTGTCTTCTGAAAGTCATGTATCAAAAACCTCGCCGGTTTCCAACGACAGATCTGTATAAACTATGTGATATTCTATCAGTCAGACAACTATACATCTTACTTATTACAATAAAAACACACAAAAAAACACCATTTATTTATACCACAGTGGAGGGAAGAAGAAGGAAGGAGGTAATTAAAACTCGTTGTACCAAAACTGTTTTTGCCAGACGCCAGTACTCAGCTAACTCAGCTTATATATATAATCATCTAAATAAATTATTTAACATTAATAGACTAACTTGTTGTGATTTAAAAAATAAAATAATGAATTGGCTAAAAACACTAAATTATGATGACACAGAAAACCTTCTTGCTACGTCATGCACTGTGTAATTATTACTTTTATATTATTTATTTAACTATAACCACGTGTAATCATTAGCTGGTAAATATTAATTGCTATTTAAATTCGTTCACTCACAAACTCGTGCTCATACATAAACCGACAAACACACACACACACACACACACACACACACAACACACAATACACAAACACATCACACACACACAATCATACACTCCACACTTAACTATTAATATTTAGTTATTAACAGTTTATTTTTTTCATGTAGATAACCTATTTTAAGTTAAGGAAGAGCGGGTCCTCCTGACACAGGTTTTATCTTAAACTTACTAGGAGGGCCCTACTACTCCAAATTGTGTAAAATTTAGAAAGGAAATAAACTATTTTTTATTTTTTATTTATTTTTTTTATTTTTAATATTATCACCGACATTGCTAGAGTAATGAATGTTATTTGGATGCCAGACTAAAATAATGAAAAAAAAACTTAGTCATTTGTATTTTTTACATTTGATTTTAATTTCTATACATTTTCTAGGTACTAAGGCAACTTTAGGTTTCGAATTTAGTTCATGAATTATTTTACATTTTATGAATTAATTAAATATGAAATATACATATATATTAAAAACAAAATATGAATTATTTTATTTTTAACATTAATTAACCCAGAAATTTTATATTGAAAAAACAATCATAACAAGGGTTTTCGAACTCTACCTTCATTATCCATTGATTTTCATCACCAATTAATTTAGAACAACTAAAACAAAATGAATAAATCGCGTTTAAAATCCGTTAAAGTTTTTAATTTCCAAACTAAAATTACTCAAAAAGTCGAAATCGAATTCGTACCGATGTTATGCCCTCCCATTTCCCAATCTCACACATAATATACATAGAAATAGGTACGACTTAATACATATATTTTCACGAAGGAGCCGATATAATGGTATCATTGAATATGTATTAACTCTAACAGATCGGACGTGGCCCAGAAATTGGCTTGTTATCATAATTTTATTACTCACAATAAGTACTGGGCTTGACTTCGTTAGCTGGTAAACATTTTTGGGAAGATCGTCGTATAGACTTGTATATTGTGTCGTAGTACATGTGTTATACGACAAAATTCATATATCTATACTAATATTATAGAGCTGTAGGGTTTGTTTGTTTAACGTGCTAATCTCAGGAAGTACTGGTCCGATTTGAAAAATTCTTTCGGTGTTAGATAGCCCATTTATCGAGGAAGGCTATAGGCTATATATCATCACGCTATAAGACCAACAGGAGCGGAGCCACGCAGGTGAAACCACGGGGCGCAGCTAGTGTAATATAATACATATATTATACGATAAAATGTAGTATTATATAATATTGTACATAGAGATATAGAAAAAGGACATTTAAATATTATGTTATTAACAAGACGGTGTGTTTCAAACTTCTGGTAGTAATTTGTAAGAGCGTAATCATCAGCGTAATATCTTTGTTTTTGTATTTTACTTTACGAGAAAGTATTTTTATTCTATTTCTTCATAAACATCTTGGATAATTAATATAAATTTTATAAGGAAGTTTGTAAGTTTGTGAGTTGAATTGAAGTCTCTCATATTGCATAATTCCTGGGATCTATATTTTTATTAGTTTTATCCTGGAAGCTAGCTTTTTATTTTTTGCTGGAACATTTTATTAAAAGCTCGAAAACGCTTTAAACTGAATTACCCGGGTTTTACAACTTCATAAAAGTAGGAGAAAGGAAAACAATAACACAGAAGTACTTTGCAAACTGACCCAGTTTTCGGATTGAATGCAGTTGGCCAATAGAGAAGCCTAAAAGGCACAAATAATCCAGAAGTGTACTAGAATAAAGCTAAAAGGATTTTCACAATAATTGAGATAACTATCTGGTGGATATCCTTTGTCGGTTTGTGTATTTGTTTAAGATGGACTATTTTATTATTAGTATAGGGTGTTTTATATTCTTTGACTAGCTTTGACTAGCTTTTGCTTTGTCTAAAACCTAATAAATTATATACGTCCTCTTGAATCGCTCTATCTATTTAAAAAACCGCATCGAAATCCGTTGCGCAGTTTTAAAGATTTAAGCATACATAGGGACAGAGAAAGCGACTTTGTTTTATATTATGTAGTTATGATGTATAAATCAATATCTGTAAGTTGGCTTTAATTTCGATAGTGCCGTGTTCCCTAGTGGGATATGGGGCAAATGTTTTTAATATTTTCTCCATACCATACAAGTAAAGATAATAGAAACAGATGTTGAGATTTCATCTTTCCTACTTATTTGCAGAAAATAGTTATAAATAAATAAATAAATAATTAAATATTATAGGAAATTATTACACAAATCGACCTAGTCCCACTGTAAGCTCAATTAAGGCTTGTGTTGTGGGTACTAGGCGACGATAAATATAATATTTAATAAATACATATATAGATAATAACACCCAGACCCAAGAACAAATAATTGAGTTCATCACACAAATATTTGCCCTGACCGGGGATCGAACCCGGGACCGTCGGATCAGTAGGCAGTTACTTTATCACTGCGCCAACCGCGTCGTCGAAGCGAAGTTGTGCGAAGTTGTAGTTGTCCTGCCTTCTGTGCCTACAACTTACAAGAATCAGAAATAAGACCGATCGTTATCGAGTATTGCGCTTAGCTTACAGATAATATTTTTGTTTTAATATATAACTAGCTTTATATTACTATCCCGGCATACGTTGCCTTACTCTTATCATTTATGTTGGCCGATTCTAAGATCTACCCAATGAGCACATAAAATTTCATGATAACCGGTCCTCTGCTTCGGAGGAGTATGGTTACTAACATTGTGGCACTAAAATTGTATATTTTTTACAGAATGAAAGAAAATCTATACTAATACTATAAAGCTGAAGAGGTTGATTGTTTGTTTGTTTGTTTCAACGCGCTAATCTCAGGAACTACTGGTCCGATTTGAAAAATTCTTTCGGTGTTAGATCGCCCACTCATCGAGGAATATATGTTACGCGGGTGAAACCGCGCAGCACAGCTAGTAAATTATATAGAGAAGCGATTGTAGCCTTAGTTTGTATTACTTGCGTGGTAGCAGTAGAAATCCATACTAATATTATAAATGCGAAAGTAACTCTGTCTGTCTGTCTGTTACTCAATCACGCCTAAACTACTGAATCAATTTGCATGAAATTTGGTATGGAGATATTTTGATACCCGAGAAAGGACATAGGCTACCTTTTATTGCGAAATATGTACCACGGGCGAAGCCGGGGCGGACCTCTAGTATTGTTATAAATATCGTAATATCTTTATGACGTCTTTGCTGACTTTTCCGAGACTCAACGCCCACTAGTTTCCTATTGGATTTAATATATAGTTATTAAATAAGTTACTATCGAATTTCGGTACAATCTAATCCCAGAAGGCTATCCATTGTGACTTAATATTTCACTTTTTATGACATAGGTGGGTCTGTAGGGTGACCATTAATTAGTAACTTTGAGAACTTAATTTTATGATGATTTTATGTACTGAAAATAGAATTTTACAATGCTGAGTCTACTTTGATGTAAGTTGAAAATATTAGTTACTAGCTTTCCGCCTGCGGCTTCGCCCGCGTTTTCAAAGAAAATCCCGCATAGTTCCCGTTCCCGTGGGATTTCCGGGATAAAACCTAGCCCATGTTACTCGTGGATAATGTAGCTTTCGAATGGTGAAAGAATTTTTAAAATCGGTCCAGTAGTTTATGAGCCTATTCATTACAATCAAACAATCAAACAAACAAACAAACAAAGTTTTCCTCTTTATAATATTAGTGTAGATGTAGATGTAGATGTACGTAATTTATGAAGTTGAAGTTGAAAAGCCCTAAAGTAGGTAGGCCCTGTAGTTTGGCAAAATAATACATGTTCACTATCCAAACATTTTTTAAAAGTGCGTCATTTTTTTCAGTAATGCACTATCATTTAGATACGGCTGGAAAAGGAACTTTTTCCATTGATTTTTCAATAAAGGAAGCAATTTCTATTGAATTTCCTTGGGAAACTTCACTGTCGTATATAAACGACTGTACAAGGAAGTAGGAACCTTTTCCATTGATTTTTCCATACATTTTCATTATCGAAGGAATTTTTTTAGAAACATTTCCCGTTAATCTGGTCACCCTTAAGATCAGAGTGGCGTAAAATATTGGGAAAAAGATGCGACAGGGAGTTTTACGGCTTTAGTAAGGGACTGTTTTTAGTCGCCTCTATAAAGAAGCCTCCATTTTGCACATCTATTACGTTTCTTTTACGTTATTATCAAATTAAAGCTTCAAAAAGTACTTGAATTTATTCTTATTGGTGTTAGATCGATCGACTGAAATTATACCGATAAATATTATTAAAACTGGAGTAAATGATTTTATTGGTATTAGAAGTACCTTAAACATTGAATTTTGATTGATTAATTATAATAAAGCTCAAGAAAAGTGCGCTACTCAAATTAACTCAGTTCACTAACATAGTATTTTATGAACCATTTATTAAGTAGTTGTGAAGTCGCATGCCCCCAAGTGGAGTAAGGGGCAGACATCTGTTTCACTGTTCGATTTTCTTTAGGGACAAGTAGGTGATCAGCCTTCTGTGTCCTGCCAGACCGAGACATTTTTTTTCTTCGTCTCCACCGGGAATCGAACCCAGGACCCCTCGGTTCTACGCGCACGCGTCCGGCGTCAACCACTGTACCAAGGAGGCGGTACTAAGTAGTACATAGTGCTTAAATGCGCAAAAACTGTTATTGAATAACCTTTTACTCTTTCTCATAATAGTTATTTTTTCACCACACTTTACCTGTCGTTTTCCACTAAAATATACGCGGTGGTAAAAGCTCACTTTTTATGCAGAGAAATAGAATTGGTTATCCATTAAAAATACGCGGCTATTCCATACGTTTTATTGAGTTGCGTATAAAATAGAATCGTTCTACATTCCGATATTGGGCCATAAGTTCCGCCAATACAGCGATAGAATACAAAACATAGGCCAGTGGGGCTCATATTTGAAATACAGGGCCGGACTATAGTTTTCAGTTTTATTTTGATCTTTAGAGCGTGAAAATTCGTAAATTGCAGTGTGATGAGTTAATGTAAAGATATTATTATGTATGAAATCATTGCATAGAAAGCCCTTAGAAATAATAAATCGATATTATAGTTTGTAGTTCTTGTAGTTTAGTTATAAGTGCTTTAATAATAATAATGACACAAAAAAATATAACATTGGAAAATAAATTCCCAATACCAAATCAATCAATCAACTTTAAACATATGAGTAATATATCAATTAAATGGGAAATAAGTTTATATTTTAATGATTTCAGATGATGATTTAATTTTGGTTATAATTTTAACAAAGCACATGCGTTATAATTGAAATCTAAACTAATTCTGTATCAAATCAGTTTGAATCGACCATTAGTTTTCACATAAGAAAAATGTAAATAATAATAAAATATACAATAAATGCAGGGCCTTAAAAGGCCCGAATCCGGCCCTGGCACCATCGTGTTTGTGAATTTCCAGCAGTTCGTGATTGATTAAGTGTCACCGACTCGGCCTTTATGAATTCTGTTTGCGACCGCTTTCAGCCTAATGTATGTAGCGATACAAGAAATAAATTGATTTCGCTGTACGGCCCAATTATTAAATAGTATGTTTATTTGGGTCACGTAGACAGGATTGGGTGAAATTTTGAGTATGGGGAGTATTGAAACTAGTTAGTATTTTTTTTGTAAGTAGTATTGATCTTTATAATTCTATTTAATTCAATGTCTTCTTTATTGCAATTTTTTTTCTTTTCTATCAAAGAACATGCTATTTCGACTCCACTTCCTTCACCAAATTGTAAATAATATTACCATAGAACTAAATTTGCTTATAAAATTGCCCATACACGCAATATGCTACAATAGGAGCCCATATAATACGCCCATAAAGAACTACTATACAGAACCACTTTAGTACAGGTTGCGTAACATTACCCCATCATGCATGGATATAAAAAGCCTAATCATTGTAAACACAGCGGTGGTTAATGAGAATGGCCGTCATTTCGCGTCCCGGAGGCCCGAGATCGAGCACTGTGGTACAATGTAAAGGTTGTCGTAGATTATGTAGCATATGCAAAATGTTTGTAAAAATGTTCGCGATCTACATTGTTGGCAAATTAATTGATCAAGATTGTTCATGTGTCAATGTTATTTATATAGATATTTATATATCTACATAAGCACAAGTCATACAATATTCATAATTTTAATAAATTAATGTAATAAACATGTATTTAATATTTATTAGTAAGAGGTTATTATAAGATTCAGTTGGACAAAGTCAGAACCAAATCTATTCTAATTTTAAGCCAATTAAAATGCTTAAACGATATTAACACTAAATAATTTTACAGAGGTTCGTACATATTGCATTCAATTCTAATTCTATTATTCCGTAAATATTCAAGCATCGAAAACAACTGCCCATCTATGATTCATAGCATGAATGGCAAGCATGACATGTCAATTGAGCGCGCACCTTACCATATTCAGTAATATAGTTGGACAGCGATTAACAACGCGTAAACTGATTTAGTTCAAGCTGATTCTCAGTGTATTGTGGGGACATTTCACCTGTTTGTGTAATGGACCATGCTACCTTCATTTGGAGATCTTATTTTGATACTGTTTTGGGACGTTTTGATTGTGTGTAGTGGTTTTGAAAATTGAGGTCAGTTTGGTTGTATTGGATATGGTTTTGTTGTGTTTATTTTGTATGCCTTTTTAATGATAGGTATGTATTGCAAAGTAAGGTAAAAATATATTGTAAAATATAAATGTAAGAAGCTTAGAACGAAATAACTCGTGTAGTTTATAAACGCTTCTAGAGCGAAATAATAAATTTAATCAAACTTTCAAGGTGCTTGTGCTCTAGTTTAATATTCATTATAATTTTTATACTTTAAATTAACGTTTTCCTTTTAACCGATCATGAAATAAAGTTATAATACTTATACAGTATGACAGGCTATAATTGTATGTAGGTACGATATAATGGGCGTATTAATGTAACATCACTGAATCTTTTTATTTCTTTTTTTTTGTGGGATCTTTTAAAATGATTTTAAGTGATATTTTGACAGTAAATTAAATGAAATATTTTTGAAAGGAAATTTAGAAAATAATCTGTCGAATTTGACTCTACATCTAATAGTAGCTTAATAGAAGATACAATTCAAGAAAATTGCTTCCTTTATTATGTATACAATCAATAATTAGTCTAAAACAAAAGAGAATGAGTCGATTTACCCATACAATTAAAAACAACTTAATGCTAATTGGTTTACAAAATCGCGTTGTCAACTAGTTTTATAAATATATTTATCTTACCTCATTAAGAGGCGCCGTATCAGCAAAACGAAATATACGTTTTATGGACCATTAGTGAAGGGTAAAAGTAAATTTGCTGGAACTAAAATTGCGCCTTGCTACCATTAGGGTAACGAGGGGTCCGCTGACATTGCGCGGAGAGGGGCGGTTGCACATTGATACGTTTTTTATATAAAAAAAATAAAAAAAGTGGCTAATTTAAAGTTGAGATGTTCAAAAAAGTGTGTTGATAACATTGAGATAATATTACTACGTATGGAGGAGACACCACGAACAAAATCTGTGCACCATTTTTTTGCTCTAACTAAGTTTTAAAAATTATTATCTAGTTAGGTACTTACCGATAAAAATTATTCCTTTGCACTTTTCCGTATTATTTGTATTATTTGTGCAATATCGTAACACACACGAAGGCATATTTGATGCGTTTTACTTTAAAACAAATAAAAAATGAGCGTGCAGTTACGCCATATGGCGTATGTTGAGCGGAACATAAGTGATGTAGGCGGTGTCGTCTCCATATGTATATCTCAATGGTTGATAACGTTCTAAATTTAAAGATAAGAAAGTTAAGAGGATTCGTGGTTTATGTTCGATGTTTAAAGTTAAAATATTAAAAAGTAATTTTGGATTACGTTCTATACTTAAACTTGGGAAATATATCCTACGTTATATTATATTCACAGTTAAAATCTTTAAAAAACTTGTCATGGTTTTATATTTAAAAGTAGTATTATACGTATAATACGCAAACTTCTTGTTTAATACGCAAAAAGCTTTCTTAAGTATTAAAAAAATTGCGATTCTAACGCGCATGGCTATAATATATTGCGTTGATTTTTGCTTATCAATCTATATTTTAATAAAGGTTGCCTGGCAGAGATTGCTTGAAAGCGATAAGGCCGCCTATTTAACATGTGTACCTATCTTATATGTTTTTCTCTTTTCCTTTTCTTATCTTCTGTATGTGTGTGTTAAATAAAGAATTTTGTATTGTATTGTATTTTTTTGTACATTTTACAGAAGAAAAGTAGATTTTTTTTAATAACGTAGCGTAGTAGTGCGAGAGACACGTTATTACATAACTGAATTGCTTATTTTCAATTTACTTAATTTAACCCAATTTTATTAAAACCAATGTGGCAGTGCCCTTACAACTAATGAAGCAAGACATCTGAACTACAAAATAGCTGGTTTCACATGGATTTAATAGACTTACAGTAATTTTGGTAATTATCATAGTTGATTGTGCTTTTTAGTTTTCTACAGACTGCAGAGAAATAGTTTTTCTTTTCCTAAACCTTTTAACCCGCTTAAGTTAATTTCAGCACGTGGCTTCACTCGTTTTATTCAGGCTAAGATTAGCCTATGTGCTAGGAACTCTAGATTTTAATCTTCTAAATTATTAATTTTTATAATTTCTTATTGTGATTGTGGCCAAAAATGAATCTTCATTTATGGACTACACATACACTGCGTTCACTTGTTCATTCGAAGCTACATACTTTAGTAAATAAATAAAATAAGAAAAAATTAAAAACCTTACAGATTTTAATAGTGGGGTATAATTAAAATGCGTTATTGTGTCTCTTGAACCATGAAGCCGGTAAAATAATGAAAAGATATGAACATAATATTATATTTGTTGAAGCACAGTTGACGGGGCATTTCCTGACTATGATTTATTTTGGTCATTTTAATATACGATGAACAGGATACTGACGAGTCGGAGTCCAAGTGAATGGGCATTATTACAGTAAAATGACATGATTTCTTTATTCATAAAGTGTAGTCCCATGTCCCCAATTGGGGCAAGGGGCAGATGCATTATGCATACATCTGTTTCACTGATCGATTTTCTTTAGGGACAAGTAGGTGATCAGCCTTCTGTGTACTGCCAGACCGAGACATTTTTTTTTCTTCGTCTCCACCGGGAATCGAACCCAGGATCCCTCGGTTCTACGCACACGCGTCAACCAGTGTTCCAAGGAGGTCTTTATTCATACGCGTTAACAAATGAATGAATGAATGTCTGAATTAACAGATATTGTTATTTTCTTGAAGTGAAACTTCTTTACGCGCGTTGAGAGTAAAGTTTCAAGATCGCGTTATGGCAATACCGTCACGTTATGGAGTAAGGCGACTATTTTGGTATCTTTGAATCTTGCCAAAGAAGTTTCACTTTTGACACGTGTGCTCGGCATACACGCTCTTTTTTTGTCATCGACGGTTAAAGAGCTTGTGGGTTACCTGATGGTAAGCTCCACTACTGCCCACGAACAATTCCTGAGGTTTGTAGACCTTATGCGTGTTCAAATAAATAAATAAATAAATAAAATAAAAATCGTTTATTTAGTACTAAGTAATACATAACACAATACAATTTGAACTCGACGATCGCCTCAACTAGGTATAAACCTGTGCTAGAGGCGACCGACGCCTTCCACACAAGACATAGCCGGTAATAGTACTGCACAAAAAACTAAATTAATAAATATTATAAATTACAAAATACATAAAGAAACAAAGGCCGGAATTAGACACAAGGTACGTATTAAATAAAATATCAGGCATGCAATGTGTGTATGAGTATGAGATTGATTGTGAGCGTGGCGGTGTGTGTGTGTGTGTGTGTGTGTGTGTGTGTGTGTGTGTCAGGGTGCGTATGTACGAATATGTGTATATAAATTTGATAAAAATGGTTTGTCGACTTTAAAAGGTATGGGAAAAACATTTACGAGAGGAATAGAAGTAAGTTTCAAAGAGTATTGAAAAGCTCTCTAGAAAACGTATAGTTATTATATATTAAATTCTATTTATAATTAATTGTCTCTACACTAGTTCAAACTCGACATTCAGTTTGATACAAACAGTAACAAACTCCTGGTTTAAATTAATACAAACATGAAATACAACGAAAACAAATTAAATTATAAAGTTATAGAAATACGTTTAATTTCAGAAAACAACGACCAACATTTAATTAATTGATAGAGTATGCGAATGACGGTATTGTCATAATAATTTATTATCTATTTTAATGTAGATATATGTTACCGGAAATGTATGAAATCAAGGAATTGTATACAAATCCTAGGAAATGTGTAGAATTCAGATACCATTTAGGAAATGTATAAAATTATGTTTAAAAAACTATTTAATGCATATACCTACCTATGTATATCCTAGGAAATGTGAAATGTAAAATGTTTTACATTTCCGATTCCTATTTAGAACATATATAGATTTCCTAGGAAATGTGTAATGTGTAAGTATAAAATAATTTATTTCACACATTTCCGTGCGATTTTAGGAATAACATACATTTCGTATGAATTGTATACAATGACGGATTACATACATTTCCGGTAACATATACAAATAAGTGGAATTTAAGTGTCTGTTTGTTATAACGTAATTGATAGGTTTTTAATAAACACTGTTAATACATTAAATAATTTGTATAACAAAACAATAATAATTTAAATTATAAGTTATATTATATTAAAATTAATATCTATTTTGTGCTAGTAAAACGCAAACAATCGAACAGCAAAAAATTTAAATAGATACCGTTCTATGTGTTTAAGCAACAACCATCAAAAATCGAAAATAAAAAATTGTAGGCACAGTTAGAATATAAAAGATGCACATCTTATATTTATTAAGGTCTCTAGATATTTATTTCCATGAGAAAGGTCCTATTAAATAGATAAGTGAAAGTATTATAAGCAACACAATAAACATAATCTTCCAAGAATAAATTTAGGGTGAGATGAATTCAGTTCCCTCCTTTATTGAGGCTTTAATAAAAAACGAAATCTCCATGTTTCCATAAGCCTTCGTTATTGTGAAAATACAATTATTAATTTTCCTCAACATTTTTACTATTACTTCCAGGGTAATAAATTCGAACCAGTATGATAAGTATCGTTTAAATCATAGTTCCGAACAGCCCAACGGGGAGCAATCTCGGAATGCCCAAAAAATATAACGTACATTTACAAATACTTGCGATCTCAAAATATTAGGGAGCGCCGTATGACATACATAGTAAAAGTCAGTTGACTATATAAAAATGAGGGTTGAATGCAGAGCGCCGGCGCTAAGAGAAATTCTCCTGAACGCAGTAGTTGCCTCAGACGAGTCGGCGCCGTCGGCCGGGGCGGACGTGTAGAGCAACCGTTCTAACCAAAAATTATCACGTGTGCACCTTCGTTACTCGACTGCGCCGGTAATTGAGTATGAATGACAGACAGGTCGCAATTACTCACCGTTCCCACACCCACCATGCGATCGCGAGCCCCTAAAATGCTCCGGCAAGTGCTAAAATATCTCATTTTCAACCCAGCATAAGTTTCAAGTCCGAAATGGCTTTCAAAGTGTTTTTGATTGTTTTCATAACGTGGATTGTGAACTGTACTCCGTGTGACGTTTGTTGTAATGTGACGACGTGTGATTGTTCATATGTTTTGAGTATCAAAGATAGTGGTGACCGCATACGATGTTGTGAAGATTCTCTCGTTTCAAATAAGACGTTTAGGGATGTGTCAATACGATTTAGTGAAAAATGTGACCTGAGCAACATTCATCTCAATCTACCAACATTGGATACCCTTTCGATCGCTATGACAAATAATAGTATAGTGAAATTAAAAATCAACGTAAAACCGAATAATCTACGTGAAATGAACTTATCTATGAATAAACTGGTTTACATTAACAAAGATCTATTCAAAAATTATACAAATCTCCGAGTTTTGATTTTGAGTAAAAATAGCATAAGTAAAATATCTTCCGAAAGCTTTTCTGGCCTCACGAAGTTAGAGACTTTAGATTTATCAGAGAATAACCTAACAAAATTAGAAAATATTTTCGGCCCGCTGAAGAATCTGCAACATCTTAATTTGAGTAGGAACAACATTGAATTCATTCTTGAAAACTACTTCAATAACTGGTTGCTTCAACATTTGGACGTATCGCATAATAATTTAAGGAAATTAGCACCAGGAGCTTTGCAGCTATTGCCGAATCTAGCTCGATTACTACTGACAGATAACCCGCATTTGGGGATTACACAGCTGGATACACAATTGTTGGTAGGCACCGGCCGCAGACTACAGCAAATCGATGCATCTAGGACCGGATTATACCAAGTCCCTGAAGCGTTCACACATTCGGTTCGATTTCTATCCCTCGTCGGGAACAAGATCAGCTCGATACGCTGCGGTGACCTCGATAGTTATCCCTTATTGCAATCCTTAGACTTCTCCGACAATAAAATTAAAACTATAGAAGAAGACTCACTAGGAAGATTAGAAATGCTTCTTTTTCTAAATCTAAATAAGAACTTCCTTACAATAGTACCGAAGTCTCTACCAGATGAATTAAAGTACTTATCGATAAATAATAATATGATACACAATTTATCCATACCAGACTTCAAAAGCTTGCCAAATTTACGAATTCTGCTCTTAAAAAGCAATGATATCCATTTTATTCAAGACCACGTGTTCGACGATTTATTATCGCTGGAAATATTAGATTTGTCAAATAACCCATTGCAAATGCTGTCACCGAGTACATTCGATGGACCTTTATCCCTCCGCGATCTCAGATTATGCTACTTGAATATTTCCGTGCCTGCGAAAGATGGCTCGTTTCCAATGTCGTCCCCGGAAAGTGTGCAAATGCTTCATTTACAATCCAGTCCAGGACTCGCTAGACAGTTTTTGGCCGACTCAGCAGCGCTCGCCGCCTTCTCGCATTTGCAGTACTTGGACCTGAGAATGAATAATTTACCGAGCATACGTAACGACCTACTGTTCTATCTGGTGCAATTAAAAACTTTGAGGTTACACGGCAATCAGATAAACTGCAGCGCCGAGCTGTGGCTCTCCGATTGGATGAACTGGAATAAAAGTTTATCAAACAATGAAACATGTTACTATTCGACGTCCGAAGCGAAGACAGAAATAAACAAGTACAACTGCACGTTCCCAGAAACTTTTACAATAAACGAAAGTTTGCCACCGGTTAATTTATACAGCACAGAGATGATAAATAAACTGTTGAGGTATTACGGTTATTTAAATAATAAAACGGAGCGGTCGTCCTTTAAACGTAATTATAACGGCGACAAGAACAATAGACAAACGCTGAGTGTAAATGATACTTTTGTTACGAAGCTTGAAAAGAAAACTCTCATGAATAAAACAGCGAGCAAAGAAGATGAGAAATTAAGCGTATACAGGAATAAGAAAATAAATCTTCGAGATTATTATAATGAAACTCGACTGCGATTGGGCAAGTCATTGAAAACAGACGAAAAATACGAGCGAGCGACTGACATCGATCGGTTGGATATTGGAGCGTTATCATACCGGCATTCAAATAAAACGGATCGAAAGGCTTCGTGGAAACGGTTAAACACGCCCGTGGCGAGCAAAGATGCTTTAATAGCTGAGAATCAATACGTACAGAATGGTACGGAGAAAAATGATACATACACGACTCCGAATAATAAATTGGAATACTCTTATGTCCGACCTACGAGTCGCTTGGCCCAATACCTTGGTACCGCTTCGGTTACGTTTTTAATAGTGTCGTCAATGGTATTGTGGCTCAGTGTACGATTGAGATATAAAAGGAGGTATGTGGAGGTCGACAGTGGAGACCAGATAGAGGTGTCGAATATATCCGGAGGGGTGCTGTGGTGACATTTGCGTGCAGCCGATCCGATGCCATTCGAATACGACTCGCTTTTGACATAGTACTTAAGTAAGTATTGGAACTTCTTTTAAAGCTTTAGTTTTGAATGGTATATGTACTGGTTATATGTTGATGCATACTGAAGATCAACCTTTTAGTTTCGTTTATCGATATTACAGTAGTAATCTTAATAATGTTGTTAGTTTGAGGCTATAAAAAAAGGTTCTGAAAGTAATTAATTTTAAATCCTTTATATTTTAATTATAGTAACTGAAATAATCGTTTGCAATTTCCTTTGATCATAACGTTTTAGCTTTTTATTAATAAATATTGTTCCATTTTTCGTCAATCGGTCGAGTAAAATGTAGAGTCAATTTTTTACTTATTTTGATGGTCTTTTCAGAAATTATTTATGCGGAGAATACTTTAATTACTTTTTTAAAATTAATTAACTTCAAATTTTGTAGTATAATACCAGTACCTTGTTATCATTGATCTATATTATTTAATTTAATTGTACTAATATTAATTAAATTTGTTTTTATTCAAATTTCATGCAGTATTTCAATTAATAATTTTAAAAGCTCTTGTAAAACAATGAATACAATACTTAAACTATTTCTTTGGAGCGATTTTTATTAAAATATTTTGTTCGTATTTTGCGAATGTGAATTTATTCATTTTAAAATTATAAAGTGAATACATTTCGAGTTTTATAAATGAATAAACAAGATTCCACTTATCTATTTAATTAATTTATGAATACGGGTTTGTTTTGGAAATATTTTTTATAGAATTATTATTAGTTTTTTTTAACTGTGCCAAGGTTATTTATTTATTTATGTTGATTATTTATATGTTTCGTAACTAACGTACAGGAGAGTAATTTATGTTTTACTTTCTATATTCGAAATATCAATGATAAAAAATGAATACACATACAAAAACTTATTCCCTATACTCATTTTTCCAATTCAAACCAAAAACATAACCTAGTTTGTTAAAAGCTCTCAAAGGTACACATTTTTGAAACACAATACGTAGAGTATGTTTTCAGTAATATAGGTGAGGCAATTGAATTGTTATTTATATATGTTTTCATTACAGTCCGGGGGTCGGCTGCAAAAAAACTCATGTGATATGATTGGACGTACATATTTTTCTATGAGTAAGTACAAATAGTGATTATAGTTAGCAATAAGTCATATATTCATGTATAATTTGTAAATAACGTAAGGCCTATTTTTATGGACTGTATATATATGTATAAGTGTATATAATATGTATAAAAGCGTAATTACATAATTTGCTTGGAAGTAGTGAGAAATTTCAATACGTTGAACTGTAACTACGCTTTTTTGTATTGAAATATATAACTTTAAATTGATTTTATTGATTCCATCTATTCTAAAGAATGCATGTATACATCTTGTACTTCCATAACCATTATTTCAAACAATTTAAAACACGATTTGTTCATTAAGCCTATTATTTACCTGCAATCCTATTATTCTACAGAATGCGTATTTAATTAATTTTAATTGTAATTTTATCTCAGATTGTCGCAAGATCTTACTGTCTTCCTAAATCGTTCTAGACTTTTCTATTAAGTGCCAAAGTAAAATAAAATGTAAACATCTTAGTGTTTGATAAGGGACTGAATAATAAATTGTACTTGTAAAAGTTTGTTGATTTGTTATAATGTATGTTTTGTTTTCTTCTGATACTTTGTTAATGTATGAATTACACTGATATTATTGTGAATGGTTTACTTTATGTGATGTCTGTTATCAATAGAAACGTTTGGGTGCCTAACTTTTTATTGGCACATAATTTTTTTATATACTTAGACAAATTTTCCAAAAATTTTCATTAGTATAAAGTAACCGAATTGATGCTGTGTGCCAAAGGTTTGCTTTCTCTATGCTTTACGCATTTATAATACCTGCTATCTTTTATATTTTTGCCTCACAATTACATTGAATACTTGTATAATTTATGCGAATTTAAATTATATAAACTTACATGTTTACAATTCGATAAAATATACCTACATAATACGTTTTATTAATACTTTTTGATTTAAAAACGATTTTGTGAAAGATTTAATAATGTATAAATTTATTGCAAAGGTAAAATTTGTACGAGCTTAAAAGCGTCACAAGTCACAAACATTTTCAGAATTTGCTTGCAATTCTAGTCACTATTATTTGAAACTAAGTGATAATCCTGTACAAGATAATAAGTACTTACTCAGTTTGTATTGCTTATATAAATGGTTTATTACTGGCGATAATTAGAGGTCGTTTAAATCAACCAATAAATGAAGTTACGCTAATGAGACTTTTCTACTATAATTTATTTCGGTTAAATCCTCACTGCTACTAATTGTATAATATGTTATATTAATTCGACTTAGAAACAGATAATTATTTAGAAGAATAATATGACTTTTTAGTGTTTTTCCGTAACAATACTTTTACCGTTTTTAATCATTATTATTCAAGTATTATTTCCGAATAGTTATTGCTTACTGAATATGATAAACCTTAGATGATTTGAGTATTGGAATTGATGATAATTTTGTATTTGTTGATGAAATTAGTGATAAAATGTTTTTGTATTATGGTTTTGATGGCGAATTGACTTTTTAATAACATGTTCACACGCACAATTATCTAAATTGTTATAGTTTAAATCATGATATCATATTATAGATAAGATGAGATATAAATCGATATAATTATGTTCAGTTTCAGTTTACATGTGATATGAAAACTGTTTTTAATAGTAAATATTGAAAATGAAAATAAAGACAAAATAGTAAATTCGAGTCAGCTCTCGGACTATGCCAAAGTACGGCCAATTCAATTGCATTCATTTTAAAAAACGGCTCGATTCACAAACTGAATGCAACTATAGAAAATACATTTGCTTTATATGTATAGATTTCTATTTTTTTTAAGTTAAAAATAAGGTCCAAGAGGTGTTTATATTTCCGCCATATTGTTTGTTTATTAAACTTTTTCTTTTGTAATGGCCACTAAAACCCTTAAAGACTAGTCAGATAATCATAAATATTATTGAACCTAAGATAAAAACTTATTGTTATTTACCGCCTCCATTGGTACAGTGGCTAACGCGTGAGCGTAGAACCGAGGGGTCCTGGGTTGGATTCCCGGTGGAGACGAAGAAAAAAAAATGTCTCGGTCTGGCAGGACACAGAAGTTTGATCACCTACTTGTCCCTAAAGAAAATCGATCAGTGAAAAAGATGAATGAATAATGCATCTGCCCCTTACCCCACTAGGGGACATGTGACTTCACTTTTATTGTAGTTTAATCCTATTACGAATACTAATGTCATTATATAAGTTTGATTATTCAACTAAATTCTAAGATTTATATCTCATCCTATCCACGTACTCATACTATGAAACTATGGTTGTAACTCGATACATAAAGTTTTCAAGAAAATTGTGGATAGTTATAAGTTTTTACGTAGATATGATGTACAAATAGCCGAAGATAATAAATCTATAGAGACGACTGAGTTTTTTTATTTATTCCTTTGTCTCTTAAATGCATGAGGAAAAGTAAAGGCAATAAGATAAGATTATATAGGTAACCTATCTATAGTAACCCTACTTATACTACCTTTGAAACTACCTTTGAAATATTAATATGTATTATTTTGTTAACAATGACTAAACATTTTTTTTCATACATGCATGACTGTAATACTCAAAGAAAGACACTCTTTCCATGCCTACTAAGTGCTGTTGTCTTATATGTATAAGAATTATAATAAACAATTTTAGTAGAAGGTATAAATAAAACCTAAAAACCTTTAGCCTTGGCCACTAACTACTGAGCTGTAGAGACAAAAACATAACAATGACGAATATATAACAATTTTTCTACACGAAAAATGTTACCTCCGATCCAGTTAGTAAATGGTCACTATCGAATACATTTTTGTATATTCCAACTATACGAAATTGGTGAGAAACGCCAAATCCAATTCAATATCGACATTTGTGATTGAAAATTCATTTTGATCATGAATTACGCACGTGAATTCAGGAGTTATTCTCCCATGCTTCCAATGAATCGGGTGAATTGATGAAATTATAAATGTATTTTGAATTCACTAATATTTTACGGTGCTAAATATGGTTGTTGGTTGAAAATCAGCGCTGCACACTTGCACAGTATGTAGTGCGTGCTGAATTACGCTTAGCTTTTTAGACTTCTGGAAAGGTTTTATTTATTACTAACTGCGCTCCGCAGTTTCACCCGCGTGACTCTGCTTCTGTTGGTCTTAGCGTGAATATAGCCTATAGCCTTCCTCTATAAATGGGCTAATTAACACCGAAAGAATTTTTCAAATCGGACCAGTAGCTCTTGAGATAAGCGCGTTCAAACAAACAAACAGACTCTTCAGCTTTATAATATTAGATACCCTTTTTGATGAAAACATTTAACATTAAGGTCGCTATGTCGTTCACTTTAGATGTTGTGAATGGATCCCTCAGGATAATTGATGTCTGAGATTTAATAAAGAGCATTTGCCTTGATGCTTCTGTGCATCGAATATTATTGCCTCAATTAAAGTGACGTCACACATTTTTTTTGTTCAAACGAACGTGAAACATGTTAACTCAATAATATATGTAATCACTTCTCGATCAGCAATCACATAAATATTCCCGTTTTTACATTACAACAAGAGAACGTTTTACTTTTTACAAAAGTTGCAATGGGCGGAATTGAACGTTGTTAATCTTGTTAAGCACATTTTCACGTTAATGACACAGTTATTATATGAAATAATTATCCTACTAATATAAAAAATGCGAAAGTTTGTGAGGATGTGTGTGTGTTTGTTACTCTTTCACGCAAATACTACTGAACTGATTACAATGAAATTTAGCACACATATAGAGGATAACTTGGATTAAAACATAGGTCAGGTTTTATCCCGGAAATCCCACGGGAACGGGAACTATGCGGGTTTTCCTTTGAAAACGCGGGCGAAGCCGCGGGCGGAAATCTAGTATTAAATATTTATCACCTTTTTCAATTGTAATCTTAGTAGCATTTACTCAATTTAATGACTGAAAGACAAACTAAAAACGTTTGAAATTGTGAATTGAAGCAAAGATACTCTCAAAAATCTCGAGTCAACATGCAAGCCGCAAGCCCTGAACAAAGTCAGAGCTCCATTCAATTGTACCCCCTTTTTCAATTAGTTAAGGTCCAATATCGAAAAATAGGGAAACTCGAAGCAAACATGCCCCTGGTTACAATACTAACAAATCGGTCCGTCGTCTGTTGATATTCGATCGACCTTTCTCTGAATTTTGAGATGAATTATTCAGTCTCGTTCATATTGTTCTTGATATTTATAATGTTTATAAAACTCTCATAAATAAAGCTTTTAAGATTGAAAGTCTGTGAAGTGGATAGTGAAATTAAAAAAAAAACAGAAATGTTTATTTATGTCCCAAAATCTTTGTCCTCGAAGAGCCGATTTTGCATTAATTCAAAACTAGCTTACCGCCCGCGGCTTCGCCCGCTTTGTCTAAAACCTAATAAATTATATATACTAAAACCTTCCTCTTGAATCACTCTGTCTATTAAAACATCCGCATCAAAATCTGTTGCGTAGTTTTAAAGATTTAAGCATACATAGGGACATAGGGACAGAGAAAGCGACTTTGTTTTATACTATGTAGTGATATTTCAACAATAAGGCAGGAGTGATGTCCAATATTTTTTTTTAATCATTATATTATTATGTTTTTCGATTTAACTCTACGTTATTGTTCTCGAAAAAATATAAACTTGAGGACAAAGTGTTTTTAAATTACTGAAACTCAAATATATCGCGTCATTCATTTAACACTGGGATAGTCACTTCAGAAGTGAAACAACGTTGTCGTATAATATTAAAACAATGTATGACGAATGTATCTTAGTTTGTATTGTAAAAAATATGATAATAATATTCATACTTTTATCGTAAACTTTAGTTATTAAAGTGAAACTTTTATTACATCGTCTCAAACTTTTTGGTCTGTGTAGCGCATGTCGCGTGTATCGCGGCTGCCTACTATACCTACTCGGCAGCCGACCGTCACGCGACATGCGCTACACAAAGCAGTGTTCGGAACCGTTCGAACAGTTTCACTTTTACCGTGGTTTCATAAAACCACACAACATTTTTTTTTAATCCAGAAAGTTCTAATCTAGGTACATAACCTGGCTTGTCAAACATACAGTTTTTTAATAATATAATAATAATAATAAAATAATTTTTAATAAAATAATTTTTATTAGGCACACCAAATTACCACCACCAACACAAACAAAAAAAAAAAAATAAAGAAACAATATAAAAAAACACTCTTAAATATAATCTAACATAAAAATTAAAACTAAGAATATGATTTGTGTGGCGACTGGCGACCTAAAGGGTAAGGCCGCTCAGCTTATGCTATGCCGATATGGTCAGCATAGCGCTGGTTTTCAGGGCCCCACCAGACAACAAAATGCTTAAGTCTAAAGTGTCTCTCTCTGCTGTTATATAAGTAACGTGTATAATATCTCTGCTGTTTTAATAGTAACGTGTATTACACAGAACTTGTAGTCATTAAACATTTGCCAGTCAAAGCTAAAACTTTCCTCACAAATCCACTGAAATGAATGCGAACTTTTAATTACAATTCTTTACAATAGAAACATCGTATTTGCTTTGCGGAGGACAAATAACTGTTATATGACTAGAAACTTTTTAAATTGTGTCAAGACAGTAGGTATTGGGAAAGATCTGTCCCAAATTTATTATCTACTAGGTTTCCGCCCGCGGCTTCGCCCGCGCAGTCAAAGAAAAACCCGCATAGTTCCCGTTCCCGTGGGATTTCCGGGATTGCGTCATTTTCCCGGGATAAAAAGTAGCCTATGTCCTTTCTCGGGTATCAAAATATCTCCGTACCAAATTTCATGACAATTGATTCAGTAGTTTAGGCGTGATTGAGTAACAGACAGACAGACAGAGTTACTTTCGCATTTATAATATTAGTATGGATAATAATTTTTTTATGAGCAAAGTAAATTGGTACGGTACTATATGAGATCCTGCTATAGTATTCCAATTTTAAGATTTTCTTATCGGAGTATTCAATTTTGATGTATTTAAATTTTATAATAGACAATTAAAATTCAAAAATAAAGTGTCACGTATTTTTTTTAAACGACGTATGACGAAAAACGACGTAATCGCGGACGCAGTCGCGGGCAACAGCTAGTAGTTATAGTTAACAAGGACAACTTGCGAATCTTTTATCATAAACTTTTTATATTGCTGTAGCATTTAAGTTTTATTCTGAGCAAAGTTAAAAAAATATATATTATACGGTCGGATTGAGAAACTCCTCCTTTTTTGAAGTCGGTAAAAAATAGTTTTATTATAAAATCTTTATATTTTTATAATAAAGTTTTATTCTGAGCTTTTTTACAGGAGTTTAAAAAAGGTTAAGAATCAGTGACTAAATACCTAAATTAAAATACTTTTTGCATTTTTTTGTTATTTTCCCCATAGTTGGTAATATATTATTTACAAAACAACTAATGTGTAGTGTGAACCTTATATAAACCTCTTGAGACGGTAAAAAGTCGACTAGAGGACTATTAGGTTTTTGCACTCTATTCAACCAAAGCCACACGCGAATTTTCAATTATAGTACATTTAAGATTGTACGTAAAAGCCCTTATGAATTTCTTATTCAGTTATAACTTTGAGTGCTTAATTGATCAATAAATATATAAAAGAATATAGTTAATTACTTTAAAGCTTCGTTTTGCAGCTATAAAAACATATCTACGTTATCGTGGTACACTTGCGAATAAAACCAAAAATTTTTTTCATCTCCTGTTTCATACCAAATATCATCCGAATCGGTATCGTTTTTTGAACATACAGTTTATCGTATTTAATAGTACCTAGTAGATATTCGATCGAAAATGTAAATTACTTTATTTGTGAATACCTATTTAAAAACGTTTCATTCATTCTACACTTTTATACTTATCAATTACTAGCTGTGCCGCGCGGTTTCATCCGCATTGCTCTTCTCCCGTTGGTCTTAGCGTGATGATATATAGCCTATATGGCCTTCCTCGGTAAATGAGCTATCTAACACCGAAATAATTTTTCAAATCGGACCAGTAGTTCCGGAGATTAGCGCGTTCAAACAAACTCTTCAGCTTTATAATATTAGTATAGATTACAAAAGCCACTCCAGGAAGGTTAAACAGTATCATTTAAACTTAATTTAAATAATTTAATAACACTTAATAAATCATACCTCAGACAAAGGTGGTTAATCTCTAGTCTTAATTGGCTTCTATTTTAATCTCAACTTCAATAAGGATTTAATTAAAACTGACTTACCTGTTAGTTGTTAGCTGCATAAGTGTGCTATCAACAAACGTAATTAAATGGTTTAAAAATATCTTTTCTACTTTCACTGTTTTACTTCCAAGTTTTTGTCTTAAGTCTTGTCGTGTTTTCAGTCAATCTAGATTACTTAATTAAGAGAAAAAAATTGTATTTTAGTGTATAAAAAAAACTCAAAAACTATTATATCGATTGAGTATTGTTTTATATTTTAAATGCCTCTTCCTGGAAAGACATCTTTAGCATGTAAAATAGGCTATTTTCCTTGGTCAACGCAGGCGAAGTCGGAGTATGCAGCTAGTCTTTAATATGTATAATGAAAATGTAACATGTCATGTATTTGTTTGCGTTTATGTATGTATACCTATAATATTTTCAATATATAAAAGCTGCAATCAATGTAAAGTTATAATCGAAGTAATGGCTTGATGGCATTTTTGCAAAGGAATTTTCACTTATATGAAACTAGAGGTCCGCCCCGGCTTCGCCCGTGGTACATATTTCGCATTAAAAGGTAGCCTATGTCCTTTCTCGGGTATCAAAATATCGCCATACCAAATTTCATGCAAATTGGTTCAGTAGTTTAGGCGTGATTGAGTAACAGACAGACAGACAGACAGAGTTACTTTCGCATTTATAATATTAAGTATGGATTGAGTGTTATATAATTGTTACTAAATGGTGCATTTATAATATAAATTAAACATTGCCTATCTCTATATAAATATTACAATAATGACCTTTTAGTTGACATTAATATAAGTTGGTCCTTATATTATCTTGTACATTTTCTAGTGTCAATCTTGAAGTGATAAAGGGTGGGTGAATTATGAACGATTATGACGTCATTACAAATTCAAAATGGCCGACGAGACAAGCGCACAGGAGTAAATGCTTGTTCCAGTCTATTGTCTGTCACAATAGGAACTAAAACCTTTAAATTTTCTCACAGCCGTTCCTCTAATTTCTAACAATGGAGGGAATTTTTTTAATTATTTAAGAAACCCGACGAAGAATTCCCTAATTAATTATAAATTCCAGAAATTTCCAGCGACGTCGGAGAATATATTGACTCGGCAAATATATTTATATTGGGGTTTCAATGTTGATAGCTTGTTAATATTTAAATAGTTGATTGAAGAAAGTTTCGGCACGAAATTTTGGTAATTCAAAGTAAGGGCTGAATATTAAAAAGAATAACTTCTAAGATTAATTAGCTTGGAGTCATGTAAATATTGGCGTATAATAAACTTAGCTGGAATCCAATTATATAACCGGTCAAGATAGAGCCGAACTACTGTGATATTTCTTTAATGTTTTTATGTTGGTATTCGTATTTCATACAACCGACTGGAGTTATGGATGTCTATAACTACATAAATATATTATATCAATGAACTTTGTATTTTTCTTCTTAACTCTGTTTACGATGTTATAAAAAAATAGAAATACAATTTGAAACCAAATAAATACCTATATTTTAAGTGTTTACAGACTTTGAAATACATTCACTTCAACTCGGCTTTTTCAGTAATATTTCGTTTTACGACGTTCAATTATTGTAAGTTCATTAGTTAATTAACACCTTAACTGGTGTTACTGAAAACCATCGCTGAAGAAACTTTAGCTTCAAATTATATGGGGACCATTTAATCATCTTTGTATATTTATGTTTTCCCTAAATAAATCGGTATCCTTTCTTTTATTTCCCTGTCTATATCTTAATAGTTAAATCACCTAGGTATAATGATTTCCCAAGCTTGCTTCTATCCATACATACAGTTTTATCCCATGTAATCCAGCACTTAGGTATTGTGTGCTTGTAGGAGCCGGGTTTTAATACATTTTTAAACAGTTTTTTGTTGGACAGCGCTCTGTTAGAGACTATGGAGATTAGCTGTTAAATCCCAGCACATTTTGGATTAAAATAGACGAGTGATTAACGTAAAACTTGGACAAGTTGATGGAGAAAAAATTGCGTAAGTATTTACTGGTTTTAGAGGTAAATGTTTATATTGTACCTATATCATAAAACAGTTATTTTTGTGGCAATCTCTTGAAGTAAAATTCAAATATTTATATTTAGTCGAATAAATAAATATTTGAGTTTTAAACAACACTTTTCAGCCTTTGAATGTCTTAGTAATAGGTTGCCATTTTACCCTTTGGTTACGGGACTCTAAAAAGAGTCGCTGAAATTGATCATAATTTGTGGAAAACACTCATATTGTAATAAAAAATAAACAGTAAAAATGAACTTATCTTTACAACTAATAAAGCTCTTTTTTGAAGTGTTACAACAAGTGAAGCCAGGGCATAACACTAGCAGCATTTACATTTGCAAATTTCAAAGCAAGATACTCAAACTACACTGCATCAATTTCTCATTATACCCTCGTAACGATTGTAGCTCAATTCGACGTTACAACAAAAGATTCATTTTCAATGGAAATGCCAAATTTCAATTTATTCGATATTATAATATGTATTTGATTCGAACTTGGCAAACATCGTTTTACAAACTCATTTTGAATAAATTGTTGGGCAGTGCTTTTATTAATTTGTATTTGGTTAATTGGTTTTATTTTATGGTTTTATTAACAGACTATTTTTGTTTGAATCTGAAGAAGAGTTCATTGAATATATAGTATACTAGCTTTCCGCCCGCGGCTTCGCCCGCGTTTTCAAAGAAAAACCCGTTCCCGTAGGATTTCCGGGATAAAACCTATCCTATGTCCTTTCTCGGGTATCAAAATATCTCTATACCAAATTTCATGCAAATTGGTTGAGTAGTTAAGGCGTGATTGAGTAACAGACAGACAGACAGAGTTATTTTCGCATTTATAATATTAGTATATAATATATAGTATATTATTATTACTTAACGTTATATTCAAAATCAAACATTCATTTATTTAACTACAGTTCTTTTAAAAGTGCTTTTAAATTGTTTTAATACAAAGGAATTATTTACTGGCTCGGAAAGCAGTTTCTACAGAGAAGAGCTGGGAACTCTGTAGAACTGCTCTTTTTATTTATAATATCTACCTATGTTCAAATTACAATTGGAGTCACCTGATAAATATTTTTTTTATGTTAGAGCTTTTTATCTGATAGTAAACGATCTCTACAACTATACCGAGTATGTACATTCTATATATTACCTCTTATCTAACAAAAATAAACCTTTGCTTGATCTTGAAAAAAGAGTAGTTTAAAAATTATGCTCTTGTAAAAATAGGCATCGCTTTTATAAACTGTAACAAATTACGCCTTTTGTATTTCATAATTATTCCAGTAGCATTTGATAACAATTCTTACCATTAATACTTTTTATAAAATACAATCTTCAATATAACCTCCGTCGAATATCCATCAATTATTTTTGCTAGAATCCAATTTATACACAATACAGATGGAACAGCCTTGATCTGAACGCAATTGGCAAAACCATAAATATAACGGACAATAGACAATAAAATTATATTATGCTTTATGGTTAAATGGCGGGAAATATCGACGGATATTGTGCGCAGATGTAGGGGATAATGTTTCGTTTTTATGTTGGTACTGGTTGGCTTTTTTTTTCTGTGGTTTAACGCGCGCATTGCACGTTAGCGCGCGAAATGTTTTAGTTTTTTTTCTCTTTTCTAGTCTTGTTTTCGTTATAAAAATTGCTTTTTTGAAGGAAAAGATGTTAAAATAAAATTGAGGTTAATTATGTAGTAGCTACTATGTACATGGTTTATAATAGCTACAGAAGCGTAGCGATTTATTTATAGAAATAGTTAAGGGAAAATGTTATTCAAATAGTAAGAAAAGGTATTAGGAGAAATCTCTAACAATACTAAATGAAAACAGGGTTTACAGGTCAATATTCTATTTTTAATTCTTTTAAGTAAGTAACACTGAAATAAATAACAAAAGAAATAATAATAAAAGTAACCATCCCTTCTCGAATACGTATAGATTTATGAATGACTAGATTTCCGCCCGCGGCTTCGCCCGCGTTTGCAAAGGAAAACCCGCATAGTTCCCGTTCCCGTGGGATTTCCGGGATAAAAACTATCCTATGTGTTAATCCAAGTTACCCTCTATATGTGTGCTAAATTTCATTGTAATCGGTTCAGTAGATTTTACGTGAAAGAGTAACAAACATCCATACATCCATACATCCTTACAAACTTTCGCCTTTATAATATATAATATATATTAGATATATTAGATGTTAGTGTAGTATTTTCTCTACACAATACGTCAAATAAATTATCAGCCTTTATTTCAACTCCTTCGAGATTTATTTTCTCGATAAAAGCACTCTTTCTTAAAAGGTCACATCTTAAAGGTTGTTTACTTTAAAGGTCATATTATACTAAATAAAAAAAATACTCTTTGGTATAAATATAACAAACGTTTTTAGTTATTTTATCATTGCACTATATTAAAGTTATTATTACCTTTTATTATATGTTTTTCAGGTATTAACTAGCTGATCCGGCAGGCGTTGATAACCCAGCAAAAATATTGAATTTTCAGATCTACCGAATATGAATATACATACAATTTTATAAATATCGATGAAGCCGGCACTGACTATATACTATAGGTAACAGGTACTATAGGAACAGGTACTTTCGTGTAACAAAAAATGTTACACGAAAGATTTATATATGTGACATAGCTATATTTGAAATCATATTTACTTTGTAAGACCATAATGAGAGCATTACAATAATTCATAAATACTCCTACTACTATTACAAACTACCTATTCTCATATCTATAAATAACTAGCTTCCGCCCACGACTTTGTACGTGCATCCCCGTTTTTCCCCGTTCCCGCAAGAATTTCGGGAAATCCTTTCCTAGCGGATGCCTACGTCCTAACATCTACCTGCATGCCCAGCCCGATACGTCCAGTGGTTTGGGCTGTGCGTTGATAGATCACTATATCAGTCACCTTTGAGTTTTATATACATATATATAGATACACTCCTTTATTTATAACTAGCTGTGCCCTACGGTTTCACCCGCATTGCTCAACTCCTATTGGTCTTAGTGTGATGATTATAGCCTATAACCTTATAACCAGCAAATAACCTTCCTCGATTAATGGGCTATCTAACACCGAAAGAATTTTTCAAATCGGCCCATTATTTCCTGAGAATAGCGCGTTCAAACAAACAAACAAACTCTTCAGCTTTATAATATTACAAGCTGCTCCGCGCGGTTTCACCCCCGTGGCTCCACTCCTGTTGGTCGTAGCGTGATGATATATAGCCTATAACCTTCCTCGATAAATGGGCTATCTAACACCGAAAGAATTTTTCAAATCGGACCAGTAGTTCCCGAGATTAGCGCGTTCAAACAAACAAACAAACAAACTCTTCAGCTTTATAATATTAGTATAGATTAGTATAGATATAGTTATTCGTCTGATTTTCAAAGCACACTCTCATTAAGGCAATTAACATGCATGCATACACATTATTTCTCAGGTCTGTGAAGTGAATCGTCGGCTTCCCGCGCCTAATCTCTCATCGGTTTATTATAAGGGCATGTATCCAGTCACATAGCTGGGCTAATTAATTACTATTTATTATATATAAAAATTCATTTGTAAGTAGGTAAGTAATAGAGAAAAGCTTGAGATTTTTATGCCTTCTTTAATATTAATGTTGTTCAGTTTTTATAAGTTAAGAAATTGCATAAGTTTTCCTTCTTGATGCACATATTTGTGTTGAATCGTTGATCATCAACGATTCATTACAAATATGTACAAACTTATCATAGGTATTATATATATTCTATACACTATCCATTTTATATATTACATTTATTTTATGTAGGTATCCTTCCGCAAAAGTCTAGCACAATCAGCCAACGCGTTTCGGATATTGACGGTAGTGACTCACACAAAACAAAAGGTTATTTTATCACACATGAAAACATCACAAAAAATTTCTCATAATAAAAAAAAATGATGTTCAGAAACGATATATAATTTTTATATCTATCGCTTCGCCATACCACTGGATAACCACGCTCCAAGTTATTTTAGCGTCAACAGTTCTTGGTAATTTTACATCCCTTTATCTCTATGGAACTTGTGATGTCTTTTGTGAAACTTTGCCGACTATGTAGATAGCACACTTGAATAAATTTCGTTATAGTTATGTCTATAAACGAACCTTGAGTATATATGACAAAGTTTGGTTACACCTAATATATGGAGTGGGTACATAGATTGTTCTGATTTGATTTTTGGTTTTGTCTCTAAAATTAAATTATTTTTTTCAACCAAAAATACAAAAGATGGCATTGTTATTGGTAAGATAGAGCTTATTATTTATTTAATTTCTCCATTTTTTTATACATAAAGACGTATACAGATAATATTATAATACCTACTAGTAGATAGTATGACCAAAAATTAATAGCTGATCCAATTTTTTGAGACTCAACTCTTTTATATCTGAAACTTACAGATGATATATGAGTATTGACGAACACATTTCAGTCAATTCTGCTTATCACTACATAGTATAAAACAAAGTCGCTTTCTCTGTCCCTATGTCCCTATGTATGCTTAAATCTTTAAAACGAAACGGATTTTGATGCGGTTTTTTTAATAGATAGAGTGATTCAAGAGGAAGGTTTTAGTATATAATTTATTATGTTTTAGACAAAGAGGGCGAAGCCGCGGGCGGAAAGCTAGTCTACAATAAAAAAAATTACGTAGCGCATCACCTAACACAAAACTATCTATCTAAAATCTGCCCCATGCCCCCGACAAAGTAAAGCAGAATAAAGGAACAGTGTCGTTTGACAAAGGCATTTGGTTGTTAATTACATTAGTCGGAGTTTCACAGGGACAGTTTGTACAAGTTTCTACCAATATCCTTTTGATTATGAACTGATGCTTTCTGAATGTGATTTTGGTATAGCAAATAAGGTTTGAGGTTTCTATTTATATGGCAGTATTAGTTTTTAACTTCAGGACTTCCTTGTGTGTAATAAATACAAAAGAGGACAAAGGACAAAAGAGGAGGTATAGATAAAATATCAAACTCAAATATCTAAAATCTACAAATATTATTATATCGATACCTTATAATATTAACGATGACAAAAGTAAACATAACCTACCTTTCAACCTAACTATCGTGAAATGTTAACATACTCTATAGTTCTGACAATAATTGATAATCTTTATTAAAATCTTCGCTATCGTTCATGTAAGTATTAGAAAAACGGAATCAAGAGTCTCTAAAGCGGACAACAGAATATCCGTACATCTATAGATAAAGACGCCATTACCCTACGTTTTTACTCTATAGAGCAAAAGCGCATATAATGATTTTTAAAGTAAAGAGCTTGCGATATTATTTTAAATTGCAAACGACACTATGATATTTAATTAGTGTCGTAATTGAAATAAGTTGTAGAATTAATATAAAATAAAAAAAATCATTATTGAAAAAGTTTTAAAATAATACATTTTATATATTTGGGGAAATTAAAGCCTGTGTTAGTTCAAAACTGTGTTACAGGCTTTAGAATCCCCTAAAAATTTTAGTAGATTGGTATAATTTTACAAATTAAAAAAGGGGATTACAGGAAAAAATAATATTAAAAGAAAAAATCAATTTGTTAGATAACCTCCCGAGCTCAGCATTTCCGGACAGATACGACTTAGGGTAACTTCAAAAAGAGAGCGTACTCTTCCCTAAAAGGCCGGCAACACACCTGCAACCGTACAGGTCTTGTGGGTGATTATGGGCGGCGCCAATCATCGCATTAATCCGGTGACGCGCCAGCTCGTTTGCCCGCTAATACATAAAAAAAAATTTATAGAAGGAAATTATATTTTTCTACGAATTTACCTTCGAAACATTCTCAGTTTTGGAATCAAGATATAGGAAGTTTGTATTAAAATAATAGTTTCAATAGCAAGCAAACTACCTTGGCGGCTCTCTAATTACTTTAGTTGGCAAGTTCCAAACGCTAACTGGACAATACTATGTTTGCGGTCTATTTGATGTCAATACCTTTGGGAATGCGAAAATTTGTGTTTTATGTTTTCAATCGACATTTAAAAGAGGGATGAAAAGTATACAAAAAACAAGTACCTATACAAATTATACGTATGAAATTCAGACATTTTATACATGACTCGATACTTCCTTTAATTATAAATTGTTATTGTGATTTTTTTCTTTGCATATTTTATTTGCATAATATTAATTGTAGAGTAAGTTGTTAAGTATTGAACATAATTCACGTGTCTGTGAAAGATAACGTAAGTAAGGAGGCTATACATTATAATATTATAATGTTTATACAATGATGTGTCAGTATTTTTCGTCGATAAATCCAATTTTCCATGGAAAGTTAGATTTTTCGACTCCTGATGATAATAAGAAATTATCTTAGGATCGTCAGGAGTGTTTAAAAAGGCGTAAGTACCAATATCTGCTTATTCACAGTAATAGAATTGTCAGGTCTTTAAACCGTTAGATATAAATAGATTACGAATCGAGCTTTCGCAGAATCAGTTCTAAAATATGAATTTATTTATAGGCCTGCAAGCTGACAACTTTGTTGGAACTTCTCGAACTCTCTAACAACAAGTCACTTGGTGACACCTGAGAATTTTAAACAGTTGGTGAACTACAGCGAAATATTTATGCTTTAATCTTACGGAAGATAACAATGAAGTGTATTAATAATATTCTGTTGTGAACCTAGTTTGAACTTTGAACCTAACAAACAAGATGAAAAACTTATCAGGGTTGAGTAATCAAACAGCTACATAGTTTTTAAAATGTTTTCAGACTTATGCACTGTTATAAGATAAATTAATGTATTCATTGAATAATAATATTATTTGAAATAGATCGCTGTAAAACTTTAAAACGTTAGAATTGCTTTTTAATAGCTTGTAAAATAAAACCTTCATTGTATAGGTATTCGTACTAAAAATTACATATAAATCTATTATTACTTTTGATGTAATGGATAATAATGCATATTACTATGTCAATAGTAATATTACGTAGTAACTATTAAATACTCTATGTGTATACTCTGTGTCTTCAATTAATTTATTGAGAGGCACAAGTTGAGACAATTTGTGTATTACATCCGCAAAAATCCAACTATTTATATAATAAAAATGAATCGCCAAATGTGTCGCAACTAAAACTCGAGAACGGCTCAACCAGTTTTATTTTTAACGTTTTTGTTTAGGCACAATGCTCATAAAATAAAACACAAGTCATTAATCCAACTTACATACAACATAACCCACTTGATATTCAGAGATACTTCAATAGTGTACAAAAATACTTGTTCCCTGCTAGACATGCCAAATTACCACATTATACAGGCCCGTATCGCTTTACTGCGTAGATAACGTCGTGGTCTTGCCAAATTGTACTCTATATAATAATATAAGTATACTAGCGGTCCGCCCCGGCTTCGCCCGTGGTACATATTTACGTTTTCTCTACATAAAAACCATCCTCTTACTTCAAGGAATATAATAAAAAAAGAATTATCGAAATCGGTTCAGCCGTTCTCGAGTTATGCGCTTACCAACACATTTTGCGATTCATTTTTATATATAAGATAGGTATGTTATGTACACTTTTTATATGCGTAATGACGTCATGCAAAAAATGCGAAAGAAATAATATAACTCAATAAACAGGCTTCGTGAGATTTCTTAACTCTATTATAGAGATATTGAGAGATCGTAGCTGCTGTAGGTTCGATTTTAAGATTGAAAAATGTTGTTAGGATACTGTAACGTATTGATTAAAATTGGTTTGAACTTTTCGTATATATTTATAATTCTTTTACAAATATTTTAATACTGAAATCTTATATATAAAATTCTCGTGTCACAATGTTAGTCTGCAATCTGCATACTCCTCCGAAACGGGTGGACCGATTCTCATGAAATTTTCTGTGCATATCGGGTAAGTCTGAGAATCGGCCAACATCTATTTTTCATATGTACCACGGGCGAAGCCGGGGCGGACCGCTAGTAATTTATAAGAATTGATTTTAACCCTTCGCACTTATTTCTAAATCGCTTACAATTAATATGGTAAGCTTTTTTAAAGTTTTCTTTATCATTGACTTTAATCCCTACTAATAATATAAATGCGAAAATATCTTTATTTGTCTGTCTGTTACGCTTTCCCGCTTTCCCGCTTATCCGACTCCCGCTCCCGATTTTGATGAAATTTGGCACTATCTTTAGACCCTGAGAAAGAACATAGGCTACCTTTTATCAAAACACCACGCGGGCGAAGCCGCGGGCGGAAGCTAGTATAACATAATTCAATATGATGTAGAAAATAGTAGAATATTGTGATATCTTCGATATAAATTTATATAATCACGGTAAATTAACTTAATTAAATTACAAGAATAAGTTATACGTCATTTTATAAAACTTAAATTTAAAAAATCTATTACAACATAATCAAAAGCCGTCTAGCCCTGTCTAGCCATACTTAGTATTTAGACATGAAAATTCGAGTTCTATTTCTGAAGCTACATTTCTAACATAAAGAAACTTAATCTCAATCTAGTACACAGCCCGTGTGTGTAGGAGGCTCGATCTAGCTGAATCGATAGCCTCGTGTTCGACCTCTGAATAACTGGAGGGCAGTCCAAACACCCTGTATATGTTTAAGCTTACATAATAAATATTGTGTACTTTGAAGTAGATTAAAGATTATTTATTTATTTTATATTATGTTTACATTGTAAAAAAAATATCGTTAAAGATCGTATATATGTAGGTATATTGTACACTTCCAATAAGATATTTTTTTTTGCAAAGAACAGTATATAAGCATTTACAAACGTATTATAATAACATAGATAACAGTTGTATATTGTTTCATATTTCAAACTAAGAAATATCGAGAATTTCTTGAGAATTTCTTGAGTATTTGTATCAAATACACTGTACATAATAAAATGAATAATTTGATATTACCGATAAACATTCTTGTACAATAATAATTTACCAGACTATAAATAAACTCTTTCAACAAAAACCGTATATTTCACGCAATTTCATAATTCCTAGCAATTTATTACACGACTTTTATTAGACGTAAATTCATAAGAGCTTAGTAAAACCTAGGCAAGGCTACTATAAAAGTTAATAAACAAGTTTAACCATAATAAAGATAACACTTGATTATAAATCTCGGTTAAGTTGAGGCTCATATTTTCCAAGCTAGCGGTTAGCGTTAACCTAAATATACTGGAAATAAGGAAAAGTGATATTAAACAGCAAAATGCTTAGGAAATTATTTATAAAACATGCAAGTTTACGCTTAGGGTTGTTCTAAGTTGGAAATATATTTTTATATCACATATTAAAGTACGTTTATAAATATGTATCTTAAAATCTTAATACTATTATAAAGGCGAAAGTTTGTATGGATGTATGGATGTATGGAGGTATGGATGTTTGTTACTCTTTCACGTAAAAACTACTGAATCGATTACAATGAAATTTAGCACACATATAAAAGGTTACTTGGATTAACACATAGGATAGGTTTTATCCCGGAAATCCCACGGGAACGGGAACTATGCGGGTTTTCCTTTGAAAACGCGGGCGAAGCCGCGGGCGGAAATCTAGTTATTTATAAAACATGCAAGTTTACGCTTAGGGTTGTTCCTTGAGTAAGTTGGAAGTAAAATATATTTATTATTTTAAACTACTTTTATAAAACTAGCTCTCCGCCCGTGGCGGAAGAAGAAAAGCCGCATTGTTCCCGTTCCCGTGAGATTTCCGGGATAAAACCTATCCTATGTGTTAATCCAAGTTACCCTCTATATGTGTGCTGAATTTCATTTTAGGGTGCACTCACACACATCAGTCACCGTCACGGCACGTCACCGGACAGGATTAAAAAAAAATATGTATCAATAGTTCTAGTATGACTCTGTTCCCACACGACAGTCGCCGGCACGAAATCTATCAGTGACGTCCCCGGTCAGGCACGTCAAATAATCTTTCCATACATGTATCATACTTTTATCCCCACTCACCCGGTGCCGTCACGTCTCAGTTCAGTCACCGTCGTGCTACCGTCAATTGCTACATGTTCTCTAGCGTGACACACGTCTAATCACTCACTAACCTGATGTATGTGTTCAATGATTCAGTCAAACCGGCGACGTGACTGACGGACAACATGACGGTGACTGGTGTTTGTGGATACGTACACAAACCGTCACCGATCAGTCATCGGTGACTTGACGGTGACTGATGTGTGTGAGTGCACCCTTAATCGGTTCAGTAGTATTTGCGTGAACGAGTTACAAACACACACACACACATATCCTCACAAACTTTCGCATTTATAATAGTAGTAGGATATTCGAATCAATGTGAAATCTCTATTATATATATTATGATTATATAGATAATAATTTCTGTTAGACCTTGGCTTGTTCAAGAATTGTTGATTCTAATTTCATAAATTGGTGTTGTGATTTATCCATGAAAGTACAGATAAGAAATAGAATTTACATTTGTAATATCACACTCTACAAAAGGCCATTTTTAATTAAAGTTACTTACTTTGCACTTTATATAATATTAATTATTGTTTTTAAAGTGAAACTTTTATTACATCGTCTCAAATTTTTTGGTCTGTGTAGCGCATGTCGCGTGTATCGCGGCTGCCGAGTAGGTATACCTACTCGGCAGCCGACCGTCACGCGACATGCGCTACACAAAGCAGTGTTCGGAACCGTTCGAACAGTTTCACTTTTACCGTGGTTTCATAAAATCACACAACATTTTTTTTTTCTCTTTATACTTGTTTATGTATCATGGATGCTGTTATATTATGTTTTTAATATACCAAACAATTCGTTACGGAGTTGTACCAAAATCAAGACAAGTTAATAAGACCGTTTTAATTTTGCTCGCTCCCGCTGACCGTCGCTAATCAGCTTATCCTCTTTGAAAGGGATTTATATCTTCCCTCTGACGTTTTCCTAATGAATATATACCAATTAATTTTATACCAAATTAAATATACTGATATGTTGGTGGGATTTGTTTCCAATTAGCTAGAAACTTTGTAAGTTGCTGACAGTTTTGCATACAATAAAAATTCTGTATTTTTTTTTATAGTAATATATATAGCTATAATACACTTTTTAGTCTTTAACTGTCATTTAGGATGCATTAAAAATCGATTCTGCATATATTATCTTCGTCATAGTCTATCGCGTGTGTCTATAGTGGTGTTTCTTTAAAATGGTTTCATGCTGCACAGAGACAGACCACAATATGATTAAGTATTTGTTTTTTCTCATGAAAAATTTATTTGTTATTGTCTATATTTTTTTCTTTATTTTTTTTAGTTCAGTTGCGCTTATAAACCTTTTTTTAATAACAGACCTGCCAGTAAAAAAGGTAGTACAGAAATCCGAAAAATAAACAGTTAGCCCCCAAATGCGCAACACTTCAAGACCAATCAATAAACAGCTTAATACGCTGGAACCAATTAAATTGTTCCATGGGTCCATATTTTAAGTACCACTATAGCCATTTCTCTGAATCGAAAACACCGCACCTGTATCGGTAATCAAATTGAATGGATTTGCCGGTACCAGTAAACATTATTGAGTGAGGTACGGTCCTTTATTAAGGGTATTTTATTGTAGCGTCCATCGGTTGTACAATGGTCTTTGTTTCTAGTGTGAGCTCTTAAAAATGGCCGGTCTATTTGACCGCGCGTGTGGTGTTGTGTTATTAGGTACCGCGTTTGAGGGTTAGGTTTGAAAATTACGTTTTGATCAATAGAACTTGAATTATGAATTAAATAATGTATTCGTGGAATTAATATTGAGCAAATGAATTATATATCATGATCATATTACAAGATATAGGTAAGTACATACATGTTTTTCTGAATTTCAGATTTTTCATCCATAAAGATAAAATACTTAATTAACAATTATCTATTTAAATAAGTGTTAACGTTTTTCTCAGATATAATGTCTACTATCAAATCAATTTAGAAATTATCCACACAAAAACAACTTAATTTTATTTAAATAGAGGATCGATCATAGATATTATATTCGCCACTTTCTTTATAACTTTTTTTATAATAGCTACTTACTAAGTAGTACCATGGTAGTACTTATTATAAAGCCGAAGAGTTTGTTTTTTTGTTTGTTTGAACGCGCTGATCTACTAATTGATCCGATTTGATAAATTCTTTCGGTGTAAGATAGCCCATTTATCAGGGAAGGCTATAGGCTATATATCATCACGCTAAGACCAACAGGAGCGGAGCAATGCGGGTGAAACCGCGGGGCACAGCTAGTAAATGATACCAATGTCACTGATAATAATACTTTAATATCATCAATTCAGTATAAAATATCGTACGAACATAAAATGTTCCGTTACATAACCTGAATATTACTGTAATATTTATGACCATATTACGGCCATAATGAAGTTATAAATGAAATATGACTTTCAATACTGAATCCATAATGTTGTTACATTTGCAAGCTCCGATAAAAGCGGTATTATTTATATATTTGTTTAGTAAGCTTGTGATAATTGAGTGTAAGAGGATTGTGGGTTGATTTTATTGAAAAGTAGCTGAACCCAGCTCGGTTTACAGTGGGTTTGAATATAAAAAAAATATACCATTAAATGCGCTGTACGAGTAATATAGCTGGCAGTTAAAAAACTTTTAAAGTTATCTATTACAAACAAAAAAAGAGCATGTGTGCCGAGCACTGAAGTGGCAACAAAACATCATACAAGATTCAAAGATAGGCACTCCATGACGCGCCTAAAGAAGTTTCACTTCAAAAACAAAATTAAAAGCTTTACTATTTATAGTCCGTCTAGACTGTTTGATCTACTTGATTTGTCATCGTTAAATGATGAGTCTTCCAGGCTCTTATTATCTCTTCTCTTTCTTTGCTTTTTGTCTCACAAATCTTGATAGTTGGTGTCACATTATGAAAAGCAGTAAAAAGCCATATAGGCAAACACAAGCTTCATGTAGTTCTGTAAAAATCGGTACAGTTGTTTCGATGATTTTCTGGAAGAAACATACATTTTGAAAGTAACTATTCACACTATAATATCTCCATATTCGTCCATGCAATTATTAAAACATTAATTAGACTTTGCAAACAATGAATTTACATTTATTTGAATATAAATAAATATGTTTATAATGATGAAATTAATACAATAATATCAACGTATTTCATAACTATATATTATATTTCTCGATTCTAGGAAAATATGCATTCGTTAACAACGTTTTGTGTTTTTAAATAAATGTTTATTTGAATTTGTTTTAATTTAATGCATTTATTTCTTTACTATAATTTTCTGGCTAGATTAATTAATATAATTATACACTAACTGCCAGGATATCCTTACCATTTTGAGGTAGGAAAAATATATTACGACAGATTTTACACTATTATGTATATCATACTCGTACACTAGCTGTGCCCCACGGTTTTACCCGCATTGCTCCTGTTACATATATAGCCTATAGCTTTCCTTGATAAATGGGCTATCTAACACCGAAATAATTTTTCAAATCGGACCAGTAGTTCCTGAGATAAGCATGTTCAAACAAACAAACAAACTCTTCAGTTTTATAATCGTTTAACTTTCGTGTATAAAAGGAAAGGCGACCCCATTGATTTCTATATCCATTTAAATTCACTTCCCATGGCATTTTGTTATACGAATGTAGGATAAAGGTTTTCTATTGATATTAGTATAGCCCGTCGCAGCACCACCTGTAACAAAAAGATACATATAAAATGGAAATACCCAATTATGTAAAGTTCTTGCCTCGATAGGGACGATGCATAAGACATTGATCGATTATTTTAAAATCAACTGAGCTTATGGGTTCAGATAAAGATAATCTATTAGACTAACATCTAAGTCAGTTTGAAACTGTGTTTTAATTTAATATTAGTAGTTGGTTTCATTGTTCACGCAATCAGTACCAGGATTATCAACATTGAACTCGGAATGTATAGTTTAAAAGTTTTCATTGTTTCTTTTTCTTTCTATAAGGCATCCAAGCTATTCGACGAGATCAAAAGTTAATATTAAAGAAATAGTTTGCTCATAATTTCTTCGACAAACAGACAACAGGTATTGCAAACAGAAGCATTTTTGTAAAATATTAAAGCTTGCTCTTTTTTGCTCTTATGTCCTTGTCAACGCGATAAAAACTTAATTGTACCTACTTTACCGTTTTTGTCATATATTTTTAATGACCCCATTAATTTAGTATCCCAAAGAACCCTTGCTTATCGTCCCGTGACACGACGCTCATGAAAAATATACGTAAAAATGTTCATAATCATAGAAATTAATCATTTCGTCCGGTCAAATAAGTCTTGATTGACGCTAAGCCTCACCTGCGATACATTTTTATCCAAAATCCTAATTAATATTCTGGCCACAACCTGTCCCCGGGGGGAAAGGGGAGTGGGGGGGGGGACATATGGACGTACGGGGACAAAATACTAAGTTGATCCCAAGATTCTTTATGCCTTGTTTAAATGTATTTATTATATTTTTTTCGTTATGCCCATGTTATGCCTGTGGGACTTTTGTCATGGAAAGTTTTAAGAAATATTTTATTTTGACGGCACTTATTTTGATTGCTACTTTACTATTGTGTGGGTGTCTAAATAGAGCGCTGGTATTTAGGTCAGACTTGTCCTGAATGTGTTTTAAGAATTGAGGATAGTGTTTTTTGTTGTACATTGTTTAGTTTATCTACTAGGTACGATTCTAGTATTCTTTCTTGTTAGTGAAACATACATTTAGTGACTTTTAAGACAAAGAGAATCTGGGTAAAATTGAAGGAACAAATGGCGGCACAAACAAGAGAAATAACAGAAGCAGTCACTAAAAACGTTACAGAAAGCATAAATGAGAAACTAATTGCTCTTACGGAAGAAAATAAAAACCTAAAAACGGATGTTAAGAAACTACAAGATAAAATCAAAACTATGGAAGAAGATAGAAGACGAAACAACCTCATATTCTTTGGCGTAAAAGAAGAAAATCGTTATGAGTCCCAAATTGATCTGATTATAAACTTGCTTGATGAGAATATGAATATCCGTTTGAATCATCATGAAATTAACAATGCATACAGACTTGGAGAAAAGAACCATAAAAACATGCGCCCTATACTAGTAACTTTCACAACAAATTGGAGGAAAATGGAAATTCTCAAGAATAAAAAGAAATTAAACTCGGATATTTACATAAAAGAAGACTATAGTAAAGAAGTTCTAGAAAAGAGAAGACAGCTTTTGCCCCAACTAAAAGAGGAACGAGCGAAGGGTAAAATCTGCTACCTCGTTAAAGATAAACTGATTACTAAGGAAAACAAAGAAGATCAGAAGGACAAAAGAAAACGAGATCGCAACGAATCTCCAAGTAAATCACCAAATCACGCAACCATGCCTGCTCCAAAGAAGGTTAACAAAACAAATATGTTGGATTATGTTGCTAGAGGAAGATCTTCGTCACTAACCATTCCAACAACTTCAAAAAACTGTTAAATGACATCGGCAACCGGAAACAAAAACAAATAAACGAAACTTCTTTTAATATCAAAAAAACCAATCAATACACCCCAAGACGGCTGGTCACCGCGGGGAAAAGCGACCACTACCCTCCAATCAATTCCACATCCGCGCCAATCGTTTCAGAAAGCGATAAACGAAATTCAAAACAAATTTTTCATATAGCAACATTTAACACGCTGTCATTAAGGTTAGATGAGAGTTTACAAGAACTAATTTTAGCCATCCAACATATTAAGTGGGACATAATAGGCCTTAGTGAAGTACGACGAATGGGTGAGGCTATTGAAGAACACAGCGAATTTCTTTTCTACTACAAAGGAGAAACACCCGGAAGACACGGAGTTGGTTTTTTAATAAAAAAAGAACTCAAAAGTTTTATCAAGGAATTTGTTGGCGTCTCAGAAAGAATTGCGATATTAAACATAAGACTTCCGCCAAAGAAAGAAAATTGGTCTATTATACAGATTTACTCCCCGACTGAGCAATCGTCTAATTCTGAAATTGACTCCTTCTACTTATCTCTAAACAATGCCATCAATGAATACACATACAAAAATTGCATAGTCATGGGAGACTTCAACGCTCAAGTTGGAGTTTCAAGAACAGGAGAAGACATCATCCTAGGTCCTCACAGCAAAGGTAAAAGATCGAGAAACGGGCAAAAATTATTGGAGTTTGCTTTTGAAAATAACTTGAAAATACTGAATAGTCTATACAAGAAAAGAAAATCAAAGAGATGGACATGGGTATCACCGGATGGACGTTATAAGAACGAAATCGATTATATTCTCTCAAACAAAACGAAATCATTCGAAGACTGCAGTACTATCGCAAATCTAAATTTCAATAGCACAGAATGATGCGGGCTCATCTAAATACATCGTCAGGTTCAGACAACAGTCGCCCTTTTAAAGTCAAAACTCGAACGCCAACTAACGCAACATCATCGGCTACGATTAGAGATAAATTAAATTCTTTGAAAGGAGCGCTTACTCAAGACCTAACTACTCAACAAAAATATGATATGCTCTATAAAATATTAATAACAAAATCTGGAAACAAAAAAACAATTAAAACGAAATCGACAATATCTGAAAAAACTAACGAACTTTTGGAAAAACGGTTAAATCTAATAAAAATACCTAATAAATCTAGAAGCATAAGAATGGAAATAGGTAAGTTAAGTAAAGAGATCAAAACACAAATGAAAAAAGATCGTAAGAGTTTTAGACTAAAAATCTTTGAGAAACATATTGCCAAGACAGGGGGAATTAAAAAAGCTGCTAAGTTTGTAATAGATAAAACAAACTGGATACCAAAGATGAAAGACCGAAAGGACACGACGAAGACCAAAAGATACGATATATTAAACATCGCTACCAAATTTTACGAAGACCTGTATTCCAAAAAAAATAAAACCGACGAAACTGACTTACAGAGCAACGAAACTGTTCCACCAATACTGAAAGAAGAAATAATCAAAGCTATAGAAACACAAAAAATTGACACAGCTCCCGGACCAGACTCTATCAGCAATGCACTATTAATGGAGTGTAAAAGCGTTCTTGCACCAATACTGCAATATATATTTAATGACATACTGGACACGGAAACCATACCAACCCAGTGGGCGAACTCATCAATAACCCTTCTCCACAAAAAGGGAGATAAGAGTGAAATCAACAACTATAGGCCCATTAGCCTGATGTCTAATATATATAAAGTATTCGCAAAGATCATCCTCCGTCGAATAACCAGGAATCTAGACGAGAATCAGCCTAGAGAACAGGCTGGTTTCAGGGCAGGATATTCGACGCTGGACCACATACACGCAGTGAGACAGATTTTTGAAAAGAATAAAGAATACAATATACCGTTCTACTGTTGTTTTATTGATTTCAACAAGGCATTTGATTCAATCGATCACGAATGCATCTGGCGAAGTTTAAAAAATCAAGGAGTTGAATTAAAATACATCAGAATTCTAAAAAATATTTACACAATTAGTACAGCGAAAATAAAATTAGAAAAACATGGAAAAGAAATAAAAATAAACAGAGGCGTACGACAGGGAGATCCTATTTCCCCTAAATTATTTACCGCGGTCTTAGAAGAGATCTTTCGAAAACTCGATTGGGATCAATATGGCTTAAATATACATGGACAACACCTAAACAACCTGCGCTTCGCCGATGATATTGTCATATTCGCGGCATCAAGTACTCATCTCCAAAGCATGCTAGAAGACCTAGAGAGGGAAAGTCGTAAAGTCGGCCTCACAATGAATATAACAAAAACTAAAATCATGACGAATGCTACGGAATCTCCTATTATATTAAACAGTAAACCCATTGAATATGTGAAAGAATACACTTATCTAGGCCAACAGATATCCATAAATAATGTTATGTCGAAAGAAATCGATACAAGAATTGGTCTTGCTTGGAAAAGTTATTGGAGACTGAAAGAAATAATGAAAAATGAGGAAACAAAGGTATACATTAAGAAGAAGCTTTTTAACACATGTGTATTACCAGTCTTAACTTATGGTTGCCAAACGTGGTCACTTACCAAAGCGCAAAACTCAAAAATAAGGACATGCCAGACGTCTATGGAAAGGAGCATGTTAAATATTAGGAGAAACGACAGAGTAAGGAATAAAACAATCAGAAAGCGTACGAAAGTAGAAGATGTGATATGTAAAACACGGAAGCTTAAATGGGAATGGACTGGCCATATATTAAGAGGATGTGAAAAATGGAATAGAACATTGATTTTCTGGTATCCCAAAAATGGAAAAAGGAAACGGGGGAGACAGATTAGAAGGTGGGAAGACGAAATCGTAGCAACAGCGGGAAAAACTTGGACGAGAACAGCACTGAACAGAAAAGAGTGGAAGGGAATGGAGGAGGCCTTTGCCAAATTAGGGCAAACAGACCAATCTGCCGATGTCGACTCATCAGAGTCTTAATTAAGTTGTTATATGCACATATTGTTTACCATTGTTGTGTCTGATTAAGGCTAATAAATAAAATAAATAAATAAATAAAGACAAAGAGATTACAATGTTTTAACCGACTTCAAAAAAAAAGGGGGAAATTATCAATTCGGCCGGTATATATTTTTTTTGATGACACAGTTATGCATATATTATAAGTGGAATTTACGCTTACAGATAATATAATAACTATAGATAGCTCAGAGAATCGATACATTCGAAGAAGTGATTCAATTTTATTGTGTAAACAACAACATTTACTGAATTCAGAAAACCACGAAATCACAATTGTATTGATAACCATATATATCTTTAATTAATCCAAGGAATCAGATAGACGTGTTCCAAGAATCACGAAACAACGTTTTGGTTAAGTTGCTAAGGGCTTCTGTGAACTGGGGGAGTTGTGAGCAAGGCTGGGTATTGTAGCCTTGATGTATTGTACATGAAGGACAATTTAATGTTAGAGGAATAGTATGCAAACATTTTGAACTGAAATTTCATATGAATCTGCTTCTTGTTTGCATAGCTACTGACCTACTGATCAAATAAAAGAAGGATGGATTGTTGAATTGTCATATTATTATCAAAAATCACCTACTTGATGTATTTAAAGTATTCACCTACTTGATGTATTTTTGGCAACAGAACTAGTGAACTAGTGAACAAAACTAACTTACTTTTTAGGTGTATTGACCTAAATTTCGACTTATTACTACTTACTAGGTAAGTAATATACTACCTAGTAAGTAGTAATAAGAATGATACTCATTTACGACCCTTTCTTCAACCAATATCTAATATTACTTCCCTACCTTCCCTTAACAGATTATCATAATACCACAAAATGAAAGTGCCGTTCGAGTCTATCATGGCGAGACCAACATAAAAGCGATGGAAGTTGGTTGCAGTACACTTAAACGGAATCATACGTTTCATTCATGAGTCGATATTTCGTACTAATGGCCCTTAAGTTCCCTGTGTATTGTTGGTTCAGGAGACAATGAAATAATATGAGGCACAAACGTTAAGGCAAATATAGGGAACGCTATGTACAATGGTAATGACGTTAGCATGGATGGTTCCTTTTTAAAAATTATACTAGAAGAAAGATTATGTACTACGTTATGTGATGATAACCTTGTCCATAAGGGCAAGTATATTATTTCCCTGGAGCTTTGAATATAAGTGGGTTATATCCGATATCTACAGATTAAATAAAAGTGTGTCTTGCTTTTAAGTGCCTGTGTTGCGGTAGCCTATTGGGTACGATCCACAAAACAAGTACCCTTTTAGTATTATGTACTTCTTAATACAATATTTAAAGTCATAAGAAAATAATGCTTTCAGTGAGGAAATTGTTATTTGTTATGGACAATATACGCAATGCTCCAGGTATAAAGTTAAATGATTAGGTTTCCTTTGTTCCATCTCACCGCTGAGTGGCAAAGTTCCCTAAGGATCTTATTATTTAGATAACCTACTGGTTAGTGTTCTGTCTGGGTAAGTAATCTGTTGGAAGAAGGAAATCCGCGTTTTCCCAAAGATACATTTAAGTCGGACTTCTACGAATTACAACATACTGAATTTTAAGTCACTACTTGGTCCCTAAAATCCCTTAGGATATAGAATTACCCTTGAACAGTGATAAGTATTTATATTAGCAAGAAGAGTAGGTATCAACTATACTACTTTAGTACAGGTATACTTTCTACTTTACCTTCATAAAGAACACAAAGAAAGACATAAAGAACATCCTAGTAGTAATTTAAGTAAAATCCTTACACGTATCTTAGTCTATGGAACACAAACATCATCAATCGACCGTCTCGATAGCTTTGACACGACACGCCCTAGCATGCATTGATAACGTCTTATCACTGTATATTGTGACAATATTCCAATTGGAATTGATGGGATTGAAAGAGGAATAACGAACAGTTAAAATCCAAGATGGCGGAATGACACGTGTGACATGTACACAGATAACTAAAAATACTTTTAAAATGTTTTGATTAAAAGTTTCATCCAGAAGAAAACTTTAAAACAAAAATAGTAGTAAAATAGTAATAGTAGTATTAGTAAAGAAGTATTTTATTGTGTTTGATTTTACATTTAGAAATGAGAAAGGTTAACCTTAAAGTTATTAGTCGAAAATAGTACACAGTATTGTAAGATGTTCGCCAAATTGAACAATTTTGAATAATATTAATAAACTACTGAAAAATATTTTCCCTAAACTTAAATAAATCACTTTCGCAAATTGAATTAAGTTTCATAAGAATTTAATACAAAAATAAAAGCAAGGAGAAAAGGGAGGGATTAATTCGCATCTGAAAATTTAATGCCCGTGTTTAAAATACGAAATTTTGATCCTTTAAATCTTCTAAAAGGTTTTTACATACTTTGCTTTATAGAAATTGGGATTTATGTTTTATTTTTATTGAGGCTAGAATATCTAAAAAATTATTAAGACATTAAAGTAGAAATAACAAAACTATTATATTGTACTAGCTGCTCCGCGCGGTTTCACCCCCAAGGTTCCTTTCCTGTTGGTCGTAGCGTGATTATATATACTTCCTCGCCTATAGACTTCCTCGATAAATGAGCTATCTAACACTGAATGAATTATTCAAATCGGACCTGTAGTTCCCGAGATTAGGGCATTCAAACAAACAAACAAACTCTTCAGCTTTATAATATTAAGTATAGATTTCAGTATCTAGATAAGACGAGAAAATCAAAGTCCACAAAACCTTTTGTTAATAACAATAGCAAAATAATCATCTCGTTACACACATTAAAAATACATAGTTAAATCACAGATAATATAATGTATACTAATCTATACTAATATTATAAAGCTGAAGAGTTTGTTTGAACGCGCTAATCTCGGGAACTACTGGTCCGATTTGAAAAATTCTTTCGGTGTTAGATAGCCCATTTATCGAGGAAGGCGATAGGCTATATATCTTCTCGCTAAGAACAACAGGAGCGGAGCACTGCGGGTGAAACCGCGGAGCGCAGCAAGTACTAGACATACTAGTAGTTAATTTATAAGAACATCCCTATTGAAGTCAAAAACACACACACATACACAGCTAGTATGAAAACTTATTTATTATGCTGTCAAAGGCTCACATTGAACTTTTAAGTGTATATCTAGACAAAGCGTTAACGAGTAATCATAATTTATAAGTAAAGATTTCGCAAAAGTTACTGCGCGAACTTTGAACAAAGTCATGTTAAATTTTACGATTCTTGAGCCATAATGGATCAGTGGTGACGTCATTAGATTGTAACTTTTGCAATTTGAGTGTTATAGTAAAATTTTATTGAATTTACGGCCTATTTGAAATACCAATTATTTTCGACAAAGGATTATCGGGTAAAGCTGGATATAGTCAGCTTTTTATGTATTGTGGCTTGTATACCGATTTGTGTGAAAGAAGTATCATGTTTACAATATACGTAGTAAAGTATGGGTAACTACTGTACTGTGTAATTACATGTGTACTAACTACATGTAATTTTGTTTTTGCGTATAATTTATTTATCCGCGCTATCCAGATATTAAGTTTATTTGTGTTTATCTATTAAAATGAAAAAGATAAGCAACCAGATACGCAAAGGAATTTATAGTTGAACACTTTAATTTATTTAAACATTGTCTGAAATATTTTATCAAAAATTCTACGTCTCATGGATAATTCCACAGATAACGAATAAATTCACTTAGTACTCCGAATAAAATTAGGTAATCCCAGAATGTTTTCATAAAGGAGATATTCAAAGTTCCTTACGCCCTTTTTAAGGGTTCCGAACCGAAACTAAAACGGGAAAATATTACAGAGACTTCGTTGTCTGTCTGTCTGTCTCCAGAAATTTTCATAAATGATGTATTTCCGTAAAAATTAAAAAAATATATATATTAAGGGATAGTACGGAACCCTTCGTGCGCAAGTCCGACTTGCACTTGGCCGGTTTTTTCTCTTATCGACGCTCGGCAGAACTTAAAACTTCGATTAAAAGCAGTTTTACTGCGTTCTTTCTAATATAGTTTTAATCCACTTCAGGATAATCCATGTAATTAGATTAAGTATTATTCAGGACTTGTACTGGAGCTCAATCTTTATTAGTCACTTTTGTAAAGAAATGCTAGCTAAATGTATAAAACGTAGAAGTAGATGTAAAAAGATTTTCTTTCTATGTACATTTTGTTTTATATTTTATCCGCTTAGAACAACCGAGGTTGTTGTGGCTTTATCTTGATAGTAAAGTTCATCCAAATTAGTTTAGCATTTTAACTATGAAAGCCAAATATTTTTTGAAAAACATCATGTCGAATAAAAATTTTATTAGAGTGTGCTTTTTCACATTTAAAATATGGATGAAAGTAAGCTTTTAATTGAATAATCAAATACAAACTAATAAAACAATTTGAAACTTGCAAAATGTTATATTTTTTAAGAGGGGAAAAAAAAAAATACAATCTACATGATTTCTGGTCAAATAAAAACTTTCCTACAAATGAAACCCTATAGCAAGACAGGAAAGCCTCATATTTATGTAAACACTAACAAGTAAATAACGTATCGTATTGCCATAGACAAAACGAATAACATAGCACTGTCCTTATAACATACTAGTTTCCACCCGCGGCTTCGCCCGCGCAGTCAAAGAAAAACCCGCATAGTTCCCGTTCCCGGGGGATTTCCGAGATAAAACCTATCCTATGTCCCGGAACAAAAAGTAGCCTATGTCCTTTCTCGGGTATCAAAATATCTCTATACCAAATTTCATGCAAATTGGTTCAGTAGTTAAGGCGTGATTGAGTAACAGACAGACAGACAGAGTTACTTTCGCATTTATAATATTAGTATGGATAATTCGATCGAGGCATAAGTTAAATTCACTTTACAGTGAATTAATAAAAAAAATCATATATTTTAAATGATTTTAATTAAAAATAAAAATTACAAGTACGTGTTATCATGAGCACGATGTTTCACAATATATTTTAATTCTAATATTATAATCTATAGGAATAAGACGTTCTCACGATCGAAAGCACACCGTCAGCGCTTCACATTACATATAGCGTTGGGTTGTCACATAACTCCTCCCCCCGCAGATCCGCAACTATTTTAGGACATTGAGTGAAAATGTTGCGGCAGGATCAACTTCTGGGGCTGATGTATTATTCGATCTCTGAATGTTCATTTTCTTTGATCTGTAGCGACGATAGCACAGGAACATTGAAGTGGCCGCTGCGCACAGTAGAAAGATGTAAAGTGGTATTGTCGTATGGTAGATGGCGAACTCTCTCTCAGGGGCGACCGTCGTATAGACTTATATTTGCTTCTGTAGGTTGTGTAATCCCTGTAGGTTGATGGAGTGCAGTCCCAAGGTTTTTAGCGGTCTCGTCGGGATATTATTGATTGGTGCAATTAAAATTTTTGTAGGTGTCCCTTTAATTTCATTATTAATATTTACAATAGTGAGGTCGTCAGTACGTAGAGAACAGTTTGTCGGCAACGTTGCTATGAAACTGCCTTTGAGATGAAGGTATTCCTTATGATTGCAGGATAATTCAACTTTTGTGAGATGTGGGAAAATAATGGTGTAGTGACTGTCGTCCAATTTCTCCATTGCTGGCTTAGTTAATGTTAGGCAGGTGGATTCACAGTCGCTGGATATCTCTTGCGTGGTGATGAGGTTTGCAATACAGTCGGGTGAACTTCTTGTATGGTGGTTAAGAGTCTCTTCACATAGAAACCGATTGCTCAACTTCGGGCATTCAGCCTCTATGTACACATAAATATCTTTATTGGTTGCTATGTAGGGATAGGGAGGTATGATGATATGATTTGTACGATTAGGCAAGACGGATAGTTTGTAAAGGTTATAAGTGTGAGGAGTTATAATGGGGAATCTAAATATAATTACTATCCTATTTTTACTAAATTATGATCCAGTTCGAATTATACTACGTAATACAATATCTATTCCTAACATAACATGGCGCGCTCGCGATGTACGCGTAAAAGCTAAACTATCCTCTATATTTCTTATATAACTAAAAGTAAATCATTAATATTATCGTCTAAGGGACCTGGTTATTCTGTAGAACTTTATAGCGTTTAACAAGCCACGTTTTACACGCCCTGGTTTTAAAGCCTCTAACAAGGACGATGCGTTATCCAAATTTCCAATTTTTCGTTTAAATGTTGAACCTCAATTTTATATAGTATCTTATAATGTACGATTATCAAAATTCTTTTCAAATTCTAACATTTACTTTCTAGCTAAATTAATTTTTAAATCAATGTCGTCTTATATAGTGTAAAAAGGTATGGTAATGGGTGATAACGTTTATCAGGCCTAGGCTAAAGGGAAGAAGTGGGTTTTGGAGTACGTTTGAGTCGGGATTTCGAAACAGGTAAGCGTTTTTTGGAAGTATATACATGTATCGGTAAATTAGACACAACTTTGTCTTTTATGAATCGTGAAGCTAACTTTTGCCTCGCGGCTATCGGTTTACGTATATATACTTCTTGATCAGGTGCATAGTCAATCTCAGGTTCTCTCCGGGTATTATGTCGCGTCATGATTGCTTCACGTTCTGCGAATGATGAGTCGTGTATTAATTTATAAACTGTCTCCATGTTAATTCGATGGTTATGTATGTATTGTTGTAAAAGTCTTTCCGATAAATTTAAGTCAGTTGGGTCCCTAGGGTCATAATGTCCTGTAATTACATCATAAGGTCGGCATTTAGTCAGACTGTGTACAGAACTATTATATGCTAAGATCGCGTATGGCACTAAATTTGCTGCAGTTTCATTTTTATGCTTTAATTTCAATATTCTTATATGCTCGATAAGGGTGCTATGGAAGCGTTCTATCATACCGTTTTCGTTGGGGGTATTAGGAGCAATCATATGATGATTAATCTTATGCAGACGTACAAATTCGGAAAATACTTGATTTGTAAATTCAGTACCCCGGTCAGTAGTTATCGACATAGGTGAACCATGGTGCGTCATGAAAAGTAACAATGTTTTAATGATATTCGGTGCGGTACTGTCGCTTATTCGGTACGCTTGAGCATATTTAGAGAATGAGTCAATAATAGTCAGATACTTATCCTGTTCTAGAGTCAATACATCAGCATGAACAATCTCAAATGGTTTAGAAGGAGGAGGCACAATTTTAAACACTGGGCGTACAGGGTTACGGTCGTATTTTGCACTGTTGCAAATTGGGCATGTATTTATGTAACTTGTTATGTCGGTTTTCATTTTAGGCCAGAAGTATCGTTGGGACAAGGAAAGGTAAGTCTCGTTAATACCGCGATGGTTCGTTTTACCTTCGTGATATTTTCGAATAGTATCTTGTTGGACTAAATAATCAGTTATATCTTCAATCTGTCGCTTAACAAGAAATAATTTCATACATGAATTTTTAAAAGTATTTTGGATTAAAGGTACTATATCGAACATTTTACTAACAGGATTGACCAAAATTGCAGTACGAATTTTAGGATCTACATACTTCTTAATCAGCTCTACAATGTTTTCTTGTAAGCTGTCTTCATTAATTTGTACTGAGACACGTAGGAATGTTTCAAATGGTTTCTTTATGGTAGGTTTCGTTGAAGGTGAGTTATTCGTGATTTTTATAAATATCTGTTTACGAAATGTGTTAAGTGGGTCATCACTTATAGGAATGTCAAGAATAGGATTTTCACGGCTAGTATGTTTTGTGCCCTCTGGTTTATTAATGTTAAGAGTTTCGTCTGTACCGTAAGCTCTTAAGGAGGGGGCAGTATCTGTCGATGATTGGCTAATTAAAGGTCTGTCGTCAGGTGCAGAAACAGTCGATGATCTACTATTTAATGGTCTGTCATCAGGTGCAGTTACAGTCGATTCAGAGTCAGAAATATTCACTATCATAGATTCTACGTTTTCATTATGCAATTCTATACGTGACAATGCGTCCGCGTTCGTGTTACATTTACCTTTCTTATAAACTATCGTATAATCATATTCAGAAAGCTTAAGGCGCCAACGAGTCAGCCGAGAGTTCGGTTCTTTAAGATTCATTATCCATTGTAAGGGCTTATGGTCTGTTATAATTTTGAACTTTCTGCCAAATAAGTACGGTCGGAAGTATTTTGTTGCCCATACAATTGCCAATAACTCTTTTTCAATGGTACTGTAATTCATTTCACTATCATTTAAAGTACGTGAAGCATATGAAATAGGTTTGTCAGAACCGATTGGGCCTTGGGATAATATGGCACCAATAGCTACGTTGGATGCATCAGTCGTAAGTATAAACTCTTTCGTAAAATCTGGGTATTGTAATATGGGGTCATTCAATAGAAGTGTTTTACATTTTTCGAAACAATTGACGTATTCTGAATCTAGAGTAATTTTACTACCTTTTTTCAAACATCTAGTTAACGGTTTTGTAACACGGGCAAAGTCAGGGATGAATTTTCTGTAATAACCTAGAAGACCTAAAAATTGCTTTATTTCTTTAGAAGTTTTTGGAATAGGGTATTTAGTTACAGCTCTAATTTTATCTGGGTTTGGTTTAATTCCGTCTCTACTAATTATGTGTCCCAAATATGCAGTTTCTAACCTAAGAAATTCGGATTTGTCCATTTGGATTTTAAAATTTGACTCACGGAGACGTTGGAATACTTTTTTAAGGTTAACAATATGTTCTTGTAAACTGGTGCTAAAGACTATAATGTCATCTAAGTAAACTAGGCATATTTCGTTCTGTAGACCGCGCAAGACATTGTCCATAACCCTCTGAAAGGTGGACGGAGAATTCTTAAGTCCCATGGGCATTCTCAAAAATTCGAAATGCCCATGTTCCACGCTAAACGCAGTTTTAGAAATATCATTAGGATCCATCTCAACTTGTAGAAACCCGCTAGCTAAATCTAGTGTACTAAAGTATTGACACTTGCCTAATTTGTCAAGGACGTCAGTAATGTTAGGTATAGGATATTTGTCATCAATAGTTTTTTCGTTTAATTTACGAAAATCTACGACTAATCTCCATTTCTGCTTCCCTGAAGCGTCTGCCTTTTTGGGAACAATCCAAATTGGTGAGCTCCAGGCTGAGTCTGAAGGTCTTATAATACCTTGACTTAACATTTTTGAATTTGATCTCTAACTTCATTTCTATGTACAAATGGATACCTATAGCTTTTAGAATGAATTGGTACTTCGTCCGTGGTTCGTATGCGATGTTTTATTTTATTAGTAAATGTAAGTGGTTCATCTTCTATATAGAAAACGTCTGAATACTGTGCAACTAATCTTTCTAAGTTAGCTCGCTCTTCCTGATTTAAATGATCTGTACGTAACCGAGATATAACGTCTGATGTACGGGTTGATAACTTATTTGAATTAAATAATTCTGTATTATAAATTTCACCGGAGACATGTCTATCCATTGAGAAAATGATATCATGTTGAGTTGGATTACGAACCTCTAAAATTCCTCTGTTATTTTTAACCGACGTTAAACAATAAGGTATAACGCAATTTGAAATAAATTGTTCTGGTATTAAAGTGTCACCATTTGGTACATTAACGGGTAATTTAAGTAATTTGGAAGACTCCGCTGGTAAAACGCATTCATATAAATTTACATTGGACGAATTATACATTTTAATAGGGTTAGTGGCATTACGCGTAATAAACTGTCGAGTTTTTAAGTCAATTTTCGATTCCAATTTTTCGAGCAAATCAAGGCCTATAAGTCCGTCAAATACGTCGTGAAACTTATATACAAAAAGTGTAATTTTATCAGTCTCTTGAAACTCTTTGAAACATGGTATAGTAATAGAGAAATCGTTCCTAGTGGTGGCATGTATATTAGTGACTTCAAAAGGATCGTAATTTAATCTTATATTTGAATAAAACCTTTGAACCGCTTCGGGACTTATAAATGACTGATTAGCTCCTGTGTCTAATAAAAGTTTTAATGGTGGGTCTAAAATCTGTATGTACGGTAGCTGCCTTTGTGTCTGCAAATTAATTTCTATCTTGGCTTTCTTGTGAGGCTGGCCTTCGGAAAATTCTCATTGTCTGTCGAGTCAGTTTGTTGGTTAGTATCATTACTTTCATTAATTTCACATACGTTTTCTGATGGCATGTCGTAATTTTGATCATAAATCGCGTCATAGTTAGAGTAATTATCGTCAGCATAGTCAACATAATAGTTGTTATAGTCAGCGTCATAGTAGTCATAGTATGGAGAGTAATATTCATATGGCACACATTCATTAACATGAACATCACGAGTTTTAAAATAGTTAGTAGGTGGTGGGTTACCATGCTTACGCCAGTCATGTCCAGTCGAGGGTGATTCCTTCGTGACATAATGACTCACGCCACTCATTGGCGTTGGACCTTTATAATAATTTGGTTGAGGACGTTGTGGTAATCGGAATACGTTGCTATGGGGGTTATAGTTAGGTGGAATAGCTCGGAATATTTGTTGGGTACGTGTGGGCATTCTAGGAACATGCTGCTGGTTTTGAACAGGCATTCTAAATTGATACGGTGGGTTTGGTCGGACTTTAGGAGGAAACATATATGGTTGAGGTACATAGAGAGGCTTGGGTACATGAAAATTGGATGACGGCATTAAAGAATTATTATATATAGACTTAGGTACATTATTATAATTCGAATTACTAAATTTGGATGAAGCATCGTTTCTTTGTTGTAAGTAAATTGTATTTAATTCCTCCTGAACATACTCTAATGCTTTTTCTATTGTTTCGGGCCTCATACATCGTATACGCGACCCGAGGGGTTCTTTAAGACCCCTAACAAAAGCCTGTTTCGTCAATTTTTTATATAGGTCACGTTTTGCGTCTATAGTACTTTTAAGTGATTCATGTAAAGTTACGTAAGTCATCATGGTACTGAATAAAGACTGTAATCTATCATAAAACTCTTGGGGCGAGCTGCCGCCCTGGGTTTGTGACGCTATATCATTATACAGAGCCGTCTCGTCCCTCTGGTCAGAAAAATTGTTAACTAGGGCCTCACGGATTCCACCCCAACTATCAGGAATACCGTTAGTATTAATGAGGCGTGCCGCCGGTCCCGTGATTTTATTTAAAATGCCATTTATCAGCGATAAATTTGAAAGAGTGGACTCGGGGTCATCTTTTATATATTTAATAACTAATTGGTCGCATATTTTAATAAATCTTGTTAATACATGGGGGTTACCATCAAAATCTGGGACCACCCTTAAGCATTTAAAAATTTCTTCCGTGTCAAATGACATATTAAAACTATCAATACTTCTTATCCTATCAACTAAACTATTTCTTGAGGACTGTTGGCTATTAACAGCCTCGTTACCCCGGGATTTCCTAGGATGGAAAATCGTGAAGGTTTATTCTATAGGAATATATTATAGGAAAGCAACACAATAAAATAATTCTGTGCAACTCACATTAACATGGTTTCCGTATCGATGGCTGGATACTGCTGATGTTCTGGATACTCGCTTGGGTTTTTAAAAAAACCGGTCGGCCGCGCGGGGCCTCGGAACCGATATTTATTTCGGATATATCTTCCCGCCGGGCGACCCGAGTATCCTACCGACTGCGCCAGTTAAATTCACTTTACAGTGAATTAATAAAAAAAATCATATATTTTAAATGATTTTAATTAAAAATAAAAATTACAAGTACGTGTTATCATGAGCACGATGCTTCACAATATATTTTAATTCTAATATTATAATCTATAGGAATAAGACGTTCTCACGATCGAAAGCACACCGTCAGCGCTTCACATTACATATAGCGTAGGGTTGTCACATAACTCATACGACAATAAACAACATGATGTTATGTTGGTATACTATAGCAATTCATCTAGTGGGTTTTATAAATTTTTGGCTGACCAAGACTACATATTTTAACATATCTTTCTTCTTTTTCTTCTGTCCCTTGCGTAGGTCAAACCTAAATTTAATTTTATCGACCTGGCTTCCTTTCGTAATGGTTGCCTAGAAGAGATCACTACTAAGTGATAAGGCCATCTATAAAACTTTATCTACTGCATTTTTTTATACAGGGTGTAATCGTTAAGTGTGCACAGGCGATTTTTCCGTAAGTATTACAGATAACAAAAAACTTTAAACTGATATCGAAAGTACTTAACTTAATGAGTAAAATAGCAGTAATAAATTTTTAAAAATAAATCGAGAAATAAGAATAAGAATAAGAATATCTTTATTGAAAAAGTAAAATAATACATTTAAAATTCATTTAAAATACATTTAAAATATCAAAAAAATTATCTTTAAACACTCCCATACATTAAGTATGAAATATGAATATCCCATATACATTTAATATGAAAGATTTTAGCTTTCTTTTTCTTTTTTCGTTTTCTGCTTTAATTACTTCGAAAATTTGAAGTGAAATTTCCCCGTTTTTCCGGACATTTCCACGCATTTTCCGTACATTTTCACGCATTTTCCGGGTATTTTCCAGATATTTACCAGGCATTTTCCGGACATTTCCCTGACATAGCCTGTAAATGTCTGGAAAATGTCTGAAAAATCCCCGGGAAATAGCCGGAAAATGCCTGGGAAATGTCTGGAAAATATCCGGAAAATGCGTGGAAATTCCCGGAAAATAACCGGAAAACGCCTGGGAAATGTCTGGAAAATATCCGGAAAATGCGTGGAAAATTCCGGAAAAACCGTGGAAAATGCCTGGAAAATCCCTGGAAAATATCCGGAAAATGCGTGAAAATGTCCGGAAAATATCCGGAAAATGCGTGAAAATGTCCGGAAAATGCGTGAAAATGTCCGGAAAATATCCGGAAAATGGGTGAAAATATCCGGAAAATGCGTGAAAATGTCCGGAAAATATCCGGAAAATGCGTGAAAATGTCCGGAAAATGCGTGAAAATGTCCGGGAGAAGCGTGGAAATGTCCGGAAAATATCCGGAAAATGCGTGAAAATGTCCGGAAAATATCCGGAAAATGCGTGAAAATGTCCGGAAAATATCCGGAAAATGCGTGAAAATGTCCGGAGAATATCCGGCAAATGCGTGAAAATGTCCGGAGAATGCGTGAAAATGTCCGGAAAATATCCGGAAAATGCCTGGAAATCCCCGGAAAGTGCCTGAGAAATGTCCGGAAAATGTCTGGGAAATGCGTGGAAAATATCCGGAAAATGCGTGAAAATGTCCGGAAAAAGCGTGGAAAATGCCACTTCAAATTTGCGAAGTAATTAAAGCAGAAAACCAAAAAAGAAAAAGAAAGCTAAAATCTTTCATATTAAATGTTACATATTATGGGATATTCATATTTCATACTTAATGTATGGGAGGGTTTAAAGATAATTTTTTTTATATTTCTCGATTTATTTTTAAAAATTTATTACCGCCATTTTACTCATTAGGTTAAGTACTTTCGATATCACTTTAAAGTTTTTTGTTATCTGTAATACTTACGGAAAAATCGCCTGTGCACACTTAACGATTACACCCTGTATAATACTAGCTTACCGCCTAATAAAACCTTCCTCTTGAATCACTCTATCTATTAAAAAAAACCGCATCAAAATCCGTTGCGTAGTTTTAAAGATTTAAGCATACAAAGTGATATAGGGACAGAGAAAGTGACTTTGTTTTATGCTATGTAGTAATCTAGTAATAGTTTCCTATGCATAGATTTATTAAAGAGTCCTACGTAAATTAAAACCAAGGATCGAATACAGGAATTTTTTGGCCTATATATCAAGCTCAAAACTTAGTTATTTTCAGTTTTCCAACAGCAGCTTTGATTGAATGTCCTCCACGCTATCACATGGCAGGAATTTCTCATACCAATTTGGAAGCCCCTATTTCACCCTTGAAGTAGTGTTTTCGTGATGAAAACTAGCGTCAAAAGTTCAATCGATATATTTTTAGAATTTCATCAAATCCAAATTATCGGTCCTCAATATAAATTATTTATGTATTATGTATTGTTTTGAACCTCATGTAGTAAAAAAGCATTTTATCCTTCACATGTAGAACCATATAAAATGTCTGATAATTAAATTTATAGCTTTATAAATAAGAAATTTTTCAAGTAGAGAAAAATTCTCTAGCTTTATACATTGTTAAAGTACAGAGAAAATTCGATCACAAGGCGAGATTCGAACCCCGTATATGTATGTTTTTTCTATTCTTTAAAATAATCTCACTTGTACATGTCCATGATTGTTATTTTCATGCATTCAAACTTTCGCATCATTTCACACTTGCGTACGTAGGTTTTTCTTATACAAGCAAAGTGTGACCGTAAACAACCTTCTCCCAACTATCCTAACAATATATAACAATTTGTAGGAATAAAATAAAAATAACAACCTGATACCGACTTCGTTATTTGATGTCGTAAATATAGTACATAACAAGCAGTGCTAGGGTTGGCAGTGATGTAAAAATTTATTATTTTCATGGCGTTTGTATTGTCACAATGTATATGGAATGTATAAAATATACAACGAACAGTTGTTATTGTATTTAAGTATGTTATTGTGTTGATACACCAAAATAATAAAGGCATAAAAGGGTAAGAGCGATGTTACTTATAATATGTTTTGTGTTTTGTGAAAATCTCACTGTAGGTAGACAAACTAACTATAATTTTTTGAGTTATTTAGCATTCTATGGGTGATGTCAATTACCTACTCAATAAATTTCGTTTACTTCTCTGTGTGTGTTAATGGGTTATAAAAATTATAATTATTTTGCATACAGTTTTGAATAGCATACCTACTTGGTACTTATTGAGTTTGATTGTAGTAAAAAATAATACTTACTTTTTACTCAACTCGTTACTTGTATTTGCTTTCTACAAAATTTACTTCACAATTTCATAATATACTTTACTACTTCAAATAGAAATAATATTGTTAAAATAAAAACTATTTTTGCGACAGCCCTACGTCTGAAATACGAGTTTAAGATAAACTAAGCTACTTTCGAAATAATAGTAATCGATTTCAGGTTTACATTATTTGTTTTAATAGAATATCGTTTAAACGAGGGAAAAGGGATTTAAATGGACAATTTAATAAGATACATTTGTGTAAAATCGTCCTTATGTAAAAGTCTGTTTTTCGAATTTACTACTAAACAGCTGAAGCTATTTGCATGGAATTTTGCATAGTGATAGATAATACAAGGTCAATCTGTAATAACAAGATCAATTGTTTAAAAAACAATCTAATAAGAGACTATATATATATCGTTATCTAAGCTTAAACGTGGAACATAGAGTAGCATAATTTATTTATGCTAACTATATTATTCTATAACTGTGGTAGCACCCCCAATATTTTACTATTCACTACCGGGAATCGAACCCACGACCTCTCGGTACTACGCTCTCGCGTTACCATGATAGTCTAGACTCTAGGCTGTCCGACTTAGATGTCGGACCGCAATATATACAACGAAGGTTGCCTGGCAGAGATGGCTTTGAGCCATAAGGCCGCCGTTTGTACATTTTAAATTGTTTTGTTTTATGTACTTTCATTGTAATATGTTGTACAATAAAGAGTAAATAAATAAATAAATAAATAGCTTTCCACCCGACGCGGACGAGCGACGTTGCGCATCGCATGACAGCAGCAATTGCGCGCGACGTTGCCACTCCTATATTATAAACAAACACTATGAATACGCTCGCGAATGCAAATTCGGGGATTTTCTAATTTTGCTAAATAATAATTGAATTCGTTTTGAAGTACTTTATAATTTTTAGTGTTTATATAGACACTAGATTTCACCCGTGTTTTCTAAGAAAAACCCGCATAGTTCCCGTTCCGTGGGATTTCCGGGATAAAACCTATCCTATGTGGTAATACAAGTTACAATTTATATGTGTGTTGAATTTCATTGTAACCGGTTCAGTAGCATTTGCGTGAAAGAGTAACAAACATACATACACATACACCCATCCTCACAAACTTTCGCACTTATAATATTAGTAGGATACAATAAATTTTACCACATATTATAGTTATTATATATGTAAGTTGTCTGTTGTGTTGTAACCATGTTTGATTGCAAATAAATGATTTGATTTGATTTGATTTGAGGATAGTAGGATAGGATATACAATTTAGGGGGTGCTACCATAGGGTATTGTTGTCCTTACATCTCCAATCGATAGTTGCAGACATGTTATTTGAACATCAATCGCATAGGCAATCCCATCTTAATCCCACTGGAACATAATCGCACTTAATTAAGGATTACATCGTTGGTTAGCGCAATGTCGGATAATGTAATTGTAAGCCTTTATTGAAAATTATGACTATCCCTTGATGTGTTTTAGTGATGATTAACGTTAATTAACAGTTTGTTAGATTGTGTTTTTAAATTCAATACTAAATGGGTGATCTTAATGTGATAGAGTTATTATTTTTGATTGCTTGTAAATGAGAGATACTGTCTCTTATTTTCTATATCTGCTGTGATGTGTGTATGTGTGTATATTTGCTGTATATATCTTCTGTGACAATAAAATAAATCGGTGTATTTTTATTCGCTCACTGAAAAATGGATCGAATGTGTTTTGCACACACAACATTATATAATTATTTCTTCCAGAAGACTATACTTATAAACAATATCATAGTTAAAATCTCTTACTTTTGTTTGTATGTTTATTTGTCTATCGTATAAATCCAAATCAAAATAACATTAAAATAATAAATACTTAATAATAAAAAGCTTTATATTTTATCCATACCTTCAATTACACTGTGTAATGTGTATGTCACTCATTTTATATAAGCACAGTACTTAAAACTAACTAAAAACTATTAAAAAAACTATTCTCTTCATTACCCAAATCTAGTACAGTAAATAATACCAAAATGTACACATAAAAATTTAAAGGCATTCCCACGTGCATACAAAACACGATTGGCAAAAAGCATTCAAAATTCCCAATAAACATTTTAGTCACAACTATTTTAAATTTCAAAAGTGAAATTATCCACTCCAGCTGAATTAGCCGGCCATTCAAAAGGGCTGAATTAAAATAATTGAGAAATAAATAAAAAAATATAGTTACGCTCTGCCGGCGAGCGACGTTCAAATAAAAGGACGATTGATTCGAATACCTGTACTATAGTCTGAGAGCGAAATGAATAGAATTGCTTGTTATATATTTTTTAAATTGATGCGTAATAGTGTGATTTCGTTTAACTTTAGTGTTCTGAATTATTTGGTGTTCAACTACTTATTGTGTAAAGCAGAATGTTTGTGTATGTATGTATTTTGTAATCGGTTTAAAGTGTAATTGTTTGCTCTTTTTTATTGTAATATAGAACTAATTTCGTTGGAATTTAGTATGTTAAAAACTAGACTATTAAATGGGCAAATACTAAAATTAAGGTAACATGGAATCAGTTAACGAATCCGACTCACACTTGGCTATTGTAATAACTACATAAATGAAATTTGAATTTGAATTTGAATTTGAATTTACAGAACGCATTTAACCTTTTAGCCACGAATCTTTTACATATTATTCAGTACTAATCTAGTTTTCTGCTAGTGAAAAAAAAATTAAAAACAGGTAGTAATTTTGCATTTCAGTACACAATATTTCCTCTTTATAACAAAGCAAGAGAAATGTTTGTTAAACCGTGACATTGTTCTAAAATGAACTATTTTGTAATGCCCAGGCTAATAAACCCGTTTTATTCAGCCCAGTGACATGTTAAATGTGGGACCGAAGTAATTCCAGTTTGTAAACTTCGTTATTCGCACCACTGAACATCAGAGGTGAAATTAAAATTTATATAGTTTAGTCTATACATAATGTTCATGATTAGGCGGTTTCGTTCTGTTACATGATAGTATTTAAACTGAAGAAACTAAAATAATTATACCTTCAAATTCAAATTCAAATTCATTTATTAATTGCTTGAACACGTACGGTCTACATTAGATGTTTTTGTATTACAAAGAATTGCGTAACAGTGTTCGCCATGTGAACTTGGCATGCAATCGTATAGTACATTACTTATTGATACATTTACGAAATTAATTTAAGTTAATTGAATACATTGTAGTAGTTCCAATTCGATTAAATACCTTATAAAATTAGGTCTAAATTATTCTAATGTCACAGTTTAAAAATATACATTATACCTACAATCTACATATACCTTTCTCGAAAACAAAACTACTCAATGAAATCAAACTGAATGGAAATTGATCTAGTAGTTTTCTGAATTTAACAGACAGACGGTGGGAGTGGAGTTTGTTTTATATATTAATACTAGCTGCGCCCCGCGGTTTCACCCGCGAGGCTACGCTTCTGTTGGTCTTAGCGTGATGATATAATATAGCCTTCCTCGATAAAATGGGCTATCTAACACCGAAAGAATTTTTCAAATCGGACCAGTAGTTCCTGAGATTAGCGCGTTGAAACAAACAAACTCTTCAGCTTTATAATATTAAGTATAGATTAGCCGCTCGTCCCAGCTCCACCCGTGACAACCTGCGATAAAACATCTAAAAATATAGTCTATGTTCTTCAGGGATAATGAAGGATTCTAATGGTAATTTTTTTTAAATTAATAGGTCCATTTGTTTCGGAGCCATTCAATTTAAACAAACAAACAATCAAATATTTCCACTTTATAATATTAGTGTAGAATGTAGATGTTGTGATTTACAATAACAATTATTTTAATTATTTGAGTATTAGGCTAGCAAAACTATCCTTAAACTTGAAAGTCAGTTTAAAGAGCTCAAAAAATTTTCAGGCATATTTATATTTATACAATACTAGATTTCCGCCCGCGACTTCTCCCGCTTTGTCTAAAACTTAATAAATTATATACTAAAACCTTCCTTTTGAATCACTCTGTCTATCAAAAAAACCGCATCTAAATCCGTTGCTTAGTTTTAAAGATTTAAGCATACGTAGGGAAATAGAGACAGAGAAAGCGACTTTGTTTTATACTATGTAGTGATAGCAACGCCTAAAAACCGCTCGCGTTATTTTCAGACTTGTGCCTCCATACAATTTAGGTGGCTGACCTACACCTACCCGACTACAACACAATATCATGTTTTACGGGCGACTTCGTCCATCAAATTGATTTTGGATAATGTTATTTCTGAAGGGAACAGGCTTGTCATCAATTTTATATCAGATCAAGTCAATAACTCAGTGAATAAGGAACAATGGAAGGTAAATTAGTTTTTGGGGGACGCAAATTCGATTGTCTGTTCCGAAGATTGCAGATAACATGAGATACGTCGAACCAATGATGGTAATTTAATAGAGATGATCAAAAGACAGGCTTTTTGATATCTTCTTCTAGCTTCGCCCGCTTTGTCTAAAACTTAACAAATCATATGCCTTTCTCGAGAACAACTCTATCTGTTAAAAAACACATCAAAATTCGCAAAGAATTTATCTCTACAACTACTATATAATAATATTATGTATATAAAAATTCGATACCACACTCCTCCGAAACGTCTGGACCGATTTTTATGATTAACTTTTGTGTTACCAGCATCTAGTTTTCATACGTCATTATATTAAGTGTAGGGCAGAATATCAATGTCGAGTGAGCTAGTAAATTTCAAATAAAAACCCGATTGATCATAACCTATCACATATTCACAAAGTATAATGAAAAACGGGCCAATATCATGTAAAGACGGTTCAAAAGCAAAGTTCCACCATTAATATGATAGTTTAATAAACTGCCGTCTCGGTAACAAGTTGGCAAGTAGGTCACACTATCCCGACTTGCAATGCACTTTACTTAGACTTATTCTGTACGGTTTCAACACTTTTCTGTTTGTTATGTTTTTATATTACACTAGCTCATTGTGTTAGTCTGATGTATAATCTATATTACTGTAAAGTTTCATCCAAATCGACCCAGGATTTTTTTCGTGACAGAGTAACATACATACATACATTCATATTCACAAACTTTCGCATTTATACTAATATTAGTAGGATGAGTATCTGTGGTTTCGTCCTCATTGTTTTATTATTTAAATATAACTTGAAACTTTAATTTGCGTAGTAAAAAACAAGATAAAAGATGTTATAATTTTAGTTCAAGTACAGTTAAATTCACCAAATATTTCAATCAAATTAATTAAAATGTCTCAGCAAATCAGCACAAAATTTTTTCAGTATAAATTCTTCTAAGTTTTGAATCTAAATGTAATAAAGATAACTATCGAAACACTGAACATAGTCTACTAAATTAACAAAAACCAAACATAAAAACTATTTTTTTATGTGTGTAATTAAAGTTATAAACAAAGGTTTTATATACTTCATAATATTCTAAACATCATTTCATAAATGTCAAGCGTAGAACCTAAACAACAGTGTAAAACTAATATATCTAAACCACAAAGTGCCGTTCAATAATGTAATATACGCAGATTCTCTCCTACACGCTTGTATAAAGAAAATGGCGTCAAACAATGAACTTTTTCATTATAACTTTTACTCACAATACATGTCACTTACAATAAGTTTTAAGCACAATATGTGTCTCTATATTATCTATATTTATAAAAATGAAACCCGTTTTCCTTGGTCACGTTATCACGCGTGAACGGGTAGACCGATTTCGATAATTTTTATTATATTCCTTGAAGTACGAGGATGGTTCTTATGTAGAGAAAACGTAAATATGTACCACGGGCGAAGCCGGAGCGGACCGCTAGTTTTATATATCTCTCTATAAATATAAGAATGATTGTTTTTCTGTGTATATACCCTTATGGTGGTTTGCAAGATATTCCTGAGTCAATTCGTAATATACTTGTATAGTACTATGCTTCTAAATTCTACAGAACAATTTGTAACTTGAAATTGATATTTTTGGTTTTATGGCATTCAAATGCTTTATAAATATAAATTTATAAAGAATAGAAAAAATTCGATCACAAGCGGGACTCAAACCCGCATCCTTTCCTGGTGTGTCCCTTAGACACATAAAACCGAAAGAATAGAATGAATTCGATCGCTCTGGCGGGTCACGAGTGGCTGAATTGGTCAGGCATCCGCCCCGGAATGGCGCGAAAGGATGCGGGTTCGAGTCCCGCTGAGTGATCGAATTTTTTCTATTCTTTATAAATTTATAATTTGTAACTTGTTTAGTTTTCATAATAATGTCTTGCACGAAATTAGGTTGTGATAGTAAAAGCTTAAAAACCAGACGACACCTATTTTCTGACGGATTAAAGGTGTTTAATTGAGTATTGATAGTATGTACTACTATCGTATGCCTACCCACTTCAAAGGGCCAATTTCCAAATAACAGGTGGTAAAGGTTTATAAAAACATCTTAGTTCATGTATTTTCTTACGGCTGATTTTCACATAATATGTTTTGGAATACAGTAAAAATACGATGCCAAACTTTTTGTTATTAGTCTGTATTATTAGCCTCACTATAATATAACTTATAGTGAGGCTTCAAAAAATATACATATTATATTATTGGAACCTATAGCTCAAGTATATTATACTTAAATCCCGTAAAAAGAATCGGTTACAATTGAGTCTTCAGATATATCTTTCGTTGAAAACCAAATAATAGCGCGACACAACTCGCGCCTAGCGCCATCTATCGATTTACGTGGAACTGTTAATTTTAGAATTTAATAGTATCTTACATATAAATTTACTTTTTAAACTTGTAAAATAACATAAAAAACATAAGTTTTCTTTTTAACTTATATCATACTAATTTAATATAATGAACGCGAAAGTTTGTAAGAATGGATGTATATGTTTGTTTTTCTTCACGTAAAAACTAGAGGAAGGATTTCGATGAAATTTTACAGGAATATAGGTTATACATTAGAATTACACACGAGCTAAGGAAAACTTGATTTTGCACGCGTGTTCGTCCGCCGGTGACACCGTGCCGCGCCAATGCCGTGACGTTTGTAAGGGGTTTTTTTCGAGGACTTTAAATTGCAATAAAACAACGATGGATTATTACTTATAAAATTTATGTATGAATAAATAAAATTTATAGGGGTCACAATATATTAGTTGCTTCAAAATAACATGCCTATTAAGTATTAAGTTAAAAAGTGAGTACTTAAATACTTAAAATTAAGAAATAAAATAAAACAAAATATATCAACATCGTTAAACGAAATTCGTAATTGGAAATTTGCTTTCATTAATTTTAAACCTATCCAATTTATTTGGAACGAGAACTTTGGATCTCAGTAGACGAATAAGTTTGTCCGTTATAATGTCTAAAGATTAAAATAACTTCATTATTATAATTCATTTGCAGATCGGCGAGCAAATGTTATTAATTGATAAAAATTATTTAATACTTTTTAGTGAATCAAAGTTACTTGCTACATTTCAATTATGTCATCGAGATCAGACAAAAATGCTCATAAAATAAAAACTACTGGGCCTATCCGAATAAAAATTTTTATGGGACCAATTCGACACCAATCCGCATCAAACAAAAAAAGAATCACGTAAATCGGTTCAGAAACCTCGGAGTAATCGGTGTACATACATAAAAAAAACATACCGGCCAAATTGATAACCTCCTCCTTTTTTTTGAAGTCGGTTTAAAATAGTTATACTTAGTACTACGTTAATATCTACTTTATACTCCTCTCAATGTTTTTTTTTCTATTAATTCATCATTTATGATACAATACTTGTTAGCGAATGTATCGAAAATAATGAGAAAGAACGCAAACACAGATTCTGACGCATGTATTAATAACATTATTAGTACAAAATATGTCCTAAATGGCAGACTAAACATTTGTTCTTTTAAATAGACTTACTTTAGAAGCCTTTTTATGTTTTCTTGTTTAATTCGCCATTCAATAATGTAGGGAATAGCCGGTAGCCCATTTACAGTTCTAATAATAATTTAGAAATAAATAAATAAATAAATAAATAAATAAAATCATCTTTATTTGGTTCTCACAACATTAAAAGGTTACAAAACTCAATTATACTACTACATTTATCTTTTTAATTTGCTTATAACAAACATTTTGTTTTCATTAATCTTGCTATCTTACTCAAATTACACTTGACTGTCAATTAATGACGCAAAAACGGAAAAGTGGACAATTTAGCATCTTCAAACGATTTAACAATTAATGAAAGGGCAGTAAGGGCCATCAGATCAACGGTTTTTCGTTCATTACAGTCGGCGACGCAGGATTCACTAACGATGATAATTATTACTAAGGACATTGCCGCACTTACTGATGGGTTGATTGTATTGGCTTAGTTATTGACGCGAGTGGATAGGAGTACTATATATTATTCTAGTACAAACTGTGCTGTAACAATTCGGTGGTCAATAAGAATATTATGTATTATGACGTTTTAAAAGAAAGTATTGAATTTTGATTTCACCGGGCTCGGTAAATGTGATTTAAATCATATGAAATACAGAGCATTTTATTCATTTTGGACGTCATGTTTCTATAGTGCTTAAGAATTACATAATCGATATCAAAACTTTAGCTCTCTTATTTTGACCAGCATTTGTATGAAAAATGTGGTAAGAATAAGTTAACTATATTCAACCAATTCATTGAGTAAAATCAGATTTATATGTAAGATTCTATCTCATATTATCTGTTTATATAGTTTAAAAATGTGTGGAACAAGTAACCTACAGCTATCGCGTATCGCGTAGCGTATCGTAGCCGCGATCGTAGCAGTGATCGTAGCAGCGAACGTAGCCGTGATCGTAGCCGTGATCGTAGCAGCGAACGTAGCCGCGATCGTAGCAGCGATCGTAGCCGTGATCGTAGCTTCCATAGTATAAAAAATTTGAGAAGCATACTGAATATAATATCATACCTGTATATAGCGCATACAAATATCTTCATAGTGAGTAAGAATAAGTTAGATACTATCATATAAAGATACGAGGTGGTAGCTCACAAAGCATGTGAATATAAGAAGAATAAGCAAGCTACTATCTCAAACACACTTACTATTAAATAGTAGTAGAATAGAGCTACTATCCCACAATAAACGATCCACCACGCTAGTCACGTCATACCTGGAAACTTTGATAATTAGGAAATAAAGCAAATTGGCGTCGGGTAAACCGAACGTGCCTTCTGTACAGGGATCAATTTATTAAATACGTATTATTGACAAAGTTTGCACATAATCCAATTGTACGGTTTATTAAATTAGGTTTAGTTGAACCCTTTCGAGCGTTTATTACATTTCATGTGTATTTAATTAACTGTAATTGTTTCTCTAAATAAATAAATGAATATACATTGACTTGGCTATTCTTTAAAGTGCTGTATGCTTTTACAAAAAAAAATAAAATAGAACAGGCTTAAAGACAAGTGTTGCACGACCAAAAAATGGTTAAATACTTAGGTACAGATATTATTAAAATGTAGTGTTATTCTTGTATAGCATAAATGTCGTCAAAAATATTTGAGACTACCCATTGGTAGTTATTAGGTTGCTCGATTGAGCTTGACAGAATCAGGAAAATCAATCAATTAATTCATAATTGGCGGAATAAACTCCAAATAACCAAAAATTAATTTAACAGTCGTACTGAAAATTTCTTGTTTTAATTATGTTCAAAATAAAAGCTCAATTATTAGTTCATTATTTTTAAGAATAATGTGTTTTTTTAATAATAAGTGTATTATTTTTTATATAAATAAATACATTAGGGGACATTAAATATTATGCTAACATCTAAATAGTTTTCTTGTGATAAATTGAAGTCCCTTGTCCCCTGGGGTAAGGGGCATTTCACATCTGTTTCACTGATCGATTTACTTTACGGGCAAGTAAGTGATCAACCTTCTATGCATGGCTGAGTCTACGGGATTCGAAGCAATATCAAAGACTATGCTTATACTATTTTAATAGTGTAATAGAGTAATATGATGGTATACTATTAAATACATTTATATGTATATCATTACAATGATGTGAATATGAAAATAAGATGAATTTTATGGAATATAAAAACATCGATATTTTGATCTACTGTTATGTAACTGTTGATAATTAAAATTAAATGCTTATACATTAAAAAATTAATAGAATAACGCTCTATGACCTTCTGCTTTAAAACCAGCTTCCTGTTAAATGTTTTCAGGTGAAGCTGATTCCGAGATATCCCAATTATCAGCCAATGAATGAAATATTTAGTAGCTCAGTTTATTCAAACTATTTTCATCCCTGCTATCCCATATCGTAATGGATGTCTACTTCAAATTCAATAAAGATCAGTTCATCAGTTTTCACGTAAAAACGTACAAACATTAATGCATTTATTATTATAAACTTTCACATTTATAATATTTACAGTATTAGTGAGTTGGGATTGACTGTTTAGCTACAAACCTAAAAGCACAGCTTAACTGTAGAATAATATTCATGATACCAGCTAAATTACAATAGAAATGTAATAAATTCACCAATTCAACTGCTCATCAATTGCTAACCAATTAATAATTTTGCGGGTCAGGTATTCTGCTAACCAAACCGTATTATTTGTTGATGGTATAAATCATTATTTTCAATACAATATAACTTTGCCAATTGCAGAATCCATTGTTATTGTTTGATACAAAAGGTATTTATTATTTATACATAGATCTGTATCTATATATAAAATGATTGAATTGTCTATCTGATATTTCTTCATTGTTTTCTCTGACGCTTAATTTTATTTATAGGATCAAACGTTGTTTCTTTGTTGTAATAAGTTAATTTTAATGTGCTGAAAATTCTCTGAAATAAATAATTAATACTGCGTTCTTTTTGCCCTTTGTATTACTTGTACATAAAGATATTAAAGCACTTCTAAGAGATTTCTATCCGAATGAATAAAGATTTGAATTTTCAGAACTAGATCTAGTGCATCTAAATATTCAAAGGTTTTGATGTGGAATAAAACAAAATATAATTTAAATCAAGTAAATCTGCTATATTCTGTCTGTGCAGCAGCTGTATCTGACGTTAGATTTATTATTTTAATAAAACACTCCCCACTGAAATGTTAAAGAGTGTAACCTTTACGAGGGACTACCTACATCTAGCTGTAAGGTCTTTTCACAATCCGCGCGTAGCTTTCTAAAAGCACAATCTAAAAAGTTCCAATTATACGCGAGGATTTTTTCTGTTTCAAATATGTCAATGTTCTTGGATATTTAAATTTCACGTTCTATGATGGAATTTAAGCTTTCGCTGTTATATCACAGCATTATCGAATTTGATAGATATCGGTTAAATAGTAGGTAGGTACCAACTATTTTTGAATACATTATAATTAGCGCTATCCGGATACGCTCTTCTATTTACATGTACAGATCAATACTAATCAAACTAAATATAGCAGCAAAAAGAAAAGAAGGCTTAGAGTTTCAGTAAAGGAGAATAAAGAAAACAAATCTGTGGTGTTTGGTATATACCTCGTAAGTGCAAAAATGGCCATTTTTTGTTTTTTGGCCATCTATACTGATAAAAACGTCCTCTTTCGTTTGGTCTATGTCACATAAGCCTATTGATAGTAGAAATACCTTAAATAGGTTGTATCAAAACCACTTAAGTACAAAAAAAAATATTTTTATTTGATACAAATACATTAATATAACTTAACATAGACTTGTAAAACGAATACTCAATCAACGAACGGCCATTTACAACGTAAGAGCACTTAACATAATTAGACCAAACTTGAATAATTATTATCATCACTTAACTTATTTGTACCAAATCAAATAAAATTATTTGTGAACTTAACAGGTCTTCTCTGAGTTCTCCCTTACTTAAATATAACGTTATTTGGCACATAATTTAAATCTTCAGACATTAGGTCTCAAGCCTATTTATCTTTAAAGAAACATGCATGTGATGCAAGATCTCTTAGACTTAGTGTGTTCAGAAACGTTTACCAACCTTTAAATCGATTTACAGATTGGTAAACGTTTAAAAAGCCAAATAACGATACCTACATGCACAAGGTTTGATTCTTTGTCTCTTCAAATTCATTCTTTCATGTCAGATTAGAATAGATTTAGAAAAATCGGAGCATAAGGCAACATTTCACTATGAAACTAAAAGATAAAAGTTGTTTGTTTACAGATTCCAAATTTAACTGCATCTGTAGCCTTTTATAAAAGAAACTTTGGACTTTTAATTTAAAAATCCGCAAAGTTACTACTAAACGAACATTCCATTATGTTATGTATGAAGAAATAGCTCAAAGAGGTGCGGATGAAATCGCATCATGCTTATGGCATTTTATTAACCGTTTGGCAGAAGAAGTAGAGTAGCTTATTTTATATTCAGTGTTTTCCAGGTCAAAAACGGTATAATATCTTGCCTGTTAAGCAGATATTGAAAGATTTCAAAAAAGAAACAGCACCATCTCCGTTCCCCGAGATAAATGAAAATGACCAGCAATCGCCATGATGTAAAATTAATTAATGAATCTGACTTCTTTCTATTTTCGAAACTATTGACTACCTACTCATTTTATCAAAAGAAATACTGCAACAGACAAAACTACATTTGGTTAGAACTGTACTTTCTGGTTGATGTATGAAAAGTCTAATGACGTACATTTTAAATACTCTTTGAGTGAAAATGAAGAGTTTCTGTATTTCTGGTTTAAGAGCAGTCTCCGAAGTGTATTTGCCATTGGCCTCTAATGAGCCTATCAATATCGATGCTCTGAAATTCAAAGATCTCTTAGATCTCCTGCCAATAAGTGATCCAATTTATGATGATTATTTCAAATCATTGTCTCATGGTCCGACTAGAAACAATCATATGACTTTCAGTGAGAGTGATGACGACTATGAATGAATGTTGTAGTGGTACGTTTTACAAACAAATTTTATTTGACTTGATCCAGCTCGTAACTATTTGCAGGGTAAGGGCATCTTCTCACAAGGAGAAGGCCTGAGCAGTAATCACCACGCTTGCTCACTGCTGGTTGGTGATTTCAGACCAAAATCCCGGTTGCCATCACGATGTTTTCCTGTTATTAGAAATGATGATGTTTTCTTGTTATAGAAGATGTATCTCTGGTTATTAGAGAATCTACTTATGCATCCGAAAAAGACACATTGGTACATGTCGGTTGATGGGATCGATCCCGCAGCATCTAACACGGCAGGCAAGCGAACTACCGTGACTTCTGAACCACACACACACACATACACTACTTTTAGGATTTTACTTTGTAGAGAGAGTATCAGAGAATTGCATATTGCACGAAAATCACAATATTTCCTGGCTTTTTTATGAGTACTTATTTGTGGCAAATCACACTCCTATTCGTTTTTGTTTTTATATATGGTTAAATCTATTTGTATGGAAGACGTTTCCCAATAATATTTGTTTTTTAATGTCTGTTTATGTTTCCGTCGAAGAAAAAAAAAGAAAATTCCTTTCCATTAAGGTAAAAATAGGAATAAATACTAATTAAGAGTACAAATAAATATGCTCTAATCCACTTAAGTACACACGTTTTAGACATTTTCACATCATTTTCACATTTTTTTCTTTTGGTACAAACATGTTAAGTAACAATTACTCTTGAACTAGAACATTTTTTTTATTTTTTTTGTAAGTGTTCAAAACTTGAACATAATAGACATTTAAATATCATAAATTTGTTTTACTCAAGAGTTTATTCCGATCTGTAGCAACAGGGTGGCAACCGTGAAAACTTTCAAACGCTCATACTCAAAAATCACCATTTTGCACTTAAGTGGTACGTACCAAATACCACAGAAATATTTCATCATAAACAAGGAAAACAGAATTAAAATATTGACGGTACAACTTCACGTGATTAATATTGCAAAACATAATATCCTCCAGTTAATATAATGTTGAAACTCGTAACTTTTATCCTTAATATCGAAGCTGCATAACTGAAGCATCATTTATTGCGAATAAGTGGCATTCCTCGGCCGGCGGCGTCAGGGAATGCGACGAAAATATCTTGCATTTGAACCACATTAAAATACTAGAGTAGCGGTTGCATTATCGATTTTCCCGCTATTCCGTTTTTAAATCCTTTTAAATTTAGCACGAACAGTTTATTTGCCATATAAATTAAAAGTTAAGCACTTGAGTGGTTTGAAGTTAGATAGTTTTGCAGACGATGTCCGTTATTGATTCTGTCTGAGATATTTTTATGGTGATATTCAAACTCAAACTCAAACTCAAACATTTATTTATTCAATTAGACTTCTTCCAGAAGCACTTTTGAATCGTCATTACATTCTTTAAATTTACCACCGATTCGGAAAGCAGTATCTATGGAGAAGAACCGGCAAGAAACTCCATAGTTGCTCTTTTAAAGTCATGTCCATATACAATATAATTTTACATTACATGTTACTTACATCTAACTACATAATATTATATATTATCATAATATGCCAAAGAACTGTCCTGTTATTCTTACGCGACAACCCTCCATGGATTTTCATCTTCCATATATTCCTTAATGCTGTAGTAGGCTCTCTGAACTAATACATTTTTTAAATAAGTTTTAAATTTAACACTACTAAACTCTTTAATACTATGAGGAATTCTATTGTAAAAACGTATACCTTGGCCCATAAATGAATTTTTAACTTTAGCTAACCTATAAAATGGCATTTCAATTTTATTTCTATTCCTTGTGCCATAACAGTGTCTATCTCCTACTTTTGTGTGTAAGTCCGCGTTTTTGTGTACATGTAAAACATTATTAAATATATACTGTGATGGTACAGTGAGGATACCAATATTCTTAAAGAGATCTCTTAGTGAGTCCCGAGCACGTAAATTATATATAGAGCGTATGGCTCTTTTCTGTAATATAAATATAGTTTCTATATCTGCAGCCCTGCCCCATAGTAGAATTCCATAGGACATAATGCTATGAAAGTAACTAAAATAAACCAATCTAGCCGTATCTTCATCGGTGAGATGCCTTATTCTTCGAACTGCATATGCAGCTGAGCTGAGCTTAGCAGCGGTGGTGGCAACATGGGTCCCCCATTGTAGCTTCTCATCTAGTGTCAAACCAAGAAAAACAGTAGACTCGACAGGGTATAATACCTCCCCGTTTAAAATGATATCCCTTTTGACCTTTTTTACATTTGGAAGGATAAACTCTACACAATTTGTTTTTTTTGCATTCAATAATAAATTATTAGCATTAAACCAATTAGATATGCGTAAAAGAGCAGAGTTTACTTCGTCAACATTTGTGTCATATCTATCCACATTAAATATTAATGAGGTATCATCTGCAAACAGTACTATTTCACACATATCCTGCAAATAATAAGGTAGGTCATTAATATACACTAAGAACAAAAACGATCCTAAGATAGATCCCTGCGGAACACCAATGTTAATCGGCGCACCGCAAGATTTCTCTCCATTAACAACAACGGTCTGTACCCTGTTCTGAAGATATGAAGCTATGAGGTCCTGAGATAAACCTTTGATACCATAAAAATTTAGTTTCCGTAATAGAGTGGAATGTTCTACACAGTCGAAAGCCTTAGAAAGGTCGCAGAATATCCCCAAAGCATTCTTTGAATTTTCCCATGCTTTATATATATGTGACAAAAGAGCTATTCCAGCATCAGTGGTAGAGCGCCCCCTTGTAAAACCAAACTGTTTGGCGTGCAGAAAACCATTTGAAACAAAATGACTACATAATTGGTTTAAAATCAATTTCTCGAAGACTTTGCTCAAAGTTGGTAAAATAGAAATAGGCCTATAGTTATTACAGTCTTCTTGGTCACCGCTTTTGAATAAAGGAATAACTTTACTAAACTTTAATAAATCAGGGAATATACCACAGTCACAACATTGATTAAATATAAACGCTAAATGGTTGGCAATGTTTTCTATAATATTATTTACTAAATTCACAGACATTCCCCAGAGATCACATGTTTTTTTTAAGTTTAATGTTTTAAAAGTTTTAACGATTTCATCTGCAGTCACATGTCGCAATTCAAATAATACATTACACTCCGCAACATGGTCCCTCAAATAGGACTCCGCAAGCACTGATGATGAATTTAATTTTTTAGTAATACTAACAGGGACACTACTAAAGAAATCTTCAAAAGCAAGCGCAATATCAGCACTTTTGTCAATGACCCTGACAGCATTTACAAGTTTTATGGTACTATTTGTCCGGCTTTTGCCCATTTCACCATTAATAATTGTCCAAACTGTTTTAACTTTGTTATCAGAGTTGCGTATTTTATCTCTGACATATAGACACTTGGCAGTGAAACAAACTTTTTTAAAAGTTTTTGAATAATTTCTAACATAATTATGGAATGACAAGTCTTTGTTATATTGCTTCATGCCATATAACTCATATAGAATGTTCCTGCATCTGTGTATACTAGGTGTTGCCCATTGACTAAATGGTAAATCCTTGGTGATACTTAAAGATTTAACTTTAAATATTTCTTTAAACTCATTATGAACTAAATTAAAAAGATTTGTAAACATTTCACAAGGATTATTATAAAAGGATTGATCATTCAGGTTAGGCAGTTTATTATTAATATTATCTCTAAATTTATCAATGCCTTTTTTAGTTATAGGCCTAACATTAATTCTTTTAAACTTAGGTATGCAATCCCATTCCAAAACTACTTTCTGGCCACAGTGATCTGAGGTCAGTATATTGAGGATATTTTTTTCTAGACAGTTGCAATCACAGTATATATTATCAATACAAGTTGCAGAAGTAGGTGTAATTCGTGTGGGTTCATCAAAAACTTTATACAGATTAAATGAGTGAAACAAATTAACTATTCGTGTTGCCGTCTGTGTGTGTGAAAGTAAATCAATATTAAAATCACCACATACTATTACCTTCTTTTTACTCCTGCCTAAACGGTTTAATGTTTCTTCCATGACTGTCTCAAACATATTATAGTCACTGGAAGGAGGTCTGTATACGCAAACAATAATGTAACGCTCAAGCTCAACACAGGACAGTTCAATGGTGCGTTCTACAGAAAGACTTACAATGTCAGTTCGTTCTTTGCATTTAACACTATTGTGTACAAAAATAAGAGAACCTCCATGAATAGCATGTGCCCTATAGTATATACTTTTTAATTTATAATTATCAATATTTAATAACAACTGACATTGTTTAAGCCAATGTTCTGTTACACAAAATATTTTTATACTATTATGATTTAAAAATAATTCTATTTCTAATAATTTGCTAGCCAAGCCTTGAATATTTTGATGTACAATGGAAAAAGGCTGCTTAGCTGTTGTCTTACATACTAGTTTAAATCTAGCTTAGGGCTAGTTTGTCCGTCAACACTTAACCTAGGTTGATGTATATAATTACTACTACATAAAATTATAGTAGATCGATGGTCTGATACCAAACATGTACCAGACTGGTTAATAATTTTATATGCTATTAACATAGCAAGTTCTCTCTTATATCTAAATGGCAGATACACTGTATTCCTTGTCAAGCAAAAAGATTTTGTACATGAATTTATGTCAAAATATATAAATGCATCACTATGATGATTTGTTAGGTTATATAATTTTAAGTTAATGTTATAGATAAATCTATTTTGATTTTGTGTCAAACCAGGCAAATATGGCAATGTACACAACATAAATTTGCATTTTGTCTCACTACTAATTTTCAACATTTTTTGAAATCCTATATCAATGTCATGTTTTTTTAGATTAAGACTATCTCCATATAATATAACAACAATACTATTTTCATTAAAACTAAAATTATCTAATGAATTCATGATATATGTAAATGAACTATTAGGAGTACAAAAATTAGTTACTTTATGCCCTAAGTTGTTAAGCAAAGCGCCAAATCCCTGACCAATGTTATCCGACAACACAGTAATTTCCTGCATGGAAAGATGTTTTGTTTTACTAGATGAAATTGTTGCCGTGGATGGAATACTATGCATGTCAGTGCAGTCAATGGGCTTATGGGGCGACGGTTGCTCCTTGTCACTTATGGAACACTTACATACATAGTTATTGGTTAGAGACTCGAAACGATCCATATTTTCATTGCTTAACTTTATAAGGTAATCTGCCTCTTTTATGTGCTCATTGATTTGTAACTGGGCAGCAGAATATTTTTGGTTGAGGTCATGTAATATATCATTTAATGAGTCTATTTTCTCCTTAAGTTCAGTAGTTTCCACTTCATATATCATTTTATAATGTTCTAAGTCCCTATGATATCTATCTAACTCTTTCACAAGGCTTTTATTTTTATTTTGCAATTGTGCTACATTTCTTAATGAAAATCTATTTTTAATTACTGATTTTGTGTGCTTAATAAACCTACTTAATTTGAGATATTTTTTTAATTTGTTATGTGAATTTAACTTGATTTTTTTATTGTTTTCAAAGCCACTTAACTGTCCACATTCAACCAGTTCACCATAAAGACTGTTGGATGAATTGCATAGCCGCTTGGAGTTATCCTCTTGAACCTCCATTAAACTGCATTCCAGTTCAACGATACGACTGAGAGCCTTCTCGTGGTCATTGGAACACTGTTGGAAGCTGTCAACAATGTCTTGGAGGGCTGTGCACTTGTTTTGGCTGTCCATATATTGAGTGTGGAGTTCAGCTAGCTCGGCCTTCAAACTTGTGTTCTTTTTTATTATTTTCTGGATTTCAAGTTCATGTTCCTCTCTCTCCAGCAAGAGTTGTTCACACAGGGATTGTGAAGCCTTTAAGTCCTGTAGTGTGGCCTTTAGTTTTATTATTATTGCTAAGTGAAACTTTATACATTATCTCATTAATACATTGCATTAAGAGTGTGTTAATGTTGTAAATGTATGAAATTAACAGACTTTCGTTTGACTTATAAAGTATTTCAAAATGGTTGCCGAAGCCTTTAGTTACTGCTTTTAAATTAAGTGTAGTTGTCTAATATAATCAGAGATTAAAAAATACTGTGAGGATTAAACTAACATTAGCAAAGGATCACTTAAATTTGGAAACATTAAACTTGATTGTGAAATGCGTTTCCGTGCGTACCGGTTGCGTAAAATATTACCGAGTCCCCAACGCGACCCGTCTTATTGTGTTTCGGAATGAACTCGACAATTTTAATTAAAACCTTGTTTGTATACTTCAAGCAAACATGGAAACGATTGGAAATAATTTAATTGGTATGTTTTATTGCAGCTCAAATGAAATGCAAATAGACGTATGTTTCTTGATAACGTAGCGTTCGTATCGTATATAAAATATACGTATATGCTAATATTATAAAGCTGAAGAGTTTGTTTGTTTTTTTGAACGCGCTAATCTCAGGAACTACTGGTCCGATTTGAAAATTCTATCGGTGTCAAATAGCCCATTTATCGAGGAAGGCTATAGGCTATATATCATGACGCTAAGGCCAACAGGAACGGAGTACTGTGGGTAAAACCGCGCGCACAGCTAGTAAAATAATATGCATAAGTGGGTGTGCTTTTTGTTATTGCTTCGCGCACCTTTTATGGGAGCCATATTTAATTTTTAAGAGGCTTTTATAGCTACCGTGAAGGCTTCAGCCTATTAATGTTTTAACGCGAAAAGTGACGATGCTATAAGCTGTGTCGTGGCTGTAATTTTATGTATTTTTTATTCGTTTTTAACTGACATAAAATCGGGAAGCTTTAAACTTGATTTTTATTTGATCTAGATTTGATGAGAACGTTTTGAGATACCATAAAAAGTAAATGGATTGGAGGCCACGAACTGGACGACGAAGCGTGGGACGGCCTCCCACAAGATGGACAGATGACCTGGTCCGAGTGGCAGGGAGCCGCTGGATGCAGGTCGCCGGTGACCGGTCGTACTGGAAATCCTTGAGGAAGGCCTTTGTCCAGCAGTGGACGTCCTACGGCTGAAACGACGACGAAAAAGTAAATCTTTACGTTTGTTTCACAACTTGAACTTGAACTCAGTATTATTAAAATGCTATTAATTATTATAATACAAAAATGCCATACTCGTGGAGAAATAAATTATCAATAGCTACATTTAAAAAACATGTTCTAAAATCCAAAATTAACTCGCAGGAAAATCGCAAGGTGTTGCTAAATAAATGGCTCTAATCCACCTTGATCGCCAAAATCTGAAAAGCACACAAAAAGTCCCAACAATGAAAAGCGTATAATCCAAGCTGTACAATTAAATGCATTTAAGGGCCAAACCACATAATAAAGAGAACACAACGTGTGGCGTTTGTTTTACTCGCTCCTACAGTTAATGGTGCGGAAAGGCCTAATGTGACTCGGTTAATCCGTTTTGACAAACATTGCAGTGTGGATTAGTATGGAAGTCGAAGTTTAACGTGCTCTTGGAAAAGTTTTGTGTATTTATTGTACTTTAAATACACTATTTATTGGAGTTTTAAAATGCCATTAATTTTATTTGTAATGTAACTGTTATAATAGGGTAGAAGATACTTTTAATATAATTGAGATTTAGATATATTACTTACTCTTATATACTCCTATTTTGTAACTCTACGAAAGTTTTTTTAGTTTAGAAATATTTGTCGTCGTCCATTTTTAAGTCTCGTCGTTTATACCTATGTCCTATACGTCTATAAATTTTACTTTTGTTTCAGCATTTTATAATAGCATAGCGCAGCCCATAATATTCAAATCTTGGAATTATCTTGCAACATTGCGATTTGAAAAATTGTTTTACTGTTAGATAGTCCATTTATTGAGAAAGGAGATATAATAATATATCGTCAAAGGACTAATAGGAGCAATTTAATGCGGGTTAAACCACAGACATAAATATATCAGACTCTGACTGAATAAGCTGTACATATAACACACGTATCTATAAATAACAGTAATAACTGAATATTAAAACGCCCCAGCAAACTTTCATTAATTAAACTCACCTTATAATATTTCACATTAATTATTATAAAAGTTTGTAGCAGCGAAAATTCTAAACAAAAAGTGGACGTATAATTAAAAAGTGATTGTTAGAATACTGTTTATTTTCCATTTATATTCTCATGGGGTATCAGATATTGTGAGAATGAAATTAGGATGAAGTCAGCTCATTTTTTATAATCAAATTTTGTTGCGCGCCAGCATGTCACATTCGCCTAAAGTTAATTTAAAATGTTCTCGTAACGGACATTTTTCGGTGCTTTTATTCGTCTTTGTAAGAAAAATGGGTTCGAAAATATTGTTGTATAGAAATTTATGTTTGTATTACAATTTCTCTGTTTCAGCAGGATCTGGATGAAAGTTTGCACTCTTATGTATATTTTTTTTTTAAAAGTCATCAAGTGTTCGTCTTGTAATTTTAAACGAGGAAAACGTGTTTTCTTTCGCTGACTTAAATTAAAAATTTTATAAGTATTATTTCGATTATAAAGCGCTGCTAAAACAAATCAAAAATATTGGCCTTTATAAAATTAAAAAGAAACGCTTTCCTACATTTAACACTACAATGCGTCTATTCTATGTAATAGTTGTAATAGTACATAAATCACATTCCCTACCATATAAGTGTAAAGACAATTCAATAGAACCTACAGGTGAAACACAAATACAAGCTTGTGCTACTCAACCAACACTGCTCAAGCCCAACTCAAATATATTTACATTAGTTCTGAGTCCCGAATTAACGGTAGAATTAGCTATATGGTTAGTAAGACGGAGGGTTATGTGTTGTGTTTGGTTTCTTTGGTACGCATTTTAGTGTTAACTTTTTGATTTATATATTATGTATGTTTGGTTTGGTAATTTTTGCTTGAGAGGTATGATTATATTCATCTTAATTGAGACTCTGCACAAGTATGAACTGTTCGGACTTAATCGTTAAATTATTTTTCATTAATTTTCGAATATATGACTATGACTATGACTATGAGACTAAAATGTTTGTTTTTTTACGCACAATTATTTGTATTTCAACTTATGTTTTTATTCTTAGAGCTTGAGTATTCCTTAGCCCTTAAATGTTTGTGTGGATTTAAGTCTTAAAATTGAACTGAGTGTTTGTCCAAAGTTCAAGACTTTAGAACCTAACAGACGGAGTTATCCTAAGCAGACGAACTCTCGACGAATAATAAATCTTACACACACACACATGTTATACACACGCACACACAGAAACATATTAATTATAACAGATTAAACCCAAATATAAGTAGGCTACGAAAATTTTAGAAATTCATTGAAGTAACTGTAACTAGAAGCATCATGTCTATAAACGAAAAAGACGCTTTCAGCGCTGCAAAATATGGATCTTTACAGGTGCTATATAGCAAGGGTTTTGAAAAGCCATTTTGTCGCGCATTTACTTAAGCTTCAAGCGCTTTAAGCGGATTTTTTCGTACACGTTAATCGGTAGTGGCACTCCGTATAAGCTCTCACACCTTTCAACGAGTTTTGAGTTTTATTTCTATAAATAAATATTACCAGAATGTTTTTCGAGAAGCTTGAAGGCTATATTAAAGTGAGTCCGTTCCCTTTGAAGCGATTTAATTCGTGTGTTTACGAGTTTTTGTTCAGGAAAACTTGGTAATCATTCAGAGGGATTATTTTGATGTTTTTCAAACACGAATGGAAAATGACTAAGTGAATTTCAATACCGTTTATTGCAGTTAATTGGCATGAAAAATAATGTCGCCCTTTCGATTTCTAATTTATAGTTAAATTTAAATTAACATTTTCTATTGATCATAATTGTAATGTATTTTTAATTATAATATTTACATTGCTGCTATATTAATTTGGTATATTAAACAAATTAATTTATGAATAGCGAATTCTGTATAATAACAACCACAAAAATGAACCTGTAATTAATTATTGCTAATTTAACTAAAATTTACGTATCAAAAGTAAATTAAATTTCGGAAAATTCAGTTGTTTTTACAAATATTCATTAATTTTGCTCCATTTATAAAAAGTCATAACTAAAAATAATTACTAAAAGTAAAGCTATAAAACAACTCAATCTTGCTCAGCTTGTTAAAACAAATAATTCAATGAAATCAAACCAAAATAGCATTTCGTCCACGCGTTTATTCGCATCAAAAAGGTTTTCTGATAAATTAACCCTCAAATGCCAATTACATTCCTAATGAGCACAACAAAAGATACATACAAAAGATACAGAAAGATAAAGGTCACAATCAGGGCTATTAACAACGTTGCGGATGACTGGGGACAATAATTGGTGTGTCGGCTTCACCACGATTTATTGTGCTAGGCTAGGTAATTGACTAGCGCAGTGACGGGTTAATTTACAGTTTTAGACGGGATTTTTATAACACTAATGTAGAAATTAGTGGAATAATATTGGTTTTGGTGTAATTAAAAAAATAACTGGTTCTGGTCTGTCTGTTACAAAAAATAATGTTTGGCGAGCACACGTGTCAGAAGTGAAACTTCTTTGGCAAGATTCAAATGTAGGTACTAATGGTATTGCAACGCGACCTTTAAATTTTACTCTTACGCGCCTAAAGAAGTTTCACTTGAATAAATAGATTTGATTTACACTCAGATTATAAAGTCGTGGTTTAACTTTAGTACAGAGGTTTAAACTTGTCCTTATCTATTGTTTTTGTCAATGGTTGAACGCTAAATCATGTTTTGTTATACGATTTTTCGTTAGATCATGGTATTAATCAGCTTTAGACCCGGTTTTGAGTTGCGTGTTTTTTAATAAGACAGAAAGTAGTTTTGTTTAGTGGACATATTCTAAATTATAATAATACTGAGTCTGGAAATGTACCTATTTGTTGTTATCTTATAATTTTTCTATTGTCATCGATAATGGCCTCTGGGACTCTGGGCTATTCTTTTCTCTATATTCTGAGTTGATAGAAATAATAGGATTATTTTAGTTTGAGTTTTATATCTCCGTTGTAATTGTTTATCATATTATTATTATGTGGCTTTGTACGCTACGCTGTACGCTTACCTGTTAAATTTATTCTAAGATGCCTTAAAGTTTTTCTTCTCCATTAAATACAGTTATTTAAAATATTAGCTCAGATGTCTACCTATACGTATATACAAAACTAGCGACCCGCCCGCGGCTTCGCCCGCTTTGTCTAAACCCAATAAATGATATGTTAGTGAACTTAACAGATCATTTTTAGCAGATCAAAAAAAAATGTGAGTTCTTATCGCGTGCAGTTGAGTTCTACAGTTCCTGATACTTTTTAGAAATAGTTCTGGCGTTTTTACCTTAAAAAACGACATTTGAAAAAATGATCTGCCAACTTCCCGTAGCAGATCATTTTTAGCAGATCAAAAAAAAATGTGAGTTCTTATCGCGTGCAGTTGAGTTCTACAGTTCCTGATACTTATTAGAAATAGTTCTGGCGTTTTTACCTTAACAAACGACATTTGAAAAAACCCGACCGGGACCCAGCTTAACGTGATGCTAAGACGTAATGCTACGACGTGATGCTACGACGTGATGCTACGACGTGATGCTACGGCGTGATGCTACGACGTGATGCTACGACGTGATGCTACGACGTGATGCTACGACGTGATGCTACGGCGTGATGCTACGCTGTGATGCTACGGCGTGATGCTACGGCGTAATGTTACGGCGTGATGCTACGGTGTGATGCTACGGTGTGTTGCTACGGCGTGATGCTACGGCATGATGCTACGGCGTGATGCTACGGCATGATGCTACGGCGTGATGCTACGGCGTGATGCTACGGCGTGATGCTACGGCATGATGCTACGGCATGATGCTACGGCGTGATGCTACGGCATGATGCTACGGCGTGTTGCTACGGCATGATGCTACGGCGTGATGCTACGGCGTGATGCTACGGCGTAATGCTACGGCGTGATGCTACGGCATGATGCTACGGCATGATGCTACGGCATGAAGCTACGGCACGAAGCTACGGCATGATGCTACGGCATGATACTACGGCGTTTTGCTACGGCGTGATGCTACGGCATGGTGCTACGGCGTGATGAAATATGACATAAATAAATTTTCTAGTGTTTAATTTTACGCGAGTATTTCTAAAAAGTATCAGGAACTGTAGAACTCAACTGCACGCGATAAGAACTCACATTTTTTTTTGATCTGCTAAAAATGATCTGCTAAGTTCACTAACATATAAATGATACTAAAACCTTCCTCTTCAATCACTCTATCTTTTGAAAATACTTCATCAAAATCCGTAGCGTAGTTTTAAAGATTTAAACATAGGGATATAGGGACAGAGAAAGCGACTTTATTTATATTTATAACTAGCGGTCCGCCCCGGCTTCGCCCGTGGTACATATTTCGCAATAAAAGGTAGCCTATGTTCTTTCTCAAGGTCTAAAGATTATCTGTGCCAAATTTCATCAAAATCGGTCCATTAGTTTATGCGTGAAAACCATACATACATACATACAAACCTTTCCTCTTTATAATATTAGTATAGATTACACGTCCAAGCTACAAACACGCTTGGAAATTTCACTAGGAAATGTTTTAGCACAATAGATCTAAAAGGAGCTATAAGCGGATTACGAGAGGCTCCAAAGTAGGCTTTGAAACTCGCAAGAAAAGCAATATCCATTATCTGTCTCTGTGGTGTGCATTGTGCATAGAGCAGTGGTGGCTCAGTGGTGAGACCTTGGACTTCGAATCGATAAGTCCGGGGTTCGAGACCAGGCGAGCGCGCAGGAAATAAATTGATTTTTCAATCTATCTGCGCATGTTGTAACATCACCACTGCTCGAACGGTGAAGGAAAACATCGTGAGGAAACCGACATGTCGAAGAATCAAAAGTTCGACGACATGTGTCATCCGCCAACCCGCACTTGGCCAGCGTGGTGGATTATGGCCTGTACTGCTGGGACACGGGCCTCATAGGAGGCCCGTGTCCCAGCAGTGGGAACGTATATGGGCTGATGATGATGGTGTGCATTGTTGTGTAGATATCGTTCGGTTTAGACAACTTTAAATTAGACTTTGACCCTTTGACTTTACCTGATATTGTAAACTCCTTGATAGTATTGGTTAGTTGGCACTATAATATGCGTAATAATTACAGTAAATAAATTGTATGTTTTATTAGTATGTAATTAAAAAATACAAAAATACAAAAAATTATAAAAAATACAAAATTCGATACAATTTACAGATAATATGTAATGTAATATATGAAAAAAAAAATAATTTAGTGTAGAAACTCTTTTAAATGTTCGTAACTCTCGTACAACAAAAACATACGGAATAAAAACATTGTTAATGTAATTTAGTACTTTGTTGTTGATCTTGCTTTAAAATTCTATTCTCTCTTCATCCATACTTATATTATAAATGCGAAAGTAACTCTGTCTGTCTGTTACTCCATCGCGCCTAAACTACTGAACCAATTTGCATGAAATTTGGTATGGAGATATTTTGATACCCGAGAAAGGACATAGGCTACCTTTTATTGCGAAATATGTACCACGGGCGAAGCCGGGGCGGATCACTAGTTTTATTATATATTACACATCAGTACATTTTCAATTAATAAACATTGCTACACATATTTACAGTAATCCACTTATTTTGCCAATAGTATGCATTTAGAATTCCAAACAATAACTAACCAAACTAATGATCATGCTAAATAACGCAAAATAAGCTTCCACTTCATTGAACATTTCCATATCATAATATCTAACCAAACTAGCTGCGTCCCAGGGTTTCACCTGCGTGGCTCCGCTCCTGTTGGTCTTAGCGTAATGATATATAGCCTTCCTCGATACATGGGCTATCTAACACCGAAATAATTTTTCAAATCGGACCAGTATAGTTCCTGAGGTTAACGCGTTCAAACAAACTTTTGAGCTTTATAATATTAGTATAGATAACGGACACCCTTTTTGTCCCTGAAAACCTATATATAAAAAGCACAAATACAGTATATACTGAGCTTTATTCCACACGCGAAAAAATTTGTAGTCAGAGGCTGTTTTCCTCATTCTTTGACCCCTGGGAGGTAATAGGGGTGCGTGATGAAAGGAACGAGTTATCTTTATTTTTGTCCCGATAACACGGTTATGTCATACGTTTTTATATGTAGGTTACATGTCTACATAATATAAAAAAAAGTTTGTTCCAATATATTATTGGATAGATATTTGTTTAAGATGTAGAGGCGAGTGACTGTTAAAGTAATATGATCTTAAAATTAAAACTTTTGTTTGAGTCGTAGTAACTCAACATTTTTCTCAAGATTTATCGTATTAAACACTTTAAAACCACAAATAGGCACTTAAAGCGAAAAATAAATAGATGTACATACCTGTGAGCTCACTCATCTATTTGTATTCGGTGCCACCCAAGTCTAATAGGTAGGTAACAGAATATAATATGAGGAAATGGGTAGTTTGAAGAAAATTACCTAAGTACTATCGTGTTTGTCGATAACCTAACTTTTAAACATAAAAAATAAAGACCAATAATAATCAGGCACATTCATATTAATAAACGACTATATTCATGAGCTGCTTCCACACAAAACATGCAAAAAAGGAAAATAAAATCATTTAAAATGATCTAAAATCTCACCCGATCGAAGCACTAAGAACAGTGAAGCGGAGATAGTATACACTTTACCGTTGAATAGCTCTCGTCTAAAAGAAAAAACGTAACTACTCCATAGCTTTTGTTTAATGACTGTTCCACTTGCAATAGTAATCCGTGTTTGATTAACCGACTTCAACGAATGTTTATCATTGGGGTATAAGAGTGAGTGAGAGTTTTATTTTATTTGTATGAAGAAACAAATACCATTTAAAGATTATTATAATCAATTAATTGTTGCAATAAGTTATTTTAATTTTCTTTCTTTGTTGTTTATGTAAACAATTATTGTTGGTTTGGCTTCATAAACCAATGTTATTTCGAGAATGTTTGTCTGTTTGAGTTACAAATTAACTTTTAGTAACTCAAATTTGATTGAAAATAATAACTTTAAAAACTTAACTTTTTAACTTTAACTTTACTTTCTTTTTTTTTACTTCAATTTTAATAACTTTTGTATCAATAATTCATACAAATTCAACCATACAATAGTAGTTATGTCGAAAATTTATTACATAGAAGAAAATGCTTTTTACAGCTAGAAAAAGCATTATTACGGACTTTAATATACTGGTTTTGCCTGATTTAATATAGTGTATAACTTGCTATTGACATTAAAAACGTAAAAAACAATACACAAAATGACTCCGTAGCAACTGCTTTCCGAATCGGTGGTAAATGGTACAACTATGACGATTCAAAAGTGCTAGAAGAAGTCTAATTGAATAATTAATAAATGCTTGAGTTTTGAGTTTGATATAAATCTTGATTTTCAAATTAGAAATTCCACAAACGTAGCCAAAGAAGCACACACTAGTTAGTACCTACGTAAATACTTCCATTAATTAATTAACAGTCAGCAAGCATGTAAAATATTCAGTAATGAGAACCGAAGTTTTGGCGCCAACTTCCTACTCATCACTCAACGTTCGCAAATTTCGTATTTCCAAAACTCTGTAAACATTTGTAATTTCACAAATCATCAGCTGAATATTTAAATGGGTTGTGTATGACGTGAACATATTTAACCTAGTTATTTGTATACCATCGAAAAGAAAACCAGTACACATACAGTAAGGTGTATTATTATACCAATAATTAATCTATATACTAATAAAGCTGAATAGTTTGTTTGAACGCGCTAATCTCAGGAACTACTGGTCCGATTTGAAAAATTCTTTCGGTGTTAGATAGCCCATTTATCGAGGAAGGCTATAATAGGCTATAATTATATCATCACGCTAAGACCAACAGGAGCGGAGCAATGCGGGTAAAACCGGAGGGCACAGCTAGTTAATTATACGAAGCACAGTAGCAATGACATTGCTATTTCAGACCGATCTTCTATGGGGGTGACGTACCTTCCCGGTAGTGCGTGCTGGCCAAATTTGTGCCGAAGCCTGACCCACATTGATACCAGCAAAACATGTAGACCGTCATGGGAAATAGATAATTCATAACCTTTTGCGCTGTGGGTTATGTCGGATTGTTACCGACTAAAACCCCACTTTAATGATGGGGCCGCGGGTATTGGTTGGAATTCTTCCGCGACAGCTGATGATAATTCATAAGCTGCAAAAATCTCAGTATATTAATTTTTGTCTCAATTTAAGAACTACAATCAAGTATATCTACGTCAATAATATATTGCAGCTGTATTACTATTTTAGGTTTCACATCGTCCATCATGTGTCTGATGATGATGACGTTGATCATTCAAGCACAAAGAAAGAAGAGTAAGGGCGGCCGTACACGGACCACTTCAAGCAGTTGAGACCGACGCGACGGCTTGAAATTGCGCCCGCGTGGTGAACTGTAGATATTCATTCACTGCCGCATATGGACTGCTCGAGCCGTCGACTGCACGGTTTGTAGCGACAGCTCGAGCAGTCAACGACCGGCCGCTCGAGCAGTCCGTGTACGTCGCTCAGCCGTTAACTGCTCGAGCCGCCCGTGTACGGCCGCTCTAAATGCTACAAAATACTGTACATAATGTACCTACCTATATTTTTGTTGTATGATGTTATACCGATTTTCGATATGTTTGTGCATTAAAGTGACAAGGAAAAGGATATATTATGAGACGAGACCAAAAGACCTCTTAGAACGTTGTTAGTAAACTTCTTCAATAATGTCCAAAGTTTGCAAATAAATATTAGCAAGAATAATATTCTCTTGTAATGAGTTAATGCTAATTCTTTTGGTTAGAAATTAATTTCTTAAGCCATAATCCACCAGTGGTAGTTGGTAGACATAATATTAATTCGTATATTTGTCTGATAATTGGTTAATTTTCCAACAACTCACCTTCCCCTATTGAAATAGTAGTGACGTGGCCAAAAAAAAATGATGATGCGTAGATAATAAATTATATTAAAATATTTATAAATAACAAATTCGAAATCATGTACCTTTGACCTTAAATGCGTAATACAATTTTTAAATTAACTTTACCTTTTTATTGTGAGTCACAGCACAGATATTAAGAATTGGCGGGAATAGGATAATATTTAAAAAAAAATCATGGTTAATTACCAGACTATTTTTCACTTAATTAAAACTGCTTTTAAACAAATGTGTGCTTTTTGATATCACAATTTGAAACACACCAAGTTTAAATTTTATTTGTTTTTATAAAAGTGACAGTTGCTCTACAATAATTTACGATTTTCTCTATGATTGAAAATCGTGCATGTTTAAAAATAATTTGTTTGTTTGTCACTTACCATCTCTAGAACGAATGAAACGTTAAAACAGTTCTACAAAAATATAGCTCCATATTAGTGAGTTTGATACAGCAATATGTGAAAATGAACGCAAAACTTCGAGAACGTTCTGGCATTCCGTGCACGTGCCAAATATTGTCGGGAATCAAGGGTAGGCGGTATTTGGCCACTGGACTGCGTAGTGTGAGAGTTGGTATACAAATAAATAAATAGTTTTGTTCTTATGTTGGTACGTGTGAAGTTATTGGTACAGGAAAATGAATAGATTTCTTTTTGTGAGTGTGAAGTTAGTGAGGCGAAACGTCATCAAAATAACAAGATTAGGACATTTTATTAAATATTATTTGTACTTATTTTGATGATATTTGACCTAGTTCACAACGAATAAAATAAGTTTATTTAAAAAATGACTACCTAGCATATTTCTATACTGAAGTTGATTTTATATTGTTGATATTTATCAATAATCTCTTTATATTTGTCAGTCAAGGTAATTTAATATTTTATTTTCATTATTTTCATTCTCGAGAACTGTTATAGAGCACTGAGCAAGGCGCGACTTTATTTAATATGAAATACCAATTTTACGGTTTCAGCACTGAATAAGAATATATTATGAAGATTTTCAATCAAACACGATATACATATAAATTGAGAAGGAGGATTGACAGGAAAGCGTTGGCGGGCGTTAACATTTAATGAAGCTTCGAATAGTCTTGCCAAAGCTAATTAGAAAGGCTTTGATATTATAAACCAGACTGAATAGAATTTAAAATCAATGAGAATTAATTAGTGTTTTTCAATGTAACGATTCGTTTGCAAATTAAAAGTTTTAACGTGATAAGAGGATAGACTGCTTTATTTTTCATTTAATTCAAATATAATTATATTTTATAACTTACCGCACTTGGATAAAATATACTAGCTTTATAAAATTATGTCATAAGAAATGATACTTTTTCCTATACATTTCTACTAAAAATGCAGTTATTATATTTGAATCCGCTATTCTATCACAAAATATCAAATTCAAACATAATAAATTGTTCAGCAGCTCTTACACTACTAACACCCATCCTGAATAACTATATTCGAGCGTTTCATAAACTATCAGGGCTCATGGTGACCATTGGCTACAGATTTGCCGATAGCACGGACAGATGCGGGTAATGGAAGTGCTGAATATTACGTCCTATTCAGTTTTATAAGTACTTAGCGTAAGAGATAGTGAATAAATTATAATGGTTAGTTATTACTTATTATGTGTCATTAATTTAAATTGGAAAAAAAATGTATTAATAACAACAGATGATTGCAGATTATACATTATATGTTTATTATGTATTGTACTTCAATTTAATTTTTAATTGGACTTTCTTACCGGTTCTTCTCCATAGATACTGCTTTCCGAATCGGTGGTTATTGTTAAAAATATGTAATGATGATTCGAAAGTGCTTCTAAAAGAATAAAATGATCTAATTGAATAAATAAATGTTTGAGATTGAGTTTGAGTTTGAATTAAAGACCGATTAAGACATTTACAGATATTATGCCCTATTTAATAAGGAATGATTAATACATAAATTTAACGTTCAAAATTACTGTTATAGAAAAAAATCTGATAGTATGAGTAGTGTAACGAAACAAACATTAGCGAGCTAATCAGTATGTTTGTCTTTGTGACTTCGACTGGTTTCATAATTAAATTGAAATGTCTCTCTTAAATTGTATAGAAGTTAAACTCACAAAAAGTTACCAAAAACCTCCGTTTTCCAAGTCTCAAATGCAGAGTATTTGTTAAATTAATCTCTGAAAATACGGACAGTGAGACTAGCCAACTTAGACTAAGATACGTTGAACCAAAATGAGACTTTAATGAATTATTTAAAAAAAAAATTCTCGCGTTTTGATGAGTTTTCGTGAGTAGGTTTAATTAATTTGCACAAATATGGACTTATACATCTTTTTTTATAAATAAATAATTAGGTATGTTCTTAATTCATTTTTGTACAGGATTTTCTGGTATTGTTCAAATTTATGAAAAATAGGAGTCAATATTATAATTGTTTACTTCTTTAATCAAAAAAATATAAGCACTTTTAAATCGTATAATGATAAATCAAGTAGGATACAAATCACTTTAAATATACAATGAAAACTTATGAATAACTTAAGTAGTAACTGTAAGTAATTTTTTAATTAAAATGTTTATGCATCTCTTACACTATAACTGATTACACCAAATGAGATCTTTCTCATCCAACTAAGCGAGCCTTCCTTCTGAGTTTTGATTCCATTTGCATGGACATTGTTCCAGTCTACAGATATTTGAATATTCGAATAAATATTCGCGGTTTCAACTAACATAACTAGTATTATTTTTACTAACGTAAAATTAATTTCCAAACAGTTATATGGATTGCATTCTTTATGATATAACTAATTTATTGCCGCGTCATCACCCGCCTTAAAATAGCTAACGTTAGTCGGTAAAGATGTATCTTCCTAAAAGTGAAAAATACATTTCTAAGAACTGAATATGTAATAGATTTAGGATAGATAGAGAGAGAGATTTAATGCGATGCGATTATAAATGCGACGGGCAAACCACAGTCAAAACACAATAAAAAGATAATTTAGTTTCCAGTTGCCAATTTATAGATGTCGCTTTTTGCCTCATTCAATTAGTTCGTAGTTCCCCAATTTATTAGTCACAAATATAGTTACGGAGGGTAGATTCACAAATGATAAGAAATTCGTCTCAGCAAGTTTGTTATCAGTACCACAGATAACATAATAATACTATTGTCTTGTTAATGAACTTTACAAATCCCTTTTACGATTTATAGTATCGGGTGGTGAAGTTTTGTGTTGAGATATTATCTTTACCTACTCTATTATTATAGAAACATAATAAGGGGGAATAGACCGGGAGATATTGACACAAAATTTCGAGTCATTTGTAACAGGATGGCGGTTCACCAGCGTTCACACCATCATTTTTCTTTTTGTCATTGCGTACTAAGAACCCTGTAGACTCGAAATTTTGTGTCAATATCTCCCGGTCTAGAAGTATTTGATTGTTTGATATGTTTTATCTCAAAAATTTTACGATAAATTTAAGATTTTTTTAAGCTATTGCATAGCTTCTATCGCGGGCCTTGAGCGCGGGGACCGAATCGAGAAATTCCGTAACGAAAAAACCTCACGCTCCCCACTCCGACGGGCTCGGAGGTGTGGCTTGAAGGCATAGCATGCAATAGCTTTACCGCGGCAGTCCCCGAGTGCCACACGTTTTTTTTTAATCTACGTGTTTATCATTTAATTTAGCTAACATAATAATATTTCATCATAATATTTTTTCACAACTTCATCCCGACAAAGCCGGGACCAAGGGTTATTAAAAGGATAAAGGGAAGATTTTTTTTATTTTCAGAAAAGGTTTGTACTGTTTTATTTAAGTAAAGTAGAGTTGATATTAATAAACATTTTAATAAAAAAAATACCAACTGATTTTAATAAAAAAAATACAAACACGTTTTCCTTGGTCACGGCATCACGCCTCAACGGGTGGACCGATTTCGATAATTATTTTTTTATTATATTCCTTGAAAAACGAGAATGGTTATTATTAAGAGAAAACGTAAATATGTACCACGGACGAAGCCGGGGCGGACCGCTAGTTAATTATAAAATAGAGTTCACATTTAATTAAGTTCACATTTAATTAATTTCATATGAAAAAAAAATGTATATTTGAATTTGGTGTCGTGTTTTTATATTTTATCATTTCAATTTCAATGCTCGTAGATATTCAAGAGCTGTATTAACCCAATTTTATGTTGAGGATCGAAAATTTTGCATTTTCAAATTTCAATACAAAAATGATTGATGCGTTTATATCTATACAATTGTTAAAAATATTTTGACAAAGTGTATTTTTTGACTTTTCTTTTGTTTGTGGTTTTATTCTAAATTATCAAGTTATTGTTTGGTATACGATACGTTGATATTTATTCGATTAGATTTCATTTTAATCATTATTTTAATCGTCCTTGTTTAAAATATATCTATTTAGTTACGACGCGGAGAATCCAAGGATTGCCACACTAGGGTTTTTTATAAGGAACATAATAATATGTAACATGTTATGCATTATTTTTTATTGTTAGTAGAGAGGAATAAATGTTATGTTAATTTTATACAACAATAATATTTCAATCGATATTGAAATATAATAGCGTTAACAATAAACCCACACTAAGACAATCCACCGAAGCCACTCTATATTATCCAGAGATTTCTGAGAATAATTTATTTGGGCTTAATACTAGGAATAATCTCAACCAGAATTACCTGAATTTATGCAATAAGGTTTTCGGGAAATTGAATTTGAGATAAACTCTGAATAAACATTTAATTTATAAAACATAATCAGATTCTGTTGGGCAGCTTCATAAACAGCTTTACTTTTTGAACGTAAATTATATAAAAATTATTATTTTATACGTGGTATTAACAACATATTCCTTATATTATAACATGTTCAGTTGTGGTATTTAAAGCAATTGAAAATAAATATGAAAAATTATAACAAAAAAGGTGATTAAAAACACGCTTTACTGCTGTGTCTAAATATGAAAATAAATCGCTATTCCTGTAGAACCTGAGTAGAAAGGGTTATGAACAACACAAAATATGGTATCAACGATCTTTATAGGGTTAAAAACCAATTCACAACACGCTATAAAAGCTTCATTTGTTCCCTGACAAAGAACCAAACCAAACACCAAATAGCTCACATTTTAACCCTCCACAGCCCACAATAAAAACATTAGCATCTTCAATTACAGATACAGAATTGCAACGTTAAACAACGGTTAATCAAGTAATCCATAAGAGACGGGGAAAAGAATTTTCCAACCGACTGGAATTTTTCCACGGCTTCATTTCCCTAAGGGCCGGCGATAACGACCCCACTTTTGCCTTTTTACTTCGCTTTTCAATTATTCATATATTAAATTGTACTCGCTCTCCGAATAACTCTTTGGTATGAGCAATTGGTTTTTAATGTTGGAAGAATAAGAGGTTAAGTGGCTCATTTATTTATTAAGTATTTTTTTAATAATGTAGAATGGTAAGGACTAAGTACTTATTTCTTATCATGGTTGTAAAATATATAATAATAGTGATATCGGGATTTTTATTGCATTTTTGGACGTTACAACTGCCAATTTTATGTTCGAGCCCTGTAGATCGATTGAAACAGCTCTAGTGGTGTTAAATTTGAGTAGCCCATATGGGAACGCAGGATATATTTTAAATGAACTAAAATAGAAAACGACATAGTGCTGCTATACATAATATAGGTACCTGCATTAAAACTTTTTAAAAGCAGCTTACCTGTTTAAAAATCTGAAATATTTTCAAGTCTTTCTGTCAATAATAAAAAAGTATTCTTACCTGGAATCTAATACGTATGAACAAGTATTACACACATAACATGTTACACGACCTAACTAGAATTTAAGTTACAGTCGAATTCTCACATACTAAAGAGATTTCAATGCATTTACATGAAATGCAGAGCTTGCTACAGTTATTATTGTTAGAGATTAGGCAACCTCTCTTCTACAAGCGTTTACGGCTCATTTACATTTTAGATAAACATTCGTTTAGGGGATTTACTTGACTCTGTAGGATTGTCGTAGCGCTACGAGGATATGTTGGCTACGGCGTAGCTTCGTAGGTGACTGACTACGAAAGTTATTTGATAAAATAAACAAGGTTCTACGTATTATTTAATACTAGCTTTCCGCTCGCGGCTTTTCCCGCTTTGTCTAAAACCTAATAAATTACATACTAAAAACTTCCTCTTGAATCACTATCTCTATTTAAAAAAACAGCATCAAAATCCATTGCGTAATTTTAAAGATTTAAGCATACATAGGGACATAGGGGCAGAAAAGGCGACTTTGTTTTATATTACGTAGTGATATACACAGAAATGTATGAACTCTTCTAATACGATATCACTGTAATGTCAATTTTCTATAAGTGGGGTCACCAATAGGAGCATCACTTGTAAAAACTTTTAATCGTTTAAAGTATAATAAATACAAATTCAAACTTCACTCCTATACAACTCAGTGAAACTACTTGATCAAAACAACAATAATTATCCTACACCAAACCGGAAAACAAATGAATAAAAGAACCCATTAACTTACCCTAATTTATTATTCATTCCATAATCAAATAGTCATTTAAACTGGGATATTTTTGTTCCCGAATCCCCATGTATTCTGGATGTATTCCGGATAAATTCTCATCGGTCATCCGTGACGTAGACGAATGTTTCGGAAGTATTGTTTTGACCCATATAGAGTATTACTTTATTTGGGTTTAGGGGATCTATCAAAGCCAAGTTCTTAAGAGCTGTCCAGTTTATCAAGGTTTAGAATTGCTTGAAAAGATGTCTTGTTTATGTCTATTAATTTTGTTGTTGTTAATAATATTCTAGTGATCTGTTCGACAGCAAAAAAATCGAATTATTTACTAATTCAACTAGCTTCTGTATATTTACATGAAAAGAACATAGAGCTAGAACAAGAGCATCCTAACGTGAATTGTTTAAACGAAAAATCGTATTCAGTGATGGTCAGTATTAGAACATCGCATAGCATGCTTTTCGAACGCAGAACAACGGAAGAATGCTCTACGCCTGTTTACACTAAAATAATTTGACAAAGTGGGGTTAGAATGAGCATTCACTCGTTTGATGTAAATGCACTGTTAAAAGTAGTAGGAAAGGTAGTTACGAATGTATTTTATGGGTGATATTATAGTTTATTTGTTATTGTTAGAAGGTTATTTCAATCACTTATTTCTATGTAAATTTATGTATGTATAATTATATATATGTACTAGCGGTCCGCCCCGGCTTCGCCCGTGGTACCTACATGTTTAAACTATCCTATCTCTCAAGTTGGATCGAACTGCACATGGTGTGCGAATTTTATTATAATCGGTTAAGTAGTTTAGGAGTCCATTGAGGACAAACATTGTGACACGAGATTTATATATATTGAGATATATTAAGATGTATGTATATATATTTTTATATGTTTTTAGTGTTTAAGTTAGTTAAGTTTGTTTTTAAGAATAAAATTGTATTTCTGTCGCATTGTGTATGACCTGTAATGGCAAGAATTGTTTGTTAAATAAATAAATAAAATTTTGCTTTCTTGAATGATTTAGTGAATGCTGTATAAATATGTATTTTGTACTTTGAAAATAAGAGTGCATATATAATACAAAAACACATGTAAGATTTTTTTTGAAAAATAAGTTTATAATGTAAATAAATAAGCATTTCAAGTCATGCTGAACATCCCTTAATAACTACTGTTAGGTGAAATATCTATACTAAACACATCATTATGAAAATTAACTTATTTATTTATAGTTTCAATACAAACTAATATAAAGGATAGATATATATGATTCATAGTATAATATTGATGCCATTGGCATGCAGGGGAACATAACTATGACATCGAGAGCCAGAGGCTATTAATATGGAATTACTATTGTTTGTTTGTCAAAGAAGGTCACAAATTGTTCGACAGAAGTGTAGTTCGACATTTGAAACTACATAAAAGTAGAAAGGTATTCGCGGCTATTTTATCCTCGCAGTTACCTTGAACGCAGATATTATAGAAAATGCCTTTATTCCTTGCAAAACAGATAATATTATATCGAGAGAAATATAAAAATATTAATTAAGCAGTCCGCTCTCACGTGCTACGGAAGTCGGCCGTGCAATAATAAATTACGCCAAATGTTGGTAACCATTGTTTCCCGAACGAAAGGCACGGTTTTATTTTTAATTCTCACTGTCTGAGTAGGGTTGCCGGCTTCCGGGCTTAGGCTTTCCGGTTTTTATCAGCTGTTAGTAATTTATTATCTTTCTCTCAGTTTTAAAAGCATTTAACACGTTTTAATCTTAAATATTCTATTGTACAAAATGGACTGTAATTAATCTTGTTACCTTAATCGGTAGAAACCACAGAATAATAAATTCTTGTAAATTAAATAACATATTGTAACTGTAAGATACTAATTTGTAAAAAAAATAGGTTAATACTGTATCAATTAATTCCATTCGACCTTTGCTATCATCTGATTTTAAAAAAATAAGTGAATAACGGCTCTTATTCTTTTCCTTTTTTCCTTTTACAGCCCTGAAAAAACTTATTGTCATATCAACCAAACAAATAAAATATTTGACTACATAAAGATATAGGTAAAAAATACTTTAATCCCGAAAGTCAAATTTATTAAAATATTTATGTGGCAGCCCTAAATAAAATTCAGATACACTTGTGGGGAGAGCTGTAAAATCTGTTTCATTACACACTTTTAATTGCATTCTTGCTTTCCTTGTTTTTCATATTCGTCCTATTGTGTATTTTTCGATTTAATTTTCGAAGAAATTTGTTTATGCTTTTAGGGTAATCGCTTTAGACACAATGTAGGGTTGTGTCTCTTTAATTAACAATATTTCAATGGCAGGAAAAAGAGATTATTTTGTTGAAACGTTCAACTGAAAGGTCTTTGTTTGTGTTTTTTATTAGAATAAGCTGTTTTTTCACGTTCATTTTAAATCATCTAAGCGTTAAAAGTACGTTTTATTTTTGGAGTATTTAATATTTTATAGCTTAAATAAAATTATTACATTCTCACATTATATAATATTACGCTTTTTTTAAGTAAATAATTTTAATCCTAAAAATCCTTAATCCGTAATAGGTCATAGAACCGTTTCTATCACATCAACTCAAATGAATCTAAGGTCGATAATCGCCTGAAACAAATCAAAATAAGCTTAATATCCCGACTGCTACACAATTCCCAGCTCTATAGGATTCCGACCTCTATTGCTTTGTTTCATATTAGCTTCGCAAAGCCGATGGCAGCGTTGGATTTTACAAATGACGTGAAATATGATTTTAAACTCCTTTACACTAACATACAAGTTTGAATCTTATTGTGGTAGTGATATGGTTCAAAATATAAACTTGCAGGCTGTGACCTCGTGTTGCAACTCAAGGCATATTATCTTTGTCTTGATATTACGTTTCAATATACTTACATTTACGACAGCCTATTTTCTAGATAGGTTTTGATTGCAGGTAGTCTACTTTTGTTCTGTTTATGCATATATTTTCTTTTGTATAACATACTCACACTCAAATACACACTCACACACACTCGCTTTTACTCACGTTATAATGGCACTGTGTTCTTATGGAGTGGAAAGCGTCGATCGCCTATAGCACAGGTCTAGTACCTAGTTTAGTCGATTGTCGTGTCTCATGTATGTAAACTTTTTATTATGTGGGTTTTTCATTTTCATTTTTTTTAACTAAATAGGAATGTATAATACTAATTAGACCAGTTTTTAAATGCTATATTTTATGAGGTGTAATCCATTTTGTTTTTATTTCGTCGAACGATGTTTCAGCTCTAAATTAATTTAGGCATAAAAGGAAAGTATTTACTTTTATTTGATTGAAAAACATGTAAATAAAGCCGCGCGTACAAGCTAGTTTACATCATACCCATTTTACCCTTTGTATAATTATTATGCCACAATGCCGTATAATTATTATCTAGTTAACATAAGTTTTATTATTTAGTGCCATGAGGGACCGGTGCCTGAAATATGTTTAAAGGACCAGATATATGGCTCATAAAATATATTATGCTGGCATAATATTAAAATACACGAACATAGGAATATTAGTTAGCTTATGATATTTGGTTCGTGTATGTTTAATTTGAAAGTAATAGATAATGAGTTAATGTTATAATGCTTCATGTTATTAAATATTTGTAAGCCTGATATAATGTACATCTTATTTTACATGCCGCCTCCTTGGTACAGTGGTTGGGGCTTGAGCGTAGAACCGAGGGGTCCTGGGTTCGATTCCCGGTGGAGACGAAGAAAAAAAAATGTCTCGGTCTGGCAGGACACAGAAGGCTGATCACCTACTTGTCCCTAAAGAAAATCGATCAGTGAAACAGATGTATGAATAATGCATCTGCCCCTTACCCCACTAGGGGACACGGGACTTCACTTTTTTTTTATGATAGGTATTTGGTTCATGTATGTTTAATTTGAAAGTAATAGATAATGAGTTAATGTTATAATGCTTCATTAGTTATTAGTTATTTGTTAGACTGATATAATGTACATCTTATTTTACATGTATTTTTAGTACTGAACCCAAAAAACACTTTGACATATTATATTTATTGAAATCAGCTTAATGTATTGTTTATTATGCGATACCTACTTTGGGCACTTGATAACTCTATATCCAAAATGTCCTGGTCCACCTATGCTATGTTATTTGTATATTTTTTGTGCAAAGGTACATATAGGAGAATATGCAGGTGTTAATAATATATCTATTATAACCTAGCTTAGCACTTTATATATGACATAATATTATCATTTCAATTCCAAACAAAGTAACACTTCAACCGTAAAATATAACAAAACAAAAAGCCATAAAAGAAATCCAACCAATCAGCATCTCAGACGTCAAAGTAACATTAAACTAAATATGAGAAATCGAGTATTTTACATGAAAAAGCCTTACAAAGTGAAACGCAACAGAATAGCGTAAAACGTTCAAAGCGGGGACTTTATAAGCGATAAAAAAATTGTATCTCGGTTTTTTGTGTAACGACTTTCGATTTACTGAATACGAGTACTCTTGAAAAGGGTTGCGCGGGTGACCACGTGTGCGCGTCCATTAGGATTGTCTCGGGAATATTTTTTAAGAGAAAAAAGTATTTACCTCTATGGTTTTCGGCACGTTAAGTTTTTGATGAATATAAAATATATTTTATTTGTATTTTAAGTAGATATTTAATATTGGGCATTACTTTATTTCATTTCCTTTTAGATCTTTTGCACTTTACATAATTTACCAAACTAGAGATAATATGAAAAACACATACCTTGCAAAATATTATACTCAAAGGTATAAAATTAACCATCTCTACAAAAGAGACATTTGAATATATCTGCTTTCTTTTTTCTAAACATTTCACACCAACGCTACTACAAAAATTAAACTCTCAATAAATAAAGCTCATTATATCCTAAATTCCCAAAAATCATAGCCACCCAAAACATCACTCCACCCTGAGTCAAGTACATTCGTCTACCAAATAAGGCGTAACTCACTCTTCGAATTTACGAGTATGAAAACGGCTCTGTTTCAGCACTTTTAAAAATCTCAATTTCACACTGCACTGCCTTTTATCTGGGGGTAATAAATCAACTGATCGGCCGATTTGTTGGCCAACATGTTGGGTTTATTCTTGTGTAAAGTTTTAGAGAAACGTTTAATTATTGTGACGTTCTTTGTGTACTAAATGCATAGAACTTGTAAATTTTAAGTTAATATTATTTACTAAATAGACAGAAATTTATTCAATGTACCACATAACTATTAAAGTGGTCCTTTTTTAAGGAAATAATAAAATTTGTCTTTTGATTGTAATCCTGTGTTTTCACTTTTTACGAGTCAATGTACCTCAACTGGCATTTACTAACTGACAGTTTAAGTTAAGTTATAATATTGAACAAGTAATTTCCTTACTGTATTCAATTTAGATCAAATACCAATATTATATTTTCTTATAGTTTGATTCAAAGTAATCTTATATATAAAAATGAATCGCAAAATGTGTTGGTAAGCGCATAACTCGAGAACGGCTGAACCGATTTCGATAATTCTTTTTTTATTATATTCCTTGAAGTACGAGGATGGTTCTTATGTAGAGAAAACGTAAACATGTACCACGGGCGAAGCCGGGGCGGACCGCTAGTCTTAAAATAATATTATTTGTATGTTTTGCTTTATAATGGGAAAATAATCTGTTTATTTTATTCTGGAAAATTAGTTTCGCTGAATAACTTTGAACATTGTATTACGTTTCTTAATATTAATTTGAATATAATGAATCGTGACTTTTTATTGTGAGGATTGTTGTTAGGACGTCGCGTCGTTGGAATTGTAGTATAAAAAAAAATCGTTCTTATATGTAAATAAAGTTGATATTAATTGCACGCCTCATAAGCGAAGCGTTGAGGTGGGTACTACTGTCACTTCGCGCAAAACATCTGATTTTTCAAACTTAAAATGTCTTTATGTATCATACATTGCACTTATAAGATAATACATACACACACATATTAAGAAAAAACACTATTTTTAACATTCATGATATTTTTGATGTCATTTTTGTTATTTAAACTAGTTAAAAAACAGTTTAAAAAAGTTCTGTCTTGGACGTCCGTGTGTCTGTATGTGCGGAGGATTTTCTTGTTAACACGATAGCGACCGAAATACTTTACTAATCGAATCTTTTTTTTTCTCTTACGCTTGAGTATGCTCAGGAATAGAACCCTTTCATTTTTCAGGGTCTGATTCGATGTGGTTTAATTGTTATTAAATAAACAAAAATAATAATTAATAAATAATTATTAAAAAAAAATTATGAGGCGTGCACTTTTGGATTTTCCAAACTATTTTGATATTGCAATAATATTAATATGTGGTGTGTTGTCTTCTCATTCAACCTTCTTCAATTGAGATGTAAAATTTACATGATTTAAAAAAGCAACTACTTACACGGTCTCTTACCTGTTATTCTCTGTAAAAACTGCTTTTCGAACCGGTGATGAAAACTGTGATATGATTCAAAAGTGCTACTAGAAGAAGTTTTATTTAATAAATAACAGATATGTTCTATTTTATGGTAGATGTCACACAAAACTTTCATTAACATCAAATAGAAATGTGCATAATATACTACATAGGCTGTTCAAATCTCTAAATACTTCACCATTTTAAATTAATTTCCCCTGCCTTGGCTAGGGCGTAGTGTTCATCACTTTGACGCTCCCCTGCTATTTGTTTTTGACAGTCAAATGAAAGTTGACTTTCAATTATTTTTAATAAACATTATTGTAGAGCGTCTGTGTATGGATAAACGAGAATACAATGTTTATGTTAGTTATTTTTCATAGACATTATAAACGGTTCTCAATTTAATTAAGTATTAGAATATAGTTGTAATTAAATTGAGAAGCTCTTATTTTCCGTCTTGTACTTTAATAAAACATATAAAATTTTCTCATTATATGAATATTTAAATAAGAGAATAACATCATAGTCCGGGATACATCGCCCATTTTTGCAAGTGATTACTATCAAGCTAATTTTTCGTGAGTAGCTTTATTTTGATGAGATGCCCAATAATGTCATGTACAAAACTCTCGATTGTGGTAGCTACCAGAGGAAACAAGGATAAAATATTTTGATTTGATGGTTCTCAAATATTAATTACTAACTGAATGTTTTTTTTTGTTCAATCTCAAGATAATTATCTAAATTATTCGAAAAAATATTTGTCCTACAAAATCTATGGTTTGATCAAAGAGTCCCCCTTTCCAATGTGTATCGATAACGAAGTCATCATAAATGATTACTAACCAGCAGATTTTTTTATTTTCACTTATTTATTACTTATATAATCCAACAGACATAATATTGTCCTACAAATTGCGTAATAAATATTTGAGAACCGTCAAATCAAAAAATTTTATCCTTGTTACCTCTGTAAGCTACCACAATCGAGAGTTTCGTACATGAAATTATTGGGCATCTCATCAAAATAAAGCTACTCACGAAAAATTTGCTTGATAGTAATCACTTGCAAAAATGGGCGATGTATCCCGGACTATCACTACATAGTACAAATCAAAGTCGCTTTCTCTGTCCCTATGTCCCTTTGTATGCTTAAATATTTAAAACTACGCAACGGATTTTGATGCGGTAGATAGAGTGATTCAAGAGGATGGTTTTAGTATATAATTTATTATGTTTTAGACAAAGCGGGCGAAGCCGCGGGCGGAAAGCTAGTAATTAATAATTATAACTTTATTTACAATAGCTTTTCTTTTATGTATTTCAAAATAAGAATTGTGATGGATTTTCACTAACGTTGAATACAAAACATTTTACATGGTAGATTACAACCAATTTTTTTATTTTTTAAATCGTGAAAATAGCTTGGTAACAATTATCCACTACTGAGAAGAATTCCTTCTTATTTTGAAACAGATTTAAAGGGTCAATGCCACTAACTTTCTACCACAAAAAATCTAGACCATTATTTTAGTTCAAGTGATATAAATAAATATTCTAAAACAGTATAAATTTCCACGAATCCAATCTAATCAGTAACTTCTATTGGAGTGTCTTTGAAGAATTCGTTAATGCGGACCTAAGTTCAATTTTCGGGTACGTGTGCGAAATTTTATGATTTTTTTCGTTTGCGAATAGAAAAGATAACAAGACCGTCTCGTCGGGTGATCGTAGCGGGGAATTATGTTTTCTGCGCCCTGAATAATAAGATGAAACGCCAGGCGAGGGTGTGAACGGCATTAGTAGGTTCCGTAGGTTTTGACTGGTTAATAAATAATTGATAGTAAGCAACTGTCACTGATGCGTATATTGTGTTGTCTGTCCCCTGTTATTGTGTCACGGTTGTATAAATTTAAGTGTGATCAGTCCCCTGTTACTGTGACACAATTATATCATTTGGTGTAGTCAGCCCCCTGTTCCTATCAATGACAGAGTTAATAAATGTATGTACACACATATTTTGTCCCTTATAGTATCTTTTCTATTCGCAAAAGTAATGTTGCGGCTGTGTTCATTTAGACGTCAGTCCCCTGTTTTCTAACAGGATATGAGTTTTGTAAGCAAATTGATCCTTAAATTATTTTGAAATAGTGCTTACATGCTTGTCATGATAGTTGATTCAAAACGCTTTGACTAAGCTTCTAGTTTAAGTTCGACATCGGAGTTTGTCTTTATATAACTTTGAGTTTACGTATTAGTTTCTGATAAGATAAAGTTTGAATTTAACTTGTTAATTTAATAAATTATCATTATAATCAGCCCATATACGTTCTCATTGGCCTTCTAGAAGGGTAGAGGCCATAATATACCACACTGGCTCCCATTCCTGGGACATTGGCCTCCTAGAAGGATGGAGGCCATAATATACCACACTGGCTCCCATTCCTGGGACATTGGCCTCCTAGAAGGATAGAGGCCATAATATACCACACTGGCTCCCATTCCTGGGACATTGGCCTCCTAGAAGGATAGAGGCCATAATTATATCACACTGGCTCCCATTCCTGGGACATTGGCCTCCTAGAAGGGTAAAGGCCATAATATACCACACTGGCCAAATGTGATGCGGTTTTAAAATATGGTAAATGGAACCCAAATCCACAGTTTCCTTGAACTTGGCACAATAACAGTTATCAACGCAAACGGTTCCTATAGACCCTTCAAAATAATGCAGGTGCCGAGTTTATTAAGCCCCCGTTTTTCAATAAAGCGAGTAAATTACGTATTTCAAGACATGATTTGAATGTTTAAAACATTTATTCGCAGACGGGTGGACTGATTTTCTTCTGTGTGGGTAGGAAGACATGTGGTATTTTGTAGATTTTTTTTTACATTTAGTAAGTATATGTGCAAAGTATATATTGTAATGTTTTTCATATTTAGAAAATAGGTATAAAATAAATGTTTTATTAAGTGAATTAATTCTTAAAATTGTAACTTATATTCATTAAATTGTATTTAATGAGCCAAGACGTAAATAAGGAGTGTTTTCGAATCTTTCTTTAACACTGTCTGTGTATTTATTCCCACAATAAACTTGATATTTTTATAATCATAACATCAATCAATAATACCTAAAATAGCTGTATAAAAGGAAACATTTTACCTCAGAATCTCAGATTTACATACATCTCACAGTAGAGGGGAACCAACAAAAACTTTTAAAGGATCCCCTTCGTTCATTCCCACGGGAGAGCATCTTGATAAGCACCTCTTATTTGACTAGTTTGATCTAATTTTGTAGATCTCACTATTCCCTTTATTTAATTTTCTGGGGATTCTTGAGTAACTCAATTGTTAACACTATACCTGTGTTGTTGGTTCTAGGACAAATTTGCTAATAATCTAGTCGTGAAGTTGTGAATATATTGGTTTATATGTTTGGATATTTGTTAATCAAATAATTGGATCGATTTCAACGAAATTTTATTGACAAATAGTTAACACCCGAAAAGTAAGATTTTTTATCCCGGATTCGTGATATAAAATCTTGTTTTAGCATACTTAAACATGTATTAATTAATAAAGCTATTTTTATTTTATTAATATTCGAATATTTTTAAAGCAGGGCTGAATAAATTAAATGATGATGTCATTGAAGTTTAAATATGTACGGAACTCGATACAAATAGCTCCTAAAATATACCTATATCACAAGTAATATCGATGAAAAGATACAATTTAAGGTTGATTGAATTTCAAAATTAATTTATTTACAAGATTAATTAAAAATACTGCACTGTTATTAAGCTATTGCATAGCTTCTATCGCGGGCCTTGAGACCGAATCGAGAAATTCCGTAACGAAAAAACCTCACGCTCCCCACTCCGACGGGCGCGGAGGTGTGGCTTGAAGGCATAGCATGCAATAGCTTTACCGCGGCAGTCTCCGAGTGCCACACGTCTTTTTTTATAATGATAATGATCCAAAACCTCGCTTTCATTTCCACCAACCTTAAACATAGCAATAACGCTTATGAGAGTTTGTACAATTTCAGCAATCTTCTAACCCTATTATTAGCGGAATGACTTTTTGATGGGAGTTGCCATTTAGAATAAATATATATAAGGTATATTCATTTTGTGATTCAAAATGCTACAGTGAGAAATGACAGCTGTTGCGGACACAAATTGGGGGGAAGATAGGGTGGAACATACTGTAAGGGTTGTGATACATTACATTTGTAGCTATAGGAAGTAACATATAAGAAAGGTTTAAAAATAATAAGAAAAAACGACGTGTGGCACTCGGGGACTGCCGCGGTAAAGCTATTGCATGCTATGCCTTCAAGCCACACCTCCGTGCCCGACGGAGGTTTTTTCGTTACGGAATTTCTGGATTCAGTCCCCGCGCCCAAGGCCCGCGATAGAAGCTATGCAATAGCTTAATAAGAAAAAAGTCAATGCAAGGTAATATTGAACTATTTAATTTTTAGAACACGTCATGTTAGTTTGAAAAAATATCACATTTTAATGAGCCATGATGAAGCCTAAAATGAATAAATAATGGCAGTTTCACAATTAAATGTAACATTTAAACTAACGACTTTATTCCTTGTAATGAAAATAGAGCAAGGGAAATGACACATGATAATGTTACAGACAATAATTGCAGAAAAAAAGAAAGTACTTATACCAAGGAAGAACATAGAGATTACTTTAAATAGCGCGTATTGTTCGGTGGAACAAGTACCTTATATGTATGATGTATGAATGTACCCAAGCTAGCTTTTTCTTTGTCATCCGTAGCTTGCTTCCGACATACGCATTTTTAACGCTCTTTAAATGGGTTTATGGGAGTGTAAGTTGATTTATCAGATTAACTGTATTTGGGTCAAGGCCTGAAGAATATGAAGATTCTTATATAATATTTTTAATGTTTTTCTCATTATATAGTAAACGGTTGTTATTACCGGTGGTATTACCTACCTACTAATAGTATAAATGCGAAAGTACGTGAGCATGCAAGGATATTTTTTACTCTTTCACGATAAATCTAATAAACCGTTTATGATGAAACTTTGATATTTAGAAATTACTTTTTTCTTTTTATAAGTAGTTTCTTTTAACTTTAATTTTTTTTTACCTTTTGCTCGCGGGTTCGTCCGCGGGTGAAACCGCGCGGCAGCTAGCTAGTAGTTTATTATATAAGAATAATGCAGCAGTTATGCTTCAATAACTGATTTATGTATATTGTAAAATACATAATGAAAATATTATATGCATCAAGTGGTTTATTAGCAATGATGCAGAATAATGGCTCCAATCACTGATTTATGTATATTGTATAAGGTAAAACCGTTTTTGATTTGATTGATTTTATGATAATGGATGCTGATTTATAACGGCTGTTTAACGCAATAGGAACTCTTCAATGTATTATTATTCCATCAAATAAAAATAACTAATTGAATTATTAGTGTTAAACGAAAAATATGAGAAACTGAAAAACGCAGGAATAATATAGTTTATATGACACATAGCCAATTTATACAACTTATAACGTAAATATGCATCCTTAACAAGACGTGCGTTCAGTCCGACAGCTTGTCATCAACTAATCCTTCACTAACGATACAATACGTTTTATACAACGCAAATATTCAAATACCCGCATGGCGCATACATTGAACACGAAATACTAAGCAAAGCCAATGTATAAATCATGTTTGCTGCACCAGCTTGTGAGGGTTCCCATAAATATTATATGGATAACAAATACGGTATGAAAATAATATGGAAAGTATGGAATCGATCGTTGTGCAAATATTTGTGGTCAGCGCGACGGGATCAAGGATGTTGTATATGAAGATGTAGAAACAAGAGTTGTATAACGTTATATTCGAAGGCTTTGCAATTTATGTGAAGAGCATCCATGCAACATTGTTAATTAAAAACTACAGGACAGTGTTTGGCATAGGTATTGTTATAAAGTTAAGTAATATTATTATTTCAGCTCTGAAGAAACTATTTTGCGATATATTATGATTATTCAATAGTGCTCCTGTAAGAAGTGAAGAGCATCCATGCAACATTGTTAATTAAAAACTACAGGACAGTGTTTGGCATAGGTATTGTTATAAAGTTAAGTAATATTATTATTTCAGCTCTGAAGAAACTATTTTGCGATATATTATGATTATTCAATAGTGCTCCTGTAAGAAGTGAAGAGCATCCATGCAACATTGTTAATTAAAAACTACAGGACAGTGTTTGGCATAGGTATTGTTATAAAGTTAAGTAATATTATTATTTCAGCTCTGAAGAAACTATTTTGCGATGTATTATGATTATTCAATAGTGCTCCTGTAAGAAGTGAAGAGCATCCATGCAACATTGTTAATTAAAAACTACAGGACAGTGTTTGGCATAGGTATTGTTATAAAGTTAAGTAATATTATTATTTCAGCTCTGAAGAAACTATTTTGCGATGTATTATGATTATTCAATAGTGCTCCTGTAAGAAGTGAAGAGCATCCATGCAACATTGTTAATTAAAAACTACAGGACAGTGTTTGGCATAGGTATTGTTATAAAGTTAAGTAATATTATTATTTCAGCTCTGAAGAAACTATTTTGCGATATATTATGATTATTCAATAGTGCTCCTGTAAGAAGTGAAGAGCATCCATGCAACATTGTTAATTAAAAACTACAGGACAGTGTTTGGCATAGGTATTGTTATAAAGTTAAGTAATATTATTATTTCAGCTCTGAAGAAACTATTTTGCGATGTATTATGATTATTCAATAGTGCTCCTGTAAGAAGTGAAGAGCATCCATGCAACATTGTTAATTAAAAACTACAGGACAGTGTTTGGCATAGGTATTGTTATAAAGTTAAGTAATATTATTATTTCAGCTCTGAAGAAACTATTTTGCGATGTATTATGATTATTCAATAGTGCTCCTGTAAGAAGTGAAGAGCATCCATGCAACATTGTTAATTAAAAACTACAGGACAGTGTTTGGCATAGGTATTGTTATAAAGTTAAGTAATATTATTATTTCAGCTCTGAAGAAACTATTTTGCGATATATTATTATTATTCAATAGTGCTCCTGTAAGAAGTTTAAATAAATATATGTCTCACAGATAATTTTTTTTAATCGATAATGTGTCAATATTTCAATGACCCTGATAAAAAAAACATTTTCTCTACAATCATTCTGGCACTTTATCCCACTTCAAAAGAAACCTGACTTAAGAACTTCCTTAAGAATTATTTTATATTTGTGCGTTGAAAATCCGCCCTTTTTAAGCTGATTTGATTTGATTTTATTCAAACGATAAGATTTTATGAGAAACGTTTTTATATTGGGCCTTTTGATAAAAATGTTAAATCCTTACACTCCTAGAACTTTTTCTTGTTTTGTAATCATGTTTTTAAATAAACTATTAAAATATCTCATATTTGCTGACTCTACAAATTACATATAAAACTTACAGACACAAAAATACACTGTATGTACCTTCAAATACACAATCAATAAAAAATCCTCACTTTTCCACCTTAAATCTCCACTTTTGCTGACCCTACAATTCGTACGTCTTACGAACACAAACATACACAGTACCTACACACATCTCTATCAAATCCTTCAAAAACACAATAAATAAAAAAGGGCGTGTATGCCGAGCACACGTGTCAGAAGTGAAACTTCTTTAGCAAGATTCAAAGATACCAAAATCGTCGCCTTACTCCATGACGTGGCGGTATTGCCATGACGCGACCTTGAAATTTTACTAACGCGCCTATAGATGTTTCACTTGAAAATCCACACAACCTTAAACCTTTACTTTTGCTGACCCTACAATTCATACGTCTTACGATCCCCCCACGTAATTCCGTCCGGGACAACTTTGAGCCCGGGCTTTATCCCTCGATAGCTCCTGTTAATGCTAACACGTGTGCGATTATGATGCATTAAACTTAAATACTATCTATATGTATGTCACCGTAAGATTATGAACACCGTTAATCTACACTATGTAATAAAAATGAATCACCAAATGTAGCTGAGCCCAAATCTTGAGAACAACTGAACCGATCGTTAATCCTTTATACAGGGTGTCCCAAAAAGTAGTGATATACTGAAGCTGGGAGGTAGAGGACTTAGAGGGCTATCCGAATCACCCCCATGTGTGTTATGCGATTTTTCGTATTTTCGGAGTTATTACATTTTTTTCAATTTTTCATCTATCGCCGAGTACGATGAGATTTTTATTTATGGTGACGTGAATTATTGCGCTAGATGCTTGTTTTTTTTTTGTGTGCTAAGCTGAAAGATAGGCCAATTCAGTATGGTAACATTTACTATCGTTAGATCTTCGAATGGAATAAAAAAAATAATTAAATGCTATGAAAGATAAAATTACCCAGTATGTTCATAACTTCAAGGGCCCATAAAAAAATAAAATCACATAAAAAAGGTTTTCCATTTGGCTTTTAAAAACTTGCTCTATCGATCAGGTCACCTATTTATTGGTTTTAATGATCATCATGTTAATAAAAATTTTGCACTTACCACATTTAGATTTCAATTTTTCGATTGAAGCCTTCAGAATAATAAAATGAAATTTTTATGGTGGCTACCTGATCGATAGAGCAAGTTTTTAAAAGCCAAATGGAAAACCTTTTTTATGTGATTTTATTTTTTTATGGGCCCTTGAAGTTATGAACATACTGGGTAATTTTATCTTTCTTGGCATTTAATTCTTTTTTTTATTCCATTCGAAGATCTAACGATAGTAAATGTTACCATACTGAATTGGCCTATCTTTCAGCTTAGCACACAAAAAAAATCAAGCAATTAGCGCAATAATTCACGTCACCATAAATAAAAATCTCATCGTACTCGGCGATAGATGAAAAATTGAAAAAAATGTAATAACTCCGAAAATACGAAAAATCGCATAACACACATGGGGGTGATTCGGATAGCCCTCTTGGTCCTCTACCTCCCAGCTTCCGTTCATCACTACTTTTTGGGACAGCCTGTATAATAGTAGCTTACCGCCCGCGGCTTCGCCCGCTTGTTCTAAAACCTAATAAATTATAATATACTAAAACCTTCCTCTCGAATCACTTTATCTATAAAAAAAAACCGCATCAAAATCCGTTGCGTAGTTTTAAAGATTTAAGCATATAAAGGGACATAGGGAAATAGGGACAGAGAAAGCGACTTTGTTTTATACTATGTAGTCATTCGTTGAAGTATGAGGTAGGTTCTTATGGAAAGAAAACGTATCATGTACCACGGAAGAAGCCAGGGCGGACAGCTAGTTTACAATATAATTCGTGAGATTGTAAACTTTAGCGACATATTAACTGCACCAAACCATTTACAATTATTAAACGCAGTCTTTTTTGGTTAGTTTATAATAATACTAGCTTACCGCCTGCGGCTTCGCCCGCTTTGTCTAATACCTAATAATTTATATACTAAAACCTTCCTCTCGAATAACTATATCTATTAAAAAAACCACATCATAATCCGTTGCGTAGTTTCAAAGATTTAAGCATACAAAGGGACATAGGGACAGAGAAAGCGACTTTGTTTTATACTATGTAGTGATAGTGATGTCCTTATCATTAAATTGTATACGAGATAATTCATACCAATGATTATTATAGCGTCGTTATTATTCCTTGATACCAATACATTTTGATATTCATGCCATCACTAAGAGAAGTCCCGTGTCCCCTAGTGGGGTAAGGGGCAAATGCATTATCCATACATCTGTTTCACTGATCGATTTTCTTTAGGGACAAGTAGGTAATCAGCCTTCTGTGTCCTGCCAGACCGAGACATTTTTTTTCTTCGTCTCCACCGGGAATCGAACCCAGGACCCCTCGGTTCTACGCTCACGCGTCAACCAACCACTGTACCAAGGAGGCGGTACCAAGGCGGCCATCACTAAGTACCTATTAATAAACTTTACTGGCCTATTTACCAACTGGTAAATATTGAACTTAGGTAATTATTATTTACATTGAAAGATACACATTTAAATCTGTTAAGTATGAAAATTGTCTGTTCGTTTAATTAAATATCGTTCGCGTGATAATTATCTGGATTAAAGTAATGTAATTAAAGCTAATAATCTATTAATTGTAAGTGAGTTTAATTAAAATCAGTTCAGTAGTTTTCGCACGTAGGCACATTACTACTACCACAGACTAATGATAATATACTACGTATACAACTACTACTACTATAAGTTAGATTATTATTGAGATTTCTGATATATCTATAATTCTATAATTTTGTTTGTAAACTAACCATGAAAAATATCGATATGTCGATCAAAAACTATGATAAAATGATGTAAGTCAACCTCTTCATAAGCTTACGTAATAATTTAAAAGAGTTAAAAATGTTAGATAAACAATCGATAAAGTGTTTTTGAAATCGGTTAAGCTTTCAACTACTATCTAATCCTATTCCCACAAAAAACTGTTACGAACTTAGGTACCTCTGTACCTCTAGTTACATGTTCCGAAAACGTATATAATTTACATGTAAATCGAATCTAACACACAAAGAAAACTTGAATATCGACGAATCCAAAGTCCTTGAACCTAACCCGTATTATTACGTGAAAAACCTAGTCTTTAAAAGGCAAAAAGTACACCACGCCCTATCCAATTCCGTCTATCGAAGGTTCATCAGCTTACGCAGATTGAATTTTGTGATCTTACGTCATTCATTTACTTTTTATAAAGGTACGAAAATAGAGAGCCTCTTTGAGCGAGCAGTGTAATGCAAAATTTTCGCTTTGCTTTTATTAACGAAAGAGACTACGTAATGTTATAACGTAATTTTAGAATGCGCTATTGATTTACTTTATCTATTAAAAAGTAATTACTTTATCTATTAAAAATTAAAAAGTATTAAGAACTTTGCAAAGTCCTTTTCGTAGAGTCGCAAAAAGGTTACCGTGACATTTTATTTTTATCTTTCTATTTAGAAAAAATAATTCTTTAATATTTTTTCTATTGTTGAGAATAATTATTTGGTAAATATGACAAATGACTATAATACACAGCTACAAATAGGTAATATTTGTAATTATTGTTACTTTCTCCTTTATCGTGCTTTATCTGTATCGAATATGGTACCTTTTAAGACACTCCAAACAGGATTTGTCATGACTAACAAACATATAAATATACTAAGTATATTGACGGTCTAAATATACCTTAATTTCAGCTAAAAATATTTCCGATCCATAAAAACAACAAAAGAGGACTAAATTTTACATTATTTTCACCATAGAAATTTAAACATTATTTTAAAGCTTATTAAATAGCACAGTACATATTTGCGCTGAGCTTTTCAATTTCACCAATGGAGAAAAACATATCTTGATGTGACGAGAGCTTCTCATTTGTCAACGTCACTCCTCGCGCAAAACACTGGCTATGAAAGTACGTTAAGGCTTGACAAACAGAGTGCAGTGTGATTTATTTATATATTTAATAAAACAGTTCATATTTACAACACGTACATATTTACAAGTCTATAGAATAGATAAAACCAGAGTATAATAACTAGTTATTATGGCACAAACAAATGTTTTTTGTTTAAATTTTAGCTTCAGAATTTAATTGTGCAAATTCAAAATAGTGACAGAGCTTTTATAAATAGGTACAAAATTATCATTAAAAAGTTTCTATCATGTTCCATTTCAATAAGTTCAAGACTTTCACAATATTTAAAATATATAAATTGCAACATCTAGACTCTAGAGTCATCCATTGATATAATAAGTAGTTTAAAAGAACATACAGGAATATTATTTTCGCTTTAAACACTGTTCGTCAGTGCCTTAACAGCCATACCCATATAATGTAATTCTATAAAGACGTCCCGAATTTCGAGATGCTTTTTAGTGTCGTGTCATCGAGTTTTTGTCGTCGAAAATATTTGATATAGAGCGGAAAACGGCGGTGACTCATTAATTTGATTTCCCGAGATTGATGCGAGAGAAACTAGAGGAAAAAATTGTATTTTTATAGCGGTTTAACCGCCTTTATATAATGGTTTATTGTTATTGGCGTCTTGAAGGTTAAGGTTGGCTTTTTGTGAGATTCAAAGAATTTTCATCTTCCTATTTCGAGGTATACATTTCACGTATATTTCCTTAAGGGTTAATGCACGTTATATAATGAAATATTTTATTAAACTCTATTAGATTTTTTACAATTGTTATGCTGTTATTAAAGCGCGTCACACACGGTGAAGATACTATAATATGTTATCTTAAGATACTGTAATATTTTAAATTACAGTATCTTAAGGTATCCGGTGTCAGCGTTCTGACCATCATTTTTCTTTTTGTCATAGCGTACTAAGACCCCTGTAGAACCGCGATCCTGTTACAATTGACCCGAAATTTTGTGGGTCATTCGTAACAGGATGGCGGTTCTTTTATATATAGCGGCGGATTAATATAAAATATTACAGTATCTTAAGATAAAATATTATAGTATCTTCACCGTGTGTGACGCGCTTAAACATTCTTATTTTCCTTATAAATTCTATGTGAGTCTGACTCAAACATTCATAGATTAGAACGATTTTATACAATGATATAATACGAAGAACACATAACACAGGAACCACTTAAAAGCGAACTTTAAAAGTTTTGAAATAAGGGGTTGAAAGTTTGAACAACAGGGGGATGTAATAGGGGATGTTAATATGTATGCGGTGCGGATACCACGGCATAATAATTTTCTCGTCTCGTAATTTTTAGTATATTTTCTTCATTTCTTATTAGTCCATTATAGCTTCTGTGTTCATCCATACTTACTAATATTATAAATGCGAAAGTAACTCTGTCTGTCTGTCTGTTACTCTATCACGCCTTAACTACTTACAAATTTGCATGAAATTTGGTATAGAGATATTTTGATACCCGAGAAAGGACATAGGCTACTTTTTATCCCGGGAAATAGGATAGTTTTTATCCCGGAAATCCCACGGGAACGGGAACTATACGGGTTTTTCTTTGACTGCGCGGGCGAAGCTGCGGGTGGAAAGCTTGTATAAAATAAATTTTTTCTACTTTATATGCAAAGACAAAAGAGGTACTAAAGTAAAATATTTTGTAACTATCGAGTTTCTTGCAGATTCTTTTCGTCATTAGCAAATTCAATTTGGTATCTATTAAAAAAGTGACTATTCCTAAGTAATTAAAATTTTACATTTACAAAAAAAATTTGAGTTTGAGTCTGACCTTCATTACAAACATGTCCTTTTACAATCCAGCAACCAGGACCTCATAATTTATTCGACAAAATCAATTCCGTAACTCTATAAAGTGACCCAACAATAGGCTGAAATATTTACAACAGAATCTATAGCTGTTTGAAATGGTTTTAGTACAAAGGGTATAAATAAATAATTCAGTGGGTGCAATACCACGCGGGTATTGACAAAGAATTCAGTCTTGTTACTCAAACTCAAAAACATTATTCAATTGGACTTCATCTAAATGCACTTTTGAATCGTCATAACATAGTTATACCATTTATACTGGCTTGAAAAGCAGTTTTTATAGGGATGAGCCGGCAAGAAGCTCGGTGGTTACTCTTTTAAAATCATGTGCCTATATTTTACAATAGGTTTCCACCCGCGGCTTCGCCCGCGCAGTCAAAGAAAAATCTCGCATAGTTCCCGTTCCCGTGGGATTTCCGGGATTGCGTCATTTTCCCGGGATAAAAAGAAGCCTATGTCCTTTCTCGGGTATCAAAATATCTCCATATCAAATTTCATGAAAATTGGTTCAGTAGTTTAGGCGTGATTGAGTAACAGACAGACAGACAGAGTTACTTTCGCATTTATAATATTAGTATGGATTGTACATCATTTTACATTATTATATTGTTAATCACAATGATTATGCCAAATATTATATTTACCTGCATTGCTCCGATTCTATTGGTCTTAGCGTGATGATAATATATAGCCTTTCTCGATTAAATATGGGCTATCTAATACTGGAATATTTTTTTCAAATTGGACATGTATTTCCTGAGCTTAACGGGTTCAAGCAAACAAGCAAAAAAAAACATTTGATTGATTGTACCATCCACAAAAACACAGAAAACTAAATAAACTAAGTATTAACAAACTAGCGGTCCGCCCCGGCTTCGCCCGTGGTACATATTTCGCTATATAAGGTAGCCTATGTTCTTTCTCAGATTATCTGTGCCAAATTTCATCAAAATCGGTCCAGTAGTTTATGCGTGAAAACCATACATACATACGTATACATCTTCCTCTTTATAATTTTAGTATAGATTCACACGTTTTTGCGGACGCTACCCGGTTATTCCGCAAATTATACTCGTATAATACTTGTTAATATTAATGCCAATTATGCTATCAAAAAGAGAATTGAATAAGGGGAAGGCATTAGTATTCCCCGTGTATCCGAGCCTCTTGGGAACAACATTATACTGTTGGCAAATATTAGTTTAATTAGTGGATTTGTTTAATTTTGCGGATTTGTCTGATTAGCTGTAGCTTCGTTGGGAAGGTTAGACGGGTAACTATTTCTTGTTTTGTGTGTGATAATAATATTATGACTGAAATGTAGTAAAGAGATACCTAGTTTTTTTTATATGTGTGGTATATATTTTTGTTTGTCATTGCACTTAAAATACAGATTTAAACACAAAACTCTAGAAGTGATTAAGATGTGTATAAATACTTAATACTTTCCCTATCAATAGTCGATTCCTTGAGCTCGAACACCTAAAAAAACAGATTAGGTACCTTATATTTTTTTTAATAAAACGTTTTTGTAATGCCATATATATATAACTATATATATAATATAACACAAACCATTCGTAGACATTAGACTTATCTTTAAGGGCGCGTATAAAGTCAAATCACCAATCAACTTTTAGTTGATACGTGTAATATTCAAGACCAAATATAAAAAATAAAATATATGTAAAACTTGATGATATTTTCGATTATATTGTCAGATCAAAAACATAAAATATTGAAATTGACTCGATAGAAAAAATTCACGAAGTTACCTCTAAATTTCACACTTTTACGTTTTTTACTGGACATGGTAATACTTATTATGATTTTTTTTTTCATAAACAATTATATTAAAACATTTGCAAGATATTTGTCAGAGCATTTTGTGTAATTACTTTTAGTTTTGGTTTAATCACGATAAAACACTTTTGGCGCTTACTATATTTTTAATTACGCAAGAAATCATCTTCCATCGCACGTTCCGGGAGCTAAAAACATAATTCTATTTCATACATCAGACGCTATCGCTCCGTTGAGACGAGTAGACCACGCTAAAATTGCTGCGCCGTGTTTTATAATTACGCCGAATATTGATTTGTTGAAAATGGTAAACAACAAAATGAAAAGACTTAAGAAACGAGAACTAAAGAAGATTCAAATTGAAAAGATAACTAAATGTCGAAGGTAATAATGTATATAATGTATAATATAATATTGTATTATATATATTATATATAGTATTGTTATAATATTAATAAATAATAGTTATAATATAAAAAGATAAGTCTTGATTTACCTATTTGAGAAAGTTTAGTTTCTGTAAAATAATTTCCGCGGGCTGAGTATTGACGCGATAGCAGCAGCAACTATAGATAGGTAAATAAAATTCATAGTGGTACCTAATTCTTACAGTCGCGGTGCAATCAATCAAGTCAAGAACATCGAGATAGAATGTACTGTCAAGAAAGATTTATATTATTATTATTACTATAGGCAGATCCTATGTTCGCTCCAGTAAATAATAATATCAATAATATGTAAACCGGTTGTGAATAGTACATATATATTATATTTACAATCTGTATTAGATAATCATACATAACATCTATACATAGGTATAACAAATTCGTACGAAAGTCAAAATTGTACTTACATTGAATAGGTATTTTTTTATAATATACATAATATGTATATGTATATATATAATATATTCATAATCTGTATTACATAGTAATATGTAGTACATATCTATACATAAATATAGTTTTTAGAATTTTTGTATGTGTGTCTGTATGTAGGTATGTCTGGGCTCTAATTTTGGTGCAGATATAGCTTGAGACCTGAGAAAGGTCATAGGATGAGTTTTATCCCGTAAATAAAAAAAACTGTCTGTGTTTGTCTGTTTGTTTGTACACGCTAATCTCCGGAACTACTGGACGGATTTGAATGAAAGTTATTTTGTTGTGTAGGTACTATTATATTATCCGGGAAATATAAAATAATAATTTATTTTGAAAACTGAAACACCTGATGCAGAACCGCAACAGACCACCTAAACTATAGATTCATTTGAGAAAGTTTATCCAGGCGAGTTTGGATATTATTATTTGTGTAAATTCTGTAAATTCGTTTCCGCGAGTTGAGTATTCATGCGACGATATTTATAGATACCTACATTCATAGTGGGTACCTACAATTTACAAAGACACTTTTTATACTTAGTTATGTAGGTACCTAATTCCTACGGTCGCCTTGCAAATGCAATCAATCAAATTGACTCTGTTTGAAAGTAATTTACTAATTTCACAGAACAATTTTAAATTTGGAAAATGTGGACCCTCACTCTCAACCTGTGTCTACTGACTATTGCCACGCAGAAAAAAATACTCCAGAAAGGTACCTGCTAAAGTTACCAGCTCTCGATAAAATAATACATAAATTTCGAAGAACTTTGTAATATTTTATAAAGGATAATTTTTATTTTTATTTTTAGAATAATTGTTGAGTCGAAAAATGTCGTACAATCTAATAGTCCATTGAATAAAAAGTTCTAGAGTGCGTGAGTTAGTAACGTAAGATGTTTCTTCGGAAATATGTCAAGAGTCCCTAGGTAATAAACATACTAAAACCCCGGGCTACTAGGAGGAGCCCCGGAGTGGGGGGAGGGGGAAAATGGGTCCATTTTTTCATTTTTCGCTTAAATCTCAAAAACGGTACATGTTAGAGAAAAACTTTCAAGGAAAAGTTGAAAGGCCATAAAATTATCTACAAGTTGTACCTGAATCATTTTTTCCTATATCCTACCGTTTCTGAGTTATACGCAGTAAAACATGATTTTGGCTCAAACAATTTCCACATCAATCGATCAAAAAATATTTCTTTCTTCCAAAAAACTCAAAAGTGCTACTTGTGACCGGTACTGATAGATTGCTCTTAATTAGGTCTATAATTGGTAAAATAAACACATTCCTCCATGGAAGCCTTTAGGAGGAATCGATTGTCAAAATATTATATTATGGTAGTTTGAGTTACTGAACTTGATCTTTTTATTTTTTTCTTCCAAAAAACTCATAAGTGCAACTTGTGACCGGTACAGATAGATTGCTCATAATTGGGTCTATCATTGATAAAAATACCAGATTCCACCATTTTTTTTTTTTTTTTTTTTTTATGTAAGAGCAGGTAACTGAGCAGGTGGATCACCTAATGAAGTGACACCACCGCCCATGAGCACTGACAAAGTTACCTTTGTGAGGCTGTTACCGGCTGTCGAAGATGGATGTAGGCTCTCTTTTTAAAGGAATTTAAGTCATACACGTGCGGGAATACAGAAGAGGGTAGACTGTTCCACAAGGTGGTAGTGCGGGGTAAAAAGTGTCGCGAGAAGCGTACGGTACTCGTTCGCCAGCGGTCCAAATGGTGTGGATGGAAGTATGCTTTGTGACGGGCGGAGCGGTGGTGAAATTCCGCTGCAGGTATGAGCTCGAATAACTCCTCTGAACACTCCCCATGGTATATGCGATAAAAGACACACAGTGAAGCAATGTCTCGTCGCAAAGCAAGAGGGTCAAGCCGATCGCTAAGTCTTGGGTCGCCAACCATTCTGACTGCTCTACGTTGAACGCGATCAAGTGGAAGGAGTTGGTATAACGGGGCGCCGGCCCAGAGATGTGAGCAGTATTCCATGTGTGGCCGTATCTGAGCTTTATACAGTGATAGAAGATGGTCAGGCCTGAAATACTGCTTCGCTCTGTATAGGACGCCCAGTTTTTTTGAAGCTAGAGAAGCTTTGCCTTCCAAATGATCGCGAAACTGAACATCGTCAGAAATATTGACGCCAAGAATCGCGATGCGAGACTTGACGCTGAGGGGAGTGTTCATAAAGAGGGGAGCTGATTCGAATGGCTTTTTTTTGGCCGTAAATGCACATAGTTGTGTCTTAGTGGGGTTAAACTCTACGAGGTTTTTACGACCCCACTTTGAAACTTCTTCCAAAAGAGTTTCAATCTTGGACACCAAAGTGTTTCTGCACTCATCGACATTTTCTCTCGAGAAGTTAGCATGGCCAGGGTAAGAGGCGTCACCAGTACTATCATCTGCATAACAATGAATGTTACTAATTTGTAACATGTCATTGATATGCAGAAGAAATAGTGTGGGTGAAAGAACACAGCCTTGGGGGACGCCAGCGTTTACGGGCATAAGCTCCGAGCACGATCCGTCAACCAAGACCCGAATATTTCGTGCTGCAAGAAAGCTGGCTATCCATGTGCGTAACTTCTCGGGGAGTCCATATGATGTTAGCTTCGATAGTAGAGCCCCGTGCCACACCCGATCAAAGGCTTTTGCGACATCAAGACTAACGGCTAATGCTTCCCCTTTACTCTCAATAGCCGCAGCCCATCGGTGAGTTAGAAAGGCCAAGAGATCACCAGCCGAACGTCCATGGCGAAAACCATACTGATGGTCACTGATCAGCTGGTTCTCCTCCAGGTAACCTAAGAGCTGACGGTTGATTATGCTTTCCATGACTTTTGAGAGCAAAGAGGTAATAGCAATGGGCCTGTAGTTAGAGGGGTCTGATTGATCGCCTTTCTTAGGGATCGGGTGCACGGCGGCGGTTTTCCACGAAGCTGGAGCAATGCCGACATCATAAGAGTGCTGAAACAAATGCGCAAAAACGGGAGCCAATTCTGGAGCACACGTTCTCAAAACAATTGCAGGGATACCATCAGGGCCACTCGCTTTATGGGTGTCAAGAGAGAAAAGTACCTTACGCACTTCACGTTGAGTAAAGCGTACATCGGACATAAAGTACTGGCACCGCGAGATAGTAGGCGGTACCTTTCCCCTGTCGTCCAAGGTGGAATTGGACGCAAAGAGAGCGCCCAATAAATCGGCTTTCTCTTTGGGCGAGTGGGCTAAGGTATCATCTTCCCGGCGCAAGGGTGGGAACGTCGGCTGACAAAAATTTCCTTGGATGGCTTTAGCGAGCGACCAGAAAGCTCGGCTACCAGATGGGAAACGTGTCAGTTTTTTGCCAATATCGCGTATAAACTCGGACTTTGCTATGCTCATTTTCCTTTTGTACTGCCTGGAGGCAAAGTTATATTGTTTTTTAAGAGCACTGGCATTCGGATCCTGTTTTAATAATGCATCTGCCCAGTCACGGAAACATTCTTGCTTATGGCGAAATGCCTCTTTGCAAAGATGACCGTACCAGGGCTGAGACTTGCCGCCGATGGGTACTGGACCATGGAGGCCTTTAGGAGGTATTGAATTTTATTAGGGTAGTTACGATACATGAACTTTTTAACTAACTACCCTAATAAAATTCAATTCCCCGTAAACGCCTCCATGGTGGAATCTGGTATTTTTATCAATGATAGACCTAATTATGAGCAATCTATCTGTACCGGTCACAAGTTGCACTTTTGAGCTTTTTGGAAGAAAAAAAATAAAAAGTTCATGTATCGTAACTACCCTGATAAAATTCAATTCCCCGTAAACGCCTCCGTGGTGGAATCTGGTATTTTTTAGCAATGATAGACCTAATTATGAGCAATCTATCTGTACCGGTCACAAGTTGCACTTTTGAGTTTTTTGGAAGAAAAAAATAAAAAGATCAAGTTCAGTAACTCAAACTGCCCCAATATAATATTTTGACAATCGATTCCTCCTAAAGGCTTCCATGGAGGAATGTGTTTATTTTACCAATTATAGACCTAATTAAGAGCAATCTATCAGTACTGGTCACAAGTTGCACATTTGAGTTTTTTGGAAGAAAGAAATATTTTTTGATCGATTGATGTTGAAATTGTTTGAGCCAAAATCATGTTTTACTGCGTATAACTCAGAAACGGTAGGATATAGGAAAAAATGATTCAGGTACAACTTGTAGATAATTTTATGGCCTTTCAATTTTTCCTTGAAAGTTTTTCTCTAACATGTACCGTTTTTGAGATTTAAGCGAAAAATGAAAAAAATGGACCCATTTCCCCCCTCCCCCCACTCCGGGGCTCCTCCTAGTGGCCCGGGGTTTTAGTATGTTTATTACCTAGGGACTCTTGACATGTTTCCGAAGAAACATTTTACGTTACTAACTCACGCACTCTAGACCCCCCTTGGAGGGACTCATTCAATGGACTATAACCAAATTAATCAAAATAAAGTTCTGGAGGAATGTGTGTCGTCGACTGCGTATGTTTATTTAAAAATAGTATCTATACTCGCTATTTCGACAGACTTTTTTTACGGATTCGGGCTCTATACTGTTTCCCTAATATTGTTTTTTTTATATATTACATACAGACAGTTTTTACTTTTTTTATTGTTTTATAATATGTATAGATTATCATTAATAATTATAAACAAATATGTAATAATAAAAAGACATATTACATAATTTGTGATGATTTCAACTTCACTGTTTTATACAATTATTTTAGACAACATATGTACCTACTAACTACCGAAAATACGCGTTGAACGAGCGAAGAATATTGTGTATAATTTAGCGTGCGATGAACTTTACGTACGTTGGATGAGCCGGGTGTATGAGGGTATTGTGAGGGCGCGCGGCATGGCGCGTAATGTGCGGGGCTTAATCGTAGAATTATCTGGCTTTATACGCCCTCTTAACTAGGTTCCGGCCGCAGCTTCGCCCGCATGGTGTTTTGTCTAAAGATTGTCTGTACCAAATTTCATCAAATTCAGTTGAGATGTTTAAGCGGGAAAGCGTAACAGACAGACAGAGTTACTTTCGCATTTATAATATTAGTAGGGATTATAATAATATCAATTTGAAATGAAACTTAATCACGAATATCAATGTGCAATATTACAAAGTTTTCATTAAATAAAGCCATGGAATAATATAAAATATGGGAGCAAAGTATCGAGCTATCAGCCGCTGGCTGTGACTGCGTGTAATGAGCCTGATAAAGCCTTATTTACAACGCATTTATGTGAATCCTGTATGTATTGTAATGACTGGTATTTTCAGCTGAAAGGAAATTTAAAATATAAATATGAAAAGATATCAATTTTCACAAATCAAACTCCTAGTAAAAAAGAGCGTGTGTGTCGAGCACACGTGTCAGAAGTGAAACTTCCTTGGCAAGATTCAAAGATACCAGCGACCTTGAAATTTTACTCTCAACGCGCCTAAAGAAGTTCACTTCTAAAATCTAGTAGAAAAAAATCTATGTTCTTAATATTGTAAAGCTGAAGAGTTTGAACGCGCTAATCTCAGGAACTACGGGTCCAATTTACTTCACTATTAGATAGTCCATTTATTGAGGAAGGCTATATTATTATCATCTCGCTAAGATGTATAGGAGCGAATCATTGCGGGTAAAACCGCGAGGCATAGCTAGTATAGGTATAATATGACTTTGAAAAACAGTAATTTTTTTATACCAAGATGTTCTCTCATTTCAACCTTAACTAGTTAAGTTTCTAAGAAGGACAATACATTAATTACGATATTACTTACATTGTTAGGAAATATATTTACGACTATAGCTGTGCCGCGCGGTTTCACCCGCATTACACCGCTCCTGTTGGTCTTAGCATGATGTTATATAGCCTATATTACTTGTGGATAATGTAGCTTTCGAATGGTGAAAGAATTTTTAAAATCGGTCCAGTGTAGTTTATGAGCCTATTCATTACAATCAAACAAACAAACAAAGTTTTCCTCTTTATAATATTATAGTGTAGACGATACATTATAACAGTTAACATATTGATAAAGCTTAAACGTGCGAATTGCTTGTGTGCCTCGTGTAACATTCTACACGTGGAGGGAAACTCGATACTGAGTTAATTACGATTCATTTGTACGTAAACACACGTGTATTTTAATGTTTCAGCTAAAGGTACTGACATACTTATTTGAAACTAGCGGTCCGCCCCGGCTTCGGCCGTGGTACATGTTTACGTTTTCTCTACATAAGAACCATCCTCGTACTTCAAGGAATATAATAAAAAAAGAATTATCGAAATCGGTTCAGCCGTTCTCGAGTTATGCGCTTACCAACACATTTTGCGATTCATTTTTATATATAAGAAGAAGATGAATGAGTGAATGAAAAATTCTTCTTTTTACACCATATATAAATAAACTAGCTTTTCGCCCACGGCTTCGCCCGCGTTTACAAAGAAAAACCTGCGTATCTACCGTTCTCGTGGGATTTCCGGGATAAAACCTAGCCTATGTGTTAATCCAAGTTACCCTCTATATGTGTGCTAAATTTCATTGAAATCGGTCCAGTAGTTTATGCGTGAAAACCATACATACATACATATATAATTACAAACCTTTCCTCTTTATAAATATTAGTATAAATATTCAGGACAATTTTTCACACACGGCACGATCTAATCCCATACTAAGCTTTCGCTTGTGTAATGGAATCCAGATGGGTGATAAACGTACATATATAATTTTAATATAAATATTGAGACTTAAAATATTATGTTGGTACTCTATAGTATAGTCTTACCAGCTTTCCGCCCGCGGCTTCGCCCGCGTTTTCAAAGAAAAACCCGCATAATTCCTGTTCCCTTGGGATTTCCAGATTAAAACCTATGTGTTAATCCAAGTTACACTCTATATGTATGCTAAATTTCATTGTAATCAGTTCAGTAGTATTTGCGTGAAAGAGTAACAAACATACACATACACATCCTCACAAACTTTCGCATTTATAATATTAGTAGGATACCATACAGTAGTAGGTAAGTACTGTATTTTGACATCTCTCCGTTTCAAAAAAGTTTAGTTATCAACATACCTAATCCGGAGGAAAATCCAGCAAACAATCTTATAAACCAGTTCAGCTGTTCTTGAGTTATATAAGTGGTGTACATACAACGATATTCTCTTATATACATGTAGGTATAGACCCATAGAGCAAAAGCTCTATATACATTATACATAAAGATTTAACTAAACAAGTATATAATAATAACACAACAACAGTGTACGCAATATTTCTAATTAGATAACATAATTATACCGTAAAGATTAATTAATGATGACAATTACGCGACCACGATAATAATTTAATAACTATTACCAACAAATAAATGGAATATATCTGAAATCGATATGAAACGGTTCGTTCGGAAATTACTGTGTATTTTAATCCAATAATTAACATTGAAAATGCATATTTAAAGAGACAGTTTTATCTGTATGTTTATGTTAATATTGTTATTTGTAATATTTGTTGCTTATTTCATTATTGTATTGGTTGAATTGTGTCAAATATATTAGTTTAAATAAGTTATAGAGTGAATGTTTTTAAGTGTAGCGTTACGTTTTTTAAGATCTTTTAAAAATGAAGAATAATTATAGATTAATGCGAGACCATAGCTGTCATTGACATAGTTAAGATAATTTTTAATTTTAGTTGTCAGGGGAAGCCTTAAATACAATTATCATGTTCATTGTTCATTGTTCATAATGTATGTGTCATTGAAGAAAGTTCTTACAGAGAAAATGTCTACATTTTAAGAATTTATTCGTAATATTTGTACAGTTTAGTAAATACACAGAAAGCTTCTACGTGAATATTATAGTATATGAATTGATAGCAAATGCTGATATTTTATATAAAAATAAATTATAATAATAAAATTACTTACAAATATACCAATATCTAAGAACAAAATAACAAGACCATAATTAGCCTAACTAACTAAAATTGGGATCATTTGAATTGCTATAATATAACATGTGAATTAAATGCTGAAATCGCAATTCACAATCCCAGTTTCACAGATCGCAACAAACTTTGTTTATAATAAACAGAGACGTGGAAAATTATTCTCTAACTTTGTGTACAATTCATGGAATGTTCACCGCAGAATTTCTAAATGAATGGCCCGCTTGGGTTTGTTATAATTTTACATGATTCGCTTCAGTTATCGAATGAGTGTTTGTTTTGTATTGAGTTAATGATATGGATTAATGTTTTGTTTGTTACTAGCTTACCGCCCGCAGCTTCGCCCGTTTTGTCTAAAACCTAATAAATTATATACTAAAATCTTCCTCTTGAATCACTCTATCTATTAAAAAAACCACATTAAAATCCGTTGCGTAGTTTTAAAGATTTAAGCATACAAAGGGACATAGGGGACTATGTAGTGACTAGCTGTGCCGCGTGGTTTTATCTGCAGATGAACCCGCGGATAAAATCAAGTATTCCTATAGCTCGATGTCTTATTCTGATGAATTAGTTAGCTATATTACTGCAATGTTACATCGAAATCTGTCTAGTAGATTTTTTGTGAATGAGTAACAAACGTACATCATTACAAACTTTCGCATTTATAATATTAATTGGACTACGTCGCCCGGGCTCGCTCCTATTAATTTTATGTTTTAAAAATATTAATTATACCTATCAGATATCTAAAAATATGAGAATTTTTAACATATAATACACAAGTCGATAATACTACTTTTTAAGTTGGACTAGCGTCGTGCCTCCGGCTTCAAGTATATAAGTATTTCATGTCATTTCATACATAGCAGCTTAGCAAGCATTAATACATATTTCCAGAATATTTACAGAAATTCACTAGTCGACTGAAATAGAGTACAGAATATTTCCGTACTCTATTTCAGTCGACTAGTGAATTTCTGTGACAAACGACTGACTACGACTTCATCTATACATTTTATTGAAATCGTATCGGTGGTTTATTTATTAAATCTAATTTGTAAAATAAATGTATTTATAATATTACTAGCTTTCCGCCCGCGGCTATGCCTGCGTATTCCAAGAAAAACCCGCAACCGCGATGACGCGGTTGGCGCAGTGGTAAAGTAACTGCCTACTGAGCCGACGGTCCCGGGTTCGATCCCCGGTCAGGGCAAATATTTGTGTGATGAACTCAATTATTTGTTCTTGGGTCTGGGTGTTATTATCTATATATGTATATATTTATTTAAAAAAAAATATATTTATCGTCGCCTAGTACCCACAACACAAGCCTTAATTGAGCTTACTGTGGGACTAGGTCGATTTGTGTAATAATCTCCTATAATATTTATTTATTTATTATTTATTATAGTTCCCGTTTCCGTGGGATTTCCGGTATAAAACCTATCCTATGTGTTAATCCAAGTTACCCTCTATACGTGTGCAAAATTTCATTGTAATCGGTTCAGTGGTATTTGCGTGAAAGAGTAACAAACAAACACATACACATACATCCATCCTCACAAACTTTCGTTTTATAATATTACCTATATAGTAGGACTAGGATAACACTCTTACAACAAGCAAGGAAAATAAATATCCATAATGCAGTTATGAACATCGTTTCACTCCAATATTCCTGAAAGAAAACTTAATCTAAGTTCGTAACAAGATTGTTAAAAACATGTTTTATTTACCACCATTATTGAGTTGTCTTTGTTCCAGTTTAACTTGTTGGTTCAGCTTTGCAGTTCCATTGATTATGAATTCTTTAGCGCTTGAAGTTTCTTTGAGATATATTGACTACTAGGTTTCCGCCCACGGCTTCGCCCGCGCAGTCAAAGAAAAACGCTATAGTTCCCGCTCCCGTGTTATTTCCGGGATTGCGTCATTTTCCCGGGATAAAAAGTAGCCTATGTCCTTTCTCGGGTATCAAAATAGCTCCATACCAAATTTCATGAAAATTGGTTCAGTAGTTTAGGCGTGATTGAGTAACAGACAGACAGACAGAGTTACTTTCGCATTTATAATATTAGTATGGATTTATTACGGGAGGAAATAAAGGGAATGTTTCATGTAGTTTGGAAACGTTTCTTGAAGCTCTTAGTATCCTGAGGCAAATAGCAAAGCCTAAATTATATTACAATTAGTGTATGTTTTGTCTTAGCAAATCAGAAACCGCTGAACAAATTTTAATGGGCCTTTCACAGGTAGATAGCTGACTAGCTGAGAAGAGACCACTCAAAAAAACAAAAGAGATCTGTTGAAGCATTTAGATAATTATGGGTAATTGACATATATTAAAATTATATACTTATTTTTTTTGGCATAATTAGGTACTTAGGTATCTACTTTTGGTTCGTGAAGCATCCCCACTAATATTATAAATGCGAAAGTAACTCTGTCTGTCTGTCTATTACGCTTTCCCGCACTGATTTTGACGAAATTTGGCACAGACAATCTTTAGACCCTGAGAAAGAACATAGGCTACCTTTTATCAAAACACCACGCGGGCGAAGCCGCGGGCGGAAGCTAGTATTTAATAACTTTTATTTATATTTTATAATATAACATTTGAATATACAAAAAAATACCATATACAGTAAGTGTACTCTATCAAAAAGGAATCTACTAAGTGATTTAAAGGGTTAAGGTTAACCCTTTTACGCTGATTTTCAATATACCTGAAATCCGGGGTTCATGGAATTAGTCCGAAATATAATATTGGGAAATGGTATACAAAATCAATCCACTTTGCTTCACTACTTTCGTTAATTTTTAACAAACATATTTTGTTCTTTTTTTTTTTTTAATATATAAAACCTTTTTTTTCGAGTAAAGGCTTGCTTTGCAAAGGTTCATAGGTTGGTTTATTCCTTACCACCACGTGATCCCGTTTATTCCTTTTAATTTTACTTTTTACTGTAATTTTTTAATTGGAATTCATGTTTTTTTCTTTATTTCTAGGAGCGATTGCTGGTGTGGATCCGTCGAAAGATACAGCTTCAAACAATTTTTGAAAATATTTCTACAGAATAAGATTGAGGCAAAAAAGTTACTTGTTCTATTTTTACCATCAGGCACCTAGTGATGCAATCAAATGCCTGGCTATGTTACCTTTTTTTACATAACAGAGCCAGGCATTTTTTCTTCAAAATATTTCTTGAAACTTTTAACGTTATAAAAACAACAAAAGTTACTCCATTAAAAGACAATTTTCCCTTTATAGGTAACGTAGCTATTAGAGAACGGTTTTTGTCATCCGAGCTCCATCGCAAATTTTAACAATATTCTCCTTTGAACAGAAAATGGTGCAATCGGTTTTTATTTTTGTCAATTTTTGCCCATTTTTAATGCATAGTGCGAAACGCGTTAAAACGCAATCTTCCATTTTTTAAACATGCATTCGAATTGATGCGTGACAAAAATAATTTATTTTATGTTGAAGTGAATAATATTTTTATTACTAGCGGTCTACCCTGGTTTCGCCCGTGGTATATGTTTACATTTTCTCTCCATGAGAATCAGCCTCGTACTTCAAGGAGTCTTATAAAAAAAGAATTATCCAAATCGGTCCACCCGCGTTCACGCGTGATGCCGTGACCAAGGAAAACGGGTTTCATTTTTATATATATTATAATACTAGCGGTCCGCCCCGGCTTCGCCCGTGGTACATGTTTTCGTTTTCTCTACATAAAAACCATCCTCGTACTTCCAGGAATATAATAAAAAAAGAATTATCGAAATCGGTTCAGCCGTTCTCGAGTTATGCGCTTACCAACACATTTTGCGATTCATTTTTATATATAAGACTGGCGGTCCGCCCCGGCTTCGCCCGTGGTACATATTTACGTTTTCTCTACATAAAAACCATCCTCGTACTTCAAGGAATATAATAAAAAAATAATTATCGAAATCGGTTCAGCCGTTCTCGAGTTATGCGCTTACCAACACATTTTGCGATTCATTTTTATATATAAGAAGAAGAAGATTATATAGATTGAGATTTAATAGACATAACAAAATGTTATGGATCATGATAGTACGCCTCAACTACACTTGGATTGACCCGGTAAATCGGTAATCATTATCATTACCTACTAGAAAACAAAAAAAACAAAGAAACCTACTTGGGAAAACAAATTATATGCAGTATCACTTTCAAAATAATTGTGAAATCTATTCAGCCTCTGAAGCCTAAATCCATTGCCTTTTATGTTATAAAGTGTACGAATCATACAAACACTTGAAAAAACACTACGTCCTACCTCTGGCCGAAATGGGTTAAACTAGGAGAGCAAAGGCAGATATAGATAATTAAGGGTGCAAGAATTGTTGTAGTGTAATTTGAACATATCTAATAATTTATAAAAAAAAATGTGTGTGTGTACTAGAGTACACACGTAAGAAGTGAAATTTCTTTATGACCTTATTTTTCAAAAAATAATTTACTATATGCAACTTTACTTAGAAGTACGTCGAATCAAAGATGGCGGCGCGTAACGGAAAAATGTCACGCTTAACGAAAAAATGTTACACGAATTTTTTTCCAATCCCGATAAAGAAGTTTCACTTCAATAAAAAAATATATTATAATCTGAAAGACGATCGTATTAAAATTCTTCAGTATCACACAAGATTACCTACATAGAATCTACTATTTAAAAATCTTAAAAAGGAAATGAAAATAAAACCGCCATCATTGCAATTTAGTTAAAAACACAGGAGTATCTTATTACGTTCACACAAGTTTTAATTAAACTAGAGAAAAAGTTTATTATGAAGCGAAAAATGCGTAACTCTGAATGAGTTGTGTAAGGAAAAAGTTGTTTTATTTATTTCTCTTATCCTATATTTGTTATTTGTATAAACTTCTTATATTCTCTTATAAATTAAATAACTGAAAGCACTTATTAATTTCCAACATAGGAACTATTTACTACTAGAAACCACGGTTTACTTCGTCTTAAGCGTGAACGAAACATAACGAAAATATCAAGAACAGATTAGGTACTAACAAAATTATTCATATTACTAAATATCATTCATTAAGTGGGTCCACACAGAGCAAGTAGCCTCGCCAAACATTTTCCGCACGAAGTAGCTGTATGGATTTAGTTTGGCTGAGCAAAATCACGGGACACGCGAGGCTGCTCGCTCTGTTAAGCGCCTATTTACGTTTTATTCTTGTGAAAATTTAAAACTAACGATGTCAGTTCCTAAAAAAATATGTATTGTGAAAAAAACAATTTCTACTTCCACGATTAATGCGACTCGCAGTGAAATATACAGGCCAGTTAACAAACAAATCTATTTTATTTAAAACCAGCTGTTGCCGATGACGTGTGTGTAGTTTGACTTTTGTCCTTATATTTTATTTATTATCTGTATCTCTATATCGTCCACTTATTTTGTTACATTCTGGACTAGTTTTTCAACCACGGCTTCGCCTGTTCGTCTAGAAATTATTGTCAAATTTGGTACTAGAACTTTCTTGAAGAACCACTCTACTTATTGATAAATTCGCATCAGAATTGAGTAATTTTAAAGATGTAAGCACTAAGCATACATAGAGACGGACAGGTGATAGTAAGAAAGAAAGAAAGAAAACTAAAGAAAATACATTTATTTGTACCGATATTTTTAAATAGTGGTAAGAGCATTTGTTTTATGCTAGTTACATACTCCTAGTGATAAGCGGCTCGACCGAACACAGTGAAGTTTAGTTAGTATAAGTCGCGGCACGTAAGTCTAGCATGACCTTCAATGTTGTACGGTAAGTTCGCCTTTATTTCTTTCAAATAGATCTCTCCAATTCAAGATGAGCGCTAAACTTACGTGCCGTGAGTCATAAGTAGGTCCACTGCGTTCTGACCAGGGGGAGTCAAAGTTTAGACAAAGCGGGCGAAGCCGCGGGCGGAAAGCTAGTATATTATTATAATAGTGTTTCAGTTACATAGCAAATATAACCAGTAGTTTTTGTTATAAAACAAGAAACAACAC